>NC_140593.1:904997141-905724203 GCF_964204655.1 Triturus cristatus
CACCCGCGTACGTATGGAGCGTACCCCCACCCCAACAGTGTAAGTACGACCCGTACCCACACCCGCGTACGTATGGAGCGTACCCCCACCCCAACAGTGTAAGTACGACCCCTACCCCCACCCCGTATGCATGGAGCGTACCCCCACCCCAACAGTGTAAGTACAACCCGTACCCCCACCCGCGTACGTATGGAGCGTACCCCCACCCCAACAGTGTAAGTACGACCCGTACCCTCACCTCGAATGCATGGAGCGTACCCCCACCCCAACAGTGTAAGTACGACACGTACCCCCACCTCCAATGCATGGAGCATACCACCACCCCAACAGTGTAAGTACGACACGTACCCCCACCTCCAATGCATGGAGCGTACCCACATCCGTGCATGTCATGAGCGTACAGATTGTGAAATTGGAGAGGTGGGTGCAGAGTCCTCCCAGCAGTGCCCTGAGACAGGAGGGGTGTGTGCAGAGTCCTCCCAGCAGTGCCCAGAGACAGGAGGGGTGGGTGCAGAGTCCTCCCAGCAGTGCCCTGAGACAGGAGGGGTGGGTGCCTATCACTCCCAGCAGTGCCCAGAGACAGGAGGGGTGGGTGCCTATCACTCACAGCAGTGCCCAGAGACAGGAGGGGTGGGGGCCTATCACTCCTAGCAGTGCCCTGAGACAGGAGGGGTGTGTGCAGAGTCCTCCCAGCAGTGCCCTGAGACAGGAGGGGTGGGTGCAGAGTCCTCCCAGCAGTGCCCTGAGACAGGAGGGGTGGGTGCCTATCACTCCCAGCAGTGCCCATGGAACGCAAAGGGTGGAGTAGTCACATATACCATGCCCACAAATGTCAGTCAGGTGTACAAAGACCCTGCAGTACATGTACCACATGTGTGCGAGGCTGGGAGTATACGCATGCATAGCGCAGAAAAGAAAACATGTACACATGAAGTCATGTCAATAGGCCACATACACAAGTACAATGACTACCAAGGATGCCACGAATGATGCAGGTGGAGACATCGCTCAGCATGCATGTGCAAAGGTGAAGGACTAGGTCACACACCCAGCTAATGGACACACAGCTCTGTGCTAAAGTCAGGGGACACCCTGCAGGGAAGAAGTCAGGGTACATAGAGGAAGGAATACACCTTGGGACAATTGCAACATGCAGCAACTGCATACATGAATGGAGAAAGGTAGCTAACACCGTGTGAGGCACACAGATCCCAGGGTCCCCCCTATGAGCAGCACACTACTACATTTCCCACACACCCAACACATGACCAACACCCACAACCATGTAGCAGCCCCACCAACAGCAATGCCAGCAATGCAGGAGTGTTCCAAGGGAAAAAAATAAATAGCTTTATTCAGCATGAGCAAAAAACTAGTATGACGTAAGTCCAATATTAACAAAGCCCATAGGGCAGTCCAGGAGTCCCAGCTGGATGGGGGACACAGTGGGATGCGTGTCCCCTAGCTTGCCTGCACAGTTACAATCCGTTGTCTTCCACAGGGGTGAGGGCATCATGTGGGGGTGAGGAAACAGGCACCGCAGGGACAGGAGGGTGAAGGGTAGGCGTCGTGGGTGCAGGGATGGAGGACTCCACCACAGGGGGTGGGGCAGGGCCAAAGGCGGAGGCCAGGATGTCACTGCACACCTTAGCAAGGTCCTCCAGGGACTCCCCTGCACCCGAAGGAACCACAGGCCCCAAGGAGGGGGGGGGTCAGAGGGATGGGTCGCAGCGCCACTGGGGGAGGATGTGGACAGGCGGGGGGACTCAAGCACCCTGACCGGGGACCTCCTTGACCGCTTGCGGGGTGGTGTCAATGTGGGGCTCAGGGACAGAGCGGCCATGAAGGAGTCCTTGGGGGAGATGTGGCCAGGAGAGCTGAGGGGAGGGGATTTGGAGGGAGTGGATTGGGTGGAATGCGGACTCCCACTCTGGCTGCGTGTCACACGTTTGCCCCCCGACCCAGTGGGTGTGCCTACTGCACCCTGTGTGTGCGTGTCAGGAGGTGTGCGGCGGACCTTCCCTGCTGGTGTGGTGCCTGTGTCTGTTGTGGTGGGTGCATGCTTACGTCTGGGTGTATGTGGGACAGGCATGGGAGTGGGAATTGTGGAAGGAGCAGGGGTAGGGGGTGGGACGTAGCGCTGCAGGAGACCCACTGCTGCAGTCAGTGTGGAGTCTATGGACCTCAGCAAGTTGCGTTGGTCAGCCTGCGATGAATGAATGCCCTCCAAGTATGCCTCCATGTTGTTGAGGACCTGGCTGTGGCCATGGAGGACATTAAGGATCGCAGTCTGACCAATCTGCAACTGCCGCTGGATGTCCACAGACTCAGCATTGGCGGCAGTAGTGGAGACAGGGGCAGGGGGTGCGGTGCCTGGCAGGAAGGAGACATGTGGTGACCGGGCACGTTGGGAAGGGACACGGGCACGTGGGAGGCGGCTGATGCCAATGGAGGGGGCGGTGCCAGATGTAGGGCTGCTGTCAGATGGTGGTGCAGCCACCGCCCACTCGGAGTGATCATCCTCGGACCCGTCAGCTTCATACTCTGTTGTGCCAGTCGACAGGTCCCCGGGTTCACTCTCCACCGCCTCAGTCCCACTCGAAGTGCCAGCCCCGATGTCACCGCTGGCACTGGTGCTCGGTCCCTCCGTGCCGTCTGTGTCCATGTCTCCCTCCGTGTCCCCCGACGATGCTGTGGGCAGGGTGAAGAGACAGAAAGTAATCATACACCTGTATACATATGTCACATGAGTCAAATCTACGTAGGTTACAGTGCATAGCCTGAAACAAAGGAAGAGTTACTTCTACAAAACAAGGTACATATGTAGGGCATGCAAGACACCGTTTTCTGACCCACCATGCCATGGAAAAACTATGGAGAGCATGACACAATAGCAAATGAGATGAAATGGAATTTTGACTGAGGAGCAAGGCCCTGGGGACAATCCAGCACTGCATCTGCACCACACAGCGTGGCAGCAAATAGGGATGAGCAGGGACCATAGGCAGGAACTAGAGGCACATGCAGCATAGGTAATACTGATAACATGCCCACCCTGACTGGCACACTGCACCTTGAGTGTATGTCCAGGCAAACATCACACACTGGCCAGTCCTAGCAAGGAGATATCAGGTCTTGACATGTCGGACATGCCCGCACCACCCACCCCCTACATGAGACAAATCTATGGAGACACAGGAAGCACGTACATCTCTTAGTCAGGGTGAAATACACATGGGATGCTAAACTTCTATATTGCACACAAACTACCCAAGGTGCGGCTGTGCAAATTATCATGTACAAATGGGCAGCATCAGATGAGTGCAACAAGACACAAAGGCAATGGCCACCGTGAGTATGTAATAGGAAAATCAGGTCAGGTTGTACAGGGGACACTTGTAATACATCGCACGTCAATATACATGTTGCCAGGGGACAATGGCACAGAGCACAACCTATGCTGTAGATCCAGAGATTGTCGACATTCTCGGATTACACACATGATACCTAGGAAAAGATGCCCCTGGGGACAGTAGTGGCCACACAACTCCATGCTCCAGAATGGGAATGACTGCAACACACGCTAACATCCCTGCACTATGCCTAACGCACAATCATGCACATCATGTCACAGGCCACCACATGGGACATGCCTGCTGGAAGGCCTGGCACTCGAGAGATTAACTCCCATGTCTAGAATCAGCATTAGTGCCAACTGACATGGAACCCACAAGTCCAGAACTGGACAGGGCACAGGCAAGGTCACACAACCTGTTACACACCACCCCCACACATGATGCTGCAGGCATTGTACACTTGTAGAAGGTGTCAGGCTACATAACCTTGTGATGGAGTGACTACACACAGACCAGGGAACACATTGCAAGGAGGGGAAGGGAGGCAGGAGAGCACTGCAATACTGTGGGGAACAGGATCTGCACAGCACCATAAACCCTGGAAGTGTATCCATGGAACATTGCACTTTCAAATGCTGGTGAAACACAACAAACACACACATGTACCTACCCCCTTCCGGCTGCTGCATCTCCTGTAGACGCCTGTCCAAGTCAGGAAAGACCACCGCCAGCACACGTTTCTGGATGTGGGAGAGACGGCGGCGCCCGCGGTTCTTGTGGCTCTCGGGTGAGTCCCCCAGCAGGACCCGTGCGATCGTCCGCGTCCAGCACCAGATATCCTGCCAGCGTTTCCTCACCTGGGACAGGCGCCGCTTCCGACCATCCGCACTCCTCACGGCGCTGACGGCGTCCAGCCATATCTGCTCCTTGGCAGAGGCGTCTACCTGTGAGGATGAACAAGTGACACGACATCAATACACCTTGCACATGTCACGGGGACACAGATTAGAACACATTTGCTGTTTACAACAAGGCATAGTGTGCATGCAACGCATTGCAACTTTGTCATAGGGACATGATCCTGTGGGGGAAGGCCAATAGCTGTACGTGCCATTGAAAGGACACAGGTGGAATTAGGGCAACTACACAATCAATGAGCCAGGCTCACACTGTGCATCACACCCACCCCTCCTGTCTCAGGGCACTGCTGGGAGTGATAGGCCCCCACCCCTCCTGTCTCAGGGCACTGCTCGGAGTGATAGGCCCACACCCCTCCTGTCTCAGGGCACTGCTGGGAGGACTCTGCACCCACCCCTCCTGTCTCAGGGCACTGCTGGGAGTGATAGGCCCACAACCCTCCTGTCTCAGGGCACTGCTGGGAGGACTCTGCACCCACCCTTCCTGTCTCAGGGCACTGCTGGGAGTGATAGGCCCCCACCCCTCCTGTCTCAGGGCACTGCTGGGAGGACTCTGCCCCCACCCCTCCTGTCTCAGGGCACTGCTGGGAGTGATAGGCCCACACCCCTCCTGTCTCAGGGCACTGCTGGGAGGACTCTGCACCCACCCCTCCTGTCTCAGGGCACTGCTGGGAGTGATAGGCCCACACCCCTCCTGTCTCAGGGCACTGCTGGGAGGACTCTGCACCCACCCCTCCTGTCTTAGGGCACTGCTGGGAGTGATAGGCCCCCACCCCTCCTGTCTCAGGGCACTGCTGGGAGTGATAGGCCCCTACCCCTCCTGTCTCAGGGCACTGCTGGAAGGACTCTGCACCCACCCCTCCTGTCTCAGGGCACTGCTGGGAGGACTCTGCACCCACCCCTCCTGTCTCAGGGCACTGCTGGGAGGACTCTGCACCCACCCCTCCTGTCTCAGGGCACTGCTGGGAGTGATAGGCCCACACCCCTCCTGTCTCAGGGCACTGCTGGGAGGACTCTGCACCCACCCCTCCTGTCTCAGGGCACTGCTGGGAGTGATAGGCCCACACCCCTCCTGTCTCAGGGCACTGCTGGGAGGACTCTGCACCCACCCCTCCTGTCTTAGGGCACTGCTGGGAGTGATAGGCCCCCACCCCTCCTGTCTCAGGGCACTGCTGGGAGTGATAGGCCCCTACCCCTCCTGTCTCAGGGCACTGCTGGAAGGACTCTGCACCCACCCCTCCTGTCTCAGGGCACTGCTGGGAGGACTCTGCACCCACCCCTCCTGTCTCAGGGCACTGCTGGGAGGACTCTGCACCCACCCCTCCTGTCTCAGGGCACTGCTGGGAGTGATAGGCCCCCACCCCTCCTGTCTCAGGGCACTGCTGGGAGGACTCTGCACCCACCCCTCCTGTCTCAGGGCACTGCTGGGAGTGATAGGCCCCCACCCCTCCTGTCTCAGGGCACTGCTGGGAGGACTCTGCACCCACCCCTCCTGTCTCAGGGCACTGCTGGGAGTGATAGGCCCCCACCCCTCCTGTCTCAGGGCACTGCTGGGAGTGATAGGCCCCCACCCCTCCTGTCTCAGGGCACTGCTGGGAGGACTCTGCACCCACCCCTCCTGTCTCAGGGCACTGCTGGGAGTGATAGGCCCACACCCCTCCTGTCTCAGGGCACTGCTGGGAGTGATAGGCCCACACCCCTCCTGTCTCAGGGCACTGCTGGGAGGACTCTGCACCCACCCCTCCTGTCTCAGGGCACTGCTGGGTGTGATAGGCCCACACCCCTCCTGTCTCAGGGCATTGCTGGGAGACATCAGGCATTCCCCCCCTGGGACCCCCCTACAGTACATAGAATGTGTGTCACACCTTGACACAATGGCAGAAGTCACAGTCACAAAAAAGGGACACAGTCTGTGGCAGTGGACACTGCACTCACCTGATAACCTGGTCGCCCATACAGCATGGGGTACCGTGGGAGGATCACATCCACCAAAGCCATGTTCTCCTCCAGGGTGAATGGCTGTGACCTCTCCACAGCCCTTGACATGGTGCCAGGGAATCAGTAGCAGCAGCTGGGTCGTGGAATACAGAGATGTGCAGGCAAGTGCTCCCTCATGGGACCTGGCTGCCTTATATCTGCCTTGCTGGCCCATCTCATGCACAGGAGTACAGAGTGATTGGTCACTCACATTTGCATCCTATGTTTCCTCCAATCCCTTCAAACCTAGCAGTCTGTGGGTTCTCTATCGGTTTCATTCTCCTGCATGATGTCAGCCCCACAAACACATTGCAACAAAGTAGTAGAATTCCAACTGACTTCTGCTGTGCACCTTCCAGAACACAATCGAAATTTGAACTTGGTCTCCATGACAACCAGCATGCATGTAGGCCTTAATACTTGTCCCTCATGTGTCCCCTATGTAATTTGGAGCATCACACACAGGTACGGTGCGTTTCGGGGCCCTAGGGCACCCCAAATGCATTGCAACGGCCCGTACATGCGTGCCTACGTTCACTGTCACTATGGGTGTCCTCGCGTATGCGTACTCGTAGTGGTACGGGCCGTACACACGCATGTACGCTCACTATCACTACGAGTACGCATACGCGAGGACACCCATAGTGATAGGGAGCGTACAGGCGTGTGTACGGCCCGTACCACTACGAGTACGCATACGCGAGGACACCCATAGTGATAGGGAGCGTACAGGCGTGTGTACGGCCCGTACCACTACGAGTACGCATACGCGAGGACACCCATTGTGATAGGGAGCGTACAGGCGTGTGTACGGCCCGTACCACTACGAGTACGCATACGCGAGGACACCCATTGTGATAGGGAGCGTACAGGCGTGCGTATGGCCCTAGCACTATGGGAGTTCTTGCGTATGCGTACTCGTAGTGGTATGGACCGTACAAATGCCTGTACGCTCGCCATCATGATGGGTACACATACGGCAGCACTCCCATAGTGATATGGGAACGTACACAGGCCCTCTTAGCAGCAGTACGGCTGTTTTCACACATCACAGTGGTGATAGGCGGCACACAGGTAGGAATAGGGCGGACATACTTGTCCATGGATGGACATACTTGTCCATGGATGGACATACTTGTCCAGGAATGGACATCAAGGCATCGTCTGTGCATTACTACATGTGTGGGGCACAGGTGTGACAGGCTGTGATGTGGAACATCACTCCTGAGTGGAGAAGGCACCAGATGTATGATGAGATGTGTACAGATGTACTGTGTGACGGTGCAATTTGTGCCAGGCATGCCCTTCACTCCTTTGACATGTGTGCATGTCGTACTGCACACTTGGGGTGAGCGTCACTGCCATGGCACGGACACCAACACACGGAAGTGTCCCCTGATGCCCGGTACAGGGGTTACCACACCTGCCTTGTCACTACCCACGGTGCACAATGTGACAATGTCATGTATGTGTGGGGGCATCCCATCAGGTTGATGTTGGAGCACCCTCAAAAGCTGCAGCTGTTGCAGCAAACAACATGTGTCTGTGTGTCGATTGACATTGCACACTGTTCCGCACACCATGCCACATGTGGTATCGGATGTGAGGTGCACATGTATGTATGGGACACGGAGTAGCATGACAAGGACATGTCTGCATCCTCACAATGATTGTGTGGTGAGTCATGACATGTGCACCTTCATGGCAAGGTGTGTGGGCTGTCCTAGTGTAATGTCATGTGACCTGTGGCTCTAGTGTTCCGCTACCAGTCTCTGCAATCGGCATCCTACTTCTGCTGATGTGTGGGCGTATGTCACTCCTGTCTTGCGTCTGGATGTTCACTTGCACTGGGACACAGCTATTCCCATGGCATGGCATGGGGAGGTTCTCAATCTCCGTGTGTAGCTGGGTCTTGGTAGGAGTGTCACCTGGCAGCCATACGTGTCCTTGGCATGTAGCACATACCTGACTCCCTATGTAGCATATGTGTATTGACAGATTAACATGTGCTCAGTACATATGAATTGTTGTCGTAGTGCACTCACTCTTCCTTGTCACTTCCGAATTACTGCAGAGCGCCGCCTCTTGCCCGACCAATTCCGGACTTGGCTGCCATGCGGGAGAATGACAGCATCCGTTGCTACCGCTTCCCCCAACCGTTGATTCTGGAGTTGACGGCGAGACTGGCACCACACCTGCAACCGCAGCACAGGTATCCTACGGCACTGACACCCCAGCTGAAGGTAATGGCTGCCCTACATTTTCTTGCCACGGGTACCTTTCAATATACCATAGCTCATGTTGGTGGCATGTCCCAGAGCATGTTCTGCCGTGTGCTGCATGATTTCTTAGAGGCCACGTTGATTCACCTGGATGACTTCATCAAGTTCCCAACCCCTGAACAGTTGACTGCAGTCAAGCGGGGATTCTATGCCCTGGGAGGGATGCCCCATGTCATTGGGTCCATAGATGGGACACATGTAGCTTTGGTACCACCACACGCACGGGAGGTAGCGTACCGCAATCGGAAGCACTACCACTCCATCAATGCCCTTGTGGTGTGTCAGTCCAACATGGTGATTTCACATGTCTGTGCTCGTTTTCCAGGATCAGCACACGATGCCTACATCATGAGGCGTAGCAGGATGCCTGAAATGATGATGCAGCTGCGCAACGAAAGAGCATGTGTTGTTGGTGGGTACAGTCTGTCTGTCCTGTATTTTGCATTGCCTACCAGCACGACCGCTTCACCAGTTCTAACGATGTCCATGTGCTTCCCATGTAGGGGACGCTGGCTATCCCAACATGCCTTGGCTGCTCACACCTCTCCGCAACCCCATCACGCCGGCCCAGCTCCGCTACAACACCGCCCATGGCCGGACAAGGCGAGTGATAGAGAGGACGTTTGGCCTGCTGAAGAGCCGCTTTCGGTGCCTCCACAAGACCGGCGGCGCCCTCCCATATGCCCCTGCGAAGGTCTGCAAAATCTTCATGGTCTGCTGTATGCTGCACAACATGGCAGTTGAGAAAGCTGTGCCACTCATCCTGGATCAAGATGACGAGGACCATCCACCCGTGGAGGACGAAGGGCTTGGCAATGGGGCTAGTGATGTGGAGGATGTGGAGCCGCAAAAGGACATCCGGACTCGGCTCATACGCGACTTCTTTGCTTAGTGGTGAGTACCAGTGTCTGAGTATGCACGCATTGGTCCCCGTGTGGCATGTGTTGTGATGTGTGTGTCCACCTGCATGTATGGCACGTGAGTCAGAGGTGTGTGTGGGTGTGTCACTGGAGTGATGGTGGCAGTGATGGTTGTATTTCCCCAGTCATAATTGTGACCTAGCATGTTGTCATCCTTACATGTGTCGAGTACATGCACATGCAAGTGGCTGTTCTTTTTGTGGCTGACTTCTTGTGTGTCTCTCTTCCCCAGGTACTTGCGCATGCCGTCTGCTGGTTGCATTGTTGTGGCACTGCTATTCCTCATGGACACGTAATCGTGGACTGACTCAGCGTTACAGGCACGGACACGTTTGGAAGTCTCCATAGGGTAAGGGATGCATCAGGGGTGTATTGGGTGTGGCAGTTGTTCACGATGTATGCACACTGCCCCTGTCGATGTTTGGTTCCTCTGCAGCCATGTAGCATCACCATGGGACACGACATGCAGCTGTGTACACCTGAATAGATGGTCTGACTGGTTGACAGTCATCAGTGATGGGATAGTGGATTGTGATGATGGCATCAATGTGTGTGACACTGCCCTCGGACACATACGTTTAGCATTGGCTTGACATGGTGTGGGACTTCCACATCAGCGGATCAATGGTGTATGGCAGGCTCTCCGTGAGCAGCTGTGGGTGTTTAGCTGTTAGCCGACAATTGTGTGCCAGTTCCATGGCTAACACGCATTTGTGCTGCAGAAGGGGGGTGCCAGTGTTGGACCCACATGTTACTCCACAAGATGTGTTCATGTGTACTTCAAGTTGCCTCTGCAATCCAGAAAACATGACTAATAAAGGTGTCCCTATGCCTCCAAGGTGCCTCTTCTCAGTCAATGCTGGTGTGTTGCCACGGTGCATCCAGCATGTCTGGCATGGTTTTCCCTGATTGTGGCTATGTGTCAATGTGTCGAGTAGCAAGATGCAAGCTGTGTGTGTGGGCTGAGACTGTGTTTTGGGCATGATGTCCATGACTGTGTGGGTATTGTGACATGTGCCATCCCCATGCATCCAACGTTGGCCAGGCCCCCATTCTCTGCATCCACCGGACTCAAGCTTGCAGGACATGGTTCTGCCACCTGTCTACACATACCTGCGTGCCCCCCAGGACACTCCACATGATCCCTGACCTCTGCGCATGACTGTTGCTGTACTCAATGTGTCTGTCAGCACGGTTGTGCGGCCACCCCCTCAGCTGGTTGGGCCCATCACGGGTGTGTATGGTGCTCCATGTCTGTCTTGCCTAATACACTGTGACCCGTGTGTTCCACAGGGTGTGGATGGTTGAAGTCAAAAGAGAACTCAGGCATGTTTAGACTTTACAACACACATGTAAGGTAATAATGCAACCAGCAGGCATCTTCTCCTCATAGTGTGATTTATTATTTGGGGGGGGGGGGGGGATAAAGTGAGGGGCTTTCCGGGAGTTTGGAATCCAAAGTTCAGTAGGGGAGTTGGTGTCCTTCCCATTGAAAATCCTCAGAGTCCATGCCACAGTCTTTGTCAACATTGGTCAGACAGTGACCAGCAGGGCCATGTGGCAGAGAATGTCTCTTGATGCTGTGATGCTGTTGCTCCAGTGGGCCAGGTGCCAGGCCAGGTGTCCTGGGAGATGGTGATGTTGCGCCAACCCTCACGGTCTTTTCCGTGGACGACCCGCCCTCCTGCAGGGACCCTCAGAAGCAGGCCGTGACGACGTCTGGGATGCTCCATCGGAGGTTTCCTCCTCCTCCTCCTCCTGCTCCCTCCCTGTGGGTGGTGATGTTCTCCGCCTTCTGGCACAGGGAGGGTCGGCCATGTTGTCGGCCATCCGACGGAGTGTATCGTGAATTCCCGTGTTCGCCGTCACGAGCTCAGCCTGTCCGTCCTCCATCCTCCGTTGGTGTTGCAGTAGACAGGCATGTAGCTCCGCATGTTGCTGGGCCTGCTGGGTCTTGATCCCCTCGAGGACGGACACAACCTGGGCCAGGCCTGTGGTGTCCTGCCGGTATGTGTCCAGGATGTTACAGACATGGGAAAATACCGGTTCCCCAGCCAACTGGTCAGGCTCGCACCTCCGCCGTCCTCCACTCCCACCACCCCTGCCCACTTGCACCTGGCCTGCCCTTGTGGGTACATCGGGTCTCCGGGACCCCTGAGGGGTGGCATTGGCGTTGTCGCCTGCCTCCTCCTGTGTGCCCGGGACAACGTGTCCCTCCTGGCCAGCCTGGCTGCTTTGTGGTGGTGGGGCAGGGATCCTGGGTGTCTCCTGGGATGTGGCAGGAGTGGGGGTGGTGGTTGGCACAGTTGTACCTGACGCAGGTGCTGCAGGTTGTTGGACACCAGAGGGGCCAGGTCGGTCGGGGTCGTCCACAGAGTGGTGAGAGTCGTCGCTGCCGGTGGGATCGGGCTCCCGCAGATCCTGGTCCTGTGAGTCTTCCCCCCCAGTGTTGGGGGGTGAACCACGACGTTGACCTGTGTGTGAGAGAGACAATGTTAATTTTGGTCCATGCAACATCCATGTTTCATCCGTTTCAAAGTTGGCACTTTTCCTCTTGGAATTAGGATCTGTCTTGCATTCCACTCACAGTGCACTTGTGCATGGGTGAGTCCCTTGGGCACCACTTTGGCCCCTTTAACTATGTGTGGCACAGTCTTACTTGCTGCGTCAAGTGTGACTGCAGTCAGCAGTGGAGTGGGCAGGTGTGGCGAGCCATGCATTGGCGCCTTCCGTGTAGCACAGTACATGTGCACATGGAGTGGATCCACACACTTATATGATGCAGGTAGCTGTCGTTGTGCTCGTGAACAGGTTGTGACATGGCCCTGTGTTTTGCCATGGAGAAGAGGGGGGGTTCTGGCACTGGCCACCCTTGGCTACATGCACGCAGTCTACCTGCTGACGAGCAGACATTCCCATACACCACACGGCTGATTTGCTCTCCCTGTGTCTCCCTCCCTCTCTGTCCCCCTCTCCCTCCCTCTCTGTCCCCCTCTCCCTCCTTCTCTGTCCCCCTCTCCCTCCTTTTCTGTCCCTCTTTCCCTCCCTCTCTGTCCCCCTCTCCCTCCTTCTCTGTCCCCCTCTCCCTCCCTCTCTGTCCCCCTCTCCCTCCCTCTGTGTGTCAGCCTCCTCCCTCTGTCCGTCTTCCTGTGTCTCCCTCCTTCTCTGTCCCCCTCTCCCTCCCTCTCTGTCCCCCTCTCCCTCCTTCTCTGTCCACCTTTCCCTCCTTCTGTGTGTCAGCCTCCTCCCTCTGTCCATCTTCCTGTGTCTCCCTCCCTCTCTGTCCCCCTCTCCCTCCCTCTCTGTCCCCCTCTCCCTCCTTCTCTGTCCCCCTCTCCCTCCCTCTCTGTCCCCCTCTCCCTCCTTCTCTGTCCCCCTCTCCCTCCCTCTCTGTCCCCCTCTCCCTCCCTCTGTGTGTCAGCCTCCTCCCTCTGTCCGTCTTCCTGTGTCTCCCTCCCTCTCTGTCCCCCTCTCCCTCCCTCTCTGTCCCCCTCTCCCTCTTTCTCTGTCCACCTTTCCCTCCCTCTGTGTGTCAGCCTCCTCCCTCTGTCCGTCTTCCTGTGTCTCCCTCCCTCTCTGTCCCCCTCTCCCTCCCTCTCTGTCCCCCTCTCCCTCCTTCTCTGTCCACCTTTCCCTCCCTCTGTGTGCCAGCCTCCTCCCTCTGTCCGTCTTCCTGTGTCTTCCTCCCTCTCTGTCCCCCTCTCCCTCCCTCTCTGTCCCCCTCTCCCTCCCTCTCTGTCCCCCTCTCCCTCCCTCTGTGTGTCACCCTCTGTCACCTCAGCCCAGCTTCCTAGACGCACACTTTTTCCAGTCCTTTGAATGGCCCTTGGCTTGTTGATGTGAGTTTGTTTCTGATCTCCAGGCACCCATTGGGTGTAGTGTCTGTGTGTGCGCTGCTCCTGTGGTGGTGTGTGCTGCAACTCTTTCACAGTGTTGGCTGTTCATTAGCTGCTGTCATGTGCAAAACAGTGCCTTCACCCCCATGTGTTGATGCAAGGCGTCCGCCATTTGCTGGCGAGTCTTTCCTGTGTGGGGACACACTGTTTGTCTGGCTGTGACCTGGGCCATATGGGCAGAGGGCATTGTTGTCTGCTTCTGAGTTGCACTATGTGATTTTTGGGGCCCACCCTCCCGCCATCCGGTTTACCGTGTCATGTGTTGGTGTCTTCTGTGGCCTGTGACTTGACATTGTCCAGCTGGGTGCATGGGGCATGGTGGCGCCAGTGGCATGTGCGTGTTCATGGAGTGTGGTTGAGTCATGCGATAGGTTGGGGTAGTTGCGTGCCTGTTAGTGATTTTGGTTGTGGATGACGTTCCCCCCATGTGAGGTGCGTTGTTTGTGTACTCACCCGGGTCTCGGAGTCCTCCTAATCCTTCGACTGACTCCACCGGCTGTATGGCCATCACCCTCTCCTCCCAGGGCTGGTAGTGTACGGGTCTGCGGGAGGGCCCTCCTCTAGTGGCGTTGGCCTGGTTGTGTTCCTCCAGCATCTTGGCTCGGACCCTCCTCCGCAGATCGTACCACCTGGATTGGCATTCCTGCCTGGTCCTTCTGGTGTCCCCAACAGCATTCACAGCATCGATGATGGTCTGCCACATGGCTGTTTTTGCTGCCATGCTGGTGTTTCTGACCAATGTTCCAAAGAGCTGTGGCTCGACTCTGAGGATTTCATCGACAAGAACCTCCAACTCTCGGTTACTGAACTTTGGATTCTTGGTAGTGGGCATGGTGAGGGGTGTGGGTGTGGATGGTGGGGGGTGTGTGTGGATGGTGGGGGGTGTGTGTGGATGGTTGTGGGTGTGTGGGTGTGGTTGTGCAGGTGTGTGTGTGTGTGTGAATGTGATGAGGGGGTGTTTGTGAAGGTGGTTGTGTGAAGGTGTGCAAGTGTAAGGTGTGGTGAAGCTTGTAGTATGGTGCTGTAGGTTGTCTGTGGTGTCTGGCAGCAGTGAGTCTGTTGCAAAGGCTCATGGTTTGTGTGTGTGGGCCCTTTTTATTGGTCCATTGGTGGGTGTGGCTGTGTTTGAAGTTTGGGTGGGTGTGTTATAAGGAGTGGTGGTGTATTGGGCCTCTGTTTGTTTTTGGCAGTTGCAGGTCAGTGAATGTGTTATTTTAGTGGTTGTTGGACATGTTTAGTGGCTTTGAGCCATTCGAATGGTGTATTCTTGTGTTGTTTTGGTTTGTCCTGGTTGTGTACGTGCATTTTGAGCGTGTGTACGGTGTGTACATGGGCCATGTGGTTGTACGGTGCTGTCCTTGTGTGTGGCTTGGTACGACTCGTACATGCGGTTGTGATGTTGGGGCCTGGGGTGCGCTCCGTACTTAGGAGGTTGTGTTGGGGGTGCGACTGGAACGTACTGGGGTGTACATAGACGGTGGTACGACACGTACAGGGGTGGGGGTAGGAATCGAACGTACAGGGGTGTGGGTACACGGTGGTACGACACGTACAGGGGTGGGGGTAGGACTCGAACGTACAGGGGTGTGGGTACACGGGGGTACGACACGTACAGGAGTGGGGGTACGACTCGAACGTACAGGGGTGTACATAGACGGTGGTACGACACGTACAGGGGTGGGGGTGCGACTCGAACGTACTGGGGTGTACATAGACGGTGGTACGACACGTACAGGGGTGGGGTTAGGACTCGAACGTACAGGGGTGTACATAGACGGTGGTACGACACGTACAGGGGTGGGGGTACCACTCGAACGTACTGGGGTGTACATAGACGGTGGTACGACACGTACAGGGGTGGGGGTACGACTCGAATGTACAGGGGTGTGGGTACACGGTGGTACGACACGTACAGGGGTGGGGGTAGGACTCGAACGTACAGGGGTGTGGGTACACGGGGGTACGACAGGTACAGGGGTGGGGGTAGGACTCGAACGTACAGGGGTGTATATAGACGGTGGTACGACACGTACAGGGGTGGGGGTGCGACTCGAACGTACTGGGGTGTACATAGACGGTGGTACGACACGTACAGGGGTGGGGGTAGGACTCGAACGTACAGGGGTGTACATAGACGGTGGTACGACACGTACAGGGGTGGGGGTGCGACTCGAACGTACTGGGGTGTACATAGACGGTGGTACGACACGTACAGGGGTGGGGGTACGACTCGAACGTACTGGGGTGTACATAGACGGTGGTACGACACGTACAGGGGTGGGGGTAGGACTCGAACATACAGGGGTGTACATAGACGGTGGTACGACACGTACAGGGGTGGGGGTAGGACTCGAACGTACAGGGGTGTACATAGACGGTGTTACGACACGTACAGGGGTGGGGGTACGACTCGAACGTACTGGGGTGTACATAGACGGTGGTACGACACGTACAGGGGTGGGGGTACGACTCGAACATACAGGGGTGTGGGTACACGGTGGTACGACACGTACAGGGGTGGGGGTAGGACTCGAACGTACAGGGGTGTGGGTACACGGGGTACGACACGTACAGGGGTGGGGGTAGGACTCAAACGTACAGGGGTGTACATAGACGGTGGTACGACACGTACAGGGGTGGGGGTGCGACTCGAACGTACTGGGGTGTACATAGACGGTGGTACGACACGTACAGGGGTGGGGGTAGGACTCGAACGTACAGGGGTGTACATAGATGGTGTTACGACACGTACAGGGGTGGGGGTACGACTCGAACGTACTGGGGTGTACATAGACGGTGGTACGACACGTACAGGGGTGAGGGTAGGACTCGAACGTACAGGGGTATACATAGACGGTGGTACGACACGTACAGGGGTGGGGGTATGACTCGAACGTACTGGGGTGTACATAGACGGTGGTACGACACGTACAGGGGTGGGGGTACGACTCGAACGTACAGGGGTGTGGGTACACGGTGGTACGACACGTACAGGGGTGGGGGTAGGACTCGAACGTACAGGGATGTACATAGACGGTGGTACGACACGTACAGGGGTGGGGGTATGACTCGAACGTACTGGGGTGTACATAGACGGTGGTACGACACGTACAGGGGTGGGGGTAGGACTCAAACGTACAGGGGTGTACATAGACGGTGGTACGACACGTACAGGGGTGGGGGTGCGACTCGAACGTACTGGGGTGTACATAGACGGTGGTACGACACGTACAGGGGTGGGGGTAGGACTCAAACGTACAGGGGTGTACATAGATGGTGGTACGACACGTACAGGGGTGGGGGTACGACTCGAACGTACAGGGGTGTACATACACGGGTGGGGGTGTACATACACGGGGGGTACATGTCGGACGTACGGGGGCGGGGGGGAGTGTTGGGCGCGTATGCGGGCACATGTCTCCATGGTTGCTATGGGAGTTCGGTGCGGACGGTGTTTTTTCCATACGGTTGTGAGATCGGACGCACGGGATGGATCGTGATTCCTCGGTCGGACTTCACCTTTCACATTTGTACGGTAAATAGTCCGAGGACGTGTCGGACACATTTTCCGACCCGAGGACGTGTGGGAAATCATTCCCGATGCGGTTCGTATGGAGTTTTTACCATGCGAATCGTGATTGCCAGTTTGTACGGCACTTGTACGATTCGTATGGTAAAAAGACCGGATACGAGTCGCACGGGGAATTTTTTTACCAGATCGTAATTGGCACCTTTAAGTCCATTCTCAGCTAAGTGGTTCAACAAGGCAATTGTGTCTCTCTTGCAAGTCTCCTGCGTATTTGATGCCGCCAATAGGTCATCAATGTACTGAACTAGAACTGAGTTATATGGCATTCCCAGAGACTACAGATTCTTTTTGAGTATTTAATCAAAAATTTACGGGCTCTCTGTATACCCTTGTTTGCCTCAGCCCCATGCCAAAACACGGCTGCCAAAACAGAAAGAGAAAATAAACTGGCTATCCTCATGCAATGTTATAGAGAAAAAGGTTTGACACAAATCAGTGATAGGGAACCATTCTGCCTCAGCTGGAACCTGAAACAAAATCACATCTGGATTCGGTACCACAGGACAACAAGAAACAACAATGGAGTTACCCTTTTGCAGGTGTTATGTACCCCAACCTAGGCTTAAGTAACATAACGTTTCTAGCACTGACCTTTTACCCAGTTATGTGCTGAATAAATATAGATTGGTTTCCTTGAAACTAGCCTAATTTATTACGCATACGGTTTCTTAGAAAAGTCCTGAGCACATGACGTACATAACAGGATCAACATGGTTCACTGACGTAATGTAGATGTAAAAAGTATGGAAGTAAAAAACATTGGTGAATAAATATGGAATGCAAAAATATCAACTCCCTATACTTAAACAGGTAAGGACAAAAAACATAGTTGTACAAAATGTCGAATTTTATATATATATATATATAAAATAAAATAATAAATATTACATATGTTAAATAATACAATTATTATAAAAAACAAATAAAGTAGATTTAATATAAATTTTAAAAAATATAATAAACAAACTTAATTACAAAAGGTTAAACACACATACATGATAATTCATATATACTTTAACACAATTAATAAACTAATAATTTTATTTTATTTTATAATTTTAAAAGTTTCTAAAAATGTATATATATATATATATAAATATGTGTGTGTACCAATAACATACAATCTAATAAAAAAATACATTCTAATATAAATTAAAACATTAGACCATTTAAAAATCTTCAAACTTAAATTTCCAACTCAAGCGAGTGCAACGGTAGTGAAAGTGCGGATAGCGGAGAGGTAAAAATGACTATTCCCACACCAGTCAGTGCAACAGTAGGGAAAGTGTTGGATAGTGGCAGGATGAAATTTACTATTCCCACTCCAATAATTGTAAAAGTAGTAAAAGTGTTGGATAGCAGAGGGATAACATTTACTATTCCCATTCCAGTGAGTGCCACAATAGGGAAAGTGTTGGATTGTAGAGGAGTAACAATCACATGTCTTAGTCCAGTCAGTTCAAAATTCAAAACAAACAACATTTTAACAACAAAAATATTTACAAACCAAATTAAATGAAAAAATATATAAATATGTTCAAAATAAAAATAAAAATATATTTAATATCACATAATTGTTTAAAAAACATATTATAATGTTAAATACATGTGACAAATACCCACAAATATTATATTTAAAAAAAATCCAAACAAATAAATATTTTTAATGAGAAATTATTTAGAAACTAAAACATTAATTATTACACAAACATACTTTTTATATTTCCTACCCAATAACACCACATAATTCACAACCCACATCTAAATTTAAAAGAGATATTATTAATTTAAAAACAAATTAGTATTTAACTTCCCACAATTTACACAGATAATCCCCACAACCCACAGCTAAAATCAAACTGCACAATTAAAACTTATTTTCAATAACAAAAGCTAATAATATTTAACATTAACAACTAATTATACAGTGAGTAAAATTCATTTACTCCCCACACTGTACCCCTATAACACTAAAACCCATACATAAAAAAATCTAAACAAGTACCCTAATTAAATATAAATTCATAGATTAATATTAATTATCAACTAATTTTAATTAATTAAACATAAATTACTTCCCACCCGTTACCCCTATAAACCTCACAAACCACACCTAAAATTAATTACACAAATTCCATATTTAATTTTTAATTAGTTAATTAATATTAATTAACAACAAAGTATTAATTATTTAAACATAAATTACTTCCCACCCATTACCCCATTAACCCCACAACCCACACCTAACAAAAATCACACAATTACCATAATGAATTATCAAACAATTAGTTAATATAAATTAACAACTAATTATTAATGAATTAAACAGAAAGTACTTCCCACCCTTTACCCCATAAATCCCACAACCCGCACCTAAAATTAATTACAAAATTTCCATAATTAATTTTCAATCAATTATTTAATATTAAGAACTAATTATTAATTAATTAAAAATAAATTACTTTTCACCCTTTACCCCATAAACCCCACAACCAACACATAAGAAAATCACACAATTACCATAATTAATGATCAATTAATTTGTTAATATAAATGAATAACATAAATTACTTCCCACCCTTTACCCCTTTAAACCCCACAACCCGCACCTCACATTAACTACACTTTTTCCATAATTATTTTTCAGTCAATTATTTAATATAAATTAACAACTAATTATTAATCAAAAATAAATTACTTCCTACCCTTCACCTCTATAAACCTCACAACCCACACCTAAAAGAAATTACACAATTACCATAATTAATTATTAATTAATTAATATTAATTAACAGCTAATTAATAATTAATTACAAATAAATTACTTCCCACAATTAACACTATAAAATCTAAATTAAATAAATAAAAAATAATCCTTAATTTATTATAATTAGATTACTTCCCACCATATTCCCCTATAAACCCACAACCCGCTACGGAACTAAAAAATGCAATTAAAATGAAATACATAACTACTAAAAATTTAACACATATATTAAGAAACATAAGCTTCACTCTTTTTATTTTACCATGGGACGACGCCTGGGATGACGCCTGGACGAAGCCCGGACCAATGGCGGGCCCGTTTGAGCCCGTTAGAGACAGGTAGAGACTGGGCCTGGGCCACCACCTTAACATCTAACCCATGAGACTTTTACTGGTTATTTCCATGTTGTTATCGCTTCATATATAGGCTAATATGAATAATCGGAAGGTGGGTGTGAGTTCTGGAGTTGTAGGGACTCTAGATGCGTTCCTCTCTAGAGCTGAATCAGCGTTGATTCATGAGATCCAGCTCACTGAACGCAGACTATCGCTAGAACCCCCACCACCCTTGCTTAATGTCGTGCTGAAACCCCCCCCAGAGGGTACTGTCATCACTGATGTAGCTCCTCCGATTAGTCAGGTCTCTCTGGTATCAACTAACTTACCATTAGTATGTATGGGGTTTATCACCCAAACCCCCGTTACTTCCAAGGTTCATACAAGGAGCCAACAAATTAGTCAGGCACGCGGCGGGGAGCCGCCTTCTAAGAAAAGGAAATCGCGGGGTCCCATAAAACCCACCCAGCAGGCATCCAGAGTACATAAACGTAAGGCGGGTGGTAATGGGTGCACTGGGTACACTGGTAGCTCAAACAACAACACCACTACCAGTAATGATTTCACTACCCCCACCGCCACTGTAATTATTGATCTATCATCCAGCTTACCCGAGGACGTTTTCATCACTCGGGTAGAAAAAAAACTTCACGCTCTGTTGAACCCGCTTTTTGATAAACTGATCCTAATAGAAAGCAGGTTGACCAAAATAGAGCTGACCATCTCGAATGCCCTGCAAACCAACTCTAACATACAACAGTGCAAAGGGATAGCTCCTCTGGTGGTGAGTAGATCATAATCGGGGGAATTTGCCAATACTGCACACTGTCACCCTCTACCAGTCCCAGTAGCATCTATGACTATTCAATCTTTGCATCCGAGTAGTAATGGTACATGTCCCATCCTTGTTCTGCCTGTAGAGGAACCACGCAGGCGGGCTCTGCAAATTAATGGTATTGACAATTCCAAAACTCATATGTCCCTTCATCGCCCTCCTGAGGCAACACCCTACACTGTTGTTTTGGGCAATGTCCCAGTGTTACACCCTGCAGTACAAATCCTTGATGTACCTAACTATCCAATTCCTACACACAACCGCTTTGGTGCTCTCGCTTCCCTTGAAGATATTAACTGACTCGGTATTGTTACTGATTTACCGCCAACCAGATCACATGACTTTAGGGGCACTTGCGAGTACGATTGTGATCCATTTTTGCTGAGTATCAACAATCGAATTCCATCTAGGGACCACCTAAATGCTGGGTTGGGACATGCGGGTTGTATCCCGGATTTGGGGGTGGATTTTATTAGTGTAGTAGAGGATGACCATCTTTCGACCCTCCTACCCGCAGGGCTCCCTACGTTTAGTGATGGATGCAGACAGGAGTTTTTGTATAAGGATACTGTTCGGCCGTCGGTTGATATATCCAGTATTCATATCCAAGGGCCTAATAGATCAAATGTAACATTGGTTTGTTGGAATATAGCAGGTCTCTCCTCAAAAACTCACTTGATTGAATGGTCTGCATTCATTGACAATTATGATATTTGGGTATTTCAAGAAACATGGGCTTTAGAGTCAATCTGTCACCCAGGCTTTCTAAATTTCTATAAACCAACCCTGGGGGGACAGAGGGGCAGACCCAAAGGGGGACTTGCCATTTGGGTCAGACAGCAAGCTTGTTATACAGTGGAGGAAGTCAAGATCGATAATGAGGATGTTACAGCCATCAAATTACGGACAGGAAAGGCTCCAGATTTAATGGTTATTAGTGTCTATACAAGAGGGTCCCCTGGGCACAAAGGGTCCAGCGCTGTTGCCTTTTTGGAAGGGTTTTTAGATAAACATAGGGGAGGTAGTAACTTGAGAATTGCAGGATACTTTAATTGCACTTTCGAGCCCCTGGATTATGAAGATGGCAATCTCGGCCTTGAGGAGGATGTACAATGGGACATACCGTCCCTTGATCTTCCTCCTATTAAAAAATGGACTGAGTCAAAACTACAACTGAAAGGGCTATGCTTATAACAGGGGATTAGGGCTGTTGATGGGAGGTCCAAGTCAGACAGGTGGGGCACCCATACTTTTAAAAATGGTATAAGAAGCAGCAGGATTGATTATATATTTCTGAACATGGAATTTTGGTCGTCCTTACAGGATATGGTAGTCCTTGAATGGCTTGAAAGTGACCACAACCCTCTCGTACTATCTCTGCAGGTTCCTGATCTTTCCATCCATGACAATGGGGAAAAAGTAAAGGCCAATTGGGAAGTGGCACTTACCAATGATTCCAGGAGAGTCAAATGGGCTAGGGTTGCAGTTAATGAAGGGTATTTAAAACAGATGAAGAGTTTGTTGGAGCTCCTCTTAGCTATCCTTCAAAATCATGATACCCAGGAGGATATAAACTCAATCATTCCGCAGGTTCACAATGAGCTCTTCTCTAAACTTACATTTTTTTAATTAAAAACTTACAAAAACTAAAGAAAGAACCATGCTCAAAAGCAGCCTCGTGGTATAACAAACCATGCAGAGAGGCTTATAGGAGTCTATCAAGAGCTATTAGATTAAAAAACATGGAAGACATTAAAAAGGCAAGGGTTGGCTATAGGCAAGCACTTAAACAAGCAAAAAGGGATTGGGATGAGAACCATTGGCATAACTTATTGGATGCTAGTAAGGAAAAGAACATGACTACATTTTGGCATCTTGTCAAATGGGGAAGTGGTGTATCAAATCCAGCACCTGTAAATCATGTCCCACCTGAGATGTGGATTACTCATTTCGAAGCCCAGTTTGCTGCTAGTAAAGATAGTATAGTCCAATTTATAATGCTAATGCTACTACTAACCTGTCTTTCTCTAAACAAGAGGTCTCAAAAGTCATCAAATTAATCCTGAAAGGCAGGGCACTAGGTCTGGATTGTATACTGGCGGACCTGTTTATGTATGATGGGGATAACAGGACGACCTATATTCAACAACTTGCCAATGCAATAGCCAGTGGTGCTCCATTCCGGAGTCATGATCTGGAGCAGAGATCATCCCGGTCTATAAAAAGGAGGATCGATCCAATCTTGGTAACTATAGACCCATAAGCCTCATCGACTGTATTCAACATTATTTTGCTAGACTGGTTCTAAGTAGAACCCAGACGTGGATGGAGGAAACGGAGATTTTGTCACCGATGCAGGCAGGGTTCTGGCCAAACACCAGTACTATCGATCAGGTTCTTAGGTTTGTAATGATTTACTGGAAGGTGGTAATTATAGGTGCGGGCACATTATTTGCAGCCTTCATTGACCTTAAATCGGCCTTCGATCTGGTACCTCGTGCTAAAATGTGGAGATCCTTTTTAGACATGGGGATGCCATTAGAATAATTGTCCGTTTTAGTTACCCTGCATAGCTCTAACGTTGCTCAGGTACGTTGGGGCATTAACGGGGAAGTTACAGATACGTTTTTAATCGCCAAGGGGGTTCGACAGGGGTGTGTTCTTGCTCCGACCCTGTTTTCTCTTTTTATCAATAGGGTCGTGGAATACTATACAGACTACCCCACAGATGCCCCCACCCTGGCAGGTTTTAAGATACCCCTATTAATGTTTGCAGACGATACTCTGAAAATTTCCAAGAGCCAGAGAGGGCTGCAGACTGCCCTAACTAGGTTTGAAGAGTTTTGCAGAGATCATGACCTTGAGGTAAAGGTGGGGAAGACAAAGTTTATGGTCCTCCGTAATCGCAAGGCCATCAAAGGGATCATTTTTGTAAATAAAGTTCAGTTAGAGCAGACCAATGTTTTTATGTATCTGGGAATTACCCTGGGAAGGAAACTTAACTGGAAATCCCAGATCGATACGTTGGCTCTCAAACATGCCCAACTGACGGAAGTCCTCATGAAGGAGCAGAGACTTTCATACTCCAAACCGGTAGCCCCCGTTATAAAAATATACAAAACTAAAATTAGTACCTCAGTACTTTATGGGGCTGAGTTTTGGGGGTTTGAAGATTTAACGTCCCTAACTGTAGCTCAAAACAAAGTTGTGAGAACTTTGTTACATCTTCCATCTTCTTCTCCACTTACGCCTCTTTATCTTGATTTGGGATGCAATCAGCTTGAAGACCTAGTCTGATTTAGACCTGTGGCGTACTGGAGAAGGTTATGGGTCACCCCTGAACTGTCCCTGTATGCCCAAGCTCTTCTTGAAACCAGGCGGGCTGACTGCTCAAGTAAGATCTCCTGGTTTAGGAAGTTAAAAGACACCTTGAGTGAGATGGGGATGATCAGTTTATGGGAAAACCCCACAGGCACCATATTTCCCTCAAAGAAAGAGCTTAGGTCAGTTTATTGGAATATGATTAAGATGAAACGTTTCTCATCTAGTACGAGTCCTACTCTGACACGGGCCTTCTTTGAGAATAAACATGAGTATTTGTATGAAAGCTACTGGGATTTTATCACTGTTCCAAAAGATAGGAAACTGTATCATCAGTTCAGAGTGGGTTCTCTCCTTGTTAAGTCTTTTACATGTAAATGGCACCCTGCGAATGAGGCTTATTGTACTGTATGTGCATCTCAGAAAGAAACATGTTCTGTTTGCCTGCCCGGCCTACAAAGCCCCTAGAATTAGATGGCTCAAACCAGTCTGTTTAAATCTTAGCATAAGGTCGGGTGTAGAGGCTCTAAGGATTTTAAAGACAGACACTTGTGAGCCTATAGAGATTGCTTTGGCAAAATTTCTGGGGTGGATGTGGGCCATTCGTGCCAAATCATTAAGAACCTTGCAGTAGCTAATATCTATCATACAGCTCTAGCTCAAAGAGCTCATAATTTGGTCTTTGCTCTATGATTATGTACATGTTTTTTTTTCTTTCTCATAATGGACCTAGCGATGTTATTTGGCAAATCAGGAATATTTTAAAGTTGTTTTTATTGGTTTTAGGCATGACTATCTATTACGTTTATAGTCTTATAACTCTGTCTTTGTTTAATATATTTTTAATACTTGATGGACCTTTAGGTTAAACATCATGAATTTTTAGGTAACTTTTTAATGATGTATATTGTCTTTAATGATTTGATAAATCAAAATAAAGACTAATTGAATTGAATTAAGAAACATAAACAATACTTATACAAAAAATATACACCACATGCATTTAAAATATAAACTAAAATACATAACACTAATTAATAAAAAGATATTTTAAACAACTATATTTTCGCAAACAATATTAATGACGTCTATATTTTTAAAAACAATATTTCATACCTTAAATTCGATATTTTTGACCACGATATTCTTGCTGTCGATATTTCTGAATCATGCTATTTCCAACTCGATATTTGTGTAAGTCGATATTTCCAACTCAATATTCTGTCTCAACACCGATTAACATACTCTGTATAAAAGTCATCTTCATCCTAGAGCAATAGAACTACTTTGCATGAATGCAAATATTGATTTAGGCTCATTTACGTAATCGTACTCACAACATCTTGATTTTGGTAGGAACTCAGAGGCTATCTTTATAGTATAAAAGAACCAGACCTTCACTAGATAAGCAGAGGAAATGCTTCCACGCTATCATTAGGGTCCTGCATGCTGAAGCTTCAACATGTAGAGGTCTGGCATTCCTTGTGATGTGTCAATCTCGAGAGCAAGGCGGGGTCCTTCATTCTCTCCCATCAGGTAACGGGGTTGGCTCTTTCCTTGCGAATTCTTGGCTTTACACCCACATACATTCTAAGTACACTTTGGTAGGGTTCACATAGTAGGAGTACGCTTGATTACTGTCATGTTTATATGCCTGCATATATTCACTGTTTTAGCACCATGGAAGAATGCTACCTTTTACATACTCTGTTGGTGCTTGTAATCTTTTACATTTGCTTCTGTTTAATGATTGTCGCAGCAAACATGTTTTACACAGGAATGACGTTGGCTCAAAAAATGCTTATTGAAAACGTCCCCAACGTTTCTTCTGTGTATCTCTCTGAGACTAAGTGAGTACGATTGACTGAGTGAAAAGTACTGTACTGTTTCCACGAACCATGAATGATCAAGGGTTGTCATGTTCGATGGTTCCCTGAAACAATTTGCTCCCTGGTAAGGTTAGGGGGCTTATGGTGGAATGGTGAGCTAGCGGGTCTATCGGCTGACATATCCTTTGGAGGTGTCCGGAATCAGTCTAGAAATCAATTCCTTAGTTTATGTTATCTACAACCGTGC
The DNA here is from genome assembly GCF_964204655.1 of Triturus cristatus. Classification (NCBI taxonomy): domain Eukaryota; kingdom Metazoa; phylum Chordata; class Amphibia; order Caudata; family Salamandridae; genus Triturus; species Triturus cristatus. The sequence goes on from NC_140593.1 coordinate 905,023,413, forward strand.
AGATCCTATGTATTTTTAGTAACTACACAACAATATTATCATGGTTCCTAAGATTGTATTTTCTCTCAGAGAGCTTCTGTTGAGGACACACACCCCGTGATCGTGATGCATTCTGCTTATTATTTTTTGATTGTTTGTGATCCCGTTTCTTTTTATAACAATCAGATGCTTGGTTGGGGTTATCTTTTTCAGGATTTATCATTATTTCCTACAGAGAGAATAACTTTAATTCTCACACAACTCTAAATCAAGCAGTAACACTCCTAGCTCCCAGATCTTGTGAGTGAAAATGTGCAGAGTGAAATACAATTAAAAAATCCAGAAACAAACAACTGTTTACTAGTCTAGTGGCTAAAGTAAACACTTAAGTGGAGCTTCCACAAAGCTGCCATGAGCAAATGTCATAATAACTAGGCTCTGGGAAAATGTTGGTTGTGCTGAAGTAATCTTTCCGACATTTCACATTACACTTCTTACGTAAAATGCCCAGAATTAAACCATCATGCCACATTATGCAATTGAGCTTCCGTTTGGATAAAAATCCTACCATAGGAGCACAGGAGAACACAAAGGACCTGATCTTGAGTGGCTGTTGTTCAAATCATGCCTGATTTTGGGGGTATTTCTTAAGTGCAAACAATGTACCCTCATACAGAAATGAACACAAGGATACATTTTATGCTAAAAGAAAACTGTTGAATAGGCATTTCCCATATTTAATTTAGGATTTTTTACATAATTTCCACATAGAAAATCTTGCAAATTTCACACCCCTAAAATAAAACACAATCCATTACAGTGGGAGTTAAAACTGCACACCATTGATTTCAAAATAGATGTTAGCATCACTCTATCAGCTGAATACTATAGGAAATTCGTTGTTTTCAGTGTATGGTTCCTTCAAGCGTGGGGCACCGGGAAAACTTACACTGCTGCTGTTTTACCCCTTGTGGTGGTCTGGTGCAGCACTTCATCCTTGATAACATGGAGTTATCAGGGTATCCAAATACAGAGATCACCCACAGTTATATGGATGAAAAGAGTATAGTAAAACTAGCTGCAGCTGACAACTTTTAAAAGTTGTGGGGCACGTGCAGTACCTAAAAGAAAAATAATTTTCTAAAGTACGGACATGCTTATATTTGTATTACAGAGGTGATCTAGGGACATTCTATATGTTGGTACGTTTTATTTATATAGACTGTGCAACAATCACCTTTGCAATACAAATGTAACTTCAATTAAAATAAATAAACATAAAGAAAAATGTCCTTACCCCGATGAACTGGTTAATGGACTCGAGCTGCCAAGCATAGAAGCGCATGCTGGGTAATAGCATTCCAGCCAGTCCAAGCACTGCTGCCATGCTGCTTTTAATACCAAGCAGCATAAAAGCAGGGCCAAGATTGGCTGGGCCAGAGAGCACAACACTATGGTGCCGATCACGATCCGGTAAAAAAATTCCCCGTACGACTCGTATCCGGTCTTTCTACCGTACGAATCGTACAAGTGCCGTACAAACTGCCAATTACGATTCGCATGGTAAAACGTCCATACGAATCGCATTGGGAATTATTCCCCACACGTCCTCGGGTCGGAAAATGTGTCCGACACGTCCACGGACGATTTACCGTACAAATGTGAAAAGTGAAGTCCGACCGCGGAATTTCGATCCATCCCGTGCGTCCGATGTAACAACCGTATGGAAAAAACACCGTCCGCACCGAACTCCCATAGCAACCATGGAGACATGTGCCCGCATACGCGCCCAACACTCCCCCCAGCCCCCGTATGTACGTGCCGACCCCCCCCAGCCCCCGTACGTCTGAGTCGAACCCCCCACCCAGCCCCCGTACGTTCGAGTCGAACCCCCCACCCAGCCCCCGCACGTTCGAGTCGAACCCCCCGTGTATGTACACCCGTGTACGTGTCGAACCCCCCGTGTATGTACACCCGTGTACGTGTCGAACCCCCCCGTGTATGTACACCCGTGTACGTGTCGAACCCCCCCGAGTATGTACACCTGTGGGGGTACGACTCGAACGTACACAGGTGTACATACTCGGGGGGTTCGATACGTACACGGGTGTACATACACGGGGGTTCGACACGTACACGGGTGTACATACACGGGTGGGGGTACGACTCGAACGTACGGGGGCTGTGGGGGGGGGTTCGACTCGAACGTACGGGGGCTGGGGGGGGGGGTCGGCGCGTACCGGGCCACCTGCTCTGGTCATTTCGGGCCGTACTTCGCTTTTCCGGCACTTTTTGGGTGCCGTAAAAATATTGCCGTTCGGACTGCTGTCGGTTCGAATCGTACTTCCTGGGTCGTGAAGCGCTGCCTGACAGCGTCCTGACGTCACGTCGCAGCATTCCCGGTTCACATTCGTACGTATATTTTCGTCGGTCGGTGTTTTTTACGATTCGTACGGAAATGGTGTTTCCGTGCAAATCGTAATTCCATGTTTGTAAAGTTTTACAACCGGGTACGAGTCGGACGGAGAAAACGCTCCGACCGACGGTTTGTACCCGGTTTTTACCGGATCGTAATCGGCACCTAAGTCTGACATTGATGGGGCTGTGTAGAGCTCTTCCATCTCCCAAGAAGCATTGACTATGAAAGCCAGAAATGCACATGTCAGGCTGCCCACAGCAAAAACATGGACAATCTAACAAGCGCAGTCCATTAAGACAGCATCAGTCAATCATTGCCACATTGCTCCGTAGCCCCGCCCCTACACTACAGAACAAAATACATCAGGATATGGAGTCTGTCTGGGGTGTAGTAGCTTGCAGTAGGGGGTCAATGCCCCCATGCTCCTATGGGTAAACCACCCTTGTGCATGTGTCCTTTGTTGTCCATGCCTTTGTCCTTGGTGTCCTGTGGATGTGCCAGAGAGGCTATTTTGTGTAGCCAGTGTGCCTTTGCCACAGAACTCCATGTGTTCTTTGTAGTCCATGCCTTTTTGCTTGTTGTTGTGAACATGTTGCCATGGCCATTTTGTGTAGAAGGTGTGTGAAAATCTTTTCTTCCACTTTTCAAAGCCATTTTCTGTAGCCATTGTTGAAGAAGCTTATGCCTTTTTGTTTTTCGTTAATTTCTTCTGTTTCCCTGATATAAGTTTAATGTGCTTGAGGATGATTGTCGTACAGTGTGATGAGAAATTGAGTTACTGGCTGAGGAGGGATGAAACTCTACTCAAGCGGTAACCACAATCATTATCCATGTGAGGCACAAGCAAACCCCAAATTAACCTGTGCTCAATCCTCTGGTGGCATGGCACAGAGCAGTCAGGCTTAACTTAGAGGCAATGTGTAAAGTATTTATGCAGCACTTCAAACAGTAATAAAGTGGAAATACACAACCAGAAAAATAGCACACCAATTTAGTAAAATGGAACAAATTTCAATAAGTAAAACAAGAACAAAAGGACAGAAATTGAATCAGTAGAACTGGAGAGATGCAATTTTAGTTATTTAAGTGAAAATAGCATCAAAAAGCACAAAGCACCAGCTATAGTTATCTGATCTCGCCGGACCGAGACAAAGTCACAAGTTTGGGTTGACCATGATGGGACATGCGCCGGCTACAGTGACCCACTTAGGTCCGCTGAACACAGTACCTTAACTCCTGGAGCATGGTTTCTATAACCTTGCTTTGCAAGTCTTTGCGTCGTCTGGCTTTGAATCTGATGAAGTTATGCGCCAAGTCTTTGTGGGGTGGAAGTTTGTGTCTATTCTGGTGAGCTGTGCAGCATAGCTTGGGGGGCATTGCATTGGTTTTGATGAGGCTGGAAAAAATGTGGTGAGTATTTGCGTTGCTCGGCGTCAAGTCAGTTGAGGCTGGCAGCTGCGCTGCAAGACTTTGTGGGGCATCAAATCACGTTGTGTCAGTTCTGACGGGGACCACAGCTGGGCTGGCAGAAGCAATTTCAGTCCCCCTCCCAAGCATCCAGGACTAGTGTGGCAGGGCAGGCCTCGTAGATGGCAGAGTCCAGGTTCTGGGTTCAAGGCATTTGGAAGACTATTATGTCTCTAAGGCTTCTGATCAGGATGCCAACAACTAGCCCTTGGAGTCACTCTTGGGTTCTGGGTTCAGAGATGCAGGTCCAGTCCATTTAGCCCAGGTAAGAGGGCAGCACAGCAGGGCAACAGTGCTTCAGAGCAGCAGTCTAGCAGAGTCACTGTCCTTTCATCAGCACAGCAGTCCTTCTTCCTGATAGAGTTCAGAAGTGTACTGAAGATTTGAATCTAAAGGTCCATTATTTACACCTGACACCCACTTTGATTTTGAGGAAGCTTCTAGAGATTTCCAGCTGTCAGGCATCTCCTTCCTCCCTGTCCTGGTGCCAGCTTGTCTGGGGTCACAAAAGACTAGTGACAAACCCTTTGTGAGAGTGCTCAGGCAGAGCCTTTGTGATATGCAAGTGGGGTAGATGACAGCTCCTTCCCTCGTTAACTGAGAGTGGCCCATCCTGCCAACAACTATTTTCCCTTTGCCTTAGTGTCTTGGAGCAATACTCTAAGACCAACTGCCTGCTACACCTAGTCATGTGGCCCAGGAACAGGCTGCAGGCACCAAAGGGATAGGACAAAAAACATGGCACCTTTCCAAAAGTGCAATTTTTAGAATTGTGAATAAGAATCAGACGTTACCATTAAAGAGGATTTTTCATTACAATTTTCATAGATACCAAAGAGACTTATGTTAGAGGTGGGCTTGACGGTAAATGAAAAACAAATTTAGGATTTTTTAGTACCAGGAAATGTAAAACTTGGAAGTACTTGTTCAACCTTTTTTTTACAATTCACCCTGTCCTATGGGCTACATAGGGCCAACCTCAAGGAGGTTATCTTGTCAAGTTGGATTAGCAGTTTAAAGCTGCATTTAGGCTGCAATGGCAGGCCTGGGGCATGTTTTAAGTGGCTACGGAAATGGGTGGCACAATAAGTGTGGCAGCCCCACAAGTAGCATTTAATTTAATGGGTATATAGTATACTACTCTACAAGGCACCTATAAGTAAATTAAATATGCCAATCAGGTGTAAACTAATTTACCCATGTTTAAGGAAGTAAGGACAAGCACATTAGCATTAGTTTACAGTAGTTTAGATCACAGAGTCCCAACAAAACGATTCAGCGAAAAAGTGGAGGGGGAATAAGGTAAAAAGAGGTTTTAGGCTGACTCTGTAGAGAGAGCCAGGTCCAACGTGTGTTTGTGTATGAATTTTTTCCATTTTTCTCTGTGCCTCCTATACGATTTCTCATTGTCCCTGGGGAACCACAGAAATTATGTTTTTCAATGACTCCACTTTCCTCTGCACCCCTGCCTGCCAAAGTGTTTCATAGGTGCACCACAGCAATAATGTTTTTGAGGATTATTCAACTTTTCCCCTGCACCTCCCGCCTGCCATAGATGTCTCATAGGCTATAGGCACACACCACCAATAATTGTTTTAAGGATTATTTAATTTTCCCCTGCACCCTCTGCCTGCCGTAGTGTTTCATAGGTGCACACCAGAAATAATTTTTTAAGGATTATTCAGTTATTCCCCTGCACCACCTGTCTGCCATAGATGTCATATTGGCGCACACCAGCGATAATTGTTTGGGAAGATTATTCCATTGGCCCCTGCACCTCCTATCTGCCATACATGTTTCATAGGCGCAGACCAGCAATATTTTTGGAAGTATTATTATTCCATTTTCCCTCACGCCCCCCACTACCAGAGGGGCACACCAGAAATTCTTTTTTAAATTATTGTTTTATTTTCCCTGCACTCCTTGCATTCCATAGGTGTTTCATGTCAGTCCGAACTGGATTTGTCTCCTCCACAAAGTACGCAATTGTCACAGTTAACTAAGGGAAGTGGACCACAGGAGCCGCATACAACAATAGTTCTTCCTGAAGTAGGAGCAGAACAGGAAGTTGAGCTTCCTGCTGGGCATAATGTTGCTCTTCAACCATTAGCTTGACGATCTTCTGCACACAAAAAAATGATACCCCATCATGATGTATTTTTAGATGGGACGGTTGGCCCACGGGACGTTTGGTCTCCAATATCTTAGTGTGAACCTGGCTTACCTTGACTAACACTAGCATGGCAAATAGAGCATATTATAATGTTGTGGTGTGGTGGATATTTCAGGGTCCTGTATTTGGTGCACTGCATCATCCTGATTGTGCAGGACTATCTCAAGAAAGAAGATACGGTCTACAACATAGCTTGTCACCTGCTGAAGAATCTGCAATCAATGAAGGCTTGAAGAGGTTGCGGATCATTCAGCATGCTAATAGAGTACCTCATACAGGAGGTGCCAACACTTTGGATCTTGACCTACTACATGCTGCAACATCTGTTGGAGCAGTTCAAACTGATCACCTACCATGTCCTTTTTTAAAAATATATCTTTATTGTTCAGCATGCAAGCAGTAAAAACCACAGGACACTCCAACAGGAGGTGCATTATTCCAGAAACATCTGGTCTATCAAATGGTATCTGTACAAGCCGTTTTTACTATTGTAGAACTCAACCCAACTTGGATAATCCCCCCACCTCCAACCCCCCTCCCCCGGCACTTGGAATAGCATTTCACTAAGTCCTGAACAGTCCAGTGTAACATGCATCACAATATCCAACAGTCCCCTATCATTACATATATGGTCCAACATAGGTCTGGCTTGCCCAGTAGATACCCCGCGAGGGGAGCCCAAAAATCTTTGGGACGAGATGCCTCCGGTAGTTCCTCTGCATAGGTGGCCAGCTGGTCCCTACAATACAACAAATCACGCATCCACTGTTTCACTGTTGGAACAGCTTTAGCCCCGCCCACCTCTGCGCAACCGCTCGCTTAGCAAATAACGTGGAAATGGCAACTAATCTCCTGTTACAGGGTTTAAGCTTGCAAACCCATCCCAACAGACATACAGCAGGCAAACATGCTACAGGTTCCATGACAACCTCCGTAAGCACTTGTGTAACACGTACCCAAAACCCGGCAATGCCTGCACAATGCCAGGCCAAGTTTAGGAAATCGGCGTCATCCTGTCCACAACGGATGCAACGTGCACTCTCTCTTAGCCCAAAACATCATAACCGAAGTAGGGTATAATATAGTTGAGGTAAATATTTGAACTGCATTATTCGGAGATTGCAATTCGCCGTCAGCCGTCCCGTCAATTCACAACAAAATTTCCATTCGACCAATGTCAGAGAGGTACCCACTGCCGTCGCCCACCTAGTTTATGAGGGGGACTCTGCTAGTTCAGTCTCCCGAATCGAAGCATTATATAATTTTGTGATCAAGCCCCTTTGTTCCTCCCCCGCAAGCACCGCCTGCAGTACCCGTAGAGTAAGTGGTTCCGCCGAGAATTCTGGGTAAATATCACGGATGGCTTGTCGCACTCGCACATATGTAAAGCCCAGCATCAGGCCTGCGCTATGACACCTTTGCAGACCCGAAAGCGCCTGAAACTGTCCCTGAGTGTACAGATCTCCTAGGCGAGTGATCCCTACTTTACTCAGCACTTACAGGGCAGTTTGTTCCCGTGCAGCCGATATGTCCGGATGCGCCGCAATCAGCAATTTGGGGGCATACAGATAAGCCAGCCCTACCCTCTTAGCGAGTGCACTCCACGCCCAGTCTGTACAATGGACCAGGCTGATTTCGCTCCGTGGACCACCTCCTCCACCCATCAGGGCTGCTGCAGCCAGAGGTACCGGAAGAACAGAGTCTACCTCAATTGCCATGTGTGGTTGGAACCTCTGTGGGAAGTAAGTACCAGAAATGCAAATATTGCGCCTGCGTGCATTAATAGTATAGACGAAAATCTGGGGCCTCAAAACCACCTTGCTCAAACGCCAGTGTCAAAACCTTCCAACTACACCGGGGCTTGCCGTCCCCCCAAGCAAACGCAAGCAGGACCGACTGCAAAGTATTAAAAAGCTCAATATTCAATCGGATAGGGATATTTATAAACAGGTGAAGCAGTTTGGGCAAAAATGGCATTTTTATTATTGCAATGCGATCCGCAAGAGAAAGAGGTAGACGAGCCTAGCGTGCTGTTTGGTCAGTAATCTAACGGTACGTCCATAATTAGCAGAGATGACCACTGCAGGGTCTCTATGCAGCCATATGCCTAAATACTTCACCGGGTCAGTTGACCACTGCAAGGGGAAGTCCATCTCTATCTCCTGGGTACCGGTCATCAGAGGGAACACCGTGGATTTGGCCCAGTTAATGCCCAAACCAAAAAAGCACTCAAACCGAACATATTCCCTCAGTGGCTCCGGCAAATAAGTGGCGGGCTCACGCACATATAGCATCATGTCGTCAGCATATAATGACACCATTAAGGGTCGCTGACGGAACCGCAACGCCGCCTGGGCGTGTCGTTGCCACAGTTTACAGGCCAACGGCTCCAATGCCAGTGCATATAACATGGGCGACAGTGGGCATCCTTGTCGCGTCCCGCGTCTGATGGGAAATGCCTCAGAGATCCAGCCATTCACGTGCACTCGAGCCACCGGTGCATCATAGAGGAGACAAATCCATTTTAAGAAGAACGGGGGCAAACCCATTTGCAGGAAGACAGTGAACATGTACTCCTACTGAAGGGAGTCAAACGCCTTTGCTGCACCAAGCAGCATGGCCACTGCCTGAAAATCCCGGTCGAAATAATGTAAAGTGTAAAAAATAGTACGGAGGTTGTGGGCCATGGACCTGCAAGGCACAAATCCCGACTGGTCCAGTAGGACCAGATTGGGGACCAGTGGCTGAAGCCTGGTGGCAAACATTTTCGCCAAAATTTTGGCATATATATTAATGATAGCGAGGGGTCTGTAGGAGTCACAGGCATTTGCCGCTTTACCAGGTTTTAAGAGCATTACGATCAAGGCTTCCGTAAGGGATGAAGGCAGCTTACCAGATTCATATGCCTCCGCAAATACCTCCAGCAGCTCCGGCGCCAATGCATCAGAATAAGCCTTGTAAAACTCGCTTGGCAAGCCATCAATTCCTGCTGCCTTGCATGTAGGGAGGGGCATGATTGCCTGCTTCACGTCCTCCACGTCAAACGGCAGAGTGAGATACGCCCGTTGATTGTTGGACAGCCAGCCCAATGCTATATCATCAAGGTAGTCAATAATCTCACAAGGGGGTGGCTGATCGCATTCCCTATATAGGTTAAAGTAGGTAAACAACCTTTACAACGCAACTTTTACAACGCACTACCATTACAACGAAACTTTTACAACGCAAGTGGATTTACAACGCATGCCATTACAACGCAAGTCTTTACATCGACTTGCGCTAGATGGCGTGCTAACATTACACATAGTGTAGTTTACTATCCCAACACCTTCCCTACTGTTAAGTGGACTGGAGTTGGAATAGTAAATTACACTTTTCTAATGTTAGCACGCCATCTAGCGCAAGTCGATGTAAAGACTTGAGTTGTAATGGCATAGCGTTGTAAATCCACTTGCGTTGTAAAAGTTTCGTTGTAACAGCACGCGTTGTAACAGCATGCGTTGTAACGTCATACATCCGTTAGATTAGTACTCCAATACCACCCCACTGATGTCTGCATTACTGAAGTGCGCCTCACCTGTCCCGTCCACCAACTCGGTGATGTAGGCCTGGCCAAGAGGTGCCGCCAACTTCTGCGCCAATGAACGGCTGGGCCGGCCCCCTTCACCATAATATCTAGCAGTGCACCTCCATGATCTATGCCGCATTTTTTGATCAACTGTCTCATTATGTTCCGACACTTGATCCCGGATTTTGGCCAGTTTGTCATTGGCGGGCAGCTGGCATAATCACGCCCTAAAGTAGCTATTTCCTCCGCAAGTTTCCTGATCCTACGGTGCAGATCTTTGAGCACCCCGGCCTGCGCTCCAATACAAACCCCCCGGATAGTAACCTTAAATGCCTCCCAAAGAACCTGGGCGCTATCCACAGTGCCAACATTTTCGCGGAAATAATTGTGAATGGCTTCTCCAACGGTATGTTTAAACACCGGATCTGACAAGGACGACGGCTGCAATCTCCACGCAAAGGGGGGCCTACAGCCCCCCGGGACCTGCAACGCCAGCAGAACCGGAGAGTGATCGGAAAGGGTTTTTGCCAAGTGCTTAACGTCCACAGCCCACGTGCAAGCTGCTTCAGACACCAACCAATTATCCAGGCGGGACCAGGACCCATGTACAGTAGACATAAAAGGGCTCTCTGTGACCCCAGAGTGCCTTAATCGCCAGACATCATGCACATAACCAGCGCCAAGAACCCCGCAAGGGTATCAGTGGACTGGTGATGGCGCGGAGCTCCACTTCCCCCCCTGTCCACATTAATGTCCAAACAGGTATTAAAATCCCCGCCCCAAATAATTTCAGCACTAGGAAAGGCAGAGATCCTACGCCAGACATCCGCAAAAAAGGAGGCGTCATCCATATTTGGACCATACACATTCACCAGTAAGACACTCACCGCACCCAGCGTGCCGTGTACAATCACCAGTCAACCCTGCTCATCCCTGTCTGTGGACCTGGAATGGTGTGCCCTTCTTGACAAGAATCATCACCCCCCGGGAATAGGAGGAGTAAGAGGATGTCATTCTAACTTTGGCCCATCTGGTACCTACATTTCTTTCAGTGAACGCAGTCAGATACGTTTCCTGCAGGAAGGCCACCTGAACATGCCATCTATCCAGAGATGCTAATACTGTGCGAATTTTCTTTGGACTGTTGAGACCGCGCACATTCCAGGTTATAAACCGGAACTCACTACCCATGATGCATGTGAGCCTACTCAACAGGAACAGTGTGAGATCCGCACCTCTAAACATTTTGCCCGGGCTCATATAAGATACAGTGCACAAGTGCCAACGCTTCACAACCCACACCCCCCACCCACTTCGGCACCCCCAACTTGCCAAAGCCATCCCAGCTGCAACTAAGTAAACCCCAGTAATCCCAACAGAAAAACATCATAGTGTGGGGAACTCCCATATAGGGGCGTCAGAGTGCTACTGCCCTCCCACTGCATAGGAGGGGGCTGATCAGGTCTAGCACCTGGGTTACAATCCAATAGCAAGTCCTCAACTACAACGCATCCAATCCAATATGCATACAACATACAAACATTCGTCCCATCATAGATATAAGAGTCAGGGAACAAGAGTTATGTCACAGAGAGTGAATTCCGATGACAGTAAATGTCCCCCAACAAAGCCAACGTAGCCCTTTCCCAACATCATCACTCCTCCTCTCCATGTGTGGTCTCGGCTGCACGCCGGTGTCACTGCAATTGTTTGCTCGCTCCTTTGCCGCTTCAGGTGTTGATAATATTTTGAAGCTTTCTTCAGCGTTAGGCGGGACTTTCCCTTAGGTCAACATTATACAACAACCGTGAACCTAGGGGCTAAGTAGAGAATAAGAGTCCCACTCAAGAAAGAGTCGATTTGTGCCTCTCTGTTTAACATCATTGTTCCTCCCCATCCGTGGCAGCCTTGTCCTCCTATTGTCTCCGTTTCAGCTGCCTGGCGTAGTCCATCGCTGCCCTGGGGCTTGTGAAGATTTTAAAGTTGCCCTCCGACCCGACTCGCAGGCGCACAGGATATAACATCGCATATGGGATACTTTCAGACTGGAGGAATTTTTTTACTGACCTGAACTGACACGCAGCCTGGACCGCCACCGTGAAGTCCGGGAAGAAAGACAATGCGTTCCCCTGATGAAAAATATTTCCCTCGTCCCTAGCCAGCCTCTGAATAGTATCTCGATCCCGGTAGTTCAGAACCCGGGCAATTATAGGACGGGGCGGAGCGCCCGGCACAGGGCGAGCAGCCAGAAAGCAATGGGCGCGCTCAATAATGAACATGGTGGATAAGTTCTCAGGGCCAAAGAGTTCCTTGATCAGGTTCTCAATAAACGTCTCCATCCATCCAGTATTCGTAGATTCGGGAAGGCCCGTGATGCGAATGTCGTTCCTTCGTGACCTCGCCTCCAAATCCTCATTCTTAGCATGGATAAGTGCTAGGACCTTTTCCATATCAAGCGACTTACAGGCAACCTCGGTGAGACCATCCTCCGTGGAGGAGACCCGCTTCTCCACCTCCCCCATTCTTGCATTTTATTTTTCCAGCTGCGCAGCCATATGGTCCAGCCTGCGCGTAATAGTGGACATGTCGCCTTCTATAGACTGGAGGCTTTTTTGCATGGCTATCAGCGTGGCCTCGAGCGTGGACGTCCCCTCCCCCTGAGCATCCGCCTCAGAGTCCGATGCCGCTTTTTGCTGGGTCCTTCCAGACAGTCACGCTTCGAAAGTAAGGCGAGGTGGCGATTTATCAGGCTTCCCCATGAAGACTGCCGAAAGGCACAAGCCACAGACAGTAAGTTGCACAGTTCAATAGGCCACCCCCAAAGACGCAGGAAGCACTAGCAAGGCACTCACACCCAAGAGCACTTGAAGCAGGGAGATGGTGGAGTGGAGCAAGACACCAGTGTCTGTAGGAAACGCCCGCAGTGCGCCAAGGTATACACAACTCCTTCAGCCAACTTTAAAAAACTTGTCTCTATCAATGCAGTTCGGTAGGCCGTGGGGACCAGCAGCAATGAGGGATCAAGGTAGGTGTACACAGGACAATAGCATTACAGTGCCAGCAATACTTCCAGAATAAATAGGGGCAGCGTCCACCCAAGACAGGCCCACACGTACTCCACCACCCCTCCCCGTGCTGTAGACCACAGCTCACAGAGCACAGCACCCCACTCAGACCCTGGCTTGTCTGGTAGTGAGTGTCTTCTCAGCATGCTTTCAGTGCAGCCGGCGTAGTTGTTACAGTCAGAAGGATGAGTCTCTCACCTCAAAATGTAGAGAAATTGACCATGATTAAAATAAACCAACACTTCATACCACGAGATTATACTGTTCCTGAAACAACACAAGAGGAGGGCAATAAGTCAGACTCAAGTGTCTTCGCTAATGAACTTCTGGGCCAACCCCCTGAGTTTGAGGAGGAACTCTACTTCCCTGTCTAAGGTCTAAGTGACAGAACTTGCATATGTATCTTAAAAATGCTTTGGAAAAAAATATAGAGAAGAACGTTTATGTATTTGGTGTTGGGCTTGCACAACCCCATTTAATATCACATATATAGAGTAGAACAGTCTGCACACAAGAACACTGCCCTTGTTTATCTCTTCCATGGGAAAACAGATACAATAGACAAATGTACACCATGCCTGGAGCAGGTAACTATTACACCAATGAGTAACATATGAATAATTGATTATTTTTTTATTTTTTTATTTATTTGCAGAGTTTTATTTAGCACTGGCTAGACCCAGAGGTATCAAAGCTCTTTACATGAGGATCAGTGAGTTACAGGTTACAAAAATTAACTCAGTTACAGTTACAAGTATAGGCATAGGAGAAAAAACATGAGATTACACAATAACATAAGTTATTGGCGCGTTGCATAGCAAAGACACACGTCTTATGGGAAATGGAAGGTAGAGGGGGGAAAGGTAAACAGGGGAAAGGAATGCAGATAGCGTCAGGAGACCAGAATGGGGAAGGGACTTCAGGGGTAACAAAGCAGTCAAAGTGAAAGACAGACAAAACCGTGAAGAACCGTTAAAAACAATGTACGATGTCCGGCTGTGTAGGTGGCGGCCGAGGGGGTGAACCAGAGCCAGACTCTTCTATAGCTGCATAGGACAGCTCCACTGGGCAACGGCCAATGGTACTCGGGTTCCGCTGTAAGTACAAACAGATTCAGTTTTCGCCCATGGGGGATCATCATAGTTCAATCAAAGGCATTGGGCCCAGTGTAAATAGGGAACGCCCTCTGCTTCATCCTTCCGCTAGCCCCATGAGAGGAGAGGTGGAAGAGACAGTGATCAGTCATCAGGGAGCTCACTCCCAAAAGCGGTGGTCCAATACTGAGGGCTATCAATGTTTGATGGCCTATGGGGAAGGCAACGATCCCCTCCTTCTTTACATCCCTCATGCTGCACTGCGGAGCTAGAAGCCGCTGAGGCACTTAAATGCGGCACCCCCTTCAATTAGAAGATCCTCTGCAGCGTGTCGACCACCATTTTGGGGTCAGGCACGGCCAGGCGTGGATCTGTTTTGCTGCCGTTGCTAACCTGAGGGGGGCTGACCGTTCCTGAAAATGTTCCCGCTGCCCCTTGCTCCCAACACGCCAATGCAGTGCGTCCCCGCCTCACCGGTTGCACAGACAACACCCTCAAATTAATCATACAGTAGTTGGGAGGGTGTTGTAACTAATTTTTAAACCTGATTTATAAAGTCTGGAGCCTGAAGGATGATTATGCCTAAATGCTTGCCATGCTTTCCTTTTTCACTATAATTACTTACATGGTCCTTTTGTGCACTTACTTTTTCAGGCTGTTCTGGGACCAGTCAGCTTAGTTATTAAAACTGCAAAAAATGCTCAAAATTATTTTGCTTTTCTTGTACATCAGGACTGCACAGTCTCAGGATGGGACTCCCACCGCAGCTGAAAGAAGGAAGTTAGGAACAATGAGTATCTACTTCAATGAGAAACAAGGTGACCACAAAACTAAGAGGCCTACTCTTGTGGACTGAAGATAGGTGCATTGATTAGGAAAATTTCAAGTGGCTCCAATGTCAAACTGGTTGTGGTCTGTATGAACTGTCACTTGTCACATGTCATCACATGTTGGACACACACATCTAAATGGTGTTGATATTTATGGGATTGAGCAGCCAGCTATAGAGAGCTACTAGTATGGGATTTGTAGTAAGAGATTGGTCTAATTTCTCAGTTACTCACCCATGAATGCACCAGCCTATGTACTGACCTCTTGATCCTCATCTACCATGAATTTTACCTGTCCTTTACTCCACAATATTTACATTTACTTTTTTGCATTTCAAAGGCCGTTTCTTCCCCTGCATGAAAGCTCCATAACACTGCTGCTTGGACTGGTTCAGCCCTACACCCAAGATTGACATTCCGAGAAGCAAAATGTAGATGCATCATCAATTTTGGCATTTTAAATACAATATAATTTTTCTTTTCTAAACAATACCAATTTTAGAACTGTGTGGGTCCACCCTATTTTCTCATTTTCAACCATAGGGAATATAAAAATTAGATAATTTGGTAATCTGGGGCTGAAGGACTCTTTGCATTTGGCAACTGAACGGTCTTCTTCATTCCCCAACAGATGTGATGATGATTTGCTGCTCATTGACTTGGTGACTGTTGTGTTTGTTTTTGTTCCACCTTTCCCCAACTCCCCCTTTCTGAGTCATTCATGAAAACCCATAATCCTCTTTCCCCAGGTTTCGTAATCTACTGAGTTGTGACATCATAATTTACAAAATAAATGATCACACACTTGGCGGGGAGGATGTGGTTTAAGCGACACCAACTTTTACACAATCTTCTTAACTAAACAATAACCCATGCCAGCCCTTCTACACATCAATCATGAAAGTGACATCAGCCTAGGGCAGAGTCTTAGAACAATGTCTGTCCAACGATAGGTAGTACTAGTGTACACTGTGGGCTGATTCATAAAGGTAAAGTTACACTTTTGGTGTAACTTTACTCTTGCAGTGTAACTGTACTCCCAGTAACTTTACGAGTAGTAACTTACTAGTAGTAACACCTTTTAAAATAATAGGAGTTACTTACTATTCACAAATTTACTACTCTTAAAGTTATTGATGGAAAAGTTACTTGTTTCGCAAAGTTGCACTGCAAGGGTAAAGTAACACCAAAAGTGTAGCTTTATAATTGTGAATCATGCCTTGTGTCTCTTGTACAATCTATTCAAAATGGAGAAACCTTATCCTGAGTTCTCACTTGAGTTTCTGTAAGTTTAATTTTAATCATTTAAATAAATGAAACACAGCTCTGAAGATTGCTTGCTCATTGTTGTTTGTTGAATTATTTTGTTTTGGTGGTCACAGTCTTGGAGTATTCACTAACTCTGTGTTTTCTTTTACTCTAATTGCCTGTGACCCCATTCCCTGGGACCAAAAATGAAAGCTTAGGGGATGGGAGCCACCCGGGCCAATTTTCCAGGGCCACAGGCCAATTTTGGACCCGGGGCCCTGTTCATTTTTTGGAGGGAAAGGCATGTGGCCCCCTCTCTAGGTTGATTTTGGCCCTAGTGACTCCATTTCTCAGTGCCTGGCACTATAATTTTGGGGAAGGGGGCCCGGCCAAAAAAGGGTGGGTGCCCTGGTGCCCTCCCAGGGCACCTACTACACTGTTTTTGATAGATCACACAGGGCATTGTTCACGCCTGCAGGGGGCAGCTAAAACATACTGCTCCCTGTGGGTGGGAGCAATATTTGAATGTGTTTCCCTGGCCACATCACTGCAGGCAAGGGAACATATCTAAAGTCTAATCACAGCGGGCAGGAGCACTTTTCAAACTCCCACCTGCTGAGAGCAGACATTGTGTTTTCTCCCACTTCGCAGGAGTTTTGAAAATGCTCCCACCAAGCGAAAGCAACACAGGTTTCCCTGTCCACACCAGGGCCTTCAGGGAAACCAATATGACCTGGGGGTATGTTAGGTTTAAAATTCCTATTCCCTCAATGCACTTGTTCCATGCCATATTAGGTTAGAAGTGCGTGGCTAAATAGACGCCATTTGCATTCACGTTATACAACCCGCTGAGTTATCCCCTTAATGTGTAGGATTCAGTTCGCAAATGTGACTCCATTTTGCATTTGCAATTCCTATTACACTGTTTAGAATGGGCCCGAGTTAGGCCTCATTTCTCATGTGGCTTGCCTCAGCAGAACACTGCATTTCGTGGTTATTTTTCTCTGCTGCTCAAGGTTGTTCCCTAACCTGCTAATGAATAGGCCCTTTTGCCCTGGCATTACTTATCTGAATGTGTAGTTTCTGCTCCCACGTTAGGAGATGCTGAGACCCAGCACCGTGGCCTTGTGGCAATGACAACGTGTACCCAACTGGCAGGTGTTAGTTCATCCTACTGTGCCTCTTTGCTCAAGTTCAGCTCAGGCCAGTAGTTTTCCATTAGGGGGCGTGGTTGAGGGCTTCACGAGACGAATGATTATCCACTGTAGACTGTTGAAGGGTTAGTCCCTCGGCAGACATCTTCGGGTGAAGGTCTGATTGGACTCCTCTGCAGAGTATTGTCAATAAACATGTAAGTTTGTATTCTCTACAGTCTGACCGACTCTTCATTCTTGGGAAGGCATAGCAGGTGGTTGTGAGCAGCCCGCGTGGCCCCTAAGGGCCACGTCCTTCAGGTATGCACCCCGGGACATAGCGTATGAGCTTAGCCTGGGGATGGCATCTCCAGGGCTGTTACGTCCTCAGGGAAGGGGGCCATGTGGTCCTCTCTCCTTTGCAGAAACAGCCAGGCCCTGCTGGATGGCGTTCCTTGGGGCTGAACGTGGCAGGGGCCAGTGTGCCCCCTTTACTGCATGGTCAAGCCTCAGGGGGATGGGGTCCCCGTGGCTGAAATCGGCACATAGAAGGTGAGCTGCATGCCCCCATCCCCTTTCACTGCGCGGTTAGGACCTGGGAGATGGGATCTCCTGATCTAAAAACAGCCTCGGGAAGGGAGCTGCATTCCCCCCTCCCCCTATAATATCTGGCCGGGCCCCATGGGGATGGATTTCCAGGGGCCAAAACAGCCTGGGAAGGGGGGGCCAAATGCACCCCTTTCTCCTAATTATGAATTTGTGTTCGAACCGGGACATGGCTCACCCAGGGGACTTGAAAAAAAATGGGTTCAGGATACCGCAGATCCACAGTGAATTTGCAGCAAAATGAACAAGCATTGGTATGGCCAATAGGTCACGCTTTTGGTATTTTGTAAGTGGTAACTTATCCAGCAGATATTTGTGCAGTAATAGAAAATATTGAATGGCTAAAGATTGATAATCTGGAAGTCAATACCTATTGGCTATTTTTGCATAGCAAATATACGTAAAGCAAAAAGTTTGTATGTGTATGTGTAGGCGTACATGTTTGTAAATGCATTCTACATTTTTTGGAATAGCATTTTTGCATTTTGTTCAATGACTGTTTTACCTTGTTATTACTATTGTTTATATTTACTTTGCACTATAGTCCATAAAATCTGCATGCAAAATAATGTTTTTTTTAACATATTTTTATTGTTGTGCACTTGTGAAATTATTTGTGTAAGATATGAACAATAATATTTATAGGATAGGAATAATGGACCAATGTTTTCGCCTTTGGGACCTTATAAGTGTTTAGTTCTCCAACACAATATCCTTGGTGCAACAACATCAAGTGTTGCATGGCTAAACACTTATAAGGTCCCAAAGGCGAGACCTATTGGCTATGCCTATGCAATCTATAATCGAGGGCGCAGGGTATATCATCATCATGTTTCTTTTTTCTTTTTTAGGTGTAAATATATATATATATATTTTATATTATTATAGGGCACGGTATCTGAACAGCTCAAGTCCAGTTCCTCTCTCACATGGAGGTGTGAAGTCTCAAGTTTGCAAGCTGGCTTATACAGTCTCGGATAGCGCCTTGATGCCCGAAATACACTTTACTGTACTCCCCTTCTCCTATAACTGCATAACGTTTTTCTCCATCCATTTCAACATGCCACCTTCTAATTGCTCCCGGCGGAACTTCACGTGCTGCAGGTTGTCGTGATAGTCTAAGCGCATCTGCGCCTCGTGGTAAACGGTGAGAAGCCTTCCCGGGAATTTGATTAGAGTACCATGACAACGGTGCTTCTCTTGGAATCAAAAATTTAATGGGGTCCAACACGCCACTGTACTTTGCTCTCGTCTGTAATTGCCTGATTGAGGGCATCAATTGCTGAATCTTTCACCTCGTGGGCTTCAGCAACTTTCTTCTCGTTCAATTTATCAGCAAAAGCTGCTACTTTGCATCCAAATTTCATAATTCCATATATTATGGAAACACCAATGGATGCGTCAGCAAAGGAAATTACATAGATTTATTTTTAAAGCATGCACAGCAGCAGGCCAGTGCCCTGCACACGGGGGCCTGTAATTTCTGTATTTGGATATAGAAGCTGAAAAAATTCTTGGCGCACTTTCCCTCCTTTCTCCGGAAGTGGAGGCATGGGAGCTGATCGGTGTGGAGAGGTAGTAATTTTTTTATGTGCAGATTTACATAGCGCGAACTCAACCAGAAGGTATTGGAGCTCTTTACATGAGCACCAGTTACGTTACACAAGGACACATTCATCTTTGGTAGGCACAGGGAGATTGTCATTTGCCCAGAAACACAGGACACTGAGCCGACGCTGAGGGTCGAACCTGGTTCCCCGGCTCTAAAGTCGGGAGCTGTGGTCGTAAGGCCACAACCTCTGCCCAACTGACGCTGAGGGGCACGAGATTTTTTTAAGGCAGAAGCCGAACTGAGAGCCGCCCTGAACAACATGCCTGCGAGTCTCTAGTGTACTGCTGTCACCGCCAGCCTCATGGACACTCCTTTGTGCCCTAAGTGTCATTGGTGCATAGGTATAATATTAATAACTTTCTTTCACTATATGGCCACATATGCCGCACTTCTGCGTTTCTAAATTTTGTAGCAAAACGAGGTCATAATACTCAATTCATGGTAGTCAATGTGCTTCTTCTAAAGGCTGAAGGACCGAGGCTTCCTATATATAGAGCATTTCAATTCTTAAAGTTCAGAACACTGCATGTCGTCAGCGGCGGGTGTTTAGTTCACTGACCATCCAGTCGATGCACTGGTTCGTAGCACTATAAATACCTTATAGCGCTATTGTTGTCCTTTACATGTCACACCGTCTATCGACCTCAGAACCACAAGAGAGGCCGGGTGAGCACGACTTGGTTTAAGCATTAAGCGCCTTGATAGCGATCAGGGTATCTAAAATATGCCCACTACCACGGATAGAGTAATCACACAGTTACACGCACATACATTCATCATACGCTAGGGCCCATTTCACTAACACACGCTCAAATACTCTACCAGCAATAAACCTGTGGAAAGAAAACACCTAAACACCCTGCATCGATATCAGGTCGATCAGATCTGGTTTTGTGACTGTCCTAATCAATAACATAATTTACACAACATATACAATAATGATCAAAAATATAAACCCAATAATTGACACGGAAGAAAATTCAACACCATGTTTAAAATTATATTGCTTTATCTAAAATTAGTCAAAGTAAATCAATCAGAATAAATCATTTCTCATAGTTACCTATTCTAACTAAGTGTCAGAACGGGTCAGGACAAGTCTCTCGGTAAAGTCTCTCAAGACGAAGTCCCTCAGCATCGATCCTCAGCAACGCAAATTCACGCGGCAAAGGTAAAATGGCAAGTGGCAAAAGCCCTCCCTAAGCTAACATTCTTATAGTAAAAATTACAATGGAAACACACATAAAGTTTACAATTTTAACTGAAACACTGAGCAGAGCGAGAAGGAAGAAATGTAACATTGCTACATATGAAAATCTTCGCTCAGGAAAAGTCGCAAGACGAAAACTACGGAACAGGAACCAAGAAACTATTAAAGTATCCAATTTGTTCAACTTCCCTCGGCAGCCGAACCACAGTTCATTGTTCATTTCTAAAACTCCTTTGTCTCCCAAGGCTACCCTGAATGTTCCATTTCTTTTGGAGATCCTCCAAGACTGCTGCTGTCCTCATGGAAAGTTTCTTTACGAGGACCATGGTCAATCAACTTCAGGACCATTTCCAGCAGGGGTCTCCCTCGTCACGTCTTTCATTTTACAAATCACGGGCAGGCTTCAAAATTCAGCCAACTCGGTTAAGGCCTTCATAGGCCACAATAGACCATCTTAATTAAAAAGACAAAATAAACGTTACTACAGCATAATGATTAAACAGTGTTAACCCCACTAATACCCTTATGTGAATGTATTTATCTAGCTTTTGCAACATAAAAAAGCATTAATTCAGACAGCGTTTTGTGCTCAAAATAAATAGCACACAGCAACGTTTAAACATGAAAACTTGCACGTTATTTTTTAGAAAACAGAAACAGCACACGCATGCTAACCCTCGTGTAACTTTCTCTTATGTTAAAACAAACGGATTGATTAGTATAAACACACTTGCACAAGACAAATAATTAATTGTTAATTATTATTAATTAATAAAACGCATAGACATGCTAGAGCTTCAAAAGCCCCTGAATTTTCTAAATGAAAACTCTGCTCCAGCAATCCCCCCTTTGGTGATTTTATCACCAAATGAACCCAAAAAAAAAAAGAAATTAGTGAAAATTTAGTCCCATTTTAGGAGAAATCAGAAATGTCTTTTCCCCTTACACAACATTACACACCAGTCACTCTTTCATCATCTCTCTTTGTCTCTAAATAAACACTCTCCCTCAATTCTTCTAATTCAATTTCTTGTGGTTCTCTTTTCAATCTTTTCGAATTCTTATTTTTCTTTTCTTTATTCAATTTCTCTTTACCTCTCCTGTTTTTACAACACACACACACTAATCTTAGTATCAATAGAGCAACAATTATACAAGACAGAGGAAACAATATTCTACCTATAATAGTGCTACCTATTTTTGTAATAAAATCCTTAACAGCTATCATCTTATTAGCTATTTTAGTCCACAACCCTTCAGCTTCAAGTGGTACTAATTCTTCATGCAAATCAGTAATGTTTTTGATATAGACCTTCAGGTCTTTACTTTCGTCAGGAATGTAAGTGCAACAATGTTGAACTTTCAATATTCCACAGACTCCACCCTCCTTGGCCAATAGAATATCAAGGGCAAGTCGATTTTGCATAGACATGGCACGTACGGCACTTAATTCCGTATTCACCAAAAGAAACCCTCCTGCGGTATTCGTCGATAAGCGATCAACCACTGTGGACAGTTTCCGAATTCCATAAGCATTTAAAGAAATTCCCATTGCTGGAATCAAAACCCCAAAAATATCACCCACAATTTCAGACCAAGTTTCTCTCTTAAAACGTGTTAATAAGTTAATATCTTCTACATCTCTTATTTTATCTGTATGAAAAATCTTAGGGAAAACTAGGCCCACATAACATGTGCCATACCAATGGTCAGGCAACTTGTAATAAGCCTTGTTCCCACAAACATAGTACACTCCTGGAAAAATTGTATCTTCTCCACCTCTGAAACCCCAACCTGTCGCAACGAAGTATGTATGATGGCACTCACTAGTCCCCACAAAATATGTATCATATTGGGATTTCCTTCTGGTAATGCATAGTTTACCCTTCTGCGGTGCATCTAGAGCTAAAGTTGGACTAGCCCCATTTTTCAACTTTTTTCCCATCTCAATGTCCCAAATTGTCTCACTCACTTCATATTTTCCCACTTTCTCATGCATGTTCACTCTCCTTTCCTCTACCATATCCAGGAAAGCTTTCTCCTCTTCTTTCAGACTGCAAGTTAAATTATTCTTAAAAATGTAATCTAATGTTAATCCTTTTTCTTCAATAAAAATTTCACCAAACGTGTTAGCTTCTTTAGCTGGATTCAGCTCTTTGTTCATTGGCAAGTGCCCAAAAATACTATCTCTGTTAGACATCTTATAATCTATTTTCCCTAACAAATAAAAAACACTACTTAAAATACTACAAGAAATACCATATGTAGCTGGTAAATGGTGATAAGTAACACCCTCTGAAACGGATGCAGGTAATTGCATACAAACGTAGCAATCCCTTACTTCCATTGTCTTCACATATTCATATAACAGTTTAGAAAAAACATTACTAGAAAAATTATTAATTGACCTATCTTTGTGTATGTAACTACTACTTCTAATTGGAACTACTTTTTGTAAATTTTTCTCTATATTAGTCACATTTTCTGTGTTTATCCCAAATTCAACCTTAAAAGTCACTAATAAAACTAAAACACCCCATAGAAGCATTAATAATCCAGTACAGCAGCAGCACATCCTACACCACCTTTTAAAGAAGGCACATCTATTTTGATTATTCTCTATGTTAGCCATATTATAATTTCTGCTTTAACTACTACTCTTCTATTGAAATTAGAACTTTTCAAACTTTCAACGTTTGTTCCAAACTCTTCAGTTCCCAAAAGATCTTTTCGTTCACTTAGTCCAAGTGAATCCTTCTTTTATTCAGTTTGGATACTCATCATTTTTCACTCCAATTTCTTCAACATCAAATTGTATTAGATCTCCAACACTCAAATCCAAATCCTCAGTATCTGACTCTTCTCCAATGTCAGACAAGAGTACTTTCAGGATTTCACCAGTATCTTCCTCAACCACTCCTCGTATGGTCTCCTCTGGATTTCCTTGACTTTCCACCTCTTCACCTTCAGGCAGTGTCACATACATCCATTCCGGCGACCTATACTTTTGGTTAGGTTTTCTCACTCTTTTAACTTCTTCTGGTTCTTTTGATTCTTTTGATTCTTTCCCTTCAGCCTTTGAACTTTGACTCGATATTTCATTCACTTGTTCAGCTTTTGATGAATTTGCTCTTATTACTCTGTATTTCACCCTTTTAACTCTGTTGTTAGGCCAACGATCTCCTTTCACAACCTTTTTCGGCCTCAATTCTTTAACATTCCTTTCTCCAATCCAAGTTCTCTTTCTCAGAACTCGACCCTCTGTTTGTTCATTTTCATCATCCGATTCTGTTTCAATTGCCTTCTGCTTTCGTTTCTTAGCAGTTTTCTTCTCTTTCACAGATTCTTTCACCACTTTTTGAGACTTCCCTACTTCTGTCCCTCCTCGGGTCTCCGACACGCAATCTTCTTGCTGTCTACTTGTCCCTTCACCTAGCTCCTCATGAATGTTCCCTACACCTCCTCGGGGGTCTTCCGCAATCTGTCCCTCTCTATCTTCTTCTGACCCTGTTTCTTCAAGAATAATCTCAAGTGGTTCTTCAATCTCCTCCTCTTCTGATTCAGGAGTAGTCTCTATGTGATTTCTCTTTTCTTTTCTTTTTCCTCCACTGCTACTTGAAACTTCAGGCTCTTTTACAGAATCTGATCTTCTCTCTGATACTCGCAGTGATTCTCTTGAAGCTCTCTCTGCTTCTTTTCTCACTGATTCCGTATCGTCAGTATCTTCACCATCACTGGAATCTGACTCTTCAAAATACTCTTCACCAGTCCCTTCTTTTGGGTTTGGAACTCTCAGAGTATGACTTGCATGTACCCAGTGCTTCACTCCAGCACACTTTACTGCAGTCGTCGTAGTCAGAATAACTTGTCTCGGCCTTCCCCACCTTGGAATCAAGCAATTTCTTCTTCTGTGCACCTTAATCCTCACCCAGTCTCCTGGACTCAGATCATGGGCTTGCTTCTTCTCAAGTGTGGTAGCTTCTATTCCAACCTGGTGAAACACAGAATGAACTGCGTCAGCCAGGCCTTTACAGTAATCCAAAATCATGTCATCAGTTATTGTCACCAATTTATTTACAGGCACGAATGCATGGCGCATTGCACGTCCCATAATTATCTCATGCGGGCTCAAACCTGTAGTTCTATCTGGAGTAGATCTCATAGTCATCAGAACTAGAGGTAACACATCTGGCCATTTCATGCCAGTGGCTAAACACATTTTTCCAATCCTATTCTTGATTGTGCCATTGATCTGTTCAACCACACCAGAAGCCTCTGGTCGGTATGCACAATGTAGCTTCTGCTGTATTTTCAATGCTTCACAAATCAAACCTATGAGTTCATTTTGAAAGTGTCTACCTCTATCAGGCTCAACTGTAACTAGAAACCCATACCTAGAAATCAACTCCCTCAACAGTAATTTTGCCACTGTTAATCCATCATTTCTTCTAGTCGGGTAAGCTTCCACCCACCTTGAAAACAAACAGACTACCACTAGAACATACCTCAGTCTGTTTACTTAGGGCATTTCAATGAAATCAATTTGCATTCTCGTAAAAGGACCTCCTTCTCTGCCAATTGTCCCTAGACTCACCACTGTCTTTTTCCCAGTGTTAAATTGCTGACAAATTAAACACCTTTGACAGATGCTCTCTGCAATTGTCCTGAATTTTGCATTGTACCAGGTTTGTTTGAACAACCTAACCATTGCGTCCCTCACCAAATGTCCCTGGCCATGATACATCCTTGCCATTGAGGACAAGATTGAGTTGGGCATTACTGGTCTGCCATCTCTGTAGACCCAAACATGGTCTGTTTCTCTTGGAGCACATCCTGCCTTAATCCAATCTTGTTTCTCTTCTTCTCCTGCCTCATCTTGTAACTGCTTCACTTCATCCCATGTTTCTAGGACATTAGTAAACATCACAGAAAGAAAAGACATTTCCCTTTCTCTGTCCCTATTAATGGACTGATTTGTTTTTGCACAGTACTGTGCAACATCGTTGGCATAACGGTTTCCAATCGTTATGAAATCCTCCCCCTGACCATGGGCAGCACACTTTACAACTGCTAACTCCTTAGGCAGCTGTATCGCCTCAAGCAATTTTCCAATCAATTCAGCATTCTTTATCGGAGTTCCACCCGATGTCAAGAAACCTCTTTGTAGCCAAAGTTGGCCAAAATCATGCACCACTCCAAATCCGTACTGACTATCAGTCATCACAGTTGTCCTCAAATCTTTCCCAATCTCACAAGCTTTTGTCAATGCCACCAATTCAGCAACTTGCGCAGATTTTACTCCTTTCAATGGTGATGCTTCCATGACCTCTGAAACTTTGCACACTGCATATGCTGCACATAGCACACCATTATCATTTCTCAGGCATGATCCATCCACAAACAACACATGATCATTCTCAGGTAAGGGAATATCCCTTATGTCTGGTCTCGGTTTTGTACAGTACTCAAGCACATCCAAACAATCATGATCATCTTCCATCTTTATACCCACATTTTCAATATCCGGCAAGAGTGTCGCTGGATTCACATTCACACATCTCTCAAGAGTCACATTTGATGCTCCCAGAATCACTTTTTCATACTTAGTCAACCGACTATGTGACATGTACTGAGTTCTGCTTCTTGTCAAAAGAATTTCCACGTTGTGAGGTACGAATACCCTTACAGGATACCCCATTATGATTCCCTCACTCTGTTCCAGGCTTCTGCATGTTGCAGCCACAGATTTTAGACAACCTGGTAAACCCACAGCTACAGGGTCAAGTGTCGATGAGAAGTACGCAATAGGTCTTCTCAATTGTCCATGTTTCTGGATTAACACTGAAAGTGCACATCCATTTCTCTCACTGCAGTACAGCTCGAATTCTTTCTCATAGTCTGGCATACCCAAAGCTGGAGCTTCACACATTTTACTTTTGAGCTCTTCGAATGCTGCCAATTGTTCTGCATCCAGATCCAATGGATCTGTCATTTCACTTTTTGTCAATTTAATCAGTGGCTTTGCTATCAGCGAAAAATTAATTATCCACTGACGACAATATCCCACCATACCCAGGAACATTCTCACTTCTCTCTGGGTTTTTGGAGCTTTCATTTCTCTGATTATTCTGATCCTGTCAGTAGTCACTTTTCTCAGACCTTTTTCAATATTGTGTCCAAGATAATGCACCTCTTTCTTGCAAAATTGCAATTTGGCTGGAGATACCTTTAACCCTCCATCTGCCAGATGATTCAGTAAAGCTATGGTATCCACTTCACAAGCCTCACGTGTCTTTGATGCCACAAGTAGGTCATCAATATACTGCACTAGCACTGAACTCTCAGGCATGATCAGACTTTCCAACGATCTTTTCAATAACTGATTGAATATCGAAGGACTCTCCGTATACCCCTGTGGGATACGACACCATGCTAAAATACGCTGGCCAAACCTAAATGCAAAAATCGGCTGGCTGTCATGATGCAATGGAATTGAAAAGAACGCATGACACAAATCAATCACTGTATACCACTCAGCATCATGTGGAATTTGATACAGAATCACTGATGGATTTGGCACAATAGGACAACATGCCACCACAATTTGATTAACTTTTCTCAGATCTTGCACGATCCTAAATTTGCCATTGGGCTTTTTCAGTCCCATTATCGGTGAATTACACGGACTACTCAGTAATTCTCTCAGGACTCCTTGCTGAATCATTTTCTCAATTATAGGAGTTATCCCCTCAATTATTTCTGGTGTCATTTTGTACTGAGGAATGTTAGGATATGTAATTCCCTCTTTCACTGCAATTTTCACTGGATCTACATTATTCATCAATCCCACATCCTCTCCTGTAAAATCCCAAACTGCTCTTTTCACTGTGTCTCTCAGCACTTGAGGCAAATCCTCCGGATTAAACACAGCAAATGCACCAATTAACTCACTTTCTCTATTTTCTAGAGTCATTCGGTAGAAAACATCATCATCTGGTGTCTCAAAAGCTATTCCATCTGGTGTACAAAAAATTGTGCAGTTCATCTTACACAATAGGTCCCTACCTAACAGATTCACTGGACTCGTGTCACAGACAATAAATCTGTGCATGTCTGAAAATTTCCCTATCTGTACTCTTACTGGTTCAGTAAGACGTGTTCTGATTTGTGTATTGGCTACACCAACTACTTGGATTGCTTCATCCGAGAGAGGAAGATTTCTAACATCTGTTGACCTGACAGTTGATCTTGTCGCACCTGTGTCTACCAAAAAAGTAACACTCTCCTCATTTATTTTCCCATCCACAAATGGTACTGCCTGGTCTATTTCTAGAGTTGCACCAAGTATGCACTCTTCTTCCTCTCTTCGGCACCGTCAATAATCACCCTCAGACTCACTCCCTGAAAGAACTACTACCTCTCGATTCAGGTGTCACTTTTTCTTTCTCAATAATACAGACTGTATCGCTTATCGGAGAAACAACTGGTGTACTCTCATCTGGTTCTGGTCTATATGGAGGTGGTCTCTTGTAAATCATGTCATTTAAGACCTCATCCTCATACTCTCCATATCTTCTCATTTCTGACTCAGGAACCCTTTCTGCTCCTTCTTCAACTGTTCTCATAGGATATAATCCCTCTGACATACTAGCATCTCGCCATCTTTTCATTCGATCATGATGAGTCTCACGATCATGTCTCCTCCCAAACATGTACCTGTAGTACCCTCCAGATCTTTGCTTTTCTCGTTCATGAACTTCCTCTTCCCATTCCACTAAAGCCTCAAACTGTGTAGGTCTTGGCTTCGGGTCTAAGCATAACATCTTTTCCCGTAAATTTCTTAACACGGCCAGATTAAATGAACCATGTTCTGGAAATGCTAGAACACCATCTTCTTTAGTATACCTAACCCAATTCTGCAACCATATACAGGTATGTAATCCATATTTTGCAGCCATGAAGGATGCAGGTGTTTTCGCTGGAGGTAGCAACTCACCCTCTCTCGTCTTAACCTCTTTATCCTTGCTAAACCACTTCTTAACCTTTCCAAAGAATGTCTTTTTCTTTTTCTCTTCTTGGTAATACATTTTAGCACTTACCAAAACTCTCTACTCTTTCCGTATTATAAATATACAATACGAGCTTTTCAACCAATAGCAGCGCGACTCACACTAACGTACCAATCCTGGAGCGTCTACGTCACTAAACAGCTCTTCCAATCCCTGCGCGACTCTCACTAACGCACCAATCCTAGCGCGAACCCTATTCTGATCCACTATCCAATCAGAGCGCGAACTTTCTGACGTCAACAGTCGCTGCAGTCGCTTGTCTCCTGTCTTCTGTCACTCGTCTACCCCTCCTTTACAAAATCTCTCAGTAGACTTCGTGTCAAGATTTCTACAAAATCTATTAGTTACAACATAAAAAACATCTCCATTGTCTGCTTCGCTAACCACAGAATAGTAAAAGAGAGTCTATTTCTCAAGAGTCAACAAACTTTCATACATCTCATAACTGTTTCCTCTAGGACTTATCCAAAGAGTCTTACAATCAATAAATGTATATACATTCACGCACATTCATACAAGAAAAATATAGTACATGCACACAGAATCCTGCTTCCCGAGAACAGCGCACAATCTGTCCCACTACAGAATTATAACTCACAACAACTAAGCAGCTTACCTCTGCCCAGTTCCTCAAACAAGCTCAGAGAATACCTATTACTCCTCCCGCGATAAGCTTTAACGGAAATCCTTACGGATCCCTGGGACTTAAGACCAGAGTTTCAAAGATAACCTTCACTACGATACGCACTCCTTATATACCAGAAATATGTTCTAATAGTAACATACAACAATGTCACTGATTCCGAACCCAGACAATGTGAACGCGCAACTTCAATTGTCACACGTTATTCCTTACAATCCCGTCTTTCCCGAGAGCAGCATATACCTTCCTCTGCCCTACTACGGAACTGCTACCAGCTTCCAAATTCCAGAAGCACTACATATAACTCAATATGACGACTCCAACATATAGTATTAGTACATATACCAATATCAACAAAATAAAATCAATAATCAATAAGCTAATGTACAAGCAATCTTATCAGATCAAGACAACCATCTAAACCATCCTCTGCTACCAGGAAATTGATAGCGATCAGGGTATCTAAAATATGCCCACTACCACGGATAGAGTAATCACACAGTTACACGCACATACATTCATCATACGCTAGGGCCCATTTCACTAACACACGCTCAAATACTCTACCAGCAATAAACCTGTGGAAAGAAAACACCTAAACACCCTGCATCGATATCAGGTCGATCAGATCTGGTTTTGTGACTGTCCTAATCAATAACATAATTTACACAACATATACAATAATGATCAAAAATATAAACCCAATAATTGACACGGAAGAAAATTCAACACCATGTTTAAAATTATATTGCTTTATCTAAAATTAGTCAAAGTAAATCAATCAGAATAAATCATTTCTCATAGTAACCTATTCTAACTAAGTGTCAGAACGGGTCAGGACAAGTCTCTCGGTAAAGTCTCTCAAGACGAAGTCCCTCAGCATCGATCCTCAGCAACGCAAATTCACGCGGCAAAGGTAAAATGGCAAGTGGCAAAAGCCCTCCCTAAGCTAACATTCTTATAGTAAAAATTACAATGGAAACACACATAAAGTTTACAATTTTAACTGAAACACTGAGCAGAGCGAGAAGGAAGAAATGTAACATTGCTACATCTGAAAATCTTCGCTCAGGAAAAGTCGCAAGACGAAAACTACGGAACAGGAACCAAGAAACTATTAAAGTATCCAATTTGTTCAACTTCCCTCGGCAGCCGAACCACAGTTCATTGTTCATTTCTAAAACTCCTTTGTCTCCCAAGGCTACCCTGAATGTTCCATTTCTTTTGGAGATCCTCCAAGACTGCTGCTGTCCTCATGGAAAGTTTCTTTACGAGGACCATGGTCAATCAACTTCAGGACCATTTCCAGCAGGGGTCTCCCTCGTCACGTCTTTCATTTTACAAATCACGGGCAGGCTTCAAAATTCAGCCAACTCGGTTAAGGCCTTCATAGGCCACAATAGACCATCTTAATTAAAAAGACAAAATAAACGTTACTACAGCATAATGATTAAACAGTGTTAACCCCACTAATACCCTTATGTGAATGTATTTATCTAGCTTTTGCAACATAAAAAAGCATTAATTCAGACAGCGTTTTGTGCTCAAAATAAATAGCACACAGCAACGTTTAAACATGAAAACTTGCACGTTATTTTTTAGAAAACAGAAACAGCACACGCATGCTAACCCTCGTGTAACTTTCTCTTATGTTAAAACAAACGGATTGATTAGTATAAACACACTTGCACAAGACAAATAATTAATTGTTAATTATTAATAATTAATAAAACGCATAGACATGCTAGAGCTTCAAAAGCCCCTGAATTTTCTAAATGAAAACTCTGCTCCAGCAGCCTCATACACTGATCTTTGAGAACGCGAATGGACCGGACATGATTATTTGAAAGAACGATTTGCTCACCCCTCATCACTTCAGCTATGAGTTCGATGAATCTCAAGGTGCACCATGACATTAACACATCGTTATGACATTAACGCCACATGACCCAAAATCCCACACTTTTCGTTCAATTGACTGTTTAAAACCAACAACGTCACAGCGTCCCTCAAAAAGCGCGGTGAACGCGCAGCATGCGTGCTGAGTATTAACGGCTTCAAAGCTCCCTTTTCGTTTTCTTGGCGTGTGTACCGAGCAGGCTGTTCTACTTTTGTTTTCCGAGCAAATAAATCAGCAACCCCAGACAGAACAAGCACGCGAGTGGTAAGCGCGTGCGCGCCTCTGTTTTGAATTATCGCTCCAGTATCTGGGCACGGTAATTGAAAACAGATGTGGCCTGTGCGGGTAACCGCACGCAATAGGCCGTGGGAGGAGCAAAGGCGGGACATGGGCCCGCCTTTGCCCAATTGCGTGCTGTCTTTGTTAAAAAGATGCATGCAAAGCCCAATAGCTGGGGACAAAATGAAAAGCACACGCACGAGTATGTGCGAGCGTGTGGTGAGATTTCAAAAGCCCTTACATAAAGTCGAGCAGGGCAGCGCATGCGCGCTGCGCTAGGCTCGACCTAAAAACCATTTAGGGGCCCAGGCAGGCTCAGAGTTGGACTTCCACAGGACTGAGTGCTTTGATTGGCTGCCAGCAACACAACAAAAATGCCATTACAGGACTCGGGGACTTAGGGCCAGATGTACGACCTGCAAAATATCGCATCACAAATTGCAAGTCATTTGGGACTCGCAATTTGCAAGGCGCTATTTTGCATGTACAACAGTGTGTTTAACACTGTTTGCGATTCCCAATAGGGTCGCAAGTTGTGAGGCTCATGAATATTAATGAGCCTCTCGCAATTTGCGAGCCCATTGTGAATAACAGGCCCTCCCAGGGATGGTGGCCTGCTGACCTCAGCAGATTACCATGTCTGGGACTGCTTTTTCAATAAAGCAGGTTTTTTGTAAATACAGCCCATTTTCCTTAAAGGAAAACAGAATGCATGAAAAAAAGAAAAATGAAACTTTTCTGTTTCATTTTTTTAAGGGCAGGCAGTGGTCTCTGGGACCACTGCCTGCTCTTAAAAAATATTTTCCAACATACTCACAAAGGTGAAGGGATACTCTTCCCCTTTGTGAGTGGTTTACCACCAACTTGAAGTAGGTGGTAAACTGCGAGTGTTTTGTGGCCGCAAATGTGGTCGCAAAACACTAGTACATAGCATGTTGACTCGCTATTACGAAGGGACGCCCCTCCTTCCTAATTGCGAGAGTCAGAAATGCAATTTTGCAAGACAGTGACCTGCAAAATAGCATTTGTACATGCTATTACCCTTTTTTACAGCCCCAAACGGGAGGTTCTCGCGTTTGTGGCCACAAAAAAGGGTCGTACATCTGGCCCTAAGTCTCTTGTTCTGAAGTCAAAAAAATACCCTACCCCCTAGGACCTATCGGGGGGGCAAAGGGGACCCCCCTCAGGCCAAAATAAAAAAATCTTTGTGTTTTTTGCCGAGATCCTGCTGGACTGCAGCAAGATCACGGCAAAAACAAAACAATGACGCCTGACTTTTTATTCTAAAATATAGTAAGTAGGGGCATGGGTAGAGCCCCCATTTTATATGTGTGGCCCTGGGTCCACTGGGCCTAACAAGGCTTAAGGAGGAGGACTGCTTGCACCCCCTACCCTTAAAATATGTCCCTAGAGGTGGGGTCTCCTGGGTCCAGGAAAGGCCGGGGAGGGAGGCTGCATGCCCCCTCCCCTGTTTCATTGTATTTGGCCCAAGCTAGGCCCATGGCCAAATCCCAGCTGTACATGGCCAAATTTAGCTGCCTGCGAGGGTTTGGCCACAGGCCTCTGCGGTCAACCTCAAAGCATGGGGTTGGCCACCTGTGGGAGGGGTTGGGAGCAAGGCCTTTGGTCAACCCTCTACCGTGCACAGCTGAGGAATGTGTATGGCTGGGCTGGGATTTACATTTGGTAACACAAAGTAACTTTAAGTTAAAGAAAATAGAAATTCACTGAAAAAAGAAGGTTAACGTAATGTTATAATTAGGTGTGATCAAAAGATTTGTTTTTGTTAAAAAAAAAGAAATTCAGTGAAAAAACAAGTTAAAGTAACATTATAGTTAGGTGCGAAGAAAAGTTCTGTTTTCGTTTAAATAAAAACCATAGAAATTCACTGAAAAAACAAAAGGTTAACATCACATTTTAGATAGGTGTGATAAAAAGATCTAATTTTTTTTTACTACCTTAGAAATTCACTGAAAAAAACAAAGGTTAAAGTGACGTTATAGTTAGGTGAATATGTCAGTGACAACATTAACATTCTGAACTCAAGAAAACACAGAAATTCACCAGTTATAACTATAATTTGCACTCCCACTGTGCACTGCTTATGACCTCACATATGACATCATGCATGGCATGTTCTATGACATCATTTATGACATAACTGATGACAACTCAAATTACATCATCCAATAAGTGTGTTAGTTTACTCTGTACCACAGTGTGTGCAGACAGTGTAAGACTCACGCGACATATTCCCCTAACTATAATATCACTTTAACCTTTGTTTTTTCAGTAAATATATATGTAAACTTGACTTACCTGTGATGCTGCTGCTTGAAAATGTAATTAATTATTATTCACATTTTTAGGGGATGCAGGTGGCGCTGCCTGCTTCTGCCATTTGGAACCGGGAGGGAGTCGGGCTGGTATGGGAAGGGAAACAAAAGGACGGTCAAGAAAGGAAAATAAGTACAAAAAAGCCACAAAAAACACACACAGAAATGTAAATACACACAGGGAAAATCAGAAAGTAATAAGGTAAAACAAAGGTGAGAATGATTAAGAAAAGTGATCAGAAGGGGTGGATTAGATGGGATGGAGCACGACAAAGTCGGAAGAAAATAACAGGAGGAGGCTAGAAAAAGCAAAATTGCACACTGCACAGAGTCATTTGCACAGATTTTTCAGCATGGAAAGTGCTACTGTCCTAAATTGCAGTTCATGCAGCAAGATGTGTATTTAATGCAAGTTCACTGAACTCTGGAGTTTTTATGTATCTCCGTGGAACTCTCCAGAGTGAAATTCCACGATTCCCCCAGGCCTAAATTTAACTAGGCACATGGGGCACTTTTTGCAGAAAAAAAGTATTAAGCATATACAACGAGGCAAAGCAAGTTGGTGGTGATAGTGGTGGTGATTTGCATACTCAGCTCAGATATCGTTCTATTGAACTTTATCAATGATAAATGCAGATGCCAAAATATTGGCTTAAGTATTGGCTAAATGATTAATGCAGGTGATGCGACCCCTAGAACACACGGATCAATGTGGGTTTAAACCTAAGTGTAGCACATACCTTAATTTAAGATGGTTGAGTGTAG
The DNA here is from genome assembly GCF_964204655.1 of Triturus cristatus. Taxonomy (NCBI): domain Eukaryota; kingdom Metazoa; phylum Chordata; class Amphibia; order Caudata; family Salamandridae; genus Triturus; species Triturus cristatus. The sequence continues at coordinate 905,057,809 of NC_140593.1, forward strand.
TAACTCCTCCAAAGCGTTGGGTACAATACATTGGTTTATTGAAGTTACAACGAAGTAAAATACAAGGGTGCTGGCCACAACTCTTCCTGTTACATCTGTGCCTTCTACATTCTACATTCCACCATAAATACCCATTCCATATATCGTCATGACACTCTAACCTTCTAAAGTTCTATTAACTTAAAGCAACACTATACTACACATCCCCCCTCTTAATAAATCAAACAATAAATTTGAATCACAAATACGCAAGTTATCATATATGATACAACTTGATACCATGCGTATCTTAAACATTTAACTACACAATAAAAATTCACTCTGAATTACTGCACACATACTCATTTAACCTTTTGGGCTTGACAACTCTTCTGCCAAACCTAGTGACTATAAGATTATTATCCACCTCACTGGTTGGTTCCGATTGAACAACATCATCAGAATTGGAAAGAGAATTCCCTTGGGACGACTCAAGATTTATTGCGTCAGCTTGGTGTTCCAACACACCATACTGTTCATTCGACATTTCCAAACTCATGTCTTTACTAAAAGTGTTGTTACTAGGGTTGCTGTTATGTGAGCTGTCATGAGTAGTACCCGGACTCAAACTCACATTAGGGCTTAACCACCAAAAGTCATCCCCCATCTCCCTTTCCTCAATGTCATTATTAACATCATGGAGTTGACTTCTTGCGATTGCAACCCTGTTCATATGATGAACAGTACCATCTTCTAGCATGACTGTGTTCCGCATTACTTTGGAAATTCTTTTGGGTGTAGAGTAACGTGATTCAAGTTTTTCCACTTTTCTTCCCTTCTTGATTCGGACTAGTTGCCCCACATGCAAATAGACCTCTCTAGTACCATGTTTAGCATCAAAATACATTTTGTTCTTTCCTTGTGACTTGGCAATGCAATCTCTTACTTTATCGCATTCCCACACATATTTTTTGCTCCTGCCCATCCATGTTGGGTTAATATTGCAATAAGGAAATCTGCCTCTCATAAGCCCAAATGGGCTTTCCCCAGATGTGTCATGTTTGGTTATTCTGTAGGACCAAATTAATTTATCTAGTTCTAAATACCAATTTTTCCTTCCTTTATTGGCCATTTGTAAAACCCCTTTAATTACCCTGTTTACTCTTTCTACAACTGAATTTCCCCTGGGATGGTACAATGCCGTGAATTTCTGTTCTATGCCAGTGGCACTCATAAAACATTTCATTGCTTCTGACTTAAATTGTACTCCGTTATCCGTTAAGATTGTTGCAGGTACTCCCTCTCTGATAAAGCATTCATCCAGGAATTTGATTACGACCTTGGTGCTGATGGAATCTACCACCTTGACTTCAATCCATCTAGAAAACAGATCTACTAGAACTAATACATATTTGCACGCTCCATCCTGCCACATTATAGGGCCCATAATGTCTAATGCCAAATTCTCCCAAGGTAGTTTAGGACAACCTAAGGAAGACATTGGAGGATTAAGTGTTTTTTGACTTTTGTCAGCCCCATCGCAATTTACACAATTCCGAACCAGTCTTTCAATGTCTAAATCAATCTTAGGCCACCAGTAAAGTGCCTTTATATTTTTTTTTGTTCTAGATACCCCTGGATGGCCCTCATGACCAACTGTGATGATTTTTTGTCTAATTCCCATAGGAGGAATTATTCTTTCACCTCGACAAACAAATTCTCCATCCATACTTAACTCATCTCTTACTTCTCAAAAGGCCCTGAGTTGAGGATTACTTTTGTCTGTACTTAACCACCCATCAGAAATTTTCTTGGCAACATCCCTGAGTAAAAAATCCTTATCCACTTCACGCTTCCATTCATTAATCTGTAGACCACATGACTCTGAAAAAACTCCTGCAACACAATAGTCATTCCAGCTGCTTTGATCCACTTCCTTAAGTGGCAAAGACATTCTACTTAGAAAATCCGCTATGATGTTTTTTACCCCCGGGACATACTGTACCTCGTAAACAAAATCTTGAAGTCTCATGGATAGCCTCGCTATTCTAGCTGACGCTCTGCAAAGACCCTCTGTGGTGAGAAGTTTAGTTAACGGCTTGTGGTCCGACCGGAGTGTGAATTTTTTACCCCAAATAAACTTTCTGAAATGTTCCATTGCCCACACGCACGCTAACGTCTCTCTCTCAATTACTGAATATTTCTCTTCACACGGAGACAAAGACCGTGAGGCAAACGCTATTACCACTTCTACACCCTGCTTTGTCACTTGGGAAAGAACACCCCCAAGTCCTGTGCCGCTGGCATCAGTAGTTACCAACGTTTCAGCACAAGGGTTAAAACCTTGCAAAGTGGGAGCCGTTGTAATAGCATGTTTAATTTCTAAAAACGCTTTCTGACAGGCTGTGTTCCATACAAATGGTGTTTTGTTTTTCATCAATTGTCGCATTTCAAAAGTTTTATGTGAGAAGTGGTCGACAAACTTAGAATAATATTCGGCTAATCCTAAGAATGATCTAAGATCATCCTTGGATTTGGGTGCCGGCGAATTGATGATGGCTTCAACAAGTTTTTGTTTGGGTTTGATGCCAGAATCACAAATCTCATGTCCTAGATAAGTAACTTTTGTTTCCGCAAATTTGCATTTACTGCCTTCAGCGACTAAACCATTGGACTCTAATATCTTTAAAACTTGTTTCAACCTAGAATCATGATGAAATTTGTCTTTACCCATGATTAAAATGTCATCTTGAAAGAAAATTACCTCAGGTATATGCCCTAGTAAGTTAGACATCAATCTTTGAAAAACAGCCGCTGCTGATGCTAATCCAAACGGCATTCGTGTAAATCTGAAACACCCAAAAGGGGTACAAAACGTAGTCAGGTGTCTACTCTCAGGATCAAGTACCACCTGGTGGTAGGCAGCCGAAAGATCTAAGGTAGAAAATACTTTAGCACCACAGGTAAGCGATAGCATTTCATCGATTCTGGGGAGAGGAAATTGGTCAACCAAAATGTTATTGTTCAAATATCTCAAATCTACACATAAACGGGCCTTACCATTGGCCTTGCGAGCAACGACCAATGGAGAAACCCATTCAGCAGCTTCCACACTTTCAATCACACCATTCTCTAGTAATTTTTCCAGCTCTTGTTTTACCTCTTCCCTAACAATGAACGGTATATTCCGAGCCTTGTGTATCTTGGGTACCGCTCCATTTTTTAATATAATTTTGTGTGTGAAACCTTTAAGTTCACCCATCTGGGATGAAAACACCTTTGGAAAATCTTCTAACACCCATTTTTTTGTGTTTTCACTTTCACAGGCTACTAATACCTGTTCTTTACTGTTTGGGTCCAGTATAATATAGAGGTTTCTCTGATCCCTCCACCCTAAGACGGACGGTCCATCTTTAGAAACATATAATTTACCAGTAGCATGTCTACCCTTGAATCTAAAGATCAACACTCTGAACCCTAGGATGTCAATTTTTTCCCCAGTGTAGCTTTCTGGACTAATATCACTTGGCTCCAATTTTGTTCCAATGTGGGCAACAAACAATTCTTCCCATACCTGTTTGTTTACAATTGTGTATGGGGAACCCGAATCGGCTGCTAACTGGACATCGACTCCACCCAGTGACATTTTGCATATAGGCTTAGAGGAACAATCATCAGTGATGTTTAATACAACATTTTTCTTTTTAAATTGAATTTGAAGCTCCTCCTCAGAAGATGCTGAATTATCATATTGTTCAGAATCGTATATACATGCAACTTTGTTCTTGCTACTCTTTTTGGGCTTTCTACGGCAAGCTTTTGCAAAATGACCAACAAGACCACATTCCAGACATTTAGCGGATCTTGCAGGGCATCTATCAAAATTTGCCGCATGAAGATTACTACCACATCTGTAACAAACAACATTACCATACTTCTTTTGTTCAAACCTATCTTTTCTTTTAACCTCGGTTTTGGAATCATGGTACGATTTTCGAACTGTTTTACCCTCTGAAATCTTATTTACTACCTCGGTGTCTTTTTTTTCCACCGCCAAACTCACTTTTGCACATCTTTCTGAAAGTTCTGCTTTCTTAACCATTACTATAATGTCCTTGAGACTGCTTTCGCCTTCTACCCATAATTTGTCCTGTAACGCTTTATTTTTTGCGTACATGACAATTTGATCTCTAATCAATTCGTCATGTAATTGAGCAAATTTGCATTTGCTCGCAATTTTCTTTAAGGCAGAAACATATTCCTCAATACTCTCATTTTTCTCCTGTTTCCTTTGGAAGAAACTATGTCTGGTTACAGCAATACACACCGTGGGAGAAAAATATTCATCTAAGTCAACAATTGCTGCTTTGAACACATCCATATCTCCACCTTCCCTTTCTTGCCTTTGATTCTCATTGTATATTCTCAAACCTTCAGGTCCTAGACTATACAATAACATCCTTTTCTTTCTTTCAGGTGAGAATAAGCCATTAGAGTCTTCCATATTCGCGATATAGTTTATAAAATATTCTTTCCAATCTGTCCAAGGAATAGGTGGATCTCCAGGTACAGTGAGGAATTCTCTAGGCGAGTTGATGTGCATTGAATTTGATGTAATGACAGGATCCATGCTAGTCGTGGCTGTATTAGCTGTATCCGGCATTTTGTGGAACTTGCAATTAATATACACGTGTTCAGGGTAAAACCTTTAAAAGGTTCCTAATCCTTTTTTTTCTTTTTAAACGTTCCACCGTATGTAAAATAACCAAACACCCTTGTACCCAAAGAGAACTATAGTAAGGTTCGTTATAACTGATTTGCCATCTTACTTGTGAATATCTTCGTGCTCGCTTTCAACCAAAACAAAAACGAAGTGTTCCGATGCCTGCAGCGCCTCGTAAACCGTTGTTATGGCAACGTTGTACATAAAAAAAAAATGGCCGCCGGAGTGTTTGACGCTTATGCGTTACGTTGGCACGTCGGTGATCACACGCACATCAACGCGCTGACGTTAGGAACTTGACGCACCTTCCTCGCGCAACACTCACCGGCTGAACGCGCTGATCTCGTGCAGGATTCAAATTATGCAGTCTCAACGGTAAGCGCCGTACACATTGCGGGTTACTTCATTTCTATAAATACTTGCTTCTTCGTTGTCCGAGTAGCTCACAGCCACGTAGAGTGTAAAGTTCGCTCAACGGAATTCTTGATCGTGGTAATCCTGTACATTAATCACAAAAAACCTGGTTCCGCTTCTTGTGCTGAATTTCCTTCACGATCGCAACACACTGTGTCTCATCCCGTCGCCAAAATTGTAGTAACTCCTCCAAAGCGTTGGGTACAATACATTGGTTTATTGAAGTTACAACGAAGTAAAATACAAGGGTGCTGGCCACAACTCTTCCTGTTACATCTGTGCCTTCTACATTCTACATTCCACCATAAATACCCATTCCATATATCGTCATGACACTCTAACCTTCTAAAGTTCTATTAACTTAAAGCAACACTATACTACATTGAGTCAAGTTCTACATGCACTAAAAGACACTGATATGGTTTGTCATAAGTTGCAATTGACATATTAAAAGTGTGGATCTATGCTTAAAACATTTCCGAAGATGCACTTTGGCCCTAAGTTAAGGAAATAGATTTAGCTGCTGTACACAGAACCTGTAGCCATGGTGAAATCTGGAGTCATAGTGTCGTAACAGTGGACAATAGAGAGGAGAACTTGCTAGAGGTTCCCTCTTTCCCTCTATCACCAATGTTGTTTGCACTAGCAATAGAGACTTTAGCAAGAAGTGTTGCGAGAGTGCGGCATTCCAACCGGAGAGGTTATACACACAATATTCCTGTAAGCTGATGATGCTTTGGTGTGTTTGCCAGCCAAATAGGTCTGTGCCTGTTCTGATGCAGGAAATATCTAGATTGGGGGCAATATCAGGTTTACAGGTTAACAGAGACAAGGCTATATTATTCCCAGTGGGCCCTGGAGGGAGCACAGAACGAAGATCTTCTGCAGATATGATTGAAATTGGAAACTGAAAATGTGTCAATATTTGGCATACAAAAGAACATCAATACATGTATAATATGTATAATATGGGCTGGTCGATTCAGGGTCTTTATCACCCTATACAGTTCTGGAACACACTTCCATTGTCCACGTAGGGAAGGATAGCGATTGATAAAATTATTTACCTACCCTGATGTTTGTATACTATGCAGGATATTCTTTCCTGCATTTCACGCGCCTCATTCAAAGAGTTAGCTAGCTTACTGATTTCCCTACTGTGGGTTGGCAAGATGAGTAGAGTCCAACTGGAGATGTTGAAAAGAGATAGAATTGAGGGAGGATTTGGCCTTCCAGACCGACAATTATATCATAGTGCAGCACATTTACAGCATACATTGTTGTGCTGTGAAGAAACAGACTACTGGGAGCAGAGATTGCTTTGAAGATCGCTCGGGGAAAGTTGCGACAGTCCCTCCCTATGAGGGGTGGCTCCTGCCTTCAGGGGGTTCAGATGTGGTCTCACAGATGGCTAGGATATTGGAGCTGGCTATTGAATGTGTGGTGGTTGCTGCCATTTAGAAACCTAACCAGTGACATGTCAGTGGTGAGATGGAGAGAGGGCGGGTATCACACATTGGAAGAGCTTTATCCAAGCAGGGACTTTATAATGTTTATAGATGCCCTGGTGGTGTTTTGGGTGTAGCAGTGACAATTTTTTCAGTATGTGACATTGTCTGGCACCACTAGCAAGATCAGGTAGGGAATTGCCACAGGCACCAGCTGAGCCAGCCACACTGGTGGAACTGTTGAAATTGGGGCAATGCAGGAGGACAATTTCCCATATTTATAAGGCTCTGCTGCACATCAGACAAGAGAAACTGCTGGCAGCTAGGCAACAGTGGGATGGGGATATGGGAAACTCTAAAGGATGCTGAGTGGGGAATAGTGTGTGCACAGATACAGGAGGTGTCCAGTAAAGCACTGTTCAAAATAATACATTTTAATTGTCTGCACCCTACATATTAGACGCTAGTTAAACTGAGCAAGATATATACTGATTGGACCCTGTGGTGTCCATGGTGCCCTGAACAAGAAGCGGAATTTCTGAATATGACTTGGTCATGTCCTGAATTGTCATTGTACTGGAAAGGTATAATAGATGGGTTGAAAAGGATCATAAACTTAAACCTCCAACATACAGTAAAACAATATGTCTGTGTATCATACCCAGGTCCATGATCAAAAAAACACAACAGAAGTTTTCAAGTTTGAGAGTGCTGTTGGCGAGAAGACACATAGTGAGCATGTGGCAGGGTCACAAACCGCCAGTAATGGTCCAGTGGGAAAGGGATATGATTGGATGGTACTTAGCTGAGGCGCCTGGAATGCTTAAAGTTTGAATGGATGAGAGGGCTGCAGAAGACCTGGCCATATAGGCTGAGATGATTCATGCACTGGTAGGGGGACAGAATGGCTTAGGTAGGTGGTTTTTCTTGTGTGCCAGTGGGGCCCTTCATGAGCCCAGCTGGTATGTTGTCCCTATGAACAGGTCGATAGCCATTCAGTAACATTATTGGAGAGGTTGAAACTAAACAATAATTATTCTGCTACTTAAATCAGAAAGTGTAAAGGATATTTATCTAATGGTTATATATAGTGGAGGAAATTTGAATATTTTTACTTACTGCCTTAGTAGCACAATGATCAATGCAAATATGAAATATGTATGAAGAGAACCATGAACAATTATTGTTTGTTTATATTGAAACCTAATAAAAAGATTATGAAAAGAAAAAGATCTGAAATGCATACTCTAGGCAGCAGTCCATCTAAGTATGGGTCTACAGACGTTCAGGTGTATCACACTGTCTCTTTCACAACTCCACTCACTCCCCCTGTCAACCAATATAACCTTCAAGACATGTTACATTAGAGTATTAGCTTGATGAAGTATGACTTCCGGTTGATTGCTATATGAATCCTATGCATGCCTCATGTTTCTGCTAAGCTGTCTTACAGTACTCTATTGTTCTCTAAGAGTGTTCCTCTTTGCTCTGAACATTTCTGTTCGACACAGGACAGAGAGTGATCATGTTGTGGATCTATATTTAGAAAGGGTATGCAGTTCCTTAAGAGGATGATTTGTTAGTGAGGTCAATTCTCAAATCCGTCGATATTGATTGGACTCAAAGAACCTATTGGTAGGGAAGGGGAGTTCCCATATTCGGAACTAATGCCCTCACACACCCAGCAAGCTAGGTGTCATGCTTCATCATCTGGGCCTGCTCCTCGTCGGGCCGGCGGTGCAATGCCCGACGGGCATCCGTGAAGGGGCTCTCTAGCGGAGATCTTTTGTTCCTTGCCGTTGAGTGCGTGGGTGTGAGGGGCCTGAAGGAGTGTAGATGAGTAGAGTGAGTTAAAAAAGGTTGGATAGTCTGTTGAATGTGTTTATTTAGGACAGCTGTCCACCTCATTAAAAAGTTAGAGGAAGATGGACAGTTAGTGTGACTTGTATTTGTCTCTCACTGTCTCCTACTCTAGTGGTCGACATGTTTCATGGCCTCATGGCATTTCGTCAGGACCTGTGTGTGTTTCTATCTACAGTGTACAGAGGGTGATACTATCACTATCTGGGTCTGGCACCACTAAGGTGTGCCAATCGTCGCAGTGGAGCAACCTGCGGAGAAGGGAATATCAAAATTCACATCAGAATCATATTTGCTTATGTTCAAGGTTGCAACCGTGCATACCTCAAGCCAATCAAACCATCGTGAGGCATATGACATCAGTCTAGTGCTGTGCCCGTTATTGTTTATGTCAGAGTGCAAGTGAACACCTGAGTGGGTGATAAAGACTAGGGGTGGTGATAGAGTCATTCATTAGACCCTTAAGTGGTAGACATCTCATGACCAATTTAATTCATCGCATAGTAGAATAAGTAGCAAATTATTTTGTTAAGGTGAAACTCACCTGGAGCGACAGGTATTAGTGCTTCAATCAGCTCTTGGCGGTATCACAGGCTAGCCCATTAGCTATCTGTGAAGTGAAATAAACGTAAATCCACGTGTTAAACGGCAAAGGATTTGGCTATTCAGGTATAGGATGCTGTTCCTAACATGGAATATCTTATTGTAGTGTGAGGTTGTGTATGGAACAAGGAGTACTAGGCATCCAAACGTTCTCTTAGTAAAGAAGACATTAAAAAAGAAGAAATTAAAAAGCGGTTGTTATAGCTTTAAGATGCCTTGTCTGAGCTATACTACGGTACAGTGGTTGCATGTCCCAAGGTAGCCTGATTGGTAATGCCAAGTGTTATAGTCATGTATTAGGGTATCGCCAAGTATTGTGGCCATTGCTAGTGGCTGGGCGGAGGCACAACTAGCGTGCATTAGCACATAGCGAGCCAAACAGACCGCTTAAGAATCTTGTTACAAAGGATAATCGGGAGCCCTATTTTATCGAGTCCTTATTTAAACCTCATTTGGAAATCTGGAGTACGTCCGTGTGTCAGCAATTCGATAAACTTATTGTGAAAACACCTCTCTCTAGAATCATTATTCAACCCCACAGAAATATATGTTAGATAAATCTAGTGTTAGATGGTCTCTAGTACCATTAATTAAACCATAAACATATATGAATCTAATGTTAGATTGTTATATTCAGTATCGCAGCGTCGTCGCTTGCAGCCAATTGATACTCACAGTTTCATGTTGCCTGAGGTGGTTCGTAACCTACCCGTCACCGCCAGTGCTGGAAACAACGCGAGTATCTTTCAACTTCCTTTATGTAGTAAAGGACTATGATCTGGATTGGTATGGAATTCATGAAAATGTGATCGGGTTAGAACTCCAAGTTGTCAGAGTTACGGTGGGCACCATTTTGTAGTGGGTTTACTTAAGTAAGAATGACTATCTATGTCAGGTGTTGGAGTCTTTTGATGGTGATAATGTGGGATATATATCAACGTTTATAGTTGTATTATGAACAAATTAGGTAGGGGGTTGAAAAAGGGTCAGTAGGTGTATATCGACCACTGTTGCCAGGGATACTCATGGACTATGTAAATCCGGTTAGAACTCCAAGTTGTCAGAGTTACGGTGGGCGCCATTTTGTAGTGAGTTTACTTAAGTAAGAATGACTATCTATGTCAGGTTTATATTCAGGCTCCCTTGAGCCGGTGGAGTCGACGGACTCATGGTTACGCACCTGCGCGCTACGAGAGGTACTAGACCTGATAACGATTTTAGCAGCTTACACAGCAACCCCACACATTTTCCTACTCCCTGCTGACGAGAGGCAACTACCTCGAAACACGTGTCCAGGGATGGCACACGCCACGCATACTTGCATTCACACTCGAGCATAGGTGTATCCGCCGACGCTGACCTTCAGGGACCATTTTCATTGGGGGAACACGCCTGGTAGGTGTAGCAGTGTGCGACCAATCTGGTTTAACTTTATATTCAGGCTCCCTTGAGCCGGTGGAGTCGACGGACTCATGGTTACGCACCTGCGCGCTACGAGAGGTACTAGACCTGATAACGATTTTAGCAGCTTACACAGCAACCCCACACATTTTCCTACTCCCTGCTGACGAGAGGCAACTACCTCGAAACACGTGTCCAGGGATGGCACACGCCACGCATACTTGCATTCACACTCGAGCATAGGTGTATCCGCCGACGCTGACCTTCAGGGACCATTTTCATTGGGGGAACACGCCTGGTAGGTGTAGCAGTGTGCGACCAATCTGGTTTAACTTTATATTCAGGCTCCCTTGAGCCGGTGGAGTCGACGGACTCATGGTTACGCACCTGCGCGCTACGAGAGGTACTAGACCTGATAACGATTTTAGCAGCTTACACAGCAACCCCACACATTTTCCTACTCCCTGCTGACGAGAGGCAACTACCTCGAAACACGTGTCCAGGGATGGCACACGCCACGCATACTTGCATTCACACTCGAGCATAGGTGTATCCGCCGACGCTGACCTTCAGGGACCATTTTCATTGGGGGAACACGCCTGGTAGGTGTAGCAGTGTGCGACCAATCTGGTTTAACTTTATATTCAGGCTCCCTTGAGCCGGTGGAGTCGACGGACTCATGGTTACGCACCTGCGCGCTACGAGAGGTACTAGACCTGATAACGATTTTAGCAGCTTACACAGCAACCCCACACATTTTCCTACTCCCTGCTGACGAGAGGCAACTACCTCGAAACACGTGTCCAGGGATGGCACACGCCACGCATACTTGCATTCACACTCGAGCATAGGTGTATCCGCCGACGCTGACCTTCAGGGACCATTTTCATTGGGGGAACACGCCTGGTAGGTGTAGCAGTGTGCGACCAATCTGGTTTAACTTTATATTCAGGCTCCCTTGAGCCGGTGGAGTCGACGGACTCATGGTTACGCACCTGCGCGCTACGAGAGGTACTAGACCTGATAACGATTTTAGCAGCTTACACAGCAACCCCACACATTTTCCTACTCCCTGCTGACGAGAGGCAACTACCTCGAAACACGTGTCCAGGGATGGCACACGCCACGCATACTTGCATTCACACTCGAGCATAGGTGTATCCGCCGACGCTGACCTTCAGGGACCATTTTCATTGGGGGAACACGCCTGGTAGGTGTAGCAGTGTGCGACCAATCTGGTTTAACTTTATATTCAGGCTCCCTTGAGCCGGTGGAGTCGACGGACTCATGGTTACGCACCTGCGCGCTACGAGAGGTACTAGACCTGATAACGATTTTAGCAGCTTACACAGCAACCCCACACATTTTCCTACTCCCTGCTGACGAGAGGCAACTACCTCGAAACACGTGTCCAGGGATGGCACACGCCACGCATACTTGCATTCACACTCGAGCATAGGTGTATCCGCCGACGCTGACCTTCAGGGACCATTTTCATTGGGGGAACACGCCTGGTAGGTGTAGCAGTGTGCGACCAATCTGGTTTAACTTTATATTCAGGCTCCCTTGAGCCGGTGGAGTCGACGGACTCATGGTTACGCACCTGCGCGCTACGAGAGGTACTAGACCTGATAACGATTTTAGCAGCTTACACAGCAACCCCACACATTTTCCTACTCCCTGCTGACGAGAGGCAACTACCTCGAAACACGTGTCCAGGGATGGCACACGCCACGCATACTTGCATTCACACTCGAGCATAGGTGTATCCGCCGACGCTGACCTTCAGGGACCATTTTCATTGGGGGAACACGCCTGGTAGGTGTAGCAGTGTGCGACCAATCTGGTTTAACTATCTATGTCAGGTGTTGGAGTCTTATGATGGTGATAATGTGGGATATATATCAACGTTAATAGTTGTATTATGAACAAATTAGGTAGGGGGTTGAAAAAGGGTCAGTAAGTGTATATTGACCGTTGCCAGGGATACTCATGGACTATGTAAGTCCCCTTAAAAATTCATAAGTTGCTTCTGAGTGTATGGGGGTCCAAATATCTTAAGGTATTCGTGTGAAATTTACCTTAAGCTCACCCACGGGATGTCATCATTAAGCCCAAGGGAGTCTCAGGACAGATGGTGTATCCATCTCTGTTAAATTCTGAACAGGGCTCGTTGTGTGATGTTAGGGTGAGTTTCAAGGACCACCCACCTCAATGATTCTGGGGTGTGTTTGTGTTCCTTATAGTGTGTATACAGCCTGGTTGTCGTTTTCATGCACCGTATGTTACTTTTGTGCTCTGTTATTCGTATCCTGACTGCCCTCTGAGTCATACCTACGTATTCAAGGCCACAAGGGCACGTCACAAGGTAAATGCAATTTGTGGTGTTGCAGTTTGTGTGTCGTCTAAGTTCCCAGGTGAAATTGTCTCTCAAGGTCACTTCTTTGGTATTTGTTGTCTGTCCACAAGTGGTACAATTACCACAAGGGAAGTGGCCTTTGACTGGTGGGAGGCCCCATAATGTACTTTGTGTTACCCTGGCCTCCTTCACTGGTCTGGTGTGTATCAGTATGTCTTTTAGATTCTGAGTTCTTTTAAATGCAAATCTAGGCCTAGGTATGGTTAAATCTCCGGTATTTAATATACCCCAGTGTTTGTTGATCACTTTCTTAAGGGAAGATGATGTTGGTGTGTATGAAGTAACACATGTCAGAGTGTCTGTCTGTTCTTTAGTCACTACCTGGAGTAGTGCTTCCCGAGGATTATTCCTAGCCCTCTTCATTGACTTTTTGATCTCTTTTGAGGGGTAACCACGTTGTTCTAGGTTATCAGCCAATGTTTGCGCCTCTTTTTTGAAGTCTTCCAGTGTACTACAATTTCTCTTGATCCTCAGGAATTGACCTACTGGTAAGTTGTTCTTTAGGGTGCCAGGGTGATGGCTACTGTACAGGAGCAAGCTGTTCCTATCCGTAGGTTTCCTAAACAGTGTCGTGCTCAGCTCCGAGTTGTCTAGTCTTACCATCAGATCTAAAAATGGTAATTCAGTCGCTGACACTGTATGTGTAAATTTCAGATATGGGTTCTTGGTGTTAATCCATGAGCAAAATGCTTCACATAAGGATCTCTCTCCCTTCCAGAGGATGAAAATGTAATTGATGAACCTCCTCCATAGTATGAGGTGTTCTCTGAAGAGGTTTTCTGGGCTCATGATGACCTCTGACTCAAATGAGGCCATGTAGAGGCAGGCCACACTCGGAGCGAAGGTACTTCCCATGGAAGTACCCTGGGATTGATGGTATAGTTTCTTCTGGTACTGAAAGTAATTTTCAGTGAGTGCAAGAGATGCGTATTCCATGATAAAGGACACTGGTGTTGGTGATGTCCACTCCTCTCTTAACAGGGCCGTCTCCATGACTGTTAGGGTCACTTGTTGAGGTATATTTGTATATAAAGCCTCCACATTTAGAGTGACCAAGAGGTTTATCTCTTCGGTGGTTTCTGTCTCATCTAAAATGCGGAGGATGTCAGTTGTATCTGTAACATATGAGGGTATTTGTTTCACTAAGGGTTGTAAAAAGTGATCACAAAACCTCAAAAGTGGCTCAAGGATTGATCCGATCCCGGATACGATGGGCCTACCCGGGGTTGGTGTAGTTCCTTTGTGAATTTTGGGCAGCGTATAAAAGTACGGTGTCCTTGGATTTTTTGTGGACAGGAACTCTGCCTCATTCCTTGTGATCCAGCCGTTGTTCTCGGCCGCGACCACCATAGTGGTGATGGTGGTCCTTAGTCTGTCAGTAGGGTCCAATGTGATCGGGTGTAATATCTCCGGTCAGCCAATTGTCTCTGACATTCCTTGTCATAGTCCACAGTGGATTGTATGACAGTTGCACCTCCCTTATCTGCCTGTTTAATAGTTATACTATTGTCTGTCGCAAGGGCCCTTGCTGCAAACTTCTCAGCATTGGAGAGGTTATGGAATGTGTCAGTGGGACGTATTGTAACCATTTCTTTCTTGACTGCCTTTTCAAAAGTCAAGACTTCTGGGGGGGACCATGTTATTCGTTGGAGTGAAGGTAGATGGATTGCGTAACCCAGAGTCCTCACTCTCAATGGGAGTATGGTAATGAAAATATGCTCTTAGGCGTATCTTCCTAAAGAATTGTTGTATTTCACAAGTTTCCTGAAATATGCCCACCCTGGGGGTAGGGACAAAGCCCAAATCTTTTTTCAGGACCCTCTGTTCAGTCTCTGTGAGGGTACGGTCTGAGAGGTTAACTACTAATTCCTCTGACCTCGTGTCTTGCTCCTTGTGTCCATCATGTGTGGAGGCTGGTCCTGCCACTGAACTTGTTGTGTCCCTCTTTTTCTTCCCCTTCCTCTTCCTCTGCCCCAGCCTCTGCCTAAAAAAGGTTGGGCATTTTCCATGGGGTAGAATTGTGGTGGTCCTTGGGGGAAGATCGGGTATTGCCAGTAGGGATGGGGTGGCGGACCCTGATATATTTGTCCTCCTCGAGTAATGTAAGGGTTCGTGTTCTGTCTCCGTTGGTTTTTATTGTTTCAACTGCCAGAACTCGAATCACTATTAGATGATCCCCTTCTACTGTTGTTAGAGTCTTCATCTGTGGAGTATCCTGTTCTAGACGCAGAATAGTCAGCTTTAAGAAAAGGAAAGATCTTCTCTTTGTCGAACTTGGCTATGTCCTTTTGTAATTTACTGATTTTCTGTTTGAGTAAGAATTCTCTACTCTCTGTAATTTCGTTGTTAATCTCAGCGAGTTTGGTTTTGTAAATGTTATTGTTGTTGATGGTGGATTTTATAGTGTTCTCAGCGGCCTGAATACGCGCTAGGATAGCATCGCCTATCCTTTTCGCTGAGCTGATGATCAGCACCAAGAGGTCTCTAGTACATTTCCATAGGATCATTGACCAGTCTGTCTTGCAGGCCTGTCCGTCCAGGAATAGCCTGGGTGGTAGATTTATGACTAGGCCATTAGGGGCGATATTGGCCCACAAGTATTCAGTCATAAAGGCTCCATGCATTGTGACTTTCAGCCATTCTTATTTGAGTGTCATTATGGAGGTCCAATCGTCAGAGTGTCCTCCTGAGGCAGTGCTACTGTTCGCTCCCAAGAGCGATGGTGTTCTAAGAATGTCTGTGATGGTATCATCGTCATAGCTTAGTCCTACTGCACCTTCCATTGTAGGAGAGGACAAAGCTGACAAGAAGAGGAAGAGAAAGTGGAAGGCACTGTAGTTTGCAGTGCGATGGGCCAGCTATTGCATAGTTGGCAAAGCTGGTAACCTAGATAAATTGTCCTACGGGGGTCGCTCGTGCTAAGAATCTATTAACAAAAGGGGGAGGACAGAAGGGCTTTTACATGAGATCCAGCATACATGCCCCGTTTAGACTATATTTAGAAAGGGTATGCAGTTCCTTAAGAGTATGATTTGCTAGTGGGGTCAATTCTCAAATCCGTCGATATTGATTGGACTCAAAGAACCTATTGGTAGGGAAGGGGAGTTCCCATATTCGGAACTAATGCCCTCACACACCCAGCAAGCTAGGTGTCATGCTTCATCATCTGGGCCTGCTCCTCGTCGGGCCGGCGGTGCAATGCCCGACGGGCATCCGTGAAGGGGCTCTCTAGCGGAGATCTTTTGTTCCTTGCCGTTGAGTGCGTGGGTGTGAGGGGCCTGAAGGAGTGTAGATGAGTAGAGTGAGTTAAAAAAGGTTGGATAGTCTGTTGAATGTGTTTATTTAGGACAGCTGTCCACCTCATTAAAAAGTTAGAGGAAGATGGACAGTTAGTGTGACTTGTATTTGTCTCTCACTGTCTCCTACTCTAGTGGTCGACATGTTTCATGGCCTCATGGCATTTCGTCAGGACCTGTGTGTGTTTCTATCTACAGTGTACAGAGGGTGATACTATCACTATCTGGGTCTGGCACCACTAAGGTGTGCCAATCGTCGCAGTGGAGCAACCTGCGGAGAAGGGAATATCAAAATTCACATCAGAATCATATTTGCTTATGTTCAAGGTTGCAACCGTGCATACCTCAAGCCAATCAAACCATCGTGAGGCATATGACATCAGTCTAGTGCTGTGCCCGTTATTGTTTATGTCAGAGTGCAAGTGAACACCTGAGTGGGTGATAAAGACTAGGGGTGGTGATAGAGTCATTCATTAGACCCTTAAGTGGTAGACATCTCATGACCAATTTAATTCATCGCATAGGAGAATAAGTAGCAAATTATTTTGTTAAGGTGAAACTCACCTGGAGCGACAGGTATTAGTGCTTCAATCAGCTCTTGGCGGTATCACAGGCTAGCCCATTAGCTATCTGTGAAGTGAAATAAACGTAAATCCACGTGTTAAACGGCAAAGGATTTGGCTATTCAGGTATAGGATGCTGTTCCTAACATGGAATATCTTATTGTAGTGTGAGGTTGTGTATGGAACAAGGAGTACTAGGCATCCAAACGTTCTCTTAGTAAAGAAGACATTAAAAAAGAAGAAATTAAAAAGCGGTTGTTATAGCTTTAAGATGCCTTGTCTGAGCTATACTACGGTACAGTGGTTGCATGTCCCAAGGTAGCCTGATTGGTAATGCCAAGTGTTATAGTCATGTATTAGGGTATCGCCAAGTATTGTGGCCATTGCTAGTGGCTGGGCGGAGGCACAACTAGCGTGCATTAGCACATAGCGAGCCAAACAGACCGCTTAAGAATCTTGTTACAAAGGATAATCGGGAGCCCTATTTTATCGAGTCCTTATTTAAACCTCATTTGGAAATCTGGAGTACGTCCGTGTGTCAGCAATTCGATAAACTTATTGTGAAAACACCTCTCTCTAGAATCATTATTCAACCCCACAGAAATATATGTTAGATAAATCTAGTGTTAGATGGTCTCTAGTACCATTAATTAAACCATAAACATATATGAATCTAATGTTAGATTGTTATATTCAGTATCGCAGCGTCGTCGCTTGCAGCCAATTGATACTCACAGTTTCATGTTGCCTGAGGTGGTTCGTAACCTACCCGTCACCGCCAGTGCTGGAAACAACGCGAGTATCTTTCAACTTCCTTTATGTAGTAAAGGACTATGATCTGGATTGGTATGGAATTCATGAAAATGTGATCGGGTTAGAACTCCAAGTTGTCAGAGTTACGGTGGGCACCATTTTGTAGTGGGTTTACTTAAGTAAGAATGACTATCTATGTCAGGTGTTGGAGTCTTTTGATGGTGATAATGTGGGATATATATCAACGTTTATAGTTGTATTATGAACAAATTAGGTAGGGGGTTGAAAAAGGGTCAGTAGGTGTATATCGACCACTGTTGCCAGGGATACTCATGGACTATGTAAATCCGGTTAGAACTCCAAGTTGTCAGAGTTACGGTGGGCGCCATTTTGTAGTGAGTTTACTTAAGTAAGAATGACTATCTATGTCAGGTGTTGGAGTCTTATGATGGTGATAATGTGGGATATATATCAACGTTAATAGTTGTATTATGAACAAATTAGGTAGGGGGTTGAAAAAGGGTCAGTAAGTGTATATTGACCGTTGCCAGGGATACTCATGGACTATGTAAGTCCCCTTAAAAATTCATAAGTTGCTTCTGAGTGTATGGGGGTCCAAATATCTTAAGGTATTCGTGTGAAATTTACCTTAAGCTCACCCACGGGATGTCATCATTAAGCCCAAGGGAGTCTCAGGACAGATGGTGTATCCATTTCTGTTCAATTCTGAACAGGGCTCGTTGTGTGATGTTAGGGTGAGTTTCAAGGACCACCCACCTCAATGATTCTGGGGTGTGTTTGTGTTCCTTATAGTGTGTATACAGCCTGGTTGTCGTTTTCATGCACCGTATGTTACTTTTGTGCTCTGTTATTCGTATCCTGACTGCCCTCTGAGTCATACCTACGTATTCAAGGCCACAAGGGCACGTCACAAGGTAAATGCAATTTGTGGTGTTGCAGTTTGTGTGTCGTCTAAGTTCCCAGGTGAAATTGTCTCTCAAGGTCACTTCTTTGGTATTTGTTGTCTGTCCACAAGTGGTACAATTACCACAAGGGAAGTGGCCTTTGACTGGTGGGAGGCCCCATAATGTACTTTGTGTTACCCTGGCCTCCTTCACTGGTCTGGTGTGTATCAGTATGTCTTTTAGATTCTGAGTTCTTTTAAATGCAAATCTAGGCCTAGGTATGGTTAAATCTCCGGTATTTAATATACCCCAGTGTTTGTTGATCACTTTCTTAAGGGAAGATGATGTTGGTGTGTATGAAGTAACACATGTCAGAGTGTCTGTCTGTTCTTTAGTCAGTACCTGGAGTAGTGTTTCCCGAGGATTATTCCTAGCCCTCTTCATTGACTTTTTGATCTCTTTTGAGGGGTAACCACGTTGTTCTAGGTTATCAGCCAATGTTTGCGCCTCTTTTTTGAAGTCTTCCAGTGTACTACAATTTCTCTTGATCCTCAGGAATTGACCTACTGGTAAGTTGTTCTTTAGGGTGCCAGGGTGATGGCTACTGTACAGGAGCAAGCTGTTCCTATCCGTAGGTTTCCTAAACAGTGTCGTGCTCAGCTCCGAGTTGTCTAGTCTTACCATCAGATCTAAAAATGGTAATTCAGTCGCTGACACTGTATGTGTAAATTTCAGATATGGGTTCTTGGTGTTAATCCATGAGCAAAATGCTTCACATAAGGATCTCTCTCCCTTCCAGAGGATGAAAATGTCATTGATGAACCTCCTCCATAGTATGAGGTGTTCTCTGAAGAGGTTTTCTGGGCTCATGATGACCTCTGACTCAAATGAGGCCATGTAGAGGCAGGCCACACTCGGAGCGAAGGTACTTCCCATGGAAGTACCCTGGGATTGATGGTATAGTTTCTTCTGGTACTGAAAGTAATTTTCAGTGAGTGCAAGAGATGCGTATTCCATGATAAAGGACACTGGTGTTGGTGATGTCCACTCCTCTCTTAACAGGGCCGTCTCCATGACTGTTAGGGTCACTTGTTGAGGTATATTTGTATATAAAGCCTCCACATTTAGAGTGACCAAGAGGTTTATCTCTTCGGTGGTTTCTGTCTCATCTAAAATGCGGAGGATGTCAGTTGTATCTGTAACATATGAGGGTATTTGTTTCACTAAGGGTTGTAAAAAGTGATCACAAAACCTCGAAAGTGGCTCAAGGATTGATCCGATCCCGGATACGATGGGCCTACCCGGGGTTGGTGTAGTTCCTTTGTGAATTTTGGGCAGCGTATAAAAGTACGGTGTCCTTGGATTTTTTGTGGACAGGAACTCTGCCTCATTCCTTGTGATCCAGCCGTTGTTCTCGGCCGCGACCACCATAGTGGTGATGGTGGTCCTTAGTCTGTCAGTAGGGTCCAATGTGATCGGGTGTAATATCTCCGGTCAGCCAATTGTCTCTGACATTCCTTGTCATAGTCCACAGTGGATTGTATGACAGTTGCACCTCCCTTATCTGCCTGTTTAATAGTTATACTATTGTCTGTCGCAAGGGCCCTTGCTGCAAACTTCTCAGCATTGGAGAGGTTATGGAATGTGTCAGTGGGACGTATTGTAACCATTTCTTTCTTGACTGCCTTTTCAAAAGTCAAGACTTCTGGGGGGGACCATGTTATTCGTTGGAGTGAAGGTAGATGGATTGCGTAACCCAGAGTCCTCACTCTCAATGGGAGTATGGTAATGAAAATATGCTCTTAGGCGTATCTTCCTAAAGAATTGTTGTATTTCACACGTTTCCTGAAATTTGCCCACCCTGGGGGTAGGGACAAAGCCCAAATCTTTTTTCAGGACCCTCTGTTCAGTCTCTGTGAGGGTACGGTCTGAGAGGTTAACTACTAATTCCTCTGACCTCGTGTCTTGCTCCTTGTGTCCATCATGTGTGGAGGCTGGTCCTGCCACTGAACTTGTTGTGTCCCTCTTTTTCTTCCTCTTCCTCTGCCCCAGCCTCTGCCTAAAAAAGGTTGGGCATTTTCCATGGGGTAGAATTGTGGTGGTCCTTGGGGGAAGATCGGGTATTGCCAGTAGGGATGGGGTGGCGGACCCTGATATATTTGTCCTCCTCGAGGAATGTAAGGGTTCGTGTTCTGTCTCCGTTGGTTTTTATTGTTCCAACTGCCAGAACTCGAATCACTATTAGATGATCCCCTTCTACTGTTGTTAGAGTCTTCATCTGTGGAGTATCCTGTTCTAGACGCAGAATAGTCAGCTTTAGGAAAAGGAAAGATCTTCTCTTTGTCGAACTTGGCTATGTCCTTTTGTAATTTACTGATTTTCTGTTTGAGTAAGAATTCTCTACTCTCTGTAATTTCGTTGTTAATCTCAGCGAGTTTGGTTTTGTAAATGTTATTGTTGTTGATGGTGGATTTTATAGTGTTCTCAGCGGCCTGAATATGCGCTAGGATAGCATCGCCTATCCTTTTCGCTGAGCTGATGATCACCACCAAGAGGTCTCTAGTACATTTCCATAGGATCATTGACCAGTCTGTCTTGCAGGCCTGTCCGTCCAGGAATAGCCTGGGTGGTAGATTTATGACTAGGCCATTAGGGGCGATATTGGCCCACAAGTATTCAGTCATAAAGGCTCCATGCATTGTGACTTTCAGCCATTCTTTCTTGAGTGTCATTATGGAGGTCCAATCGTCAGAGTGTCCTCCTGAGGCAGTGCTACTGTTCGCTCCCAAGAGCGATGGTGTTCTAAGAATGTCTGTGATGGTATCATCGTCATAGCTTAGTCCTACTGCACCTTCCATTGTAGGAGAGGACAAAGCTGACAAGAAGAGGAAGAGAAAGTGGAAGGCACTGTAGTTTGCAGTGCGATGGGCCAGCTATTGCATAGTTAGCAAAGCTGGTAACCTAGATAAATTGTCCTACGGGGGTCGCTCGTGCTAAGAATCTATTAACAAAAGGGGGAGGACAGAAGGGCTTTTACATGAGATCCAGCATACATGCCCCGTTTAGACTATATTTAGAAAGGGTATGCAGTTCCTTAAGAGTATGATTTGCTAGTGGGGTCAATTCTCAAATCCGTCGATATTGATTGGACTCAAAGAACCTATTGGTAGGGAAGGGGAGTTCCCATATTCGGAACTAATGCCCTCACACACCCAGCAAGCTAGGTGTCATGCTTCATCATCTGGGCCTGCTCCTCGTCGGGCCGGCGGTGCAATGCCCGACGGGCACCCGTGAAGGGGCTCTTTAGCGGAGATCTTTTGTTGCTTGCCGTTGAGTGCGTGGGTGTGAGGGGCCTGAAGGAGTGTAGATGAGTAGAGTGAGTTAAAAAAGGTTGGATAGTCTGTTGAATGTGTTTATTTAGGACAACTGTCCACCTCATAAAAAGTTAGAGGAAGATGGACAGTTAGTGTGACTTGTATTTGCCTCTAACTGTCTCCTACTCTAGTGGTCGACATGTTTCATGCCCTCATGGCATTTCGTCAGGACCTGTGTGTGTTTCTATCTACAGTGTACAGAGGGTGATACTATCACTATCTGGGTCTGGCACCACTAAGGTGTGCCAATCGTCGCAGTGGAGCAACCTGCGGAGAAGGGAATATCAAAATTCACATCAGAATCATATTTGCTTATCTTCAAGGTTGCAACCGTGCATACCTCAAGCCAACCAAAACATTGTGAGGCATATGACATCAGTCTAGTGCTGTGCCTGTTATTGTTTATGTCAGAGTGCAGGTGAACACCTGAGTGGGTGATCAAGACTAGGGGTGGTGATAGAGTCATTCATTAGACCCTTAAGTGGTAGACATCTCATGACCGATTTAATTCATCGCATAGGAAAATAAGTAGCAAATGATTTTGTTAAGGTGAAACTCACCTAGAGCGACAGGTATTAGTGCTTCAATCAACTCTTGGCGGTATCACAGGCTAGCCCATTAGCTATCTGTGAAGTGGAATAAACGTAAATCCACGTGTTAAACGGCAAAGGATTTGGCTATTCAGGTATAGGATGCTGTTCCTAACATGGAATATCTTGTTGTAGTGTGAGGTTGTGTATGGAATAAGGAGTACTTGGCATCCAAACGTTCTCTTAGTTAGTAAAGAAGAAATTAAAAAAGAAGAAATTAAAAAGCGGTTGTTATAGCTTTAAGATGCCTTGTCTGAGCTATACTACGGTACAGTGGTTGCATGTCCCAAGGTAGCCTGATTGGTAATGCCAAGTGTTATAGTCATGTATTAGGGTATCGCCAAGTATTGTGGCCATTGCTAGTGGCTGAGCGGAGGCACAACTAGCGTGCATTAGCACATAGCGAGCCAAACAAACCGCTTAAGAATCTTGTTACAAAGGATAATCGGGAGCCCTATTTTATCGAGTCCTTATTTAAACCTCATTTGGAAATCTGGAGTACGTCCGTGTGTCAGCAATTCGATAAACTTATTGTGAAAACACCTCTCTCTAGAATCATTATTCAACCCCACAGAAATATATGTTAGATAAATCTAGTGTTAGATGGTCTCTAGTACCATTAATTAAACCATAAACATATATGAATGTAATGTTAGATTGTTATATTCAGTATCGCAGCGTCGTCGCTTGAAGCCAATTAATACTCACAGTTTCATGTTGCCTGAGGTGGTTCGTAACCTACCCGTCACCGCCAGTGCTGGAAACAACGTGAGTGTCTTTCAACTTCCTTTATGTAGTAAAGGACTATGATCTGGATTGGTCTGGAATTCATGACCATGTGATCGGGTTAGAACTCCAAGTTGTCAGAGTTATGGTGGGCGCCATTTTGAAGTGGGTTTACTTAAGTAAGAATGACTATCTATGTCAGGTGTTGGAGACTTATGATGGTGATAATGTGGGATATATATCAACGTTAATAGTTGTATTATAAACAAATTAGGTAGGGGGTTGAAAAAGGGTCAGTAAGTGTATATCGACCGTTGCCAGGGATACTCATAGACTATGTAAGTCCCCTTAAAAATTTATAAGTTGCTTCTGAGTGTATCGGGGTCCAAATATCTTAAGGTATTCGTGTGTAATTTACCTTAAGCTCACCCACGGGATGTCATCATTAAGCCCAAGGGAGTCTGAGGACAGACGGTGTATCCATCTCTGTTCAATTCTGAACAGGGCTCGTTGTGTGATGTTATGGTGAGTTTCAAGGACCACCCACCTCAATGATTCTGGGGTGTGTTTGTGTTCCTTATAGTGTGTATACAGCCTGGTTGTCGTTTTCATGCTCCGTATGTTACTGTTGTGCTCTGTTATTCGTATCCTGACTGCCCTCTGAGTAATACCGACGTATTCAAGGCCACAAGGGCATGTCACAAGGTAGATGCAATTTGTGGTGTTGCAGTTTGTGTGTCGTCTAAGTTCCCAGGTGAAATTGTCTCTCAAGGTCACTTCTTTGGTATTTGTTGTCTGTCCACAAGTGGTACAATTACCACAAGGGAAGTGGCCTTTGACTGGTGGGAGGCCCCATAATGTACTTTGTGTTACCCTGGCCTCCTTCACTGGTCTGGTGTGTATCAGTATGTCTTTTAGATTCTGAGTTCTTTTAAATGCAAATCTAGGCCTAGGTATGGTTAAATCTCCGGTATTTAATATACCCCAGTGTTTGTTGATCACTTTCTTAAGGGAAGATGATGTTGGTGTGTATGAAGTAACACACGTCAGAGTGTCTGTCTGTTCTTTATTCACTACCTGGAGTAGTGTTTCCCGAGGATTATTCCTAGCCTTCTTCATTGACTTTTTGATCTCTTTTGAGGGGTAACCACGTTGTTCTAGGTTATCAGCCAATGTTTGCACCTCTTTTTTGAAGTCTTCCAGTGTACTACAATTTCTCCTGATCCTCAGGAATTGACCTACTGGTAAGTTGTTCTTTAGGGTGCCAGGGTGATGGCTACTGTACAGGAGCAAGCTCTTTCCTATCCGTAGGTTTCCTAAACAGTGTCGTGCTCAGCTCCGAGTTGTCCAGTCTTACCATCAGATCTAAAAATGGTAATTCAGTCGCTGACACTGTATGTGTAAATTTCAGATATGGGTTCTTGGTGTTAATCCATGAGCAAAATGCTTCACATAAGGATCTCTCTCTCTTCCAGAGGATGAAAATGTCATCAATGAGCCTCCTCTATAATATGAGGTGTTCTCTGAAGGGGTTTTCTGGGCTCATGATGACCTCTGACTCAAATGAGGCCATGTAGAGGCAGACCACACTCGGAGCGAAGGTACTTCCCATGGAAGTACCCTGGGATTGATGGTATAGTTTCTTCTGGTACTCAAAGTAATTTTCAGTGAGTGCGAGAGATGCGCATACCATGATAAAGGACACTGGTGTTGGTGATGTCCACTCCTCTCGTAACAGGGCCGTCTCCATGACTGTTAGGGTCGCTTGTTGAGGTATATTTGTATATAAAGCCTCCACATTTAGAGTGACCAAGAGGTTTATCTCTTCGGTGGTTTCTGTCTCATCTAAAATGCGGAGGATGTCAGTCGTATCTGTAACATATGAGGGTATTTGTTTCACTAAGGGTTGTAAAAAGTGATCACAAAACCTCGAAAGTGGCTCAAGGATTGAGCCGATCCCGGATGCGATGGGCCTACCCGGGGTTGGTGTAGTTCCTTTGTGAATTTTGGGCAGCGTATAACAGTACGGTGTCCTTGGATTTTTTGTGGATAGGAACTCTGCCTCATTCCTTGTGATCCAGCCGTTGTTCTCGGCCTCGACCACCATAGTGGTGATGGTGGTCCTTAGTCTGTCAGTAGGGTCCAATGTGATCGGGGTGTAATATCTCCGGTCAGCCAATTGTCTCTGACATTCCTTGTCATAGTCCACAGTGGATTGTATGACAGTTGCACCTCCCTTATCTGCCTGTTTAATTGTTATACTATTGTCTGTCGCAAGGGCCCTTGCTGCAGACTCCTCAGCATTGGAGAGGTTATGGAATGTGTCAGTGGGACGTATTGTAACCATTTCTTTCTTGACTGCCTTTTCAAAAGTCAATACTTCTGGGGGGACCATGTTATTAGTTGGAGTGAAGGTAGATGGATTGCGTAACCCAGAGTCCTCACTCTCAATGGGAGTATGGTCATGAAAATATGCTCTTAGGCATATCTTCCTAAAGAATTGTTGTATTTCACAAGTTTCCTGAAATTTGTCCACCCTAGGGGGAGGGACAAAGCCCAAACCTTTTTTCAGGGCCCTCTGTTCAGTCTCTGTGAGGGTACGGTCTGAGAGGTTAACTACTAATTCCTCTGACCTTGTGTCTTGCTCCTTGTGTCCATCATGTGGGGAGGCTGGTCCTGCCACTGAACGTGTTGTGTCCCTCTTTTTCTTCCACTTCCTCTGCCCCAGCCTCTGCCTAAAAAAGATTGGGCATTTTCCATGGGGTAGAATTGTGGTGGTCCTTGGGGGAAGATCGGGTATTGCCAGTAGGGGCGGGGTGGCGGACCCTGATATATTTGTCCTCCTCGAGGAATGTAAGGGTTCGTGTTCTGTCTCCGTTGGTTTTTATTGTTCCAACTGCCAGAACTCGAATCACTATTAGATGATCCCCTTCTACTGTTGTTAGTGTCTTCATCTGTGGAGTATCCTGTTCTAGACGCAGAATAGTCAGCTTTAAGAAAAGGAAAGATCTTCTCTTTGTCGAACTTGGCTATGTCCTTTTGTAATTTACTGATTTTCTGTTTGAGTAAGAATTCTCTACTCTCTGTAATTTCGTTGTTAATCTCAGCGAGTTTGGTTTTGTAAATGTTATTGTTGTTGATGGTGGCTTTTATAGTGTTCTCAGCGGCCTGAATACGCGCTATGATAGCATCGCCTATCCTTTTCGCTGTGCTGATGATCAGCACCAAGAGGTTTCTAGTACATTTCCATAGGATCATTGACCAGTCTGTCTTGCAGGCCTGGTCATCCAGGAATAGCCTGGGTGGTAGATTTACGACTAGGCCATTAGGGGCGATATTGGCCCGCAAGTATTCAGTCATAATGGCTCCATGCATTGTGACTTTCAGCCATTCTTTCTTGAGTGTCATTATGGAGGTCCAATTGTCAGACTGTCCTCCTGAGGCAGTGCTACTGTTCGCTCCCAAGAGCAATGGTGTTCTGAGAATTTCTGTGATGGTGTCATCGTCATAGCTTAGTCCTACTGCACCTTCCATTGTAGGAGAGGACAGAGCTGACAAGAAGAGGAAGAGAAAGGGGAAGGCACTGTAGTTTGCAGTGCGATGGGCCAGCTATTGCATAGTTGGCAAAGCTGGTAACCTAGATAAATTGTCCTACGGGGGTCGCCCGTGCTAAGAATCTATTAACAAAAGGGGGAGGACAGAAGGGCTTTTACATGAGGTCCAGCATACATGCCCCGGATAGACTATATTTAGAAAGGGTATGCAGTTCCTTAAGAGGATGTTGTGGATCTACCAATTTGAGAGTTAGACTCTAAAAGATTTTCTTCACTCCAAGGCAGTCTAGCTTATCACACAGGGCCCGATTCACAGAACTAACTTAAGACAAAATCCTAAACTTACTACTTTTGGTATTCACAGAAGTTAGGATTTTGTCCTAAGTTTGACTTAAGACAAACTTAAGACAGACTTAAGACAAACTTAAGACAAACTTAAGACAAACTTAAGACAGACTTAAGACAGACTTAAGACAGACTTAAGACAGACTTAAGACAGACTTAAGACAAACTTAAGACAAAATCCTAACTTAAGTCTGTCTTAAGTCTGTCTTAAGTTTGTGTTAAGTCTGTCTTAAATCTGTCTTAAGTCTGTCTTAAGTTTGTCTTAAGTTTGTCTTAAGTTTGTCTTAAGACAAACTTAAGACAAAATCCTAACTTCTGTGAATACCAAAAGTAGTAAGTTTAGGATTTTGTCTTAAGTTAGTTCTGTGAATCGGGCCCACAGTCTTTAAAGAAAAGGAAAGGAAAAGGGTAGGTCTCTCTCACTCTTCTCTATGATGAGTTAGGCTCATTTAGATCTAGAGTGTTATGAGTCCGACAACCCTGCCTCCTATCTGCAGTGGTTATATGTAGTTGCACGAACCCTCACCATTACCATTGAAAACCATAGACACACACAGATGCTGGTATTTTAATCTTAGATCATTATTGATTATGCACAATCAGCATATAAACCTTGATTATCAGAATGCTGGAAATTATTACGGACATCTTAGCAGTCAGAATAAAATGAATATTAGAAAATCCCAAAGCATTTTACATCACACATCCCTATTAGATGTAATGAGTTAGTCTAAGAATCCTACCTAATGCCTTTGTATATTATAATATCAGTCTCTTTTTCACTGTATTAGTTGAGTGGTTAGCATTTTCTATAACTATAAGACAATCCATGTAGTTATCCCGCATGCCTTAGACAGTTGTCGGGCCCGTAGTTGGATAAATGTGGTCCGACATCAGTCAATCAGTCCTCATGTCTTGTCCTTTCCAATTATCAGGTCACTTTAAACACTTCTCCTCAATGATTATCTATAGAGAGGGGAGGTGGAGCTATTGTGCATCCTTCTGTATCTCAATTGGACAGAATTAACAATGTCTGTCAGAGACACTTCAGAGACAAGTTTGAAAGGCAAGTACATATATCCAACCCATCAGCATCCTGTTTGTTTCACAATAGGAATAAATGTTGGCTATCTGACCATGTAAACCTATGCTCGTTCTATCCAGCAAAACCTTGTCAAACACATCATGTACAATCTGTGTCAATTGTACTCCTAACTTCCAGAACCACTAGTGAGTGATCAGAAAAAAGGCTAAAGTGTAGTGTTAGTGTAGCCAGAAAATAGTCAGTGAAGTGGTTTTAAATCTTTCTAAGATGCACTATAAGGTTTTTCCTTACGTGTTATCTCTATAACACGGGTCAATGAGTCCCAATGTGGACAGAATTAACAAAGTCTGTCAGAGACACTTCAGAGAGAAGTTTGAAAGGCAAGTACATATATCCAACCCATCAGCATCCTGTTTGTTTCACAATAGGAATAAATGTTGGCTATCTGACCATGTAAACCTATGCTCGTTCTATCCAGCAAAACCTTGTCAACCACATCATGTACAATCTGTGTCAATTGTACTCCTAACTTCCAGAACCACTAGTGAGTGATCAGAAAAAAGGCTAAAGTGTAGTGTTAGTGTAGCCAGAAAATAGTCAGTGAAGTGGTTTTAAATCTTTCTAAGATGCACTATA
The DNA here is from genome assembly GCF_964204655.1 of Triturus cristatus. Taxonomy (NCBI): domain Eukaryota; kingdom Metazoa; phylum Chordata; class Amphibia; order Caudata; family Salamandridae; genus Triturus; species Triturus cristatus. The sequence goes on from NC_140593.1 coordinate 905,086,443, forward strand.
AGGTTTTTCCTTACGTGTTATCTCTATAACACGGGTCAATGAGTCCCAATGTGGCAATTATTTGGTTGAAAAAGCTAGATTGTTTTTTTAGTTTGCGTACAAGTAGTATTAGAGGTCTCTAATTTACAGCATGGCATGAAATTAAAATTGCTACAAAAAATACCTACAGTACATACCAAGCTAGGAAGTTGAGCCAGCTCCCTTTTCATTTCAAGCAAAGATTTATTGTTTCCAATCGGGTCCTAAGAGGATTCAATATGAATATGTAATAAACGTATAATAAGAGGAACAATAATCCATCCACTATATGAGTCATGTGGGGGCTGGTCTAACACGGTTATATCTGCACACTTATTTTTCATATTAGCTACCCGTCTTGAGGGCACAGTGGACAAGGAGAAATAGACAGGATGCTACCCAGAGCCTTTGAGGCAATGTGTCTTTCTACGCAGTAAATTAATTTCTTGCAGTACAACTGCAAAATAATTTAGGGTGTTTGCAACTTTTACTGAGACCACTGACAGGAAGGCTAAAATTGTATCTGTGATTGCTTATCCTATCTCAAACATAAGAACCCCATCAACTTCACATACATAACCATTTTTGTACCCTTGTGAGGGATTGCCCACCTCGCCAGCGGGGGGAGCACACATCCATGACCCTAAGTCTCTCCTCCTAACCACCCTAAACCTTGTCACCCACCCCTGGTGCATTGTAATTGCGGTAGTAGTTACACCTCCAATACATAAACAACAATAGGTGACATAATATTGCACCTTTTCTGGGTTTGGTTCTCCACTGGTCATAATTACATAGACAAGTAAAGTGGGCAAAAACAGAAAAAGAAAAAAAAATCGATACTGTTGCAATTTCCTTAGTAAATCACTGTTAATGAGACGTCATCTTACCATTCTGGACTTCGGCAAGCAAGGCTTTGCTCAGTGGATGTTAGACAAAACATGAAATCGGTTGGCCTATAATACGGAAGCTTTTCTGGTTTACTGGTTGAACAAGATGTGCCAATACACCATATTCCTGAACGGGCTCATCACCTGTTTAAATCTCCACCTTTTTGAGGTTACACAGATGGCAGGATAGTGGAAGAGAAACGTGGTATTTATTTGAGAGAAGCATTGTTTTTACTGACACAAATGCTGAGTTAGGAGACGTGCCTAATGGAACACTCTCGAAATCTCCAGGCTTTGGGAATTGCCTTAATTTATTGGTCCATCAAATGACAGCTGGAGAGTAGATACATTTATCACAGAAAAAGGTATCATAGCCCAATTGAAGGCCAAGATAAAGGAATTCTTGGTTCTTCATCAAAACTTTGCCAATCAGGCCATTTTTTTAGGAGTGTTTAATGTCACAATTAGAGGCATTGTATCAAACTATATAGATGTAAAATTCCAAATTCCCAAATCCCAAAAATGCAACAGCTAATAGCCAACCCAACAAGGGATTTTGTAGAGACTCTGTAGAGTCCCAGGTTTATAAAGGAGATAAAACAGGTACATTATTGGCATTTTCAGTTAAAGAGAAGGTCAATTGGAATTAAGTCACAGCAATCAAAGATCCTTCAGATAATTCGGTTATGAAGAAGCAAGAGACCATTTTATCGTTACTTTTAGCTCACTACAAAACCATTTATGAAGAAGAAATCTCATTCATCATCCTAAATAAGGTTTATTTTTGGCAATTCTGCTTTTACCTAACAGTTTACTCTTTGTCTGTGGACAATTAGCATATTTATTATCTGAACTGAAGTAAAGGAAGGAATATCTCAAAAAGCCAGTGGAAAGCCTCCGGAGAAGACCATTTTGTTTCTGAATTTTAGAAGATCTTTTGTTCTCAATTGATTTCCTACCAACTAGTCTCCTTATTCAGGTACTGTGATATGGAAGTTTACCACTTTCATTTGATTAGGGTATGTTTGCCAATTTCCTCAAGCAAACATCCTTTAGAATTTGGTTCATACCCCCTATTATCGTTTAAAACTCAGACAAATCAAAGTTTTATGACTTACAAATGTGAAGGTATGTAATTTTGCATTCTGAATATGTTGTCGTATTTTTAAACACATTTACTTTGCAATGTTTATATGATGAGCAATGCTAAACATCCTTCTACGTTGTGTAATTGTCCGAATGTTTGCCTGTTAGGCCTTGGAATGGTTTCTGTCACATTTCTCCTCTCTACTGTGTTGTGTTGAATCCTTGGTATATCCAATGTATAATAAAAAAAAAATCATTTCAGAACATCTTTTTACCTGCTTTTTAAAAATTGTTTAGTGTGTAATTTATACTATTCTGTAATGTATCATATTACTGCTGATATTATTTTTCCTTTTCCTTTTATTCTTGTTCATTTTTAGCTTTAAACTCATTTTACGTATAATCCAGACTTCTATAACTTATTTCATGTTTTTACATTCATTATAGGTCCAACATTCAGAGTATTTGGACAACAGACTGCCACTGAATTGACCGCCACTCCAGACCAGGAACTTCAGGGAGGACTCCACTCATGAAAGTCCAGATGACGAGGAGCAGGCTTGTAAATCTGGTCAGGTTACGTGAGAAGGAGCCAGTGGGCCTGTAAAGTGAGGCCTCTGGGTTCAGTGTCACCTAGGCCATCATCAACCAAGTCTTTGGATCCCTCCATCAGTACCAAAACATGATGTGCAAGGTCCTTACAGAGCTCTGGGAGATGAAGCTGGTGCAGAGGGAACACAATGTACAGATGGAGAATCTCAACTCCAATTTGGGCTCCGTGACTGGGGTGTTGCACTACATTTACACTCATATGTACAGGGCTTTTCGAGCACCATCTTCCCCTTTCCTGTGGTCCAAAAACATCTGGTCCACCTACATCTGCCTCAGTCACAGAAAGGGAGGTCCCTACAGAAGAGGCAACACCTGCAGTTACCTCAGTCCCAACAACTGTGAATCCACCAGCCTCCCCGCAGAAGCACAGGTTCATCCGGACCACCAGAAGATGATGGCAAGACCCCCCCACCACCAAGAGACACAGAACCTAATTTCCTCCACTGTGTGACTACTATTCACTCTGTGGACTATTTTCTGGACACATTTATCTGTCTCATACCAGTTTGGCTCTTCAAAATTAGTTTCATTCACCAAGTGTGACTTTCATAACGTTTTGTTATTTTTTTGTTTACATCCTGTTTTAGTTTATTTGGTTTTTATGAATAAAAACAACACTAACAGTCACAGAATGCTGCTGTATTTCTTTTGTCAATTTCTTTATCGTTTATTCCATCAATCATGCACATTAAAATGTAAACAATAAAATTATTGTTTATCCATAAATAAATGCCATGTATCTAATGTTTCTCACATTTTCCTAAAATGACAAAAAAGAACAAATAGCGCCAACCCAACAGATGTATGTTATTAAATTGTAAGAAATAAATGTTTGTCATAGTTAACAAAAAATATTGCAACCCATGCATAATCCAAATCATCAGTCCCATTTTAACAATTACAGTTTCAGACATTGCTACAATGGTATAATCCCAAAAAATCAGATTCAATAGGCAAACTATCATTGATTTTTGCAATCAGCTGGAGCCTGATCTAATGGTTTGGGATAGTAATCGCACATCAAATTACACTGATAGTAAAAATCCTGGCTTTACTTCGTTTTGTGGCCACAGGATCATTTCAAGACATTGTTGCAGTATCTGGTGCAATGTCACAACCAACTTTAAGTGGTGTGGTACTAGAGGTTATTTCTACAATGATGAGACACAACTGCAGCTTCATACACCAAACACAAAATGAGGATTTAGCTAATGTGAAGGGAGAATAGTATGTTTTCAGTCGAATTACACATGTGGTTAGAGAAATCTAAGCAGCAAATATTGGCTTGGTGGCAACATCCAACAGAAAATAATTCTACAGCAATCTAATAACTTTAAATAAAAAAACTGGGAATGTTGTCTTTGTACACAATATGTATTCCCAAAGTGTGTGTGTGTCTTTCACAGGATCAGACCATGTTCCCTATCTACTTTGCAACAGCACCATATGACTGCAAATGTCAGAACTTTGAAATGTCTGAATGAAGATGACATGGTGAAGGGTCCTAAAACAGATGAGAACAAAAAGAGTAATTGAATTACATTACAAAATGAATACCTTACAAATGAATAATTTTGAGGACACATTTTCCAAGAACAATAAAAGATAAACAATGTGAATGAGCCCAGTAGTCAATATGTCAAAATTTTGAACAACAAACATCTTTGGTCTGGATTTCATCAACCGATTCTAAAAAAATGTCCAGCACAGACTGCTATCCTCATTCAATTAAAGTTTGGTTTAACCTTAGTGTCATAATATGTTAATTTATACTTATACTCAGGTGAAGAAGTTGTCAATAACATATTGACATAAGTCAATCCCTTCCTCTAAACCACTATCATCTTTATTTGGCATTTAAACATCCTCTCCCGGTGGCTCTTCATGGTCGCCATACTCTGCGATATAAGGGATGTCCAGTCACAGGACTATGTTGTACAACATGCAGCTGGCCCTGCTGATGTGGCACACCTTAATGGGTGAGTAGAGGAGAGTTCCACAAGTATTACCCAGACAGTGAAATCTGGCCTTTAGGAGCCCAAAAGCCTGCTCCACTGGCCTCCGTGTTCTTCCATGGGCCTCATTGAAGTGGACTTCCCCTGGTGTTGTTGGATTCCTCTGGTGTGCAAATAAACACGATCAGTTAGGATAAGCTGCGTCTCCTATATGGAGGGGAAAAAAGCCAATATATGTAACACAATTTTAGATTATTCAAATTGAAATTACCCATACCATACAATTACAGATTATACTTACCAAAAAGCCAGGCCCTCTCAGGTCCAAGTTGTGACATTTTCAGGGATATGCTGCTGTTCCTTATCTGGGGAAACTGGCACACGCATTTTGGATGTACAAATCAGGTAAGCAGACAACTTGCACATTGGTTGAATAGAAATTCTGCAGATTATGGTAGACTTGTTCTCTGCCGTGTTGTGGCGCTATGGAAATATGTGTGCCATCAATTGCTCCAACCACATGTGGTAGGTGACCCAAACAATAGAAATCGCCCTTCTCATTGGCAAAATACCCACGTAGTGGAAACTGGATGAAGCTGTTGATGTGTCTCATATTTGAATAAAAAACTTCATATAGTGCACCACTGAAAGTTGGTTGTGACATTCCACCAGATACAGCCACAGTGTATTGAAATCCTGGGGCCACAAAATGAAGTACCGGCTTGATTTTGACAATTGGTGTAATAGATGTGGGATTTCTTTTGTGAGGCAGAAGATCTGGCTCCAGCTGATGACATAAATCCTGTATTGTTTGCATATTCAATCTGAATTGTTTGATAATATCATGTTCTTCCATGGCGTCAAGGTGTGGAAATAGTCGTAACACTTTAGGCTGTCATCTCCTCAATCTCCCAGGTGTCATTTGTCCACAGTGGAACATTTTCAACATTCTAAAACATTTACAAATGTCTTTTTGATAAATAACACAAATGATATGTTTTGCGAAAAATGTGTTTGGTTTCTTAATTTAACACAACATGTAATATTGACATTTTTTATTAACAAATACTATTTTATACCTGTCTATTATTTTAAACAAAGAATGTGTAAATAATACATGTTAAATGTATTATTTACACATTCTTTGTTGTAAAGAAATGTTAACCAAAATACAGTCAACAGATGTGTAAACAACACCAAGCAACTATTGTATTTAACCCCTTGGCTGCGGCAGGAATTCCGCTGCAGCGCTGGGGGAGGTTTGGGGGCAGTGCGGTGGCGCTGTGCTCATGACGGAGCCACTCCGTCATGAGTCACGGTTGAGCTGTGCGCATGACGGAGTGGTTCCGTCACGGCGCCGCCCACTTACGTTACACGCCCGCACAGGCGGGGAAAAGGCGCCGCGTGGGCGGAGCGGCCGCCAACGGCCGCAGCATGACGGAACCACTCCGTCATGAGCACAGCGCGACCGTGGCTCATGACGGAGTGGTTCCGTCATGAGCAGGGAAGGGGTTAACCACTGTAACGCACTGCAGATAACTGTTTATTTTCAATTAATGAGTGACATTAGCATTTTTTATATGGAAACAAAATAGCCGCCATTTGAGTGGTGGTGCCAAATTAAACATTCACAAACACACTATTTGATTATCTAATGTGGCGGGTGCCTGACCTCGACATCAGGACATTTGTAATTAGACGGCCGTAGCGGAAGATCGACCAACTCGTGGGTGGGAAACTTCACAATCGACACAGCCAAAGGCTAACATGCGCGAAATCAACATACGAAAGCTATGGCTGTGTCCATCTTTGTTGAAGGTCTCGTTCATCATGTATATATGTACCGCGTTTCGATAAAAGCTCACTGCCTCCCAACTCTGCAGCCAATAAGACCTCCTCAACTTTTGCTGCTGTTTTCGACCTCTGGGAGCCACGATGCCAGGAAGAGCAGTTGACAGACCTCCAGCTTTCTTGCCAGAGGAGCTGATTTGCTGCCAACTGAGGCTCTGTCCCAGTACAACCAGCTGTATGGATCACCAGAGGAACAGGTAAGTTTAAAATATATTTGTAAATCTGTCTGTTTTTTAAAAAACACAGGCTAGAATGTCCCTTTGAGTTCCTGAATAAAGTGTAGTGATTGAAGTGAAGTGTCATTTATTTCCTACATTACATAGAACAATGATGGTGTGATTTTTAAGCACTTTATGAATAGAGAAAACAACATTAGTATGTGAATTAATGAATGAATGAGTGAATGAATGAGGTAGCATTTATAAAGCGCATGGCTACCCATAGGCATCCCAGCGCTAAGAAGTGGGAGATGCTTCTGAGACTCATCTGGGGAAGAGCCAGGTTTTCAACAATTTGCGAAAGATCAGATGGTTAGTTTCTTTTCGCAGCTGAAGAGGAAGAGCGTTCCAGAGCTTGGCGGCGTTATAGGAGAAGAGCCGACCTCCGCTTCTTGCTCTTTTGATCCTTGGTACGAAGGCCAAGTGCAGTTCATGCGAGCGTAAAGGCCTATTGGCTTGATAAGGTTTGGCCAAGGGGGATATGGTCTTAGGCCCATTCCCTCCAAGCAATTTGTGTGTAATACAAAGAGCTTTGAAATGGACTCTCTCCCGAACAGGCAACCAGTGTAGAGCTTTCAAGGCAGGTTTGTCCGACAGTCGGTAGGGAATTCCCATAAGAATTCTTGCCGCACAGTTCTGGATCATTTGGAGTTTAGAGAATACTGCTTCTGGGGCACCTAAGTAAAGTACATTGCTAAAGTCCAAGCGTGATAAAATAGGCGCTTGGACTGCGAGTTTCCAGGCTTGAAAGGGGAGCAATGGGAGTACTTTACGTAGCATTCTTAGCCGAAGCAGGCGGCAACAACCTTTCTGGTTTGGACTTTAAGAGTAAGGTCTGAGTCCAGCCAGAACCCCAGACTTTTTATATTTGTCTTGGGGATGGGTGCTGATCCCATTGTAGTAGGCCACATCATATTAGGTCTAAATAATGACGGGTTGCCAAGGAGCATGAGCTCTGTCTTGTCCCCATTCAGCTTTAAGTAGGAGTGGTTCATCCATTAGGCCACTTCTTCAAGGCAAGTACAGAGGCGGGATGAGGAGGTATCTGGGTGGTTAAGTGAGACCACAAATTGAGTATCGTCAGCGTAAGTTATGATATTCACTCTGTAAGGCTGTATGATCTCTACCAGTGGAGCCATATAGGCATTGAAAAGTGTAGGGCTTAAAGTGGAGCCCTGTGGCACTTCACAGAAAAGGGGCCAAGGTTTGGAGATGGTTTCACCCTCAAATACCTGGAAGGATCGTCCTTCCAGGAATGACATCAGCCAGGTTAAGGCTATTCCGGACACACCCAGATTTCTGAGTCGGTCAATCAAGATACGGTGATTGACCGTATTGAAGGCCGCACTAAGGTCCAGGAGGATCACAGCAGATGATCCTCCTGAGTCGAGAATTTTTCTTGATTCTTCCATGACAGCTAAGAGCGCTGTCTCTGTGCCATGACCGGGACGGAATCCTGTTTGAGTTGGGTGAAGGAGGTGGTTGGATTCTAAGTAAGCAGAGAGTGTGATGTTTACATGTTTCTCTAGGATTTTGCTAATTCCCGGGAGGAGAGAAATAGGACGATAGTTGGCCTGGCAGTCAGGGTCTAAATTAGATTTCTTTAGGATAGCTTTGACCATGGCTTTTTTCCAGGAGGAGGGGACTACTCCGGATGAAATAGATGAGTTAATTAGGTCTAAGATGACCGGGCCGACTGTCTCTGTTACTTGTTTAAGGATCCTAAGTGGAGCAAGATCATTAGGTGACCCACTTTTTACTCGGTCAGCAGTGGCTAGCAGACAGTTATAGTCCATTGTAGGAAAAGCTACTATGCACATGTCCTTGTCCTCTATGTGGGGCTTATCGAAGTGGGTGGTATTGGTTTCTTTAGTGGAAGAAAAGGAACCATAGATAGTCTTGATTTTATTGTGGAAAATTCCGCAATTTCATTGCAATGTTGGTCTGAGATAGCGGGGGAGTCAGGGAGAGAGGGAACATTCATTAATTTCTTGACAATTTGGAATGTTTCACGGGGGGAGTTGGCCGAGGAAGCTATGATCTTCTCATAGTAGAGAGCTTGGGTATTTCTAATTTCAATTTTATAAGTTTTGATAGCATTCTTATATTCCTTCTTCTTGTCTGGGGAGAAATTCCTTCTCCAGCCTCTCTCTGTCTTTTTGCAAATTTGTTTTAATTCCCGAAGTTTGGGAGTATACCAAGCCACTTTATTAGGTCCTTTATGTAACTGGATTATAGTTTTGGGAAGAACTGAATCGAGTGAGCTGTTAATCCAGTTTTCAAATTTCTCATTGTCTGCTATCGGATCGGGGTCTGGAGCAGGCCTAGATCTCTCCAAGGTAGATATCCGGGCGTCCAGTGGAAGTTTTGACCAGCATCGGGACTTAGTATGTACCGATCGGGTTAAGGGAGTGGCCTGGATGGAAGACCAGGAAAAAGGGATCAGAACGTGGTCTGACCAAGGGATGAATATAGGGGCTTGACAGGATAGCTCCTCCAGACCCGAGAAGATGGGGTCTAGGAGGTGTCCTTTGAGTGTGTAGTGGAAGGTACTTTTTGAGTGAGCTGTAATGCCGCTAAGTCGGAGATCAATTCGGATGCAATTTTAGAGGTTAAATCATCGAAATGGATATTAAAATCTCCAAGAATAGTGAAGTTCGTGGTGGAACTTGCTATTTTGGGAGCCGTTTCTGCAAATGAATTGCAGAATTGATCTATAGATCCTAGGGGACGATAGATCAGGATCCCTGATAGAGTTAGCGTAGGTGTGAATCTTATTGAGAACTGAAGGTTTTCGCAGTCTAATAGAGGGCTTACAAAGGTTCTGCAAGAAAGGTGGTTCTTTAGCACGATAGCAATTCCACCCCCTTGTTGTGTGTGTTTTAAGCCCTACAATTTATTTGGTGTGTATTTTGAAATATATCTATGTATATGTATAAATTTCATGTGAAAGTAGAAATTTCACATCATGAAAATTTAGACAACACATCATATTTTCTTTACAACTATGCATATATATGTAATTTTTTACATACCAAATACAAATTATGTTTGCTGTGTGTATTATCCCACAAATCAATCAGCCTAGATCAGGTGTCTCCAACCCTTCAGAGTAGCTCACATCCTTGAGTTCTTTTTCAAGTGAGCACAAGATCATATTTTTATTTCAAAGTTAAGGGAAGGCTGTGTTCATGTGACATCATGATCACCAGGCTGCATATAGCAGGGCCTAACAATGAGAAGTGCTCAGTCAGATTTGTGGGCCATGCTGGGGCTGAGTCACTGAAGCACTGAGGTTTTTGACTCTTGGAAATAATTATTTATTAACTCAAAAATTAAGCTGTGAACAAAATGATTCTTCGGACTGCTTTTAAATAGAAAAAAGTGAAATGGAGTGTTACCTTAAATATTGAGTTAACACTTGATTTCTTTTTTCTCCTATTTCAAAGAGTTGCATTTACATACAGCAGGCCCCTTACTCCTGGGGGGGCAGTATACACCTTGCCATAGGAATATAAAAAAAAAATACAGCCCTTCTTTTACATGAGAGCAATTTTAAGTGCAGAAAAATGATCCATGAGATGAAGTGTGAATTGTGTTCTATATATTGAGACATGGAGACAAACAATAAGTCACAAAACAGTTATTTTTTCTTTTATTTCTTGTAGCCATACAGGCCAATGCCCATCAGAAAGAAAACATTTGGAAGGCCATCGCCAAGATGGTGTGGACCCTTAAGGTCTACAAGCAGCGAAGCATTCATTGTTGGAACAGGTGGGAGGACCCACAGTGCTGTACCAAGAAGTCATCAGAAGTTTAGCTCAGCCAGTCCCCACAATGTACGAAACACATGTGCCGCACCCTGACTCCCTCCAATGGCCAGCATGCTTCTGTGTGCTCATCCGGATACAGAAGGGCAGTTGAAAGCCCAACAGCAGCATCAAGGGGGTACCTTCTAGTTTGAGTTTAACATATTAACTCACTAATATTTGTTACAGTAACTCATTTTGCCATTAACATTAAGGTTGACACATGCCCAATGCACAAGAAGAGATCTTCAAGGTGTAAGTTTTGCACAAGGTGTATGATGATGTGTTTTGTATATGACTTTGTGGGTAAGGATACCCCCTGATTTCTGTTCACTTCTAAAGGACTGGTTTCAGCAGACAGGTGCCTGCCTAAACAACAGATATTCATCAGGTTGCTTGAAGTTATAAGGGACAGTTGTACCAAACAGAACACTTGTCTTTACAATGTCAGGTGTCATGCTCCTTCTCCATTGAGAATGATGTAAGATTAGCTCTATTGGAGGTGACATAGCATAACATGAACTTAAGAGACAGTGGATGTTCCAAACGTCACATTGGTAAGTGGTTTTTTACACAAACAAGAGTGAGCAAGTGAGCGGAAATTACTGGTAACAGGAGATTAAATGGCTACATTTTAGATTCAAAACATATCCCAAATATGTTTCGATTACAAAATACTGTTTCATTAATGTTAAAAGTGACTGATTTGCATGATGTCTCACTACTTCACAAATGTACATGTAGTCAGTCTTTTTTTAGGAAAAATAATTGTGATAGGCATAACAATTTGGGAAAAAAACAAACAGGAATGTGCACAAATTGATGACAGAGTAAAACATACCCAAAATCATTTCTCTATGTCCTTTGTTATGTCCAGATGATAAATCTATGTGGAGAAAAATGGGAAACTTAAATGGACTTTTGCAGATGGCATGTTCCATCACATATATGTTCTAATATTCCATCTGTAGAACTCGAAACCAGGTCCAACTCATGACTCATTAGGAAAACATAGAAATGCATCAATGTGCAATCTATGCATATTGTAAACTGCATGTGAATGTTTGATGTAAAAAGTATATATGAATCTGTGAATGTAATATTTACTGTGATACTGTGATTTTGTACCAATTTTTGCCTAAAGTGAAAGACAGCATATTTTGTACAACATTTTCACAATGGAAAAACAAACTTGAAATTACTTGCAATATTTAGGAGTCAAATGTGAATTTATTTTTGCTCTGTGCTAAAGCGGATAAGAAATGTATTGAGCCCTATATATTTACTTATGTTGTAGAAGTCATTTGTCAATCAACTTTGCACTTTGCAAACATTGCAGTATTTGTTGACACACACTGATTTACATTTTACTTTTTGTTAATTAAAATAATATTGCTTTTTTGGCCTTGTACACAAACGGTATAAAGGTGTTTTTGGTTTATATACTTTTTGGTGACATAAGTTCACAATTCTAAATAACAAAGCCCGACCATTTGCAGGAGTTGAACAGTTCCTGGAAAGAATTATGAATGGATAAGAGACAAGATCATAAATGATATAGGAGCTATCATGAGAAATTACAAAACTGTGACCAAATTGTTTCTGAAGATGTTCCCTACTTGTATGAGATATTGATGATAAAGAAGCAACGTTTTAGAGCTTTGAAGCAGGTGAAATCTGAAAACATGTACAATGTTTTGAGATCACAGTTTATAATCAGTTCTATTTACATAGGTACAATAAAACTATTGTATACGTCTTTTCAGCATCATTAGAAACAGGCAAAGGAGAAATTGGCCAAGTAGGCGGTGAATCACCTGGCCACTGTGTTTTGACTGGTGATGGTGAGACCACCTACACTGATGGACACAGTGGACCAGAGGGTGAGGGGACTGGCACAGAGGACATCAGCACTACTTCATCTTCAGAGACCTGCACAATAGACTAGTCCTCAGTGGTGGCATACCCTAAGACAACTGCTCCACCTGCATCCTTGTCTGCCACACAGAGAGCCATCTCCAGCCTGCATCTTGCTCCCCCCTATTGACCAAACCCATCCCCCTAAAAGATCTGGGATCTCCTTTGCTGCAGGCACCTCACACCATGCTCTTGGTCCTGAGTGAGGAGGCTATTGATCTCCTAAACAGGATCTCTGTAGGCCAGACTGTGCTCCTGAATTCTATCCGGGGCTTTAGTTGCCATATTGAACAAATAGTAGCATACTTGGTAGGCATTTAGAGTGCCATGTCTGGCCTGCAGAGATCATTTACAGGACTAGCATCCTCACTGACTGCAGCCTCCCAAGCAGCCCAACCTTGTTCCCCATCTCAGGCTCCTTCCCCATCCCAATTCCCAGTTCCCAGCCCTGTCCCAAGCACGTGCACTCCTCTGCACAGAACCACTCTAGCAGATGCAAGCAGGACACCCACATATAAACATAAATAAACCAAGAAACAAGAGCATGCACACATCCAACATACAGACACCACACTCACCTCAAACAACCACACCCACAACCACTACCACACCCAGAACACCCACAATCACCACACCCAACACCACACCCACAACCACCATGACACCCACACCTACCACAACTACCACCACACCTACAACCACCACCATCACCACAACCACCGCCACACCCACATTAACACTCACCACTACTACTATCCCTATAACCACAACCACCAGACCCACCACCACACCCACATGTACCACCACATCCACCAGTATACCCACAAGCACCACACCCACATGCACTAGCACATCCACAAAGACAACTACAAGCACCACATCCATCAACACATCTACAAGCACCCCCACTTCCACATACACCAGAACCACACCAACCACCTCAACAGCACACTCATCCAAATACATGCCTATATGTAAATACAATCTACCAATCACACACACTCTCCTGATCAACATACATCTTCCAGGAAACACACACTCAAGCATACACAACATACATCAGACTCACAAGCAACTGAAAAACCAACAGACACCATTATTCAGACTTTTTATTTGGTATGGTCTTGACCCCTTCCAAACCCAAAGTCACCACCCCCAAATCCAAACCTAAACCCACTCCTCCCAAACTCAAACCCACTCCTCCCAAACCCACCCCTCCCAAGAAAGACCAGTGAAATGCCTGCTCTGTGCCCTCTAGATGCCACTTCCTGAGGAGTTTCCCCTTGGCAGTTACATGGGAGACAAGTTTCCACCAAGGGCACAACAATCAGAGACTATTGGTTCTCTTCCTATTTATTATATTAAAGTTCATTGTTGAGAGAAGTAGCTCATGTGGATATTTAAACACTATTTTATTTTCAATATTTTTGTATTGATTATAATTTTAATTTGCAACTGTTTGATTCCAAGAAATGTTTATGATTAAAATGTGAAGTACATATTTATATTTAACATTATCAAAGGAAATACACCAGATTTGTTAATGTCTACTTTGTTAAGTAGATACACTGATTAAAATTGCATGTGATGGTAATTTGAATTTAGGTGCAAGGATTCATCATGATAATGGACACTTGCCCCAACAAATACATGTTAAAAAAATATTTTAAGTGTTTACACAAGTGTGTTTATTTCAACTTGATAACTAATATGAATGAACACATATGCATTACACCTCAAAAACTAATGTGACAATTGAAATTTGATTAAATACAGGAATTGCACTAGACAAGGGAAAATGTTACATGGATTAATATATTAACTGATTCAAGCTTGTGACTGTAAATTGATTTTACAGGTGTTTGAAAAATAAATGTTACACCGTATTTACTGCAATTTCTAGATTATGTTTTTCATCCCAATGATGTGCAATGCATATATTTTTAATATGACAATTTGTGCTATTTATTTAAACACGCCTGTATGGTCACTTTTAGATTTTCTGATTGATGTCCTTTTTAGGTCTCGCCTACACAGCGCACATGCGTTGCATAGGAGGACCTTTAGCCGTCGTTCAGCTCTTTTTGGAAGCACACACTCGTGCTTGTGGCGGCATCCAACTTGCGGGACGCGCAGGGGCGCGCCAGAAGAATGAGTGCAGTGCTTCCAAAAAGAGCAGACTGCCCTCCCAAGCGTGCGCGTGGGCACCACTCTCAGGCTCACCTCCTGCTCCCCCTCACTCTCACGCGTGCACCACTGGTACTTGTCCTAAGCTCTTATATCCTCCTTTTCAGTCCTTCCCAATGTATTTTGCTCATTGCCCCGTCCTTTCTTACAGCTCCCCCTTTCTAGCCCCCGTCTTTGCGTTCTTATTTAACTTTATCTCTGATTTATTTTTCCATGCTCCTTCACATTCTCATTTCTTTTGCTTCGACAGCCATTGTTTCATTTGTTTCTCTCTCCCAGTTATAGTTTTGGCACTTGCCTCACCTTTCCAAATCGATGTTTCCTTGCTACTTTCTCCTCTGACTCTTCGTTTCCCTCTTTATTATTTCCAATTTCCCTCTCAGCCTTCCCCCATTTTTACATTTATTTCCTAACCCTACTTTCCCCCAAAAAAATTCTCGCATGGCTCACTTAGTTGCCTCCCCGCCACTACTGCCTTCTTCCTTCATCTGTTCTTTTGGAGTTCTTGTACACCCCTTTCTTTCTCGGTTTCTCTCTCCTTCTGTTTTCTTGTGAGCTCATTCACATCCCACTCGGCCCTCCGCCCTCCGTTTCCCCTTCTTTGCCTCCTTTCCTCCTTCAGATCTCTCAGATGCAACCGTTGCCATCTGGCACTAAAGGTAGCTCCCCTTCCCCTGTAATACGTCCCCCATTGAGTCCGAACTGGACAGGGGGTGGGCCGGAGTGTAAGGGGGCCATGGAGTGCAGGAGCACGCATGGGGCGATGGACGAAGACTGCAACAGGAACCTACAGCTGGACAACACGCTGGAGAAAGTTAAGGCGAGCACAGTACTGGGAACTTCCCTGGAGACCGGGTTTCGCGCAGAATGGCACTGTATCACTTTAAATGATGAGATAACTCAGCGGGTTGAGTGCTAGCTGCTGATTTGTTTCTGTCCTTATAGGGGCATCACAGGCGTTTATCCTTCCAAGGTTGACAAACTAACCTCTATGGAATTGCAGTGAGAATATTACTATAGTTGCAGGATGCTCATAGACTAAAACAGTTTTAGATAAAACACTTATAGTTGTTTGGAAGTGTGGGAATCTGCCCCTACTTTTCAGTTTGAGTGTTATTTTCTTTGTGTTTGGATGAGTGTGTGTTTAGTTCTTTAATTTCATCTTGTGGGTGGGGTCACAGCGCTGTTTCCTGATTATGCTTTGTAATGCGATTGTGTGCTGTCGGTTGCACCTGTGGAGGTGACAGCTGTGTCTGGTTTTTCTTTTTTTGTTGCCTTGTGTGTTTTTTTTTACAGGCAAAATATTTTTCTTCGTGCAGAAGAAACTCCTTCCCTGTCACCTTTTGGGGTGCACCATTCCCCTTCACACCATAGTAACAGGTTTAATCCTGCCTGTGTCAGTAGTAATTCTTTAACCATTTCCAGGGTGTTAACGGAATGGGGGAGTTTGTGAATGAGCGCAAACTAATGGCTGTGTGATTAGGGCTCAAGAATGTTGTTGGAGCTCCGACATTTTTTTGCCCCGACCATCATCAAACCACTATCCTGGCTTCCTGTCAATGTCCCAAATCACTAGGAAGACCCTCTGCCCTACCCACAAATGCATCCCAGGTGGGATCCCACAAAGACTCCACTGACAGTATACGTCACTGGCACTCGCTGCACCTCCTCGCCTGCGCAGGAAGTTAGAGTCTACAAACTGTATCACGTACCACCGTCAGGTAATTACAGTATACGTGTGCGCCTGCTGTACTGGATGGTTCTCGTTTCTTAAGTGTGCTCGAATTCCCATCTTCAGTGTGCTGAAGTTCCATCTCTTCTTGCCTCGTGTTGCTTCGGCCTTGTCCATGTGCACAAGGATGACCATCCCTTAATGTTAGTTAGCAAGGAAAATATCTCCTACTCCATTTTTGCTATTAAGACAGACAACATTGTGATGAGGTGGCCCCTCACAGTCTTCGCACAATTGCCACTGCATCTGGTGCACTAATGGCCCTTTAAAAAAAAAAAAGAGCCCCATTATCTCCACACCATTCTCAAGGCATCTCTCACAGGACGTTGTATCTGTTATTTGTAAACTAAACAAGCATTGGCATAGCCAATAGGTCTTGCCTCTGGGAACTTATAAGTGTTTAGCCATGCAATAGTTGATGTTGTTGCACCAAGGATATTGTGCTGGATAACCAAACACTTATAAGGTCCGAAAGGCGAGACCTATTGGCTATGCCAATGCTTGTTTGTGCAAGTGTCCATTTTTTTCATGGCAGATGGCACCTAATTTGGAAATACAATGTAGTCATACAGGTGTGTTTCTTTCAATCTCTTAAACTCCAACATTACACACATATTCATTGCACATTGGTATGCTATCGCTTGTAAGAGAGATTTAAAAGTGCATGAGTCCAGAGCAAATGTTAACAGATGAGTCAAAAGTAAACAGGTAAAAAAGGAGCGTACCTTTGATTCCGGTTACAACAGGGTTGATTAGCTTTGTGGTCAAGCAGCAGTAGCAGAGGAAGCAATCAATCCAGGGTTTGTTAAGTGCAGCTACTTACCCGAAAGGGTCTCAAGGCGCTGTGGGGGGGAGGAGGGGCACTTGGAAGATTGGGTCCATGGCAGAGAAGGAAGTGTGAAAGTGAGAAAAGGTGTGTCTGCCTATTAGCCATCCAATTTGCCAACTCAGGTAAGTAAATTGTACCACCACATTGGCTTCGGCTGTTACGGACATTGTGATTGGCCCGGCGGACAAACTGGCTGCACTCCCTCTGACAACTGCTTTTGCCTATGGCACCTTTGACAAGGTGAACATACATGGTGTAGTCTGCAGCACCCTGGTGGTCTTTCATCCATAGACTCACCAGCATCTAAATAGATGAGGAGGACAGCCCAGTAGAAAGATGGGGAATCCAAGAGAAAAGCAACAGCGGAGCCATTACTGCCAAGATCTAAATCAGGCCCTTTGTGATTAACAATAACTCCTTCAATAACAGTATTATAAAATGGATGTTAAGAGAAAATGGCATTCTAGAGCCTCCCATTTTTGTTAAGCTTCTTAATTCCAAAAAGAATGCTGTTATAAGTCCCTGGATATATTATTAGAGAACAGAGCTAGGCTTTTCAAAGAATCAAGTGTTTCATCAATTCACTATAAGAGCACTCTAACTTAACTAAATGTGTTTTTCCCAGCTCTAACAGCATGCTGGGTCACTCATTGGACTTCACAGGCATAATAAAAATTGAGATTTATTTTGCGGTGACAAGCTAAAAGATAGCTTTTGTCATTTCCTGCAACAAGGTCATATTGCTTTGGCTGGTTTCACTTGGCTTGAAGCCAGTTAACTCGAATGATTAAACACCAGCCTACACCTGAGATCATGCAAAGGAAAGGCATTATGGACCTATTACTTACACCAAATCCTGCTAATACATGCTGCAGTGTCTTGTAAGTTTTATGACAGATCCCTTGTGGCTCCTAACGGAGTCCGTAGAGCCATGAAAAAGGTTTGACGGTACACACAGACGAATAAAGAAGTGAGATATTAAGATCCATGTGTGGCATAGTCATTGGCGGATGCCCAGGCTGGGGAGGAGATAGGGTATAAGTAGCCCCAAGAATGTCCGTGCTCTCCCAGAGAGTTTGCCGTGGTCCAATCAAGTTGCTCGTGCATGCCACATGTGCGCTGTTGAAGTATGAAATCATTGCTTCATGCATGTGGAATCAAACCACAGCTCCAGCCGCTGCGAAACAGATGAAGACAATGGAAGCATTGAAAAGAATCTACATGTCAATGGCCGAGAACCTGCAGGTCAGACCATGCATAAAGGTACCACGCTGCCACGCAGGATACAACTTACTTTATATGGGGCGATACTGCAAAAAAAGGTTACATATTGATACATGGAAAAAGTGCAAACAAACTGCAATACTCATATACTAACAAAATGCATAGACATGCTGGCTGATAGAATAAGCAAGAAAGAAGTATATTATCATTGCACTTACCAGAGCCTCTGATAAGCTGAGCTTTACAAGCTCAGCACCAGGCGAGGAGACCCAAGAAGAGGCATGAGGATTGTGCTTACTAAACTATCCAATACCTGAAGTGTCACACCACCAAAGCTGCCAGTGGGCAGCTCAGAGCAACTCCAGAGGTCTCCAAAAACTGAAGCGGATCCAATGGAGACCAAGGAGGAGGTCACAGTTTCCTCAATTGTCCATGACGACTCTGAGGCCAAGCCCATTGCAAAGGCTCAGAAAACAGAGCAAATGATGCTGGCTCAAATGGACAGCCAAACATAGCAGAAAGAGCTCCACCCTCAATGTTAGCCACTACCAAAACTAATTACCATGCTGCCGCCTTCCTGAAAGCACCACCACCTTTATATGTAGCCAAAATGACACATTTTGGTGATAGATGGACTGCTTGGATATAGACATTTGATGATTTTATTGATGCACTTGAAGAGATTGATGACAAAGAGATTATCAAGTATCTCAAAATTCTTGCGGGTGATGGTGTAAAGGAAGTCATAAAGAAATTCCCACAACCTGATGAAGAAATTACATGCCGTCAGATTAAAGAAACGCTAAATCTGAAGTTCAATCCAATACTAAATGGTGATACAAAAGACAATATTTCAGTTCATGAATGCCAAAAAGGTGGTAAAACCACTAATGAAAATGACACATCAAATGCTAGCAGTTCAATCAATTTAACGATGAAGAAGCTTTTTGTCTTAGAGTTATTGATGGATGCTTGTCAGGCTCATTCAGATGATGAATGCTGAGAGAAGCTCTTAGTCTGGAACAAGTGTCCAAGGCTGCCAGAGCTAAGGAGCATGCTGAAAGACAAGCTGCTGTCTATGAGGCAGAAGGGCCCAGAGTGAATCAGTCATGAGTAAAAAAATCGAAAGACTGAAGGACGCAAAGTGATATTTACATGTAAAAAGAATTTATGTTTTAGATATGGATTTTTATTTGATGCTAAATGTCCCGCCATTGGACAGATATGTAAAGACTTTGGAAAAGAGAACTATTTTGTGATGATTTGTAAAGTGAAGGAAAAAGTGAGTGTGTCACAGCGCAAAAAACTAAATGGCCACTATAAAATTACAAACGCAATACTTGACACACATCCACAAGGCCAAGCAGTGACATTAATGAAGGCAAATTGACACTAAATGAAGTCAATTGTCATCTAAATCATCGTCAAATAGTTCTTCTGCCTCAGCATCAAGTGAAAGTGGGGAAGATGATTGTGACATGTCGATTTTCACCTCAGAGAAATGTGCCCTTGTCGGCTGCATGTGAGGAAAAATGTCAGTCAAAGAAAAGTTGACATGCCAAAGCTCCAAAGTCATACAAACATTGTCGGAAGATTGCATTGAAAATGTTTGGCTGCTTGATACCTTTTATCATCGGGTACAGTGTCAAGTTCCTGTCTGCTCAGTTTCAGTACAGCTGCTGAAAGGGGACTGATTTCTGTGAATTGCAACATGAATGCTCACCACAAAATAGTAAGTCAATTCCCTTTGATGTTTCATTGTTTATGAAAGTCTAAGACTATGAAAGTAAAGTTACTACCTTAAACCGCACCCTCTTGTAATAATTAGGGTCGGTAGTTTTATATAACAAAAACCCCGTGTCTAATCCGCAAGCCAGTTGATATGATAACCAAACCGTACCAATATCAGGTCCTTTAAGTAAGCTTTAAATTCTGCTGACAAATGCGGCCCAAAAATATAATTTGAAATCTGGAAGCTTAAAGCTGTCTTGTTTATATGGCAGCTTAATGTACTGGAGGGCTCTCCTTGCACGCCAATAGCTCCAAATAAAGCTACCTATAGCACCGTCTAAACGTTTAAAAAACGACAACGGCACCCTTTATGGAATTGTACGATATAAATATAGAAACTTCGGGAGTATATTAATTTCAATAATATTGCACCTTCTAAATATAGTGAGGGGCAGCCTGTGCCAGCTACGCAATTTTGCCACTACCCTCTTTAGCAATGGCTCATAGTTTAGTGCAATCATCTCATCTATTTGACTACCAATACAGACACCTAGATATGTTGCTGTTCTTGTAATCCCCAATGCAACTGGGGCCGTATCATGTTGGTAATTTATGATTGTCTGCGTCTTATTTAAATTTAATTTATAGCCTGAAAAGGACCCAAAACGCTGGGCTTCTAATGTAATCTCAGCAATAGTGTCTTCTGGTCTAGTAGAAAAGACTGCTATATCGTCTGCGTATGCAGTTACCTTAAACTCTAAAACACTGAGAAGCACTGGAGGAATCCTGACGCTAAGTAGCAGATGTTTTATAAAAGGCTCAATGTATTGAGCAAACAGTAACGGGGATAGGGGACACCCCTGTCGTGCGTGTACTCCTTTGAACTGCAAAATAAGATGAGGAGAGGCCATTAAGCCTGACAGAAGCAATCGGATTGCTATAAAGTTTCTGGACTGCTGAGATAAACCGTTGAGCAAGACCAAATGCTGTCATTGTTGACCATAAAGATCCCCAAACAACCCGGCCAAAGGCCTTCTCGGCTTCCAGCATCAGCATCCCAATATGTTGATTTAGGTGACTGGAGACATCAAATGCGGCAATAGCTGTATTAATATGAGCCACTGTGTCTCTACCAGGGACAAAACCATGCTGGTGCTCCGAGACTAATACATGGATAACTGGAGCCAGCTGAGAGTCTACAATCTTTGAAATTTTTTTAGCATCAGCATTTATCAATGATATAGGCCGATATGAGCTCATTTCCTCTACCGGTTCCCATATTAAGGAAAGACCATGATGTTGGTAGTGTTCCAAGATGGCGAGGCTTTCTCCCCCTGCATAATTTCATTGCACAATGCAAGAAAAACTGGCGCTAACACTGCTTTGAAAATCTTGTGAGGATATGGCATGATATTTGTAAAGCATATTCAATACCAGAGCTGCATGTATACACCATGCTATGGAGGAACCCCTTATTACCCAATATATTTCACGACTCGGTTGGGAGAGGGTGGCAAAGCAAGGGCATTGTACAGCTGGGTCAGCTGTATGATAGGCAAGGGTTCCGGTCGTTTGTTGCTCTGAAGGAAGAGTACGGGCTGTCACAAAACACATTTTTTAAGTATTTACAAATAAGGGATTATTATATTCGGGGTTTGGGATTATTACAAATGCCTAGTCCATCTGTGGCGTTATCCGCAATTTTTCAGATTTCAGGAAGAGGGCTTATTGGTAAACTATATCAGAAACTTTTAGCAACTGCAAGCGATGACGGCATACAGATTGCACTAAAGTTAGGCCGGATTTTCGAAATTGTTATAACCAGAGAGGAAGTGCAGGAATCTCTGGAAACTATAGAAACTGTGGTAACATCAGTGAATTTGAAATTGCAGCAGTATAGGTTTATATTTATGCTGTACTACACTCCAGAGCTCATCTCTAAATGGGCTCCGAACCAATCATCTTTTAAAACACACTGCCCAAAATGCAAAGAGTATGCTGCTGATTTACGACATATGTTTATTATGTGTTCAAAGCTGTGCTCATTTTGGATTGACGTTAATCAAGTCTTTTCAACAATGGTTGGTCATGATATTCAGATGACAAAGAAGGAAATAGTATTGGGGATTGTGCAAGATCGGGGTTGCCTTTTGGGATCATTTGTTTCAATTGTAATTGTTTTTGCTCGTTTGTGCATTGCTCGAATTTGGATTCAGAATACAAGTCCTACTATTAGAGAATTTTGGGCTCTGCTTTGAGAAATCTATGAAATGGAGTTGGTGCTAGCTAAAGCCAGAGTCCCACGATCATGGTTAAAATTTAAACGAGTGTGGTCTGGTGTCCAGTGGGAATGAATTTGTTACACATTATTTTTTGTTTATACAGATATTTTCTTTTTCTTTCCTTACATTTATTTTTGATTGTAGAATGTAAGCTCCATCCCCTGCGTTTTTATGTACTTATGTATTTTCATGTACTATGTATTTATTCTTTTGTTCTTTCTTTAGGATTTGGTTTTGCTTGAAAGGGGCGTTCCATGGGTGTTGCTGTGCGTGTTCCTACGCAACACCCATGGAACCTGACAAATTTCCAGATTTACGAAAAAATCGCGAATCTGGAAATGCGTTTGAATGCTACGCCTCCCCAGGGAAGGCGTAGGGAAGCAGAACGAGGAGAAATGTATTCATTTCTCCTCGTTTTTTCCTCTTTCTGTGCATGTTGCATTCTGCAGCACACATAGAAAGAGGAAATCCCCTTTGGTGATTGTTTATGTTCAGGAAGGTGTCCCTTCCTGCACATAAACAATCTTTTAAATAAAGTTGTTTTACAAGTTCCATGTGTGCTAATGCAGCACACTTAAAAGTTGGAAAACGCCATTTCTGATTGTTTATGTGCAGGAAGGGAAGCCTTCCTGCACATAAACAAACATCCCTATGACACAAGCATCCTTGCACCATGATGGCATATGGCAGCAGTGTGTGCACCCGTGCAGGGGGAAGCACATAGAAGCGACGTTTTGTTGTAAATATGTTGCATCCCTGTGCTTCGAAACTAACGCAGCGAGGCGCAGCAAGATGACGTGCTGCACCGCGCTGCGTTAGTTTATTGTAAATCTGCCCCAATGTTTTCAATAGGGGTACTAGCAAGATCACCTTACTATTTTAACAGCAGGTTGGCATTAGTCATAATCACAAAAACAACAGAATGCAGCGAGAGGAGTATTTCCTTCTGTTGTCTGGAGAGCTATGTGTAGTAAGAAACTTTACAAGACAATTTGGCCTTGCTTAGGGCAAATGTGGAAGGGAGGAAAAGAAGATGGACTTAGGGTCTGTTTCCCTACATGCATACGTATCTGTTCAAACCAATTGCCTTTGTAATGGCTTGCAAATACATCAACCACCCAGAACCCACAAGTTAAGATACAGGTTGCTTGGAGAATCCATACAGCCTTTATTTTGCAGCCATGTTACATATAAACAGATCTCTGTCGAATTGACTATACAATGCAGCCTGGTAAAAAGATGCAGCTTCTCACTATTCCTATGAAACTGACTAACAATAAACTTGAAATAGAGGTAAAAGGCATATAAAAAAAAAATACACAGAAAAAAATAAAATTTGATTTCTCTAGGTGGCTCCTGGGAGGTGACCGTAGCCGAAGGGCATCTGAGTTGCTTCATTTTCGGGCACGAAGTTTGCTGCCCCCTGAAAATGAAGCAGAGAACCAAATCCACCAGGGCGGCGACACGGTTTCTTTTTTGTCCCACATATATTACGTTTGTACAAAACAATGGCTTCTCCCCCTGGAACTCCAACTCCGTTTGTTATGCGGTTTCCATAAGGTACCTAGGTACAAAATAAAAGTTTAAGTGTCAGAGGTAATGTTCATTTTCATCATTTGCTTAAAGATTTGATTGATTGTGTCTGCCTTCTTAGGCCTTCATTGTTAGAGATGCAGGGAGCAGTACAGCAATCTAGCACCCGAAAAAAGTGCAATAAAAGCACCTCCTGTACTTCCGATGCAGACATAAATACGTGTTTATTCCCAAAATGGAACTAGAATTAAGCCATATATAAGAGCCAATGAAGGCTTGTCCCCTAAAGTCTAGGGACGTCTGAAGTTGCTACGTTGCAACTGTGTACCTTTGTATAAACCTTTACAAGCTTGAGAAGTGCAAACTTAAGAAAGTGGGCAGTTTTAGTTTGCAGTAGCATGAAACCATACCCGTTTCTGCTAGTCTTTGAGTAGAAGCAGGTGGAACAATGATGCTTGGCGGTAACACCAGTGGCGGCTCCTCCGCTATGGTGGAGGAGCGTCGCCCCACTGCTTTCAAGCAGTGCAAGAAGCAAAAACATAAAAAGGATAATTACTTGTAGTTAGTATCATTTTATGTTTCTGCTGCTTTGTGGGCGGGCAGGTGGGCGAGGGCGCTCTGCGAGCAGGGAAGTGGAGGAGTGGTGTGCCCACACCTAAGTGTGCAATGACTGTTTGGATAGCCCTCTCAGGCCGCCCAAACCAGTCATGCACACTTTCACACTTCTCCATGCAGGATGAATTACAGCCTGCATGGAGAACTTGCCCACCCCTCCAGCCCCTGGCTGAGTGTCATGTCATAGCTCTCAGACCAATCACAACGCTGCATCGCAGCGTTGCGATTGGCTAAGGGGAGGGAGCCTGGCTGCCTGCTTTATGTTCTTGAAGTCAGAGGCAGGAGAGCAGAGACAAGGGACCCGGCGGTGTCAAGGTAGGTTATTTGTTTATTTAATTTTTTTAAATTCACTCCCTCCTGCAATTGCGACCCCCGTGTCTGCCCCCCCATCCGCAAGCCATGCCAACCTCCACTGTGTAACACACTTGCTTTCAGGCCCTCAATGTATGGCTACAGTTGCCTACCAAACAATTTGCTGTAATTGGATTAAAGGAAGAAGTGGTGGTATGTGTAGATGAGTTTTAATTTGCTAGAAAATAATGGTTCATTTAGGCATGCTTCAGCTTCCATAACTGGGCGCACATTTTCCATTTGCAGTCATTCATGAAACGCTGCAGGAAAGTGCATAGTTATTTTAAGTCTACACGTTTACCATGTGCATGTGTCTTTCTCTATTTCAGAAATTCAATGAAAATATCACCTCAGCAATGGTCTCTGTTTATAAAATGTATCATCTGTTCTGCTTTCCGGAAGGAAGGATGTTAATACTATAACAATATCAATGCCACCTTACTGAACTCTGCTGGTAGTTTAAGCAACCATTGCATTCTTATGTTTCATAACAATTGATTTTATTTTCTTAATTAATTACTTGCAGCTTTAACCAATAGGATGCTTTAGGAAATAGGAGTTTCTAGTGGGGAAGTATCAACTACTAGATTTATTGGTTTCATGAACCAAACTTTTAAAATCCAACTCTCCTAAAACATGACAAAAGACATGGATTTTGGGGAACAGCCAACTTTTCAGTTCATTTTCCTGATAGCTATAATAGTGAGCAGTGATCTTTTAAGTATTTATCTGGAGGCAGACCTTATGTCGGTTTGCTTGATGTATTAATTAACTACCCTTTGTTTCTGTTATGGTACCACATTTATGAATAAATCAACATGGTTATTAACTTTAGAATCTTGTCATGTTCAGGTATTCTTAATAGCCTTGGATTAACTCTATGAACGAATCGGATAGTCCCATACCTGTCTAATGACCCTTACACCTCTTAATTAAAGAGTCAACATATGTAACAAATAGCCAACTGCACTGGGCATCCTACACTCCACCTTGGAAGGGCTTCAGTAAAAAGCCCCTAAAAGCAAAGGAAAACAGAATCCTAAAACAAAAGAAAATAAGCTGATTCTGACCACCTGCCAGTGGCCTGCCTAGGGAAAAGGTATGCTGTGCAGTACAACTGTAGGGCAAGCTAGTGGTAGCCAAGCCAGAGCCAAGAAAATGAAAGACTAAAGCGACTCTGTCAGTTGAAGTCCTCAGCATACAGTAGACACTTTGTGGAACAGGTGAGGGACTGTTTACCCCAGCTAACCAAAGTCATCATTGTCTTGCCTTCAGGGGCTGAACATAGATGGGGTGAGTACTTTCCTCAAATGTACTCAGCATTGGTGGCATTAGGGACCAATGGGCAGAAAAAGGGTCAGGTGACAGGACCAGGGTTCAGGGGTCATCTCTTCCCTGACTCCGTTAGCAAGACAAAATACACATGAGCAAACATACACATCCACACACACACACACAAACAAACTCACACACAAACACAGACACATGCAACACTAACACACACATGTTCCCACATCCAACGTGAAGGTTCCCCCAAAAAGAAAGACTAATTACTGAGACCAACTCAGGGAAGCAAATGATGAGTGTTTCACAACACACACACACACACACACACCTAGAGGATCCCTTAAAAAGACAGACTACCTACCGATACCAACATAGGGAGACAGGGCATGAGTGGGTCACAACTAGTTAGAGCAGAGCAGAAACATTCTGAAAAAACCCATCAACTGTTAAGCTTCTAAGACTACTAGAATACCACAAGAGGCCCAAGGCACAAGAGGGAAAATCCTCCATTGCATCAAGGAAGTGTTCCTGGGGCTCAACCCCACAAAACCAAGTTGACACTCAAGTTTTCCATGAAAGGTGAGCGGCTTATAGATGGATCTGTGACGACAGTCACTAACTTGCTGGAAAACCATCAGAAGGGC
Source organism: Triturus cristatus (assembly GCF_964204655.1). Classification (NCBI taxonomy): domain Eukaryota; kingdom Metazoa; phylum Chordata; class Amphibia; order Caudata; family Salamandridae; genus Triturus; species Triturus cristatus. The sequence continues at coordinate 905,113,214 of NC_140593.1, forward strand.
CTGTCTATATAGAAAGCACTGTTGGCACCATTGAAAGATTTCACATTCACTATGAGCTAAGTAGAGTTTCATGAACACCTAGTCACAGTAAACAGATAAACCTTCCTCCTGAAACAGAGAAAATGGTAGGGTGAAATAGTGAACTAACTAGGAGAAGGAGAACCAAGAAAATCCCCCTTTTAGAGTGCAGCAAAAAGTGGCAGAAAAACTCCAGGTTGAATAATATGTCTAAGACAAGCAGTCGCAGGCGAGGACAATTAGATACAATGCTGTGGGGATGCTGCATCAGATCCCAGGAGAGCACAGCCTCCATTGCCCGTCAGACCCAATAATGGAAGTCAAGGGAGAAAGAAGAATACCTATGTGTGCATACATGCTTTTCTCGGTCTATGTGAGAATATGTGCTTATGAATGGGTGTAAGCGCAGGCAATTGTGAGTTTTGGGCGTGTGCTTTGCGTTACTCCAGATTTAACAAGCCGCTCAGGTTAGCGCATGGTGGCCTTGCGTGGCTTGATAAATCACATTTTGGGTTTGCGACGCACATGCCCCACTTTGCCTGATGCAAGATCGATGCAACCTCAGTCATAAATATGCCCCTTACTTTCAAGACCCCAGTTGTCAATTCATCTAATAGAATCATGGTATTAAGTTTCACCTCTATATCAAACAGAACAATGATCATGTACCCACCAGGTTCCCCTGAAGAACCCTATTGTACAACATATGAAGTACAGAACCTCCCCAGGAGTTTGGGATCATGCTTTTCTGAAAACAGGTTTGGTATGGTGGGAAAATTCATCTAACCAAAACATGTACATCATATTTGCCATATGTAGGGCTACTTGGAAGAGATTGAGATCTGAAGCTCCATCTATCCTGGAGGCCTTTATCACCTTTATCATACCTTCTTCCCCTACAGGAAGCCATACAAAATTCCATACAAATTTCATGTGAGGAACTAGTACCTATAGGTGTTGGTGTAAAATTCACAATCTGCAAGGGTCACTATGCATTCAATGACACCTGGGATTTACAGTATTACTTATTTCATGGATTCATACTCGTTGAGTTTCAACACATTACCCTCTGCTTTCCAGACTGAGAAATTGACCTTTCCTATAGTGGAGATGTCGCCTTGATTGATTTCTTTGTTTAATGCACTCTTTTTAAACCTTAGGATCTTTGAGAAACAGCTAGGATAATTGGTATTCACATTTTGAGCACAGCTGTTGACTTTTCAAATTGAGGTGGATGGTAGCTGCCGTACCTAATACCGTGGCTCCTGTGAGGTGCAAGTACATATTAACTATTCTGCTAACAAGAGGGAACTTAACACGGTGAGCAAGGGCAGAATTCTTCCTTTTGTCGAAACAACTACTGATTGTTTTACACCCTCGAACTTGTTCCTCCCGCTGCAATCCATTGTTATGCCTACTTACTCTATGAACTGTTCTCTTTTCAGTCGTATAAGTAATCGAAAACATATAGGGAAAGTGACTGATGTAAGTCGCAGGGCTCTCCTGATAACACATTCATGCTACACACAAATCAGGCCTGGCCTATGTGTAAGATAAACTTTAAAGTATTCACTCTTTAGAGTCCCAGGGTCTAGTGAAACTATGGGCAGATGTACATGCCCCTTGCGCCACCGCTGCGTCACTTTTTGCGACGCACCAGTGGCGCATTTTTCTGCCCCATATTTACAAGGACAGGAAAAGCCACCCTGCACGTGACTTTTCCTGTCCTTGTAAATATGGCCCCTTTACATGCAGCACTTTGTGAAAGCGGTGTTCCAAGGGTGTTGCTGTGCGTGTTCCCACGCAACACCCATGGAACCTGACACATTTCCAGATTTACGAGAAATCGCGAATCTGGAAATGCGTCTGAATGCTACGCCTCCCCAGGGGAGGCGTAGGGAGCCACAACGAGGAGACATTTATTCATGTCTCCTCGTTTTTTCCTCTTTCTATGCATGCTGCATTCTGCAGTACACATAGAAAGAGGAAATCAACTTTGGTGATTGTTTCTGTACAGGAAGGTGTCCCTTCCTGCACATAAACAATCCTTTAATAAAGACGTTTTGCAAGTTCCATGTGTGCTAATGCAGCACACATAGAAGTTGAAAAACACCATTCTGGGAAGGGAAGCCTTCCTGCAGATAAACAACCATCCCCGTGACGCAGACAACCTTGCACCATGATGGCACATGGCAACAGTGTGTGCACCAGCGCAGGGGGAAGCACAGAGATGCGACGTTTTGTTGTAAATATGTTGCATCCCAGTGCTTCGAAACTAACGCAGCGAGGCGCAGCAAAATGATGTGCTGCACCGCGCTGTGTTAGTTTATTGTAAATCTGCCACAATGTTTTCAATAGGGTTACTAGCAAGATCACCTTACTATTTTGACAGCAGATTGGCATTAGTTATAATTACAAAAACAACAAAAATGCATCGAGAGGAATCTCTCCTTCTGTTGTCTGGAGAGTTATGTGTAGTGAGAAACGTTACAAGACAATGTGGCCTTGCTTAGGGCAAATGTGGAAGGGAGGAGAAGAAGATTGACTTTAGGCCCGTTTCCCTCCATGTATCTGTTCAAACGAATTGCCTTTGTAATGGCTTGCAAATGCACCAACCACCCAGAACCCACAAGTTAAGATACAAGTTGCTTGGAGAATCCATACAGCCTTTATTTTTCAGCCATGTTACGTATAAATAGATCTCTGTCGAATTGACTATACAATGCAGCCTGGTAAAAAGATGCAGCTTCTCACTATTCCTATAAAATTGACTAACAATAAGCTTGAAATAGAGGTAAAAGGCATATAAAAAAAATCTACAAAGAAGAAAATAAAATTAGAATTCTCTAAGTGGCTACTGGGAGGTGACCATAGCCGAAGGGCATCTGAGTTGCTTCATTTTCGGGCACGAAGTTTGCTGCCTCCTCAGAATGAATCAGAGGACCCAATCCACCAGGGCGGCGACACGGTTTCTTTTTTGTTGCATGAATATTACGTTTGTACAAAACAATGGCTTCTCCCCCTGGAACTCCAACTCCATTTGTTATGGGGTTTCCATAAGGTACCTAGGTACAAAATAAAAGTTTAAGTGTCAGAGGTAATGTTTATTTTCATCATTTGCTTAAAGAATTGATTGTTTGTGTCTGCCTTCTTAGGCCTTCATTGTTGGAGATACAGGGAGCAGTACAGCAATCTAGCACCCGAAAAAAGTGCAATAAAAGCACCTCCTGTACTTCCGATACAGGCATAAATACGTGTGTATTCCCATAATGGAACTAGAATTTAGCCATATATAAGAGCCAATGAACGCTTGTTCCTTAAAGTCTAGGGACGTCTGAAGTTGCTACGTTGCAACTGTGTACCTTTGTATAAACCTTTACAAGCTTGAGAAGTGCAAACTTAAGAAAGTGGGCAGTTTTAGTTTGCAGTAGCATGAAACCATACCCGTTTCTGCTAGTCTTTGAGTAGAAGCAGGTGGAACAATGATGCTTGGCGGTAACACCAGTGGCGGCTCCTCCGCTATGGTGGAGGAGCGTCACCCCACTGCTTTCAAGCAGTGCAAGAAGCAAAAACATAAAAGGATAATAACTTTTAGTTATTATCATTTTATGTTTCTGCTGCTTTGTGGGCGGGCAGGTGGGTGAGACTGGTCTGTGAGCAGGGAAGTGGAGGAGTGGTGTGCCCACTCCTAAGTGCGCAGACTGTTTGGTTATCCCTCTCAGGCCGCCCAAACCAGTCATGCGCACTTTCACACTTCTCCATGCAGGCTGAAATACAGCTGAATTACAGCCTGCATGGAGAACATGCCCATCCCTCCAGCCCCTGGCTGAGTGTCATGTCATAGCTCGAAGACCAATCACAACGCTGCATCGCAGCGTTATGATTGGCTAAGGGGAGGGAGCCTGGCTGCCTGCTTCTGTTCCTGAAGTCATAGGCAGGAGAGCAGAGAAACGGGACACGGCGGCGGCAAGTTAGGTTATTTGTTTAAAAAAAAAAATGTCACTCCCTCCCGCAATCGCGACCCCCGTGTCTGCCCCCCAACCCGCAAGCCATGCCGAGCTCCACTGTGTAACACACTTGCTTTCAGGCCCTGAATGTATGGCTACAGTTTCCTACCAAATAATTTGCTGTAATTGGATTAAAGGAGGAAGTGGTGGTATGTGTAAATTAGTTTTAATTTGCTAGAAAATAAGGATTTATTTAGGCATGCTTCAGTTTCCATAACTGGCCGCACATTTTCCATTCATGAAACGCTGCAGGAAAGTGCATAGTTATTTTAAGTCTACACGTTTACCATGTGGGAATGTGTCTTTCTCTATTTCAGAAATTCAATGAAAATATCACCTCAGCAATGGTCTCTGTTTATAAAATGTATTATCTGTTCTGTTTTCTTTGTTACATTCGGGCTCTCCTGACGAAATAGTGGCCCAACAATGATATATATGTGTGAATTTTTGTTGTGATGTTGGCTATCTCTGCATAATATTGGCAACGCCATGATATAACTTTGGCTTTTTTATCAACATATTTTCTGTCCCAGGAATTGTAGTTATCCATCCTTGACATATTTATCAGCAGTCTTGGCAGCACACAGGCTATACCTCCATAGTAGTCATTCATCCATGACATACTTCTGAAGATCAATAGCACTAAGTTGGATACCTTTGCATAAAAATGACCATCCTTGACTTATTTTTGGCCATTCTTGACAACACATTGGTTATCCTTGCCTACCAGTGACTTGTCCATGACATCTTGTGGGTAGTCCTTGTAACGATCTGACTGGCCCACCATCATAGTGACTCATCCAGGACATATTGTGGATATTCCATTCCTGGCTACTGCGCATAATGGTAGTTTAGCCATAACATATTGTGGGCATTTTTGGAGGCATGATGTCTATCCCTGCACAATAGTTACCCATTCTTGCCATATTGTGAATAAGTTTGATGATATTACGACTATTTCAGGCACTGCTTGTAAGAAATTGGGTTGCTGGTTGAGGTGGGTGTAACCCCGAAACCTGTCCTAGGATGCTTGGTTCCAGTCCAGGGAGGACCTGGCTTGGCACTTCGGGCTGGACTGTTCCCATGAGGCACAGGGTCAAGACTGATTTGCATATGGCTGGGTTCAAACTGGAATGGCATGGTGAGCAAAAAAACGATGGATTTAGGCCCAGATCTCTGTACTGGGGTGAATGTATGACATTGTTCTGCATTCTGTCCATCAACTGTTGTTTTTGCATTTGTCACCCCGAGTGGGACGGGTATGCTCAGACGTGAGTCCCGTGCTCTCCATGTCACTGGAATCAAGCTATACTGGCTGAAGAGGGGTGAAACCCCGAAAACGGACCTAGGATGCTTGGTTCCAGTCCATGGAGGACCTGGCTTGGCAGTTCGGGTTGGACTGTTCCCATGAGGCACAGGGTCAAGACTGATTTGCATATGGCTGGGTTCAAACTGGAAAGGCATGGTGAGCAAAAAAAGATGGATTTAGGCCCAGATCTCTGTACTGGGGTGAATGTATGACATTGTTCTGCATTCTGTCCATCAACTGTTGTTTTTGCATTTGTCACCCCGAGTGGGACGGGTATGCTCAGACGTGAGTCCCATGCTCTCCATGCCACTGGAATCAAGCTATCCTGGCTAAAGAGGGGTGAAACCCCGAAACCGGTCCTAGGATGCTTGGTTCCAGTCCAGGAAGGACCTGGCTTGGCAGTTCGGACTGGACTGTTCCCATGAGGCACAGGGTCAAGACTGATTTGCATATGGCTGGGTTCTAACTGGATGGCATGGTGAGCAAAAAAACGATGGATTTAGGTCCAGATCTCTGTACTGGGGTGAATGTATGACATTGTTCTGCATTCTGTCCATCAACTGTTGTTTTTGCACATGAAACCCTTCTCAGCCACAACCACAATTCTTCTCAGGGTGAAATCACAAGCAAACCCTAAATTAACCTGTGCTCAACTTGTGTCGGGTTTGGCACAGAGCAGTCAGTCTAAAATCAGAGGAAATGTGTAACCTATTTGTGCAACTCTTCAAATAGTAACACAGTGAAAAACCACCATAAAAGGATCCCACACCAGTTTAGATGTATAGAGAAATGTTTGATAAATAAAAATGAGACCAAAACGATAAAAATCTAATCAGTAGCACTGGAGATATGCAAGATTTTGGTGAAAATAGCACCAAAAAGTACAAAGTACTATCGCCAGACTGGGACAAAGTCGCAAGTTCTGGCCGACCGTTATGAAGCGCGGGTCCACTTAGGCCAACAGAATTAAGTACATTAAATACTTGTTTGAGGAGCATTGCGAGGATCTGCGTCAAAGATATGTCGCGCAGGCAAAGCAATACATCAGATACCAGACACAGCGAGGCTTTGATATGAGGTCCTGCATCATTGAGGATCCCATCAATAAGGGCTTGTGATGTGAAGTCCCGTGCTGAGGATGCGTTGCGCAGTTGGGGCAATGTGTCTGGTCAGAGGAGCTGCAAGGCTGTGATGTGGAGTATGGTGTTGTCGAGGCTGCCATTAACGAGGGATGTGAGGGCCTGCACAAGGATGTGTTGAGCAGCAGTAGTTCCAATTAGGCAATGGGCTGCAATGCGATGCTGGGCTTTGCGACGGTTCTGACCCAAGCAAAAGAGTTGATGGGTTGGTTCCAGTTGGGGTTGTGCCGCACAGGAGATGAGTTGGTTCCGCTGTATCCACAGAAGCTGGCAGAACACCTTAGACATACTTCCAAGGGTCCAGGACTGGCAGAGTAGACTCAGAGATGGTAGAGTTCAGGTGCTGGGTTCAAAGATGTTGGAGCCTTCTGTCCCTGAGGCTTAGGTCAGGAGGCCAGCCAACTAGCCCTTTGAGTCACTTAGGGGTCCTGAATTCAACAGATGCAGGTCCAGTCCTTCTCACCCAGGTAAGAGGGCAGCAGGCAGCAGGTCAGTACAGTTGGGCAGCAATCCTTAAGAGCAGGAGTCAAGCAGAGTGGCAATCCTTTCAGCAGTACAGCAGTCTTTTTTCCTGCCAGATTATCCAGAGGTTCAGAAGTTTCCTTAAGAGTTGTCTGAGGTCCAGTATTTATATCTGGTCCCCTTTCTCTGGAAGGTGGGAGAAGTTTCTAAAATTCCCTTTGAAGTCCCCAGGCATCTTGCCTTTCCTGCTCTGGCTCCAAACTAACTGAAAGTGGTTTGCAGCCCCTTGTGTGCAGGCAAGGCACAGCCGATTCAAGTGTAAGTAGGGCTCAGCCCAGCTACGCCATCCCATCCTGTTAGTGATGACCCATCCAGACACAACTGAGCTCTCTATTGCATGTGTCTGTCAAGGGGAAATGCACAAAACCCAGTCCTGGGACCCAGAGACAGGTTACAGGTACTAAATGGCTAACAAAAGAAAATTACAACTTTTTAAAAGTTTCATTTTCAAAATTGTAACTTAAAACCCGACTTTATTATGAGTTAGGATTTTTTATTACAATTACAAAGACACCAAACATGAACTGGTCACCTGTTACCATTTGGTAATTACAGCTTATTAAATGTGATAAGGTAATTCCAATGTTATCTTATTGAAGAGCTAAGCCTTGCAGTAGTGCAAAACAAATTGAAGAGTTTTGCACTACTACATATAACACTTAAAATTACATGTCCTACTTCTTAAATTCACTGCACCCTGCACATTGGGCTGTACAAGGGCATACCTTAGGGGTGACTTTTATGCATTAAAAAGAGAAGGTTTGGGCCTGGCAAAAGATTTATTTTACTAAGTGGAAATGGTTGTTTAAAAACTGCACACATGGGTCCTAATGGCAGGACTGAGACACGTTTATAGGGGCTACATAAACGGTTGGCTTAATCAGTGGTGCAGCCCCGCTGGTAGTATTGACTTTAAGGGCCTGGGTACACGTAGTGTCACTTTACTAAGGACCTATAAATTAAAAATGACAATTTTAAGATAAGCCAATGTTGCCATGTTTCAAGTAGTAAGCAAGTGCACTTTGGCACTGGTTAGCAGTGGCAAAGCGTGCAGAGTCCACAGGACAGCAAAACCTAGATCAGCAAAAATGGAGGAGGAAAGCAAAATGTTTGGGGGAAGACCACCCTAAGGCATGACAAATCTAACATCTGTGACCCCAAGCTGAAATTGGGGCGAATTATCCAACCTCTTGGGAGTTCTCATCACTAAGGCGGAAGAATTGTATAGACCATCAGCACTGGCATGGTCTGACTCAGGATGGTGTTCCACCATTCTCTGTAGGTAGATGAACCACCTCAACTGTTTGGGATTTTTAGGAGGAAGGCATAATGTTTGAGGGAAAGGCCACCCTTAGGCCTTTCCCTCAAACATTTGGAGATCGATCTTTTAGAGGTCTATCCTTGCCATAATGTGGGTATTCCTAACAACATTGTGGCTATTACTAGCATAATAGAGATCCATCATTGCCATATATAGAATATTCTTGAAAAGAACTGTGAGCATGGCTGGCATAACAGCAGCCATCTATTTCCTATTATGGTTTTCTTGACATAATTCCGCCTATCCGTGGCATAAATGTGCTAAAAATACTTTCCAATTAATGGACATCCCTTTGTTTGATCCCATTGATGACGATTATAGGAGAACATCAGCAGCAGTCTGTTTTCATGTGTGACAGTAATTGTTAGTGCTAGGTGAAAAAGTCTTAGAGGCATAAATAATAAAAAAATTCTTATTTCACGGAAAAATTTATGTATTTTCAGAAAATTGCCATGCTATGTTGCAGACCAAACAATTGCATTTATGGAATATTTCTAAAGCTGATATTTGAATGATAATTCACATTGTGTGAAAAATGCAAAGAGAAAGAGAGTGAAAAAATAGTGAGTGAAACACAAGAGCAGAGATGTAGATAAAGCAGTCGAGGGGAGAAATAGTATAAAAAGGAGATTGAACAAAAGGGAAAGAAAGAGTAAAGAAAAATGAGATGCAAAGAGGGGAAGAGAAAGTAAAAGAAGAGAAAACAACTAAGAGAGAGATACAGAGAACATAGGAAGGACTAAATATAGAAAGGAAGAAAGAAAACAATTGATAAAATAAAAAGGGAATTTAATAGTAATGGAAAAAGAGCATAAAAATAGGGGCTGGAGAACCAAGGAATGCATGATGGTAAAAATCAACATGAAAAGGACATGAAAGGCAGCATGAATTACATAGATGAAAAGGATCTAACAAATTAAAATAATAAAACAATAGGAAAAAAGAAATAAAGTGTGGAACAGAAAAAACATAGAGAAAGGCCAGAGAACATGAAATTCAGCACGACTGGGAGACAATTGAGAGCAGGAGGCAAACAGATACAGGGTAATAGCTGAAACTATCCAGAGAAAAAAGAATCACTAGGTCACTTCTCAAAAGCAAAACCACAAAGTTCTGTTGGTTATGTCTATGTTGTTGGGTTACCTTCCCATGTGCCCTGCACCACTCAAAGACAACAGAGGTGTGTTAGAACTGGCATTTTTAGCATGATTTCTCCAGTCTTTTTGCTTCTGACCTCCTGTTTTTCGACTGTATGTGGCATTTTGTTTTGCTGTTTTTAGGACTCTGGACACTTCACCACTGCTGACCAGTGCTAAAGTGCAAGTGCTCCTTGTGTAACGTGTATTGGTGATTGGTTTATCCATGATTGGCATATTTTATTTACTAGTAAGTCCCTAGTAAAGTGCACCAAGTGTGCCCAGGGCCTATAAATCAAATGCTACTAGTGGGCCTGCAATACTGATTGGGCCACACTCATGAGTAGCCCTGCAAACATGTCTCAGACCTGCCACTACAGTGTCTGTGTGTGCAGTTTTAAAATGCCAATTTAACCTGGCAAATGCACCCACTTGCCAGGCCCAAACCTTCCCTTTTACTTCATCAAAGTCACCCCTAAGGTAGGCCCATGGCAGTCCCATGGGCAGGGTGCTGTGCACTTAAAAGGTAGGGCATAAACTGGTGTTTTTATGTGTCCTAATGGTGAAATACTGCTAATATCTTTTAAGTGTAATTTCTCATTGGGAGAAGATAGGGATTTGGAGTTTGGGGTCTCTGAACTCACAATTTAAAAACGCATCTTTTGATGAAGTTGATTTTAAAATTGCATGGTTGAAAATGCCACTTTTAGACAGTGGACAGATTTCTTGCTTAACCATTCTGTGCCTCTGCTTGACTGTAGAATACACATCTGGGTTTGCTGACAGTTGTTCTCGCGCATTTGCTGTACATAGTCACACAAAGGAGCTGAGATGTATCTTGCATATCCCGATGGCCTGTCACCAGGCTGATGTGCCTACCTCCGCTAGAGTGGTGGGATGAGTTGTCACTGACACCTGAATAGGGCGGTGCCTGTCCTCACACAAAGCTGTCTCCATCCAATGTAGTGAATCTGGAGCCAGAACATGGTGGGTCTTGTGCTCTACTAAGACTTTCCTTTGAGGTTTGCCTACTTAAAAGGCACAAAGGGATTAAGTATCACACCTCTGACATCCAAAAATCAGAACACTTCTGGACTGAGGACATTCTTCCAGAAAGAAGAGCTGGATGCTGTAGGGGGGACTGCTACTCAGCCTGTCGCTTATTTGTGCTGGCCTGCTGCTTGCTGCTTCTATCCTGGAAGTGATAGAACTGGACTTTGCTTTTTAAATCCTACTTTAAAGGTTCCCCAAGGGCTTGTTCATGCTTACCTCCTGTTAAGAAGTCTCTGGGCAATCAAATACTTCACCTACTAGTGCCTGGGCTCTTCTGTTGAGAGTCCTGACTTGACAAGTGGTATCAAATCCAGGTCCTGGGTCCTTGGAGGTAAAATGTGGTGATCCAAGAAGAAAATCAATGCATCAACCACCAGAGCCTGTTTTATCGATGCAGCGATAAAGAAGATTGGCACATCACCGCTGCCTGCACCAAAGCGTGGTTTTCGATCGGCGCTTCAACCACAGCTTTCACCACAGGCCCCAGCTCAATGTCACAGTGTGTCAGAAAAATTGCTGCAATATGAGTCCCAAGCACTGTGCCACTGACGTCCGTGACACCCGCTCCAGCTCTGATGCAGAACCTGTCCGCTAGCTGTAGAAATGAAACAGCGCTGGCTTTGCAGCAGGAAAATTGATGTGGCACCTGCTTCGCCACTGTTGCAATGACGCAGCATGTCTAGATTTTCAACGCATCATTCCTTGATGCCGATATTTCATTGAAGCCGCACCGCAGTAAGGAGCTGAGGCCACGTATCCACAAATTAAAGCATCACCTTCCCTTCCAGTAAGGAACTGACACATCACCTCCCCTAACAGTAAGGAACCGATGCATCACACCCCTTGCCTTGCAGTAAGCAGCCGACACATCACCTCCCCTGGCAGTAAGGAAATGATGCATCACCTTCCCTGTGGAGTAAGAAACTGACGCATCGCTTTGCTTTTCGGGCATTACCTCTCCTGCGCCTGTTTTGCCTTTTTATTTTTGATGATCCGATGTACTTTGTGCTAAAAGAAATGCATCCATAGACTTTGATGGACTGAACCCATTCAATCTTTGAAAAGTGATATCTTGACTTGTGTATTTTGGATTTTTGTTGTTTTGGTCTGGTTTTATTCAGATGAATATTGGCTATTTTTCTAAACTAGTGTGGACTCATTTTGTAGTGGTTTGGATGTGTTAGTGTGTGTATGTACACCTGCTTTACACATTGCCTCTGAGATAAGACCGACTGCTTGAGCCAAGCTACCATTGGGGTGAGCAGAGTTTATCTTAGCTGTGTGACTCCCTTACCTTGCCTAGAGTGAAGTTCCCATCTTGGACAGGGTGCCAACCACTGCCAACTAGAGACCCCTCTTCTAGCATGGTGTAACCAATCTCAGATAATATTGTTGGGTGGTTTAAAGGCACATTTCAAATGCAGCTTTGAAAGCCTATAAAAATAAGGATCTCGATGAAGAGAGCAACATTCCTGATTCCATCTTCCCGTATGATATGAAAGCAGGGAAACATGTTAAATTGATCATCGACTTACTGTTGGGCATCAATGGGGTAATCCTAAAGGGGATGGTTGAAAGGTACAATCCAACATCTTTCACAAGAAGAGAGGTCTCTGTTTTTTTAATAATTGATTATATTATCTCTAGCTGCAACTTCTTTGGTACATTTTCTCAGCTTCGTGTTCAATTTAATCGTGGCAGTGACCATGCGATAATTTCCTCAGTACTTGATTTACAGATCCAAAATTGAAACTGGTCACTAAAAGCTGATAATGGCACTGCAAAAATTGATATAAACCAAAGTCGGATTTTCAGGAACTCTCACAATATTACCTCTTCTTGGGATCACAGCATAGCAGGTAAGACAAATCTCATCCATGGCTTTGAGGATAGACGGTCTGCAATTGTTCATAAGATACAGAGATTGTTAGGAATTTGGTTTCTGGGTGGCAGGGGTATGCACCCTGTCCAAGGAGGAACCACAATCCTAGTCAGGATAGGTTACAACACACCCTAACTTATCCTGTGCTTACCCTCAGGTAGCTAGACCCAGAGCAGTTAGGCTTAACTTAAGAGGCAATGTGTAAAGTATTTGTGCAACACTTCAAACAGTAACACAGTGAAAACACCACAAAATGACTCCACATGAAGTTAGAAAAATAGAGCTTAATTTTCTAAATAATACAAGATCAAAATGAAAACATTCAACAAGAAGAAGTAGACCTACACATTTTTAAAGAATAAATGTAAAATAGTGCTTAGAGGCAATATGCGCTTAAATGGGTTATCTGGTTGCACTGGACCAGGGCAAAGTCAAACATTTAGGCCAACTGTGACGGAGCGTTGGCCAGATACAGGAATTCACTTGGGCCTGCTGAACCAACGAATGTCGAACAAGATGCAAGGTGCAGCCGAACTGATGCATTGGTTGCGAGCCGTGCAGTGGGCGAGATACATCATGATTCTGCACACAATGGCGTTGATGCATTGGTTCCGAGTGTGAGGCATGGGTTCAGTAGACCATGCCCAGCTACGGCTCCCATAGCAGGCGATGTGTCGATTCCGGGTGTGATGCGCTGGCTCCGTTCCAAGCTTCGACGAGGATGAACCGGTTCCGATCCACGTAAACGCGAAGATGAGCTGGTTCTGACTGACGTAAAGGTGAAGATGTGCTGGTTCCAATGAGGATGTGTCGGTTCTGGTTGTACAAGCACAGTAGGCCTCACTTCTAAGGGTCGAGGACTGGGGTGGAACCACTTGGCAGGGCAGGCTCACTGCTTGTAGGGTTGAGATGCAGATGCAGGTAATTGAAGTGTTTGCTTTCCCTGAGACTTGGAACAGGAGGACAGCCAGCAAGCCCTTGCAGTCACTCTGGGTTCAAGTGATGCAGGTCTAGTCCTTCTCACCCAGGTAGGGAAACATCAGGCAGCAGGGCAGCTCAGCAAGGCAAGTGCACAGCAAGACAGATGTCCAGCAAAGCAGCATTCCAGCAGAGTGGCAGTCCTTTCAGCAGCACAGAAATGAAATGAAAAATTATATTTATATAGCGCGTAACTGCCCGGAGGCCTCGTCGCGCTCTTGTTCCAGGCAGAGTAGTCACAGGTCCAGAAGTGCACCAATGTCAGGGGGTCAGAGGTCCAGTACTCATACCTGGTTATGTCTTTGAAGTGGGGGAGACTTCAAAGAAAGCTTTAATGTTAATTTAGGTCCTCCTTTTCTGCCCTGGCTCACAACTCATTATGGGTGGGCATGCAGCCTTTTGTGTGGAGACAGAAACCAGCCTATTCAGGTGTGTCGCCCCCTCCGTCCCATCCTGCCCAGTATGGCCCATAAGGATGTAGATGGCCTATCAGTCATACACAAGCTCCCTTTGTGTGTGGCTGTCTACAGGAATGCTCAAAGCCCAACTCCTATTTACCCCTGATGTGCATTTAGAGATAGATAGCAGGCACAGAGGTGCCGATTCGGATCCTGGAAAAATTTCCCCTGGCCGAATTGAATCTGGATTTTTTACCGTACGAATCGTACAAGTAGCGTACAAACTGCCAAGTACGATTCGCATGGGAAAAACTCCATACGAATCACATCCGGAACATTTCCCCACACGTCCTCGGGTCGGAAATTGTGTCCGACACATCCCCGAACGATTTACCGTACGAATCGAAAAAATGAAGTCCGACCACGCTAGTACGATCACTCCCGTCCTCTCGATTTCACAACTGTATGCAAAAAGCAACGTACGGACCGAACTCCCACAGCAAGCATGGAGACACGTGTCCGCATACGCGACGAATACCTCACCACAGACCCCGCATGTATGCGCAAAATGCCCTCCGGCCGCGGATGTACGTGCCGAACCCCCACCCCACCAGTGTATGTACGGACCGTACCCCCACCCCACCAGTGTATGTACGGACCGTACCCCCACCCCACCAGTGTATGTACGGACCGTACCCCCACCCCACCAGTGTATGTACGGACCGTACCCCCACCACACCAGTGTATGTACGGACCGTACCCCCACCCCACCAGTGTATGTACGGACCGAACCCCCACCCCACCCGTGTATCTACGAACCGAACCCCCACCCGTGTATCTACGGACCGTACCCCCACCTGTGTATGAATGGAGCGTACCAACACCCCACCTGTGTATGTACGGACCGTACCCCCACCCGTGTATGAATGGAGCGTACCAACACCCCACCCGTGTATGTACGGACCGTACCCCCACCCCACCCGTGTATCTACGGACCGTACCCCCACCCATGTATGAATGGAGTGTACAAACACCCCACCCGTGTATGTACGGACCGTACCCCCACCCGTGTATGAATGGAGCGTACCAACACCCCACCCGTGTATGTACGGACCGTACCCCCACCCGTGTATGAATGGAGCATACCAACACCCCACCCGTGTATGTACGGACCGTACCCCCACCCCACCAGTGTATGTACGGACCGTACCCCCACCCCACCAGTGTATGTACGGACCGTACCCCCACCCCACCAGTGTATGTACGGACCGTACCCCCTCCCCACCCGTGTATGTACGGACCGTACCCCTACCCGTGTATGAATGGAGCGTACCAACACCCCACCCGTGTATGTATGGACGGTACCCCCACCCCACCCGTGTATGTACGGACCGTACCCCCACCCCACCAGTGTATGTACGGACCGTACCCCCACCCGTGTATCTACGGACCGTACCCCCACCCGTGTATGAATGGAGCGTACCAACAACCCACCCGTGTATGTATGGACCGTACCCCCACCTGTGTATGAATGGAGCGTACCAACACCCCACCCGTGTATGTACGGACCGTACCCTCACCCCACCCGTGTATGTACGGACCGTACCCCCACCCCACCAGTGTATGTACGGACCGTACCCCCAACCCACCAGTGTATGTACAGACCGTACCCCCACCCCACCCGTGTATCTACGGACAGTACCCCCACCCGTGTATGAATGGAGCTTACCAATACCCCACCCGTGTATGTACGGACCATACCCCCACCCCACCAGTGTATGTACAGACCGTACCCCCACCCCACCAGTGTATGTACGGACCGTACCCCAGGCCCACACACCAGCACCCTCACCCAACATCGGGCATGTACGAGTCGTACTAAGCCATAGCAAAGGACAGCACTGTACAACAACATGGCCCATGTACGCACCGTACAGACGCTAAAAACACTCCTACTGAACCATGACTAACCTAAAAAACACAAGGACAGTCAATCCGAGGCCCACAACACCACTAAACATATCCAACAAGGCCAAATACATCCTATACACTGACCTGCAACTGACAAACAGATAAACAGAGGCCCAAACCACTACCACTCCTTATAACACACCCACCCAAAGTTCAAACACAGCCACACCCACAATGGACCAATAAAAAGGCCCAACACACACAAACCATGATCCTTTGCAACAGATCCACTGCTGCCAGACCCCAGAGACAACGCACTGCACCATACTTCAACCATCAATACACCTCACACTTACACTCCTTCACACAACCACCATCACAAACACACCCTCATCACATTCACACACACACACCTGCACACCCACAACCATCCACACCCACACCCATCCACACCCCCACCCCCACAACCATCCACACCCACACCCCACTCCATGCCCACCAACAAGAATCCAAAGTTCACAAAGGACGAGCTGGAGTCCCTTGTCGACGAAATCATCAGAGTCGAGCCACAGCTCTTTGGAACATTGGTCAGACGGACTAGCATATCAGAAAAAACTGCCATGTGGGAGAGGATAGTCAATTCCGTGAATGCTGTTGGGTCCACCAGAAGGACCAGGTATGAGTGCCAAGCCAGGTGGTACGATCTGCGGAGGACGGTCCGCCGCAAAATGACGGACGAGCAAAACCAGGCCAACATCACTGGAGGAGGGCCATTCCGTAGACCGGTACACTACCATCCCTGGGAGGAGAAGGTGATGACCACGCTGGAGCCGTTGGCATGTGACGGACTAGAAGGAGTCCGAGAGCCTGGTGAGTACACAAACAACTCACCTCACATGGGGGGAACGCCATATACAACCCAAATACCAATCATGCACGCAACCCCCACAAAGCCAGCACCGGACACAACCACACTCCAAAAACACACACATGCCACTAGCGCCTCCATGCCCCATGCCCCAAGCAAGGCCAGGCCAAGTCACAGGCCACACAAAACACAAACACAAGACAGGATGTCCCCGATGCCGGGAGGGTGGGCCTCAAAACTAACACATAGCAAATCTGAAGCACACAACAATGCCCTCAGCCCATATGGCTTAGGGCACAGCCATACCAACAGTGTGTCCCCACACAGTACTGTTTTGCCTGCTAATGGTGGCCGCGTTGCAGGACGACAAGGGTATCAAGGCACAATTTGCACATAACAGCAGCCAATGAAGACGCAGCACACTGAAAGAGTGTCAGCACACACCGCCACAGCAGCAGCGCAGACTCACACACTCCGCCCAATGGGTGCCCGCAGAGAAGAAACAAACCCACATGAACAAGCCAATGGCCTTTGCAAGACCTGCAAACTGTGTGTGCCCAGGAAGCTGGGCTGAGGTGACAGAGGGTGACACACAGAGGGAGGGAGAGGGGCAGAGAGAGGGACAGAGACAGAGGTGGACACAGGGAGACAGACAGAGGGAGGGAGGAGGCTGACAGAGGGAGGGAGAAAGGGAGATAGAGGGAGACGGACAGTGGGAGGAGGCTGACAGAGGGAGGGAGTAAGGGAGACAGAGGGAGACCAAATCACCCTTGGGTGGTGTGGCCATGTCCGCTCGTCAGCACGTGGACTGTGTGCATGTAGACAAGGTTTGGCAGTGCCTTAACCCCCCCTTTAACCTTAGATAAACACTAGCCCATGTGTCAATGTGTGCACGAGTACATCCGTGCTGCAGGCACAAACAGAACCTTACACCCAGTATGACTACCCACTGTGTTCGTCAGAACCCTGTCACAAATTGTTAAGTTACCTACCTGCATTCTCAAATAGCATGGAAAAAACAGCATTTGGCCACGTACAGTGCAACACGTAAGGCGGCTCTGCATGGCTTGCTACGCCCGCTCACTACACTGCTGACTGCGTTCCCAAAATATGCATCAACTAAGATTGTGTCACACATAGGTAAAGTGTCGAAAGCTGTGGCCAAGGGACATACCCATGCACAAGTGCACTGTGTGAGGAATGCTAGCCAAATCCAACCACCCAGAGGAACTGTGCCAATTCAAAAAAGAATGAAACATGGATGTCGCATGTAACACAATTAACACTGTCTCTCTCACACACAGGTCAACGTCGTCGATCTCCCCCCAACACTGGGGGGGGAAGACTCACAGGACCAGGCTCTGCGTGAAGAGGACCCCAACGCCAGCGACGACTCTCACCACTCCGTGGATGACCCAGACCAACCTGGCCCCTCTGGTGTCCAACCACCTGCAGCACCTGCGTCAGGTACAACTGTGCCAACCACCACCCCCATTCCTGCCACATCCCAGGAGACACCCAGGAGCCCTGCCCGCACACAACAATGCAGCCAGTCTGTCCAGGAGGGACAAGGTTCTTCGGGCACCCAGGAGGAGGCAGGCGACACCGCAAATGCCATCCCTCAGGGGTCCCGGAGACTTGATGTGCCCACAACGGCAGGCCAGGCGCAAGTGGGCAGGGGTGGTGGGAGTGGAGGACGGCGGAGGCCCGAACCTGCCCAGTTGGCTCAGGACCCGGCTATGGCACACGTCAGAACCATCCTGGACGCATACCGGCGTGACTCCAGAGGCATCGCCCAGGTAGTGGAGACCCTCAATGAGATGAAGGCCCTGCAGGCTGAGCATCATGCCAGGATGGAGGCAAGACATGCAGAGCACTTGGCGGTGCACAGGGACATGAGCCAATCCCTCCGTCAGATCGCCCAAAGCCTGGCAAACCCTCCCTGTGCCAGCAGGCGTAGAGCAGCACCAGCCCCAGGGAGGGAGGAGGAGGAGGAATCATCTGACGGAGCGTCCCTTGCACCGTCAAACCAGGCGTCTGAGGGTCCCCGCAGGAAGGTGGGTCGTCCACGCAAAAGACCGTGAGAGTCAGCGGAACATCACCATCTCCCAGGTCACCTGGCCTGGCACCTGGCCCTATGGCCCAACAGCAGTACAGCAGCAAAGGACATTCTCTGCCACATGGCCTTGCTGGTCACTGTCTGACCAATGTTGACAAAGACTGTGGCACAGACTCTGATGACTGTCAATGGCAAGGACACCAACTCCCCCTGTGAACTTTGGATTCTACACTCCCGCCAAGCACCTCTTGTCACCCCCCCGAACACATAACCCAGCACTAATAAAATTCATCACAATCACAAGATGATGCCGTCATTTTGCATTATTCCACTACATGTGTGTGTTGTAAAGTGAAACCATGCCTGATTTCTGAATTAACTCCGAACCACCATACCCTGGGGTCTGAGTCTGGCACAGGACACACATGGGTCACAACGTACCATCCAAGACAGACATGGAGCACCATACTCACCCGTGATGGGCCCAACCAGCTGAGGGGGTGCCCGCACAACTGTGCCCACAGACCTATTTAGAAGAGCAACAGTCATGCGCAGAGGTCAGGGATCATGTGGAGTGTTCTGGGGTGGGAGTCCCAGGTATGTGTAGACACGTGGCAGAACCATGTCCTGCATGCTTGAGTCAGGTGGATGTGGCGAATGGTGGGCCAGCCAAGGTTGGATGCATGGAGATGGCACAATTGGGTGTTGGATCACAGTGCCACAAGGTTGTGTTGTGGGTGTGGGCTGCATCCTGAGGGTGTGCGTGGATTGAGAAGGTCATCCTGCTTCTGACCTCCTGTTTTTCGACTGTATGTGGCATTTTGTTTTGCTGTTTTTAGGACTCTGGACACTTCACCACTGCTGACCAGTGCTAAAGTGCAAGTGCTCCTTGTGTAACGTGTATTGGTGATTGGTTTATCCATGATTGGCATATTTTATTTACTAGTAAGTCCCTAGTAAAGTGCACCAAGTGTGCCCAGGGCCTGTAAATCAAATGCTACTAGTGGGCCTGCAGCACTGATTGGGCCACACTCATGAGTAGCCCTGCAAACATGTCTCAGACCTGCCACTACAGTGTCTGTGTGTGCAGTTTTAAAATGCCAATTTAACCTGGCAAATGCACCCACTTGCCAGGCCCAAACCTTCCCTTTTACTTCATCAAAGTCACCCCTAAGGTAGGCCCATGGCAGTCCCATGCGCAGGGTGCTGTGTACTTAAAAGGTAGGGCATAAACTGGTGTTTTTATGTGTCCTAAATGGTGAAATACTGCTAATATCTTTTAAGTGTAATTTCTCATTGGGAGCAGATAAGGATTTGGAGTTTGGGGTCTCTGAACTCACAATTTAAAAACGCATCTTTTGATGAAGTTGATTTTAAAATTGCATGGTTGAAAATGCCACTTTTAGACAGTGGACAGATTTCTTGCTTAACCATTCTGTGCCTCTGCTTGACTGTAGAATACACATCTGGGTTGGCTGACAGTTGTTCTCGCGCATATGCTGTACATAGTCACACAAAGGAGCTGAGATGTATCTTGCATATCCCGATGGCCTGTCACCAGGCTGATGTGCCTACCTCCGCTAGAGTGGTGGGATGAGTTGTCACTGACACCTGAATAGGGCGGTGCCTGTCCTCACACAAAGCTGTCTCCATCCAATGTAGTGAATCTGGAGCCAGAACATGGTGGGTCTTGTGCTCTACTAAGACTTTCCTTTGAGGTTTGCCTACTTAAAAGGCACAAAGGGATTAAGTATCACACCTCTGACATCCAAAAATCAGAACACTTCTGGACTGAGGACATTCTTCCAGAAAGAAGAGCTGGATGCTGTAGGGGGGACTGCTACTCAGCCTGTTGCTTATTTGTGCTGGCCTGCTGCTTGCTGCTTCTATCCTGGGAGTGATAGAACTGGACTTTGCTTTTTAAATCCTACTTTAAAGGTTCCCCAAGGGCTTGTTCATGCTTACCTCCTGTTAAGAAGTCTCTGGGCAATCAAATACTTCACCTACTAGTGCCTGGGCTCTTCTGTTGAGAGTCCTGACTTGACAAGTGGTATCAAATCCAGGTCCTGGGTCCTTGGAGGTAAAATGTGGTGATCCAAGAAGAAAATCAATGCATCAACCACCAGAGCCTGTTTTATCGATGCAGCGATAAAGAAGATTGGCACATCACCGCTGCCTGCACCAAAGCGTGGTTTTCGATCGGCGCTTCGACCACAGCTTTCACCACAGGCCCCAGCTCAATGTCACAGTGTGTCAGAAAAATTGCTGCAATATGAGTCCCAAGCACTGTGCCACTGACGTCCGTGACACCCGCTCCAGCTCTGATGCAGAACCTGTCCGCTAGCTGTAGAAATGAAACAGCGCTGGCTTTGCAGCAGGAAAATTGATGTGGCACCTGCTTCGCCACTGTTGCAATGACGCAGCATGTCTAGATTTTCAACGCATCATCCCTTGATGCCGATATTTCATCGAAGCCGCACCGCAGTAAGGAGCTGAGGCCACGTATCCACAAATTAAAGCATCACCTTCCCTTCCAGTAAGGAACTGACACATCACCTCCCCTAACAGTAAGGAACCGATGCATCACACCCCTTGCCTTGCAGTAAGCAGCCGACACATCACCTCCCCTGGCAGTAAGGAAATGATGCATCACCTTCCCTGTGGAGTAAGAAACTGACGCATCGCTTTGCTTTTCGGGCATTACCTCTCCTGCGCCTGTTTTGCCTTTTTATTTTTGATGATCCGATGTACTTTGTGCTAAAAGAAATGCATCCATAGACTTTGATGGACTGAACCCATTCAATCTTTGAAAAGTGATATCTTGACTTGTGTATTTTGGATTTTTGTTGTTTTGGTCTGGTTTTATTCAGATGAATATTGGCTATTTTTCTAAACTAGTGTGGACTCATTTTGTAGTGGTTTGGATGTGTTAGTGTGTGTATGTACACCTGCTTTACACATTGCCTCTGAGATAAGACCGACTGCTTGGGCCAAGCTACCATTGGGGTGAGCAGAGGTTATCTTAGCTGTGTGACTCCCTTACCTTGCCTAGAGTGAAGTTCCCATCTTGGACAGGGTGCCAACCACTGCCAACTAGAGACCCCTCTTCTAGCATGGTGTAACCAATCTCAGATAATATTGTTGGGTGGTTTAAAGGCACATTTCAAATGCAGCTTTGAAAACCTATAAAAATAAGGATCTCGATGAAGAGAGCAGCATTCCTGATTCCATCTTCCCGTATGATATGAAAGCAGGTAAACATGTTAAATTGATCATCGACTTACTGTTGGGCATCAATGGGGTAATCCTAAAGGGGATGGTTGAAAGGTACAATCCAACATCTTTCACAAGAAGAGAGGTCTCTGTTTTTTTAATAATTGATTATATTATCTCTAGCTGCAACTTCTTTGGTACATTTTCTCAGCTTCGTGTTCAATTTAATCGTGGCAGTGACCATGCGATAATTTCCTCAGTACTTGATTTACAGATCCAAAATTGAAACTGGTCACTAAAAGCTGATAATGGCACTGCAAAAATTGATATAAACCAAAGTCGGATTTTCAGGAACTCTCACAATATTACCTCTTCTTGGGATCACAGCATAGCAGGTAAGACAAATCTCATCCATGGCTTTGAGGATAGACGGTCTGCAATTGTTTATAAGATACAGAGATTGTTAGGAATTTGGTTTCTGGGTGGCAGGGGTATGCACCCTGTCCAAGGAGGAACCATAATCCTAGTCAGGATAGGTTACAACACACCCTAACTTATCCTGTGCTTACCCTCAGGTAGCTAGACCCAGAGCAGTTAGGCTTAACTTAAGAGGCAAGGTGTAAAGTATTTGTGCAACACTTCAAACAGTAACACAGTGAAAACACCACACAATGACTCCACATCAAGTTAGAAAAATAGAGCTTAATTTTCTAAATAAAACAAGATCAAAATGAAAGCATTCAACAAGAAGAAGTAGACCTACACATTTTTAAAGAATAAATGTAAAATAGTGCTTAGAGGCAATATGCGCTTAAATGGGTTATCTGGTTGCACTGGACCAGGGCAAAGTCAAACATTTAGGCCAACTGTGACAGAGCGTTCGCCAGATACAGGAATTCACTTGGGCCTGCTGAACCAACGAATGTCGAACAAGATGCAAGGTGCAGCCGAACTGATGCATTGGTTGCGAGCCGTGCAGTGGGCGAGATACATCATGATTCTGCACACAATGGCGTTGATGCATTGGTTCCGAGTGTGAGGCATGGGTTCAGTAGACCAT
Source organism: Triturus cristatus (assembly GCF_964204655.1). Lineage (NCBI taxonomy): Eukaryota > Metazoa > Chordata > Amphibia > Caudata > Salamandridae > Triturus > Triturus cristatus. The sequence continues at coordinate 905,136,088 of NC_140593.1, forward strand.
GCCCAGCTACTGCTCCCATAGCAGGCGATGTGTCGATTCCGGGTGTGATGCGCTGGCTCCGTTCCAAGCTTCGACGAGGATGAACCGGTTCCGATCCACGTAAAGGCGAAGATGAGCTGGTTCTGACTGACGTAAAGGTGAAGATGTGCTGGTTCCAATGAGGATGTGTCGGTTCTGGTTGTACAAGCACAGTAGGCCTCACTTCTAAGGGTCGAGGACTGGGGTGGAACCACTTGGCAGGGCAGGTTCACTGCTTGTAGGGTTGAGATGCAGATGCAGGTAATTGAAGTGTTTGCTATCCCTGAGACTTAGAACAGGAGGACAGCCAGCAAGCCCTTGCAGTCACTCTGGGTTCAAGTGATGCAGGCCTAGTCCTTCTCACCCAGGTAGGGAAACATCAGGCAGCAGGGCAGCTCAGCAAGGCAAGTGCACAGCAAGACAGATGTCCAGCAAAGCAGCAGTCCAGCAGAGTGGCAGTCCTTTCAGCAGCACAGCAGCTCTTGTTCCAGGCAGAGTAGTCACAGGTCCAGAAGTGCACCAATGTCAGGGGGTCAGAGGTCCAGTACTCATACCTGGTTATATCTTTGAAGTGGGGGAGACTTCAAAGAAAGCTTTAATGTTAATTTAGGTCCTCCTTTTCTGCCCTGGCTCACAACTCATTATGGGTGGGCATGCAGCCTTTTGTGTGGAGACAGAAACCAGCCTATTCAGGTGTGTCGCCCCCTCCGTCCCATCCTGCCCAGTATGGCCCATAAGGATGTAGATGGCCTATCAGTCATACACAAGCTCCCTTTGTGTGTGGCTGTCTACAGGAATGCTCAAAGCCCAACTCTTATTTACCCCTGATGTGTATTTAGAGATAGATAGCAGGCACAGAGGTGCCGATTCGGATCCTGGAAAAATTTCCCCCGGCCGAATTGAATCTGGATTTTTTACCATACGAATCGTACAAGTAGCGTACAAACTGCCAAGTACGATTCGCATGGGAAAAACTCCATACGAATCACATCCGGAACATTTCCCCACACGTCCTCGGGTCGGAAATTGTGTCCGACACATCCCCGGACGATTTACCGTACGAATCGGAAAAATGAAGTCCGACCGCGCTAGTGCGATCACTCCCGTCCTCTCGATTTCACAACTGTATGCAAAAAACACCGTACGGACCGAACTCCCACAGCAAGCATGGAGACACGTGTCCGCATACGCGACGAACACCCCACCACAGACCCCGCATGTACGCCCAAAATGCCCCCCGGCCGCGGCACCCGTGTATCTACGGACCGAACCCCCACTCGTGTATCTACGGACCGTACCCCCACCTGTGTATGAATGGAGCGTACCAACTCCCCACCCGTGTATGTACGGACCGTACCCCCACCCGTGTAGGAATGGAGCGTGCCAACACCCCACCCGTGTATGTACGGACCATACCCCCACCCCACCCGTGTATCTACGGACCGTACCCCCACCCGTGTATGAATGGAGCGTACCAACACCCCACCCGTGTATGTACGGACCGTACCCCCACCCGTGTATGAATGGAGCGTACCAACACCCCACCCGTGAATGTACTGACGGTACCCCCACCCCACCCGTATATGTATGGACTGTACCCCCACCCGTGTATGAATGGAGCGTACCAACACCCCACCCGTGTATGTACGGACCGTACCCCCACCCGTGTATGAATGGAGCGTACAACACCCCACCCGTGTATGTACGGACCGTACCCCCACCCCACCAGTGTATGTACGGACCGTACCCCCACCCCACCAGTGTATGTACGGACCGTACCCCCACCCCACCCGTGTATGTACGGACCGTACCCCCACCCGTGTATGAATGGAGCGTACCAACACCCAACCCGTGTATGTACGGACGGTACCCCCACCCCACCCATGTATGTACGGACCGTACCCCCACCCCACCAGTGTATGTACGGACCATACCCCCACCCCACCCCACCCGTGTATCTACGGACCGTACCCCCACCCGTGTATGAATGGAGCGTACCAACACCCCACCCGTGTATGTACGGACCGTACCCCCACCCGTGTATGAATGGAGTGTACCAACACCCCACCCGTGTATGTACGGACCGTATCCCCACCCCACCCGTGTATGTACGGACCGTACCCCCACCCCACCAGTGTATGTACGGACCGTACCCCCACCCCACCAGTGTATGTACGGCCCGTACCCCCACCCCACCCGTGTATCTACGGACCGTACCCCCACCCGTGTATGAATGGAGCTTACCAACACCCCACCTGTGTATGTACGGACCGTACCCCCACCCCACCAGTGTATGTACGGACCGTACCCCCACCCCACCAGTGTATGTACGGACCGTACCCCAGGCCCACACACCAGCACCCTCACCCAACATCGGGCATGTACGAGTCGTACTAAGCCATAGCAAAGGACAGCACTGTACAACAACATGCCCCATGTACGCACCGTACAGACGCTAAAAACACTCCTACTGAACCATGACTAATTAAAAAAACACAAGGACAGTCAATCCGAGGCCCACAACACCACTAAACATATCCAACAAGGCCAAATACATCCTATACACTGACCTGCAACTGACAAACAGATAAACAGAGGCCCAAACCACTACCACTCCTTATAACACATCCACCCAAAGTTCAAACACAGCCACACCCACAATGGACCAATAAAAAGGCCCAACACACACAAACCATGATCCTTTGCAACAGATCCACTGCTGCCAGACCCCAGAGACAACGCACTGCACCATACTTCAACCATCAATACACCTTACACTTGCACTCCTTCACACAACCACCATCACAAACACACCCTCATCACATTCACACACACACACCTGCACACCCACAACCATCCACACCCACACCCATCCACACCCCCACCCCCACAACCATCCACACCCACACCCCACACCATGCCCACCAACAAGAATCCAAAGTTCACAAAGGACGAGCTGGAGTCCCTTGTCGACGAAATCATCAGAGTCGAGCCACAGCTCTTTGGAACATTGGTCAGACGGACCAGCATATCAGAAAAAACTGCCATGTGGGAGAGGATAGTCAATTCCGTGAATGCTGTTGGGTCCACCAGAAGGACCAGGCATGAGTGCCAAGCCAGGTGGTACGATCTGCGGAGGACGGTCCGCCGCAAAATGACGGACGAGCACAACCAGGCCAACATCACTGGAGGAGGGCCATCCCGTAGACCGGTACACTACCATCCCTGGGAGGAGAAGGTGATGACCACGCTGGAGCCGTTGGCATGTGACGGACTAGAAGGAGTCCGAGAGCCTGGTGAGTACACAAACAACTCACCTCACATGGGGGGAACGCCATATACAACCCAAATACCAATCATGCACGCAACCCCCACAAAGCCAGCACCGGACACAACCACACTCCAAAAACACACACATGCCACTAGCGCCTCCATGCCCCATGCCCCAAGCAAGGCCAGGCCAAGTCACAGGCCACACAAAACACAAACACAAGACAGGATGTCCCCGATGCCGGGAGGGTGGGCCTCAAAACTAACACAGAGCAAATCTGAAGCACACAACAATGCCCTCAGCCCATATGGCTTAGGGCACAGCCATACCAACAGTGTGTCCCCACACAGTACTGTTTTGCCTGCTAATGGTGGCCGCGTTGCAGGACGACATGGGTATGAAGGCACAATTTGCACATAACAGCAGCCAATGAAGACGCAGCACACTGAAAGAGTGTCAGCACACACCGCCACAGCAGCAGCGCAGACTCACACACTCCGCCCAATGGGTGCCCGCAGAGAAGAAACAATCCCACATGAACAAGCCAATGGCCTTTGCAAGACCTGCAAACTGTGTGTGCCCAGGAAGCTGGGCTGAGGTGACAGAGGGTGACACACAGAGGGAGGGAGAGGGGCAGAGAGAGGGACAGAGACAGAGGTGGACACAGGGAGACAGACAGAGGGAGGGAGGAGGCTGACAGAGGGAGGGAGAAAGGGAGACGGACAGAGGGAGGAGGCTGACAGAGGGAGGGAGAAAGGGAGATGGACAGAGGGAGGAGGCTGACAGAGGGAGGGAGAAAGGGAGAGGGACAGAGGGAGGAGGCTGACAGAGGGAGGGAGAAAGGGAGATGGACAGAGGGAGGAGGTTGACAGAGGGAGGGAGAAAGGGAGAGGGACAGAGGGAGGAGGCTGACAGAGGGAGGGAGTAAAGGGAGACGGACAAAGGGAGGAGGCTGATAGAGGGAGGGAGAAAGGGAGATGGACAGAGGGAGGAGGCTGATAGAGGGAGGGAGAAAGGGAGATAGAGGGAGACGGACAGTGGGAGGAGGCTGACAGAGGGAGGGAGTAAGGGAGACAGAGGGAGACCAAATCACCCTTGGGTGGTGTGGCCATGTCCGCTCGTCAGCAGGTGGACTGTGTGCATGTAGACAAGGTTTGGCAGTGCCTTAACCCCCCCTTCAACCTTAGATAAACACTAGGCCATGTGTCAATCTGTGCACGAGTACATCCGTGCTGCAGGCACAAACAGAACCTTACACCCAGTATACCTACCCACTGTGTTCGTCAGAACCCTGTCACAAATTGTTAAGTTACCTACCTGCATTCTCAAATAGCATGGAAAAAACACCATTTGGCCACGTACAGTGCAACACGTAAGGCGGCTCTGCATGGCTTGCTACGCCCGCTCACTACACTGCTGACTGCGTTCCCAAAATATGCATCAACTAAGATTGTGTCACACATAGGTAAAGTGTCGAAAGCTGTGGCCAAGGGACATACCCATGCACAAGTGCACTGTGTGAGGAATGCTAGCCAAATCCAACCACCCAGAGGAACTGTGCCAATTCAAAAAAGAATGAAACATGGATGTCGCATGTAACACAATTAACACTGTCTCTCTCACACACAGGTCAACGTCGTCGATCTCCCCCCAACACTGGGGGGGAAGACTCACAGGACCAGGCTCTGCATGAAGAGGACCCCAACGCCAGCGACGACTCTCACCACTCCGTGGATGACCCAGACCAACCTGGCCCCTCTGGTGTCCAACCACCTGCAGCACCTGCGTCAGGTACAACTGTGCCAACCACCACCCCCATTCCTGCCACATCCCAGGAGACACCCAGGAGCCCTGCCCGCACACAACAATGCAGCCAGTCTGTCCAGGAGGGACATGGTTCTTCGGGCACCCAGGAGGAGGCAGGCGACACCGCAAATGCCATCCCTCAGGGGTCCCGGAGACTCGATGTGCCCACAACGGCAGGCCAGGCGCAAGTGGGCAGGGGTGGTGGGAGTGGAGGACGGCGGAGGCCTGAACCTGCCCAGTTGGCTCAGGACCCGGCTATGGCACACGTCAGAACCATCCTGGACGCATACCGGCGTGACTCCAGAGGCATCGCCCAGGTAGTGGAGACCCTCAATGAGATGAAGGCCCTGCAGGTTGAGCATCATGCCAGGATGGAGGCAAGACATGCAGAGCACTTGGCGGTGCACAGGGACATGAGCCAATCCCTCCGTCAGATCGCCCAAAGCCTGGCAAACCCTCCCTGTGCCAGCAGGCGTAGAGCAGCACCAGCCCCAGGGAGGGAGGAGGAGGAGGAATCATCTGACGGAGCGTCCCTTGCACCGTCAAGCCAGGCGTCTGAGGGTCCCCGCAGGAAGGTGGGTCGTCCACGCAAAAGACCGTGAGAGTCAGCGGAACATCACCATCTCCCAGGTCACCTGGCCTGGCACCTGGCCCTATGGCCCAACAGCAGTACAGCAGCAAAGGACATTCTCTGCCACATGGCCTTGCTGGTCACTGTCTGACCAATGTTGACAAAGACTGTGGCACAGACTCTGATGACTGTCAATGGCAAGGACACCAACTCCCCCTGTGAACTTTGGATTCTACACTCCCGCCAAGCACCTCTTGTCACCCCCCCAAACACGTACCCCAGCACTAATAAAATTCATCACAATCACAAGATGATGCCGTAATTTTGCATTATTCCACTACATGTGTGTGTTGTAAAGTCAAACCATGCCTGATTTCTGAATTAACTCCGAACCACCATACCCTGGGGTCTGAGTCTGGCACAGGAGACACATGGGTCACAACGTACCATCCAAGACAGACATGGAGCACCATACTCACCCGTGATGGGCCCAACCAGCTGAGGGGGTGCCCGCACAACTGTGCCCACAGACCTATTTAGAAGAGCAACAGTCATGCGCAGAGGTCAGGGATCATGTGGAGTGTCCTGGGGTGGGAGTCCCAGGTATGTGTAGACACGTGGCAGAACCATGTCCTGCATGCTTGAGTCAGGTGGATGTGGCGAATGGTGGGCCAGCCAAGGTTGGATGCATGGAGATGGCACAATTGGGTGTTGGATCACAGTGCCACAAGGTTGTGTTGTGGGTGTGGGCTGCATCCTGGGGGTTGCGTGGATTGAGAAGGTCATCCTGCAGCTGGCAGTGATCCACTCCCCCCATCTCTGTTGGATGTTGATGTGGCCTGGTCGCCGGATGTAGTAGCAGAGCTGTGCAGATGCACCCTGGATGTGGACAAGTATCATGGGATTTCTAACGCACATGTCCGTAGAGTGCAGGGTAGGAGTAGACACGGATGTCATAGTTGACCTGGGGGATGGTCTCCCTCTTGCCTTGAGGTGGATGGAACTGGGGATCTTGTGCATAATGCAGAGTGTGCTGCCGCATGAGGCACAGATGCTGCTAATCAGCATAGCACATGTCAGCAAGCAATCCATGATGGACACCAGCTCGTTTGCGTGGACACTGGGTGCCCTTGCAGCAGGGCCTGCAGCAGCATGCGCCATGTCAAGGAAACAATGCCACAAGTAGCACACAAAGACAAGGATCTCAGGAAGGAACCATGCAAAAGGTGCATGTCAAGGAAGGAATGTCTGGTTCAACATGGCACACACACACACAATGGATTCACATGCGGCACAGTGGCCGTCGTGGAGACTGACAGGCCACAAAACCTACACAGCCATGGACATCATGCACAATACAGAATCTAATCCCTGACAAACAGCTTGCATCTTGCTACTCTACACATAGACTCATATGCACCATCTCTGAGAACAATGCCAGACATGCCGCATGCACAGTGGCAACAGACCACCATTGACAGAGATGAGGCACCTTGGAGGCAGAGGGACACCTTTATTAGTCATGTGTGTCGGAATGCTAATGCAACTCTGTCTACACATACACAGGTCATGTGGATGAAGACGTGGGACCAACACTGGCACCCCCCTTAGCACCACAGATGCTGGAAATCCATGGCACTGGCACACAAGTGACGGGTTACAGCTAAACACCCCCTGCTGCTCACGGAGAGCCTGCTATACACCATTGAGCCCCTAATGGGGAATTCACACACCATGTCAACCCGGTGCAACCCGTATGTTTCCGAGGCCAGTGTCACACACATTGATGGCTCCATCACAATCCCATTACAGATGACTGTCACCAAGTCTGACCATCAATTCAGGTGAATTCTGCTCCAGGTCATGTGCCCCATGGTGATTCTACATGTATGCAAAGTAACCAAACATGAACAGGAGCAGTGCACACACATTCAAAACAAATACCACTCCCAAAAAGCCGTGCTGCATCCCTTACCCGAAGGAGATTTTCAAACTTGTCCGTGCATGTAACGCTGATTCAGCACATGTTGCTGTGATCATGAGGAATAGCAGGAGCACAACAATGCCACCAGCAAACAGCATGCGCAAGTACCTGTGGATGGGAGACACACCAGAAGTCAGCCAAAAGAAGTACATCCGCATGCATGTGTATGTACTCGACATGTATTAGGTTGTCAACATGCTAGGTGACAATGATGACTCTGGAAAAACATTCTTCTATTGCACCATCACTCGAGTGACACATCCAAACACACCTCAGACTCACTTGGAAGACATGCAGATGGACAAACACATTGCAACACATGCCACACACAGCCCAATGCGTGCACACTCAGACACTGGAACTCACCACTAAGCAAAGAAGTCGCGTATGAGCCGACTCCGCATGTCCTCCACCGCCTCCTCCTCCTCCACATCACTTGCCTCGTGCCCAAGCCCATCATCCTCCATGGGTGGATGGTCCTGCTCATCTGGATCCAGGATGAGTGGCACAGCTTTCTCCACTGCCATGTTGTGCAGCATGCAGCACACGAGGAATATCTTGCAGACCTTCACCGGTGCATATGGGAGTGCGCCACCGGTCTTGTGGAGGCAACGGAATCGGCTCTTCAGGAGGCCAAACGTCCTCTCTATCACTCGCCGGGTCCGCCCATGGGCTTTGTTGTAGCGGTGATCGGCAGCCGTGCTGGGGTTGCGGAGAGGCGTGATCAGCCATGGCATATTGGGATAGCCCGCGTCCCCTACATGGAAACATCATGGACAAGAGTGAGTCAGGAGAAGCAGTAAGACAGGAAGATGACGTTAAATACAGGACTGCCAGAGTATACCCACCAACAATGCATGCTCGTTCGTTGCGCAGCTGCAGCATCATTTCAGGCACCCTGCTACGCCTCATGATGTACGCACCGTGTGCTGATCCTGGAAAACGAGCACAGACATGTGAAATCACCATGTTGGCAAGACACACCGCAAGGGCATTAATGGAGTGGTAATGCTTGCGGTTACAGAAGGCTACCTCCTGTGCCTGTGGTGGTACCAAAGCCACATGTGTTCCATCTATGGACCCAATGACATGGGGCATCCCTCCCAGGGCATAGAACTCACGCTTGACAGCTGTCAACTGCTCAGGAGTTGGGAATTTTATGAACTCATCAAGGTGCTCCAACATGGCCTCTAAAAAATCATGCAGAACACGACTTAACATGGTTTGGGACATCCCACCCACATGGGCAATGGTATGTTGAAAGGTACCCGTGGCCAAGAAATGTAGGGCTGCCATCACCTTCACCTTGGGTGTCAGAGCACCAGGATACCTGTGTAGCGTTTGGAGGTGTGCTGCCAGCCGTGTCGTCAAGTCCTCAATCAAACGTTGGGGGAAGCGGTAGCGGCGTATACAGTCATTTTCCCGCATGTCAGCCAAGTCCGGAATTGCTCGAGGGAGAGGCGGAGCCCTGCAGTGAATTAGAAGGGACAACGAAGAGTGAGTACAGTACACCACCAATGTCAATGTACTGAGCACATGGTCAACAGGCAATACACATATGCTACATACAGAGTCAGGTCTGTGCAATATGCCCTGGACACGTATGGAAGCCATGTGACACTCCTACCAAGAGACAGCTCCAAACGTTTATTCTCAACCTCATAATGCCATGCCATGAAACTAGCTGTGGGCCAGTGTAAGTGAGCAGGCAGACGCATTACAGGAGTTACAGACAACCAAATATGTGCAGAGGAAGGATGTTTGTTGTACAGACAGGTTGCGGAACACTAGAGGCACAGGTCACATGTAATGGAAAAAGGACAGACCACACACCTTGCCATGAAGGATTACATTTCAATAATGATCCCACATACATTGAGAGTATGCAGATATGTCCTTGTTTTGAAACTCTGTGTCGATGCATACACACACACCTTACGTCGGAATCCACATGTGGCGTGGTATGCGTAACACTGTGCCATGGCCATCTACACACAGACACATGTTGGTTGCAGCAACTGCAGATGCATTTGACCAAACACCTACAGCAAGCTAATGGGAACACACGACACATACATGACATAGTCACATCGTGCAACGCGGGTAGTCACATGTCAGGTGTGAAAACCCCTTTAGCTGGCATCAGGGGACAGTTGCGTGTGTTGTTGACTGTGCCATGGCAGTGACGCTTTTCACAAGTGTTCTGTACTACATGCACACATGTCAAAGGAGTGAAGGGGATGTCTGGCACATAGTCCACCATCACACATGACATCTGTACACATGTCATCATACATCTATTGCCTTCACAACTCAGGAGTAATGTGCCACATTACAGCCTGACACACCTGTGCCCCACACATGTAGTACTGCACAGACAATGCCTTGATGTCCAGCCTTGGACAAGTATGTCAGCTCTATTCCTTTCTGTGTGCTGCCTGTCACCACTGTCAGGTGTGGAATGCACCGTACATGCACTCTGAGAGCGTGTGTACGTTCCCCATCACTATGGGAGTGCTGCCGTAGGCCTACCCATAGAGAAACGGCCCGTACACGCGCGTGTATGGGCCGTTTCACTATGGCTTTGCTCGCGTATGCGTACCCATAGTGATACGCCCCGTACACGCGCGTGTACGGGCCGTTTCACTATGGCTTTGCTCGCGTATGCGTACCCATAGTGATACGCCCCATACACGCGCATGTACGGGCCGTTTCTATGCATTTGGGGTGCCCTAGGGCCCTGGAACTCACCGTACCTGTGTGTGAATGTCCAAATTACATAGGGGACACATGAGGGACAAGTATAAAGCCCTACATGCATGCTGGTTGTCATGGAGACCGAGTTTAAAGTTTGAATTTTTTTCATCAGGTGCCCAGCTAAAGTCGGTTTGAAAGAATCTACATTGTTGCAAAGTGGTTGTTGAGTTGACATCCTGCTCAATAAAAAAAAAGAGCAAAGCCACTGACTGTGGTAGGTTTAAAGGGATTGGAGGAAACATAGGATGCAAATGTGAGTGACCAATCACTCTGTACTCCTGTGAATGAAACAGGGCAGCAAGGTAGATATAAGGCAGCCAGGTCCCATGAGAGAGCACTTTCCTGCACATCCTTTGATTCAACTACACTGCTGCTGCTCGTGAATCCTCTGGCACCATGTCCAGGTCTGTGGAGAGGGCCCAGCCTTTCACCCAGGAGGAGAACCAAGCCCTGCTGGATGTGATCCTCCCACAGTACCCCATGCTGTATGGTCGACCAGGGGTTCAGGTGAGTGCTGAGTCCACTAGCAAAGACTGTGCCCCTTTTTTGTGACTGTGACTTCTGCCATTGTGTCCAGGTGTAACACACATGCAATGTACTGTAGGGTGGGTCCCGGGTGGGGGAATGCCTAATGTCTCCCAGCCAGAGCATGCTGTGGTGCATGTCTGCTCTCCTCACTTGCATTGTGTGTACTGTGACAATCACTGCATGTGGCATTACACATTCTGCCTGTCTGATCCTCCTGGGAATGTTGTTACTACAGTCCTTATGTGAATCTGTGGTCCCCCCAGTGTGACAGGTGGCAGTACCCACAGATGTGTGTTTGTTTAGTGTACATGTGCTGAGAGTGTCCAAATGATGTGTTTGTCCCCTGGACATTGGTGTGTGTGTGTAAGTCCCCTGTCATGTGGGTGAGTGCATATGTGGAGTGTAGCACCCCAGCTGCATGAGGGATGGATATACCCTGCCCATCTGATGTGAGCAGGGAGCAGTGCTGTGTGTCTGCGGTGATGGGCCAGCCCCACACCTGTGACACCCCCCAGTCTAGTGGCACATGTGCAGAGTGAGGTGTGTAGCTGCAGTTGTCAATGTCAGGTGATTGTCCTGTGGCTGTGTGTGTCTGTGTACTCTGCTGAGGGCGCCTCAGTGGCCTGTGGCATGTGACTGCTTGGAGGTGCTGCACATAATCCTGGTGTCGCTTGTGATGCACAGTGTGAGCCTGGATGATTGATTGTGTCGTACCCCTCATGCCACCTGTGTACTCTACAATGCCACCTAGTGCTTTTTGCCTTCCACAGAGGAAAGTGTCCCTATGACACAGGTGTAATGAGTTTGATGCATTCTATGCCCTGTTAAAACCAGCCAAATTGTTCTAATGTGTGTCTCTGTGACATGTCGCAGGTGTATTGATGTTGTCTCACTTTTTCATCCTCACAGGTAGGCGCCTGTGCCAAGGAGCAGATCTGGAAGGACGCCGTCAGTGCCGTGAGACAGACGGATGGTCGGAAGCGGCGCCTAGCCCAGGTGAGGAAACGCTGGCAGGATATCCGGTGCTGGACGCGGAGGATCGCACGGGTCCTGCTGGGGGACTCACCTGTGAGCCAAAAGAACCATGGGCGCCGCCATCTGACCCACATCCACAAGCGTGTGCTGGCGGTCGTCTTCCCTGACATGGACAGGCGCTTACGGGAAAAGCAGCAGCAGGAAGGGGGTAGGTACATGTGTGTTTGTTGTGTGTCACCAGCATTTGTAAGTGCACAGTTGCATGGATACACTGCCAGGGTTTACATGTGCAGTGCAGTTCCTGGTCCCCAAAGTGTAGCGGTGCTGTCCTTCCTCCCTTCCCCTCCTTGGCATGTGTACCCTGGTCTGTGTGTAGTCACACTTGCACAAGGGTATCTAGGCTGCCAGTTTATCGATGTGCTCAATGCTTGCAGCTTCATGTGTGGGGGTGGTGTGTAACAGGTTTTGGGACCTTGCCTGTCCCCTGTCCAGTTCAGTACTTGTGGGGTCCATGTCAGTTGTCACTGATGCTGAGTCCAGACATAGGAGTGTGTCTCTAAAGTGTATTGCTTTACAGCATGCATGTCCTATTTTGTGGCCTGTGACATGATGTGCATGAGTGTGAGATATGCAGAGTGCAGGGATGGTGGCTTGTGTTGCAGTCATTACCATTCTGGACCATGGAGTAGTGTGGCCACTACTGTCCCCTGGGGCATCTTTTCCTAGGTATCATGTGTGTAATCCAAAAATGTCGACAATATCTGTGTCTACAGCATAGGTTGTGCTCTGTGCCATTGTACCCTGGCACCATTTGTGTCTACGTAAACTCTGCTACATGTGTCCACTGTACAGGCTGACCAAATGTCCCTTGTTCATACTCACGGGGGCCAGTGCCTGTGTGTCTTGGTAAAATGATATGATGATGGCCATTTGTAGATGATGTATTTGTACCGGCGCACCAGGGGTATTTGGTGTCCAATCAGGATTTCTTGCAGGCCATGTGTTTTTATTCCAGACTAAGAGATGTAATTGCTTCCTGTGTCTCAATAAATTGTCTCATGTAGGGGGTGGTTAGTGCGGGCAAGGCCTACATGTCTAGACCTGAAGTCTCCTTGCTAGGTCGGGCCAGTGTGTGATGTTTGTCTGGACATACACTCAAGGTGCAGTGACCCATTAATGTTGGGCATGTTTTTAAGTATTGCCTTTGCAGCATGTGCCTACAGTTAATAGACATGGTTCCTGCTCATCCCTTTTTACGCCAACGCTGTGTGCTGCAGATGCTGTGCTGGATTGTCCCCAGTGCCTGGCTCCTCTGTCCAAATCCATATCATGTTATTTGCTATTGTGTCATGCTCTCCATAGTTGGTCAGTGGCATGGTGGGTCAACCAACTGTGTGTTGCAGGGCCTACATATGTGCCTTGTATTGTAGATGTTACTCATGTTGCTTTTCAGGCTATGCACTGTGACCTATGTGGATTTGACTCATGTGACATATGTATACAGGTGTCTGATTTTTTCCTGTCTCTTCACCTTGCTCACAGCATCGTCGGGGGACACCGAGGGAGACACTGGCACGGACCGTGAGGAGGGAGCGAGCACCAGTGCCAGCAGTGCAGAGTTGTCTGGCACATCGAGTGGCACGGAGGCCGACGGGAGTGCAGCGGAGGACCTGTCCAGTCAATCCACCACCGACAATGACGCAGACGGGTCCGAGGCTGAGCACTCCGAGGGGGAGGTGGCTGGTCCCACAGCTGACACCAGCACTCCATCACTACCCGGCCCCTCCATTCCGATCACCGGCCTCCCACTTGCTCGTGTCCCTTCCCGCCGTGCTCGGTCAGCACGTGTCTCCTTCTTGCCAGGCACCGCACCCCCTGCCCCTGTCTCCACTGCTGCCACCAATGCCGAGTCTGTGGACATCCTGCGGCAGTTGCGGGTTGGTCAGACTGCGACGCTTAATGTCCTCCATGGCCACAGCCAAGTGCTCAACCAGATGGAGGCATACTTGGAGGGCATTTCAGCTGCGCAGTCTGACCAACGCAACTTGCTGAGGTCCATAGACTCGACACTGACTGCAGCAGTGGGTCTCCTGCAGCGCTACGTCCCACCCCCTACCCCTGCCCCATCCACACTTCCCACTCCCATGCATGTCCCACGTACACCCAGACGTCAGCATGCACGCACAACACCAGACACAGGCACCACACCAGCAGGGCAGGGCAAGCGCACACATCCTGGCACGCACACACAGGGTGAGGTAGGCACACCCACTGGGTCGGGGGGCAAACGTAAGTCACGCAGCCAGAGTGGGAGTCCGCATTCCACCAAATCCACTCCCTCCAAATCCACTCCCCTCAGCTCTCCTGGCCACGAATCCAGCAAAGATTCCTTCATGGCCGCTCTGTCCCTGAGCCCAACAGTGACACCACCCAGCAAGCGGGCAAAGGAATCCCCGGTCAGGGTAGTTGAGTGCCCCCCCTGTCCACACCCTCCCCCAGTGGCGCTGCGACCCATTCCTCCGCCCCCCCCCTCCTTGGGGCCTGTGGTTACTTCGGGTGCAGGGGATACGCTGGGGGACCTTGCTGACGTGTGCAGCGCCATCCTCACCACCTCCTTTGGCGCTGCCCCAACCCCTGTGGTGGAGTCCTCCGTCCCTGCACCCACAACGCCTGCCCTTGCCCCTCCTGTCCCTGCGGTGCCTGGTCCTTCCCCCCACATGATGCCCCCCCCCTGTGGAGGACAGGGTGGTCTGAACTGTGCAGGCAAGCTAGGGGACACGCGTCCCACTGTGTCCCCCATCCAGCTGTGACTAATGGACTGCCCTATGGGCTTTGTAAATATTGAACTTTATCCACACAAACATTTTTTGCTAATGCTGAATAAAGCCTTTTTTTTTCTTAGAACACTACTGCTTTTGTGGTATTGCTGTTGGTGGGGCTGCTCCATGATTTTGGGTGGTGATCATGTGTTGGGTGTGTGGGAAATGTAGTAGTGTGCTGGTCATAGGGGGCATCCTGGTATCTGTGTGCCATCACAAGGTGTTAGATAAGTTTCTTTGTTCATGTAGGCAGTTACTGCATGGTGAAATTGTCCCAAGGTGTGTTCCTTCCTCTGTGTACCCTGACATCTTCCCTGCAGGGTGTTTCCAATATGTTGCGCTGAGCTGTGTCTACATTAGCTGGGTGTGTGACGGACCCCTTCAACTTTGGCCATGCATGCAGAGCGATGTCTCCACCTGCATCATTCGTGGCATCCTGGGTGATCACTGTACTTGTGTATGTAGTCTGTTGACATGACTTCATGTGGACATGTTCCCTTATAGGCAGTATGCATATGTGTACTCCCAGCCTCGCACACATGTGTTACATGTACTGCAGGGTCTTTGGGCACCTGACTGACAATTGTGGCAATTGGATCTGTGGGTACTCCACCCTTTTTCTTTCCATGGGCACTGCTGGGGGCCTCTGCACACACCCCTCCTGCGTCTGGGCACTGCTGGGAATGATAGGCACACACCCCTCCTGTGTCTGGACACTGCTGGGGGGACTCTGCACCCACCCCTCCTGCGTCTGGGCACTGCTGGGAGGACTCTGCACACACCCCTCCTGTGTCTGGGCACTGCTGGGGGGACTCTGCACCCACCCCTCCTGCGTCTGGGCACTGCTGGGAAGACTCTGCACACACCCCTCCTGTGTCTGGGCACTGCTGGGAGGACTCTGCACACACCCCTCCTGTGTCTGAGCACTGCTGGGAGGACTCTGCACACACCCCTCCTGTGTCTGGGCACTGCTGGGGGGACTCTGCACCCACCCCTCCTGCGTCTGGGCACTGCTGCGAATGATAGGCACACACCCCTCCTGTGTCTGGGCACTGCTGGGAGGACTCTGCACACACCCCTCCTGCGTCTGGGCACTGCTGGGAATGATAGGCACACACCCCTCCTGTGTCTGGGCACTGCTGGGAGGACTCTGCACACACCCCTCCTGCGTCTGGGCACTGCTGGGAATGATAGGCACACACCCCTCCTGTGTCTGGGCACTGCTGGGGGGACTCTGCACCCACCCCTCCTGTGTCTGGGCACTGCTGGGAATGATAGGCACACACCCCTCCTGTGTCTGGGCACTGCTGGGAGGACTCTGCACACACCCCTCCTGCGTCTGGGTGAAGGTACGGTCCGTACATACACTGTTGGGGTGGGGGTACGCTCCATACGTACGCGGGTGTGGGTACGGTCCCTACATACACAGGTGCGGGTAGGCTCCGAACATACGCGGGTCTGGGTACGCTCCATGCATACACGGGTGGGGGTACGGTCCGTACATACACTGTTGGGGTGGGGGTACGCTCCATACGTACGCGGGTGTGGGTACGGTCCCTACATACACAGGTGGGGGTACGCTCCGAACATACGTGGGTCTGGGTACGCTCAATGCATACACGGGTGGGGGTACGGTCCGTACATGCACTGTTGGGGTGTTGGTACGCGCGGTACATACACAGGTGGGGGTGCGGCCCATACCCAGGCCTTTGGAACATGGGTACGGGCCGTACCGCCATTATTGGGGTGACGTAGGGGTGGGCGTGGTACGACTCGTACCCACGCTCTTAAGGCGTGGGTACGGTACGTACCGGACTTGTTGTTTTGCCGGTTCGTGTGTACATCCACTTCCGTTGCTGGACACGCCCCCACCCCCTCGAAGTGACCAGGCCCTGAAGGTCAGGTATGTCCAGGGCATGTATGATTTGTGACTTGGGTGGGGGTTTTGTGTCCTGCCCCTGCCCCCCCCTTTGCCCCTGGGTGTTGTTCTGACCTTCTGCGGCGTCTGCGTCGGTTCCTGTAGAGCAGGTGGACTGCTATGAGGGCTGGGATGACACGTAGGTTCGGGTCCATGGCTGTCCGTCGCGTACAGGTGCTCCTTGCGCGCGTCGTCCTGATTTCCCGGCAGTTTTTGGCAGGCGGAGAATTTTATCCGTGCGGGGTGACGTCGGTGCGGTTCGTACTTCCTGGTTCGTGAAACGCAGCCTGAATGCGTCCCGACGTCATGTCGGCGCTTTCCCCGGATCACATTTGTATGTATATTTTCGTCGGTCGGTGTTTTGTACGAATCGTACGGAAATGGTGTTTCCATGCGAATCGTACTTCCATGTTTGTAATGTTTTTTTTCCGGGTACGAGTCGAACGGAGAAAACGCTCCGACCGAGGGTTCGTACCCGGTTTTTCCAGGATCAGAATCGGCACCAGAATGGTTAAAGTAAGTAAAAGCCAACTTTCTAAAAGTGGCTTTTGCTAAATTGTAACTTGAAATCCACCTTCACCATAAGTTGTGATTTTAAACTGTGAGTTCAGTGACACCAAATGTGAAACATCTATCTCTTCACAATTGGGAATTACACTATTACACTTAAAATATGTAATAAAGTAATCCCAATGTTATCCTATGGGAGTGATAGGCCTTGCAGTAGTGAAAAATGAAGTTGGAGTTGTCCACTACTAAAACATATAAAACTTAAAAGTACATATCCTGCCTTTTAAATACATTGCACTCTGCCCTGTGGGTCATTCAGGGCCTACCTTTGGGGTGACATATGCATAAAAAAGGAAGGTTTAAGTGTGGCAAGAGGGTTACTTAATTGGGTGACGCAATGAGTACCGCAGGCCCGCTAGTAGCATTTACATTACTGGCACTTGGCAAACATAGTGCAGTATACTAAGGACTTATAAGTACATTACATATGCCAATTGGGGTTTAAGCCAATGTTACCATGTTTAGGGGAGAGAGCAGTGGTAATGTTTACAGAGTCCTAAAACAAGAAAAAACTAGGTCAGAAAAATGGAGGAGAGCAGCCAAAAGGATGGGAGAAAACCACCCTAAGGCAGTTAAGTCTACTAGAGATTTCATAAACCGCTGAAGAAGAAGACAAAATCCCAAAAAGACCCCAGGTATGAAAAACTTCCCCACAAAATTAACAATGTACTGTGGCAACAATTCATCCAATTCGCTGCTTTCAGGGAAAATACATTCAAATTTTATGGCACAATTGGGAAATATTTGTTCTGATTTTAAAAGGAAAATAGCAGACCAAAATTGGTCAGATTTACACCACGCTGGACTAAAGAGAAATTACAAACTATTTTGGAAGCTTATTGCGAAATCCAATGGTACTAAGAAATCCCAGTCGCCAGTCTCTACTCGAGCTTTGGAGAGGTTTAACTAGTTTTCTATACTCTGAGCTGAAAACTCTGGCAAAAATATATATGAGACAGTCCTATTTTTGCTGCAAGCTTAAAACGTTCACCTAAAAAGAATGAAACTTCTGACGGCTAAGCAGATCAAGGTACTTATAAATAGAGTAAGATCTTCCGCAGCCAGCCATGGTACCGGATATGATTCTGGTAAAAGTCCTGAAGGAGGCTCACCCATCTTGAAGCACATTTCTAACTCCCTTGTTTACATACCACTACAACAAAGGCAAATCCTGCATTCCTAGGCTGGGAGTTTAGCTGTCGCACTACACAAGAATGTTTCCTGCTCTGTACCAAGTAACTATTGACAAATCACCTTTCCTGACACCATAGAAAAGATATTTGTGACCAGTATTCTGGAGTGCTTAGAAGAATTAGTCTATGAAACAGGCGTCATCCCTTATGTCCAAGCCAGCTTCAGATCTAAACATTCATTAACAGACACCATTGCCACTGTCCGAACCCTGATCGACAAATAAGTTGTGGCACATTTGCTAATTTTATACACCGTTTTTGTTGATTTTTCAACAATTTTCAACAGGTTAGGCGGACCTTGTCTCTGTGAGAAAATGGTCTGACTGGAAATATCATCTAATGTACTAAGATTGATCACTGCTTTGCACTGTATATGAAACTGCAACTTTTGACATGGTTAGAGCCCACTTTTTGCCTGATGCCAGATGTAATTTCGAACTGTGAATGCAGTGGGTCCCTGCTAAACAGGTTCTCAGTGACAAATCTCTTTCTTAAAACTGTACCATGATTGGCACAACTTCAGCCACCCATGTAAGTCCCTAGTAAATGGTACCCCTGCTACCTAGGGCATTGGGACAGCAGAGGGTCCACTGGGGCTGCAGCACAAATTATGCTACCCCAGAGACCCTCATCAAGACTATGCAAACTACCTTTGCAGGCTGCATTTCTTGGTGCAGAAAAAATTAAAGAGCCAGTATGGCACACAGCTCTGTGTGCCATGCCCCTATACACTGCATGAGGTATAGGTAAGTCACACCTACTGTAGGCCTTACAGCCCTATGGCAGGGTGCACTATTTCCCATGTGTCGACATGTCTGCATGAGCAGATATGACCCTGCAATATCCGAGCCATTCTTGGATATTGTAAGTGCACAGGGAAGCCATAGAGAGTGCATGGGCTGGATAGCTGTCATTATAGGTTTCCTAGCTCCACGATGGCTTCACTGTACCCTAAGATGTTTGGTATCAAACATCTCATCTTAATAAATCCTTGATGATGCCAGTGTTGGAATTATTAATAAATGCAAACAGGAGACCCTTTCGAGGGTCCCCTGGAAAACCTACCAAACACTGGTGTGGTCTTAGCCAGCCTGCCACCACCAGACATGTTTCTGACATCATGGGTGACAGCCAGTGCTCTCAGAGGCCAGTAGCAAAGGCTGCTCTGGGTTGAGGTAATTCAAACCTCCTCCAGGTCAGGATGGCCTTCCAGGGTGGGAAGCTTCAAAGGCAATGCTGCCTTTGAAATCCGACCCAGGCATCTCCAGATAGTGGAGGGTGCCAACCCTCCTTTCCTGCTCCACGTTTGGCGTGAGGACAGGTGGGAAAATTAGTTAAATTAGGAGGTGGGTCCCCATTAAGCCAGCACCACCCCTAAAGTAGGACAGGTGATGTGGACAGGGTCGGACTAGGAACCGAAACTGGCCCTGGCAAACTGCACAGCCAGCCCCCAAGGTGGGGCCAAGCTGTTTCCTTGGGCCGGTTTTGGGTGATTCTGTTACAGGGAGCCGATATTGCCAGCCCCCGGTAACAAAAACGTCCCCTCAGGGGCCCAAAACCGGCCCCCACCCTGGCGGCCCACTGGGAAAACGCCCTGTGCCCACTACGGCCAGTCCGGCCCTGGATGTGGAACCCACTTTTCACTGCCCTCCATCTTGGTTTGTGAGGGAATCAGCCAATTAGGGTCAGGTTAGTGCCCCTTCCCTCAGGAAGTGGTCAGTTAGAGGGCGTAGACACCATAAAGGTAGGTAGCCCATTGGCTACTACTTGTCACCCCTGTTAATGCCCCAAAATGTAGTATTTAGGTGACATCCCTTGACCCTGAACTCAGATTTGATGGACACAGAGAAGAAAAGGACAAAGAGGAGCTGCTTACCAGAGGACTGAAGCCCTGCTGCAGAAAATTGGTGCCAAACCCTATCTGCTGCCTTAAGGAATTGACATTCATGGTGTGCTGTCTTGTCCTGCAACTTTGAGACCTTTAAGAACGCCAGAGCTCCTCCAGCCTTCTACAAATTGCCAAAGAACTCCCTTGGAGTGGAGGTACTGCTCACCTGCAGCCGCAGGCACCTAACCGCAGAATCCGGTTTTATCATCTTGCTGCTCCCCGGCAACTCCGGCGCAGTACCAAAACAAAAAGTGGTACACCAGCTCCGGAGGATCAAATTTGTCTCCTCTCCAAGTGTAGAGCCACCAGGATCTCTCTGAGGCGTGCCACACTAACACCCGGGGTAGCAGACCATCTGCAGCTTTCACCAAAACGAAGAGTCCAATTCAGACTCCAACTGCCCAGGAAGCAAGCACCCATCGAGGGACTTGAGATCCCTGAGATCCACTTTGTGAGTGGCCCACCTGTCACGGAAGTTGCCTGTTCTTCACGGTGAGGACATCTTGACGCGTGCGCCTGGCTGACCTATCTGCCTGAGCTGGATACTGATGAATCAGCTGTGCTCTCATGGTCCTTAGGCCCTTGTGACCAGCTCCCTCGAGTGGGACTCCCTCGAACTTACCTTTAGCCCCCTTGTGCAGTGTGTTTTCAAGTGGCTGTCTTCTTCGCAGCACACCAGCTACCAATAAGCTAAGCACTCTGCTCTCTGCCGAATCTGGGATGCTCCCAAGATTCCACTGGTGGAACATTGGGCCTGGCCTTGTTAATTACCTAAATCTCAAAGGTGAACCTTGATATCCAACTGTGTGATTTTATATGCATTTTTCTATTTTCTCCCATGGACTTCAATGGTGCATAATTGCTGACAAATGTGATTTATTTTGCGAACTTGAAAAATTCACATCTTAAAATGTACTTTCTGTAGAGTGAAACTCTTGGTCTGAAAGAATACATAAAAATCTGTGATTTTAGGTCTCGCCTGGCGAACGCAGCGCGGAGCGCTGCTGTCGCCAGCGAGATCAATTGTTGCTGACTTGCCTCGGAAGTGGGACAGGAGA
The DNA here is from genome assembly GCF_964204655.1 of Triturus cristatus. Classification (NCBI taxonomy): domain Eukaryota; kingdom Metazoa; phylum Chordata; class Amphibia; order Caudata; family Salamandridae; genus Triturus; species Triturus cristatus. The sequence goes on from NC_140593.1 coordinate 905,157,444, forward strand.
TGGGCACGCGCAGGCTTTTGGCGGATTGGAGCCTGTGTACACGCTTGTGAAGACGCTCTTGCATGTAACGTGTACAGCCACGCGGCGTGCACATCTCCTGTCCCCCTTCCGTTGTCAACAGCCTCATGCACTTTCACTTTTCATTCCCCCCGTCGGAGACAGCTTGTTACCTCAGGTACGGTTGCGGACGTGGGCATCCGGAGTCCGGATGCCCACGTCCGGATTCTCGGGTCCCTCTGCTCTCTGGAGGCAGCCCGGTGCCTGGTTAGTCTGTTTGCACCAGCTCACATACCTGGCCAGCTCTTCCTGCAAAATCTCTGTGCTCTCACATGTAAGCAGGAAAGGGTAAGTTTACTTTCAGTTACAACGGAAAGGGCGGGTCGGTCGTGCCTGCTGAACTGGCTTTTCCAGTCCTGCTTTCCTAGATAACCGCCAAGTTTTGGAGAGAGCTCGCCTAAGTACCTGTGGTCATTTGCGCCTCCCTCAAGAAACCGGTATTAAATCCTGAAACTCGGGTGGTTTGTAAATACAAATTGGGAAAAGGCGCCTTTCATTATTTATGTATTGCAGAGGTAAAAAGAAGTAAAAGTACGGGAGATGAATCTTTTCTTCTCCCTCCTCATTCTCACTGTATTGCTTTCATTATAAAAATCAACAAGCATTTGCAATGCAATAGGTCTCGCATTATTTAAGTTTGAGCTATTGGCATTGCTAAATAATGCAACACCAATAGCTCAAACTTTAATAATGCGACACCTATTTCATTGCAAATGCTTGTTTGTAAATTGGTCTCAGATTTATTCTTGAATGTGTGTCTCATTTAGTGCCTCTGTCAGTACAACAAATGCTTAGCACTACCCTCCAATATGCCTCATCCATACTAGCAAACAAATAGAGTGTTAGTATTATCTACTTTTGCGTCTGTATACCAATCTGGGTCTCACTGGACTCTCTACACAGTGTACTTCATGTTAGTGCACTATACAGAGAGCCAGCTTCCTACAGTCTGAAATTGCAGCCTTTAAACAGATTCCAAAATATCTACTAATGACTTTGTATCACAATGTCAGAAGAACAATACTCATGCTCAGAGTGGGCATTTTGCCTTTGAACATTTACAAAGGGCTTTGGTTAGGTATTGGACATGCGATCCGTACTTGTGGTCTGTGTCATGGTGGGGTGCAAGACCTGAAGGATGCACTTTATATTTGTTCACATACAGTTGTTGTTGATGCTAGGAAACGCTGTATACTTCCATTGTACTTCAAATATAAGTTAATAAAAAAGGACAAACTGTATATGGCAAAATTCCCCACAAATGAGTGTGTATGTTATAATCTGTTTACATTTTACACATTCTTTTACAACTATTTTAACGTCAACTGTATGATATAAGATATATGGAGAGTGATGCTCATTTTCTCAAAAACAGATGTTGTTGTAGTAACGAAAATGATATTGCTTCACTGTTTTTTATAGTAATAGGACAACAGTAGTTATATTGATTGTATTTCAGTAATGTTTTAATTTAAGATTATACGTAAAATCTTTTAGTGAATTTGTTTTCATTCTTTTTTCAATTCATATCTATGAAATAATGTGACTGAAAAGCAGTTTTTAATCATTTTCATTGTTAATCGCAGAAGAAGTTATAATCAATAAACTTAAAATTGAGCTTAAAAAAGGATCAGAGATTGTCAAAGGATAAAATGAGAAACAGTAAAATTGCTCACAAGATATAGATTTGACGTAAACTCGAGTCCAGACGCTGACAGGGGTTGTTCTCCTTCCTGCAAGTCTTATTTCGATGAGGTCTCTCCCAAATGTATTTCGTTAGGAAGAAAACTAGAGTCCAGACACTAACAGGGGAGGGGGAGGGGGAGGGCTGCAGCCTGCAAAAGTCTTAGTTCAACGTGGTCTCTCCCAAATTTATTTCGTTAGGAGAATTTCGATTCTTCCAGATTTTTTCTGGTGACGCTCACGATTCGCTTGACTGGTGATGTGAAAAAGTACTTCCCCCCTCTTTCTTTTGGATCTTGGTTGATACTCAACCTGTCACGTCAGCTAAAGTGTTGCTGTTCTTGTGATGGCCTGTGAACTTTACTGGCCTTTGAGTCAAAGCGTCAACCGGTTCACAAGTGGACATATGAGGAGTGTAATAAAAAGAAGATAGGATGACTAATTTTCTTTTTATACATATATAACAATTTCAACTCACCACTTGTTTTTACGAATCTGACTGTGGTTGAGTTATTCACAACTGTGCAGCACTTCATTGCCGCTCAAGCATTGTGCCGCATTGTAATTTTTTCACTGTATGACTAATTCAATACAATCACATTAACCATTACAGATTTTTAAGTATATGTTTTTTTTCCTTATGTTACTATTTTTCAGTCGAGATTCATTGATTATATCCTTAATATGCTTACAAACATCATTTACCGAATTTCACACTGCATTCTGATTGCATAAATGAGGCTTTACATTTTTACCATATGGACCATTATTTCTTGATAAACCTTGTTTTCAGCTGCATTTCAGAAACTGAAATTCTGCAGCTACATCATAGACATGGAAAGCACTCCAATCTATATGTACATGTTACTACTATAAAATTATAATATCCGTAATTGTGATGATATTATTGTTGCTTATATTGTGTCAGGCATTTAATTATTAACATTACTGTTTAATTTTGCTTACCTGTTTGTGCATTGGCTCACTTTTATGCAGATCTGACAGATAAGCTTCGTTCACTGGGCTCCTGTAGAAACCAGTGGTCACGTCAGCATCGCCAGCGTGGGCACTCCTCGAGACGTCTGGCGCAGGCGCAGAGCGAGACTCTGAAGCCACTCCGAGCACCAGCACGAGACAGAACCAGGTCTCCATCTTGATGTCTGTCCAAAGTGCCGAAATCCCCGAGTTCGGAGGAACCTCCTCTTATAATGTCCGCCTGGTTTCCGTCTGTGCAGTAGGACGCTCTCTGTGGCTGTGACGACGCATCTAACTTCAGGGTAGTCATGTTGTTCTTAAAGTTGCGATGTGCGCATCTGTCGCCATTCACTAGTTCCTCCTTATGCTCTAGGGCTAGTGCAAGTGGTCCATTTCGTAAAGACTTGATGTGATTATGTCACTTCCTGTCAAAAAAAAGCTTTCAGCCCCTGCTCTACAATATTTTTTTATCTCTACAATATTGTTTATCTCTTTTTCTTGTGCTTTTGCATATATACATTCATTGTACAACACAGAGCGCAATCCGGAGACAAAGTATATTGACCGTTTGGTCGTACCGCCGTATTTACGGATCCACTGTAAAGCATTTCAATAGTATATGAGCTATAGGCTAGTATATCAAGTAGTCTTACACCAACAGCTGCTAAAACGAGACTGCACCAGCAGTGTCGGATTGGGATCACAATTTGGCCAGGGCACTGACGAAACAAGCATTTACAATGCAATGGTCTCGGCATTGGTAAAGTTAGAGCTATTTGCATTGCTCATGACATTATTTTTGTTTTTAAAACATTTAAAGAAACGGCATTGTTATTTACAATGTCAATAGCTTAATCACTCTCAAATGCGAGACCTTTTGCATTTGTACTCACACACAGAGCCACACACACACAGCCACCCACACACAGAGCCACCCACACACACAGAGCCACTCACATAAAGCAACCCTCACACAAATAGAGCCACCCACAGAGCCACCTACACACACAGTTACCCACACACAGACAGAGCCACCGCGCATAGAGCCACACACACAGAGCCACATACACAGAGCCACACACACAGTGGCTTCCACAAACCTTCCAGCACCTGTGACGAGATTAGCAATAAATCATCAAAATGCAAGTTGGGCGGCACACTATTCTAAGCACAGCTGTTTAGCTTACGTGTTTTAAGCCACGCCCTTACTTACATTGACGACGCCCCTTTGAGACCCCCCCCCACGCCCAATCTTTCATCCCACTTAAAGCCCTGCCTGTAACCCTTAGATTTCAACACTGGAGAATACAGGGTTACTTCCTCCTAGAACATAGACGTCACACAGAGTAGTCCAGTAGGCTCATGAAAGAACTTTTGACGGCACAAGTCGGAAAACAGAGGTAATTGCTGTTTACGACTTGTCCTGTCTGCATTCATTAGGTTACATTTAAAGTTGTATGTGTATATTACCTTTAGACACCTCAAACGCAAAAAAAATGGCTGAATCAGCGTAGTTCTTCAAAAAGAGTAAACTGTATTTCTTTTTTTTATAAAAACGTAGAGTAGTTCCTGGAGCGCCGTGCGCATGTTCAAGCAACCAGCTGGCCGGTATGGCGGCCGTCTGTCGCTCCGCCTGTTTGCCTACCCCGGCTCGAGAGCTCGCGTCCGTGCAGCGACAGCTACGGCCCCCGCGCTCTGCGTGTGTGTTGTAGAGGCTGGTGCAGCTGTCTCTCCTGTGTGCCAACACCCCCAGTCCTCGCGCGCAGAGACACGCACACGCGGCCTCCTCCGCTTCATGAATATTCATGCTTGGCTCCTGCCTTACACCGCCACTTTGGGCGGCAAATGGCCGCACAGCTGCTGGGAGCCCAGCATTGCAGGTCTGTAAGGGAGCGCGCTGCGGTACTGCAAGCGAGGAAATCAAATTAATTTGAAAGAATACTAAACAGATTGATTCTTCGTTAATGTCTTCCTCGGCAGAGTTTACCAAGGAGAATGGGATGTCAATAGGCGTGGCATGGGGGTCTTTCTTTCGATTAAGAGCAGCAAAGAACAGTCCGCAGTTTCTGAATTCAGAAAGAAGTGCCTCATTGCTGCCGCTTGTGGTGTCCCGTTACGTTCGTTGAGCCATTTAACATGTTATAAAATTTTAAAACTTAATTTCGTGTTAGCAGTAAAAAAATAATTTGCTGCGAATAGAAAAATAATAAACGACCCTTTGTTAAACTTTCGTGTTTTCGTCACAAGATGCTCGTAGCTCATTTCTGCAGGTCACAGACAGGTGCGGGGACTCGGGGAGTTATGCACATTACATCAAAGAGTGGCCCGTGGGGAAACGCGGATTCCGGATATTTAATATTTGTTTAACTTAACACTGAAACAATAAGACAGCAGTCGAGAAGAAGGAGGAACATAGAAAATGGTAGAGAAAGAGATATTCTATACCCCCGACGTAAGAAACACTACCTTTTGAGATGACTAATAGCAGAAGTTATTAGAGCCCCTAGTGGATATTGCTATTGACAAGTTTAAAGTAGATTCTAGGGGTCGAGTGGTAGCACAACGTTTTTGTGTGTGTTTTTTTAGGCAAGGCAGCACTCGTACAGTGAAAAACAAGTAAAGAGGAACAAGCCGAGGGCACCGGAAGACACCACAGCCTTTCTCCGAGGCAGAGCAGAAATGCCTCGGAGAAACGCAGCGTCCTTTTCGGATTCGGAGGCGTGTTTTGCTGTTATCTCCTCCAGCCATTGGCTGGAGGAGATAATTAGACTTTCTGCAAAAAACACGCCCCTGATCCGAAAAGGACGGGGCATGATCGGAGTGACGGGACCTCTTCTCCAATGGCTGGCCAGCATTGAAGAGGCCAGCCAATGGAGAACAGGGGAGAAGAGGGGCGGGTTCAAGCCCCTCTTCTCCAAGTCATTAAATCTCGGATCGAGACTGCGCAAGCGCAGCCTTTGAGCCGAGACCTAAAAAGTGGCCCACATTCGCGGAGCATGGTCCACATTCACGGGCGTGCCCTTTCATGAAATACACAAGGAATGTAAGTAGAAGGATATTGTTCTTGGGAAGGACACAGGGCAAAGGTGACATGTCCTACAAGCTGACCAACTGAAAAACAGCGAGGCCCCTTTCTATTATAAATTTTTTCCTCAGCCCTCCAGCGCAGGAGCACCTGAAAAGCAGTGAGGCCCCTTTCTGTTAAAAATTATTCCTCGGCTCTCCAGCGCAGGAACACCTGAAAAGCAGCAAGACTTCTTTCTATTAAAAAATGATTCCCCAGCCCTCCAGCGCAGGAGCATCTGAAAACAGCGAGGCCCCTTTCTATTAAAAAATTATTCCCCAACCCTCCAGCACAGGAGCACTTGAAAAACAGCGAGGCCCCAGCTATTTGTAAATTACGCAGCCATTCACTGCCTCAGGGCAATGGCCTGGCAGGAGAGGGAATAAAGCAAAAAACAGCTGCTGGGCCATCCATGGGAGTGCGGGGGGGGAGGGCTAAGGTGAAGATGGTGCGAGTTCCCATCCTCACCTGGCCCCCACAGCGAGACTCATTCTTCCTCGCTTACTATGCCCTGAATGAGAAGGGCTGTGGGTGAGGTGTTAATGAAAACACTGTTTCAGGGCTGTGTCGGCCCCAGGGGGGCCCAGGTGAAAATTGTTCAAAGGCCCGAGCAACACCTGGCCCCCAGGGAGCCCGATTCTGGCACACAATCACCCCTCCCCAGCCCACTATCAGCGTGATTGCTTGGCAGGGGTCAAGGAGAGGCCACAGCTGATCATCGTTGAACGGTCGCACACCGAGGCTGCTTTCCTCTCCCTGTGAGTGCTCTCTGTGGACTGGGAAAGGGGGGGAAATAAACGGCCCACAGAGGGCACTAAGACACCAGCCCTTCAGCCCATGCCCGAGTGCCCGCAGGGCCAATCCGCCCCTGTACACCAGCCTGCAAGATTCAGAGCAGTGGCGGCTGGTGACATTAGAAAGTGGTGAGGTGTAAAAGTTGTGGGTGAGTGCACTGTGGCGAGCGTGCCTAGTGTGCCAGTCTGACCGGCATAAAGAGGGTTCTTGGAGGGGATGGGGGGGGATATAATAAAAATTTTGAAAAACAGGCAAATGGTGCATTTTCAATCAAATTTGAGATAGCAAGAATGCTAATAAAGCAATTGTGAAAGTGGTCACCATAAGGCATGCCAATGCATTTGAACTTATTGGACTTTCACAGGGGAGACGAGAACATTGCATTCAGAAATCCCCTTTACGCAGTGTGTAGCCAGAGCACCTCCTTGAAAGCATGCTTTTATTTATTTTGTGGAGTTGTGGTGTGCTGTCTAAAGTGCTACGTATGGAATCGCCCCTCCATGCTTCCGATGATGGCTTCCACCAGCCTATAAAACAACTGTGCCAGCCTATAAAACTACAATGTGTTACCTTGTGCACAACAAAAGTGCTTTACAATGTCTACAGCCTGTGGGCCTACAAAAATGTTGCTCAATGCTCCAAGAAGTATAGTTAAATAGGGGATGTGTGTATCAGAAGTTAGATATTTTTTGTGTATCAGTGCTTGTGAGCATTTTTACGTGGCAACAATGAGCCAAAACCACACCCATGACAAGTGGGAGAATTTCATGGAAATTTGCAATAGGGCGGGGGTTCGAAGAGTTTGAGCTGAAAGGCCTTAAAATATAGGTCGGACACAGGCAAAAAGAACCACAAAGCTGGCATATGGACAATCTAGTTACTTTTCTGCTACAAAGTATGTCCCATGCAAAGAAAGTGCTGAACAATTAGGAATGAGAATTGTAGGAGAGTAGGATCTGCACTTATGTTGCCCCCACTGGCTGGGTCCCTGCTAATCAGGGCCCCAGTCTCTCTGTTCTCTCTAAACAACTTGGAGTGCATATTAGATGCACTAGTGATTGGATACCGTGGTACCTTATGAGCCCCTAGTATATGGTACCTTAGGTACCAAGGGCATAGGTACTTCACAGGCCTACCAGGGGCTGAAGCATGTATTATGCCACCCCTGGGAAGCAGACTAAATCTGACACCACAGGCCTGCTACTGCAGCCTGGGTGAGGTAGTGTTAGCACTCCTCACTGAGGTATAGGTTCCCTATATCTCACCATACACACACATATAAACCTATCAGTCACCCCTAAGGCAGGCCCTATCAATCCTGAGGGCAGGGTGCTTGGTTTACAATGTGAGGGGGTGCCTCTGCATGAGCAGGGTCCCTCTGCAGCTGGCAGAGTCTATTCTCTGTGGCTGTTTGTGGATGCGGTTAAACCATATACTCTTAAGTGCATTATAACCTACCGGTAAATGCTAACTTTGGAATGACTGCATCAAAACATGTCGTGTTTGGGGTCAAACAACTTGGAATCATACCCCCACACCAGTAACGGGTGTGGGAGTATGATCCCACCCTTCTAGAGGGGAAGACATGTACCTACTGTGGAAACACGGTAGAAATCTGAAAGAGCCCTGGCATCACACAATGGATGCCACCAGCACAGACACTGGGCTGCCCTCCTGCTGCTGACTGAAACTCGCAGTGGAGGAGGCCCAACAATAGGCATCCTGTCACAGGGAGGTGTCACCACCTTCCAGACAGGATTTAGTGTATTGGGGCTGGGTGGTTGCACTCCTAGAGTGCTTTGAAGTCCTGCACTGGGGGAGCAGTAGGCTCCTCTGTGCATATGCCAGCTCAAACCGGTTTAGGGGCTACCTGCCCCTGCTCTGGCACGAAACTGGACAAAGGGAAGTGGATGTAACCACCCACTCCCCTGACCCTCCCATAGGAGTGGTCATAGAGCTAGTCCCTCCCTTTCCTTTAGTATAAGATAGGGAAACCTTGCCCTTGCAAATCAGATATCCCTGGACGACGCTCTACAAGAAGAATCCTGGCCCTTCGACGTTCCACTACCTTTGGAAGACTGAAGAATCTCCCTTGGAGTCAAGGAGTGACTCCCCTGCTTGGCAGGCACCAAAAACTTGAATCAACGGTCGCAAACTTTCCCGCTGGTGTCCGAAGTCCCTGCAGCCCCGGAAGTAGATTTCCTGACTTCTTGACGGCCATTGTGAGTCCCCAGCAAAGCTGAGGCGAGTGGACTCCACGAGTGACGAGGAACAGCAATACCCGGGTACCGTGCACTATTGTCGAGTGCAACCCCTTCACGATGTTCTACAAACTTGTGCATTGGACCACGTGAGGTCCAAGACTCCAGCAGGATTTCCCTCGAAAATCAGAGGCCTACCTAGTCCCGAGTGACCGTGGGCTCCTGTGAAGTGAATCCTCATGCGGCGTCTTTGCGATCCCTTGCCGGCTGGCTTGTGGGTCCCCTGAAGACTTTCTCATCAAACCAAAGGGATCCCCTCCTTGCTCCAGACCTGCCCTGACTTACCCTTGCTGGGTGAGTCCCTCAGACCTTGCTGGTCTGCACCGCTGACTTTCTTCACTTTCCACAAGACTTGCTGTTGCCAAGGCTTGTTGGCTCCAATCCGATTGCCGACACCTCAGTAAGCTGCAGACTTTGTGGGACACTCCGAATCCAGCTCCTGGTCATCGTCGACGCCTCCTAGACCTCGTGGCTGAAGAGTCAAAACACCCTTGATCACCTGAAATCACCCGACTTCCGTGGACATCCATCTTCCTGGCCCCGGGTCACTGGCAAGTGACTGTGAACACTGTCCCTTCTGCTTTCAGGTCCTCTTCATCCTGAATCCAGCCTTGGATTCCACCGGACACTTCTCCAGTCTTCACAAGCAGCAAAACTTCTTCTGCTTCCATTGAAAACGACGAATCGACCCGACATCAAAAGACACCTATGCACCCAGCTTCCCTGGGTGAGGTAACTCGTGCACTCCGGTGCTCCTGTGTGTGTTGGCCCTCGAACTACTTACCTTGTAAGTGGCTTGCTTGTAGACTCTATAGAAGTACCCTTAAACTTTAAAAATCCAACCGCAACTTGTTCCGTTGAAATAAATAGGGAACCCGCGTCTGTGTTCTCACACTGCACGCATCTCCCGTGGGTCCTTTACTTACCTGCCTTGGGTGGATTAGCGAGGCCCCAGCGATTCTACAGACCCTAGGTCCTGTCCCCTTGAAAGTCGACATTCCTAAACCTGTTTTTTAGTATATGGTCTGGTACGCCCCTAGGGCCCCCGCCATATTTGTGCTTAACTTATTGTGAAACGTTGATATTTGCATATGTTCCTGACTTCTAATCTCATAAAGAGATTAGTAGAGTGTGTCTAGTAATAAATATATATATATTTGATATATATACCTGTGTGGTGTCCTTTCATTTGGTAATTCAAGAGATTATAAGGTAAAACAAGCTGCTTTACATTCCTCTGAGACTTAGCCTGAAGGCTGCTCTCCACAGCTACCACTAGGATAGCTTTCTTTAAAAGGTTGTCTTAAACCTATCTGCCATAAGAGTCGAATTGGACTGGTGCAAGGTGGCCACTATAACTAGTGACCAGCATATGCCAGGCCAACTTCTCACAAGAATCCTGAAAAATATATTAGCATTGGCTAAGCTACAGTACCAATAGCTTATATATACGCCGTTTGTAATACCCTGAGTGACCCGCGCAAAAGAAACAATATGCTGGGAGATTTAAAAGTAAATACACAACTCCCCTGATTCTTGTTTAGAAGAATTCCTTTCCTAACTACCCATGCAGGCAGTCAAGAGAATGGTATCTAGCTCACTCTAGAAATTCTGTCACTATCCATTTCTGCCACAACTGGTAGCACTACCTTTCTCCATCCAAGAACAAGAGGATAGTAGAGCCTATCTCCTGAGAAGAGCTTGCCTAGATGAACTCCAGAGCAGGTCCTCCACTAGGGCGAAGGAGCGTCACCCCACTGCTTTCTCGCAGTGCAAGAAGCAGAAACATAAAATGGGAATACATACCATTTCATGTTTCTGTTTCTCGCAATGCAAGAAAGCAGAAGGGTTTTGTTGTGGGCGGGGCTGCTCTAGGGCAGGGCAGCAGTGATGTTCCCACTCCTGAGGGTGCAATGACTGTTTGGTCTCCATGCAGGCTGCAATGCAGCTCACATGGAGGACATGGCCTCCCCGTAAGCCCCTGGCTTGGAGGCCTCCTGACCAATCACAATGCTCCACTGGAGCATTGTGATTGGCTTAGGGGAGGAGAGGGAGGCTGCCTGCTTCCTGTTCCAGGAGCATGAGTCAAGAAGACGTGCGACCCAGCCGGCGAAAAGGTAGGGTTAAATATTTGGTTTTTTATTAATTAAATTAACACCCCACTGTGTGAGCCCCCCGCCCCCACCACCCGCGAGACATGCCGATCGTGACTGGATGAACTAGCTGCGTGTTGAAAGTTATTGTACTCTCTGGGAAAATGTTTCACTCAGTGCTAAGGAGGTGGTCAAGAAAAACTTTTCCAGAGAAAGATGGTCAAATAGTTCAGTAGACAACGAATATTTGTACTTGAAATGGAAATATTTTCCTTGTGCATTTTAATGTTTACGCTGCAGAGACCTTTTCTGTAGGTGCAATGCTCTAGCCAAGGCCTGTACGATGAATCGACATTGAGCTGATGCTGCAAAACTGACATACGCCCAGTCAGAAACCTTCTCCATTCCTTGTGCAGTGGCCTAAGAACTCGAGCCACCATCTCCCCGGATTGATCCTACTGCAACACTGTTGGACTTGGCCCTTTTTGCTGGGTCATCCCTGAACTTTTTACCTTCTTCCTGTATTTTTTCTGACCTGTTGTTGGCTGTTTTATGACTCTGGGCTCTTTACCACTGCTGATCAGGGCTAAAGTGCATATGCTCTCTATTGTAAATTGATGTGTGGATTAGTGACTCCATGATTGGCTTATTTGGTTTACTTGTCTGACCCTTGTACTGTGCACTGCGTGTGCCCAGGGCTTGTAAACCAAATGCTGCTGGTGGGCTTGCAGCACGTTGTGCCACAGACAGAAGCAGCCTGTAAAGTGTGTCTCAGGTCTGCCATTTCAGAGCCTGTGTGCGGTCTGGTACTGCCATGCTGACTGGGCAAGTGCACCCACTTGCCAGTTCCTAAACCTTTCCTTTTCTTCATATCAGACACCCCTATGGTAGGCCCAAGGGCAGGGTGCATTGTAAGTGTAAGGTAGGACATGCCCTGGTGTGTGTGGCATGTCCTAATAGTGAATTACAGCCATTTTCGTTTTTCACTATTGCAAGACTACCTGTTTCCCTTAGGCCAGAATCTTCAGTTTGATTATTACATCCTATAATCCTAACTGACTCAGGGAACTAGGTAGAAATTCGAGTTTGGTATACCTGAACTCAGAATGATAAAATACATCTTTTAGTGAAGTTTGTTTTAACATTCTGTGTTTGAAAATACCACTTTTAGAAAGTAGGTATTTTCTTGTCTAACCATCCAAGCCTGCCTCTGCAAGGTTGTGTATTCCTTGTCTGGAGTTTGAGTGACAGGGGCTGGGGGATTCCAGGAGACGGGATGAGTCAGCACAGGGCTGAACAGAGAGATCTGCATGTAAAGTGGTGGGAGGAGTCAGTACCTGGGTCTGAATAGGGCTGTGCCTGCCTTCCACGATGCTGGCTCCACCTCCTGTGGTGCGTCTGATGTCCCTGGCCCGCACTGTTAAAGGAAAGAAGTCCTGTAAACAAAGTGTTCCAGGACTGCACAGAACTGGTTTGGACTAGGTACAGGCCCCTCTGCCTTCAGAGGACAAAGGATTTAGTAGTATAAATATGGGGACCCAGACCCCAACACTTTAGATCATTTCTGGGAGTCAAGACAAACCTTTGCTGAGGAGAAGATCCAGGAAGCTGAAGGAGGAGACTACCCCTGTGATGTGTGTTTGGAGGTTGGCCTGCAGTGGTTGCTTCATTGCCAAAGAAAGGAGAACAGGACTGAGTGTGCTTTTCATCAACTTGAAGAAGAATCTCCAAGGGCTTGAACTTTGAGCTTGCCTCCTGCCTGAAGTCTCAGGGATACAAGACTTCACCAACCAGCTCCCCCCTGAGTTCCCTTGCTGGGAATTGAAGTGCCTGGTGTTGTGCTGGGCCTTCTGAGAGACTGCTTGTCGCTCGGAGCTGGAAGCGCGACTCAATGACGAGAAGCATGTCATCTCCGCACCAGTTGCCGTCGCATCGCCAAGGAAGCGTGCCGCCGCTGTCGCCATAGCATCGCCGAAGCACGGCGCATCCCGGGAGTAGCGTACCACCGCCCCAGAGGTCACCGTCGCATCACTGGAGAAGCGCGTCGCAGGGCCTGTCGCGGCTCCATAGACCATCGAGTCACCGCACGGCCGTCGGGCATGCACGCATCACCTCAACGTCGTCGCATCATGAACAAGACGCCATTTTGTCGCATCGCACCAGAGAATATCGCATCGAGGCGCCATCTTGTCGCATCGTACTGGAGAGCAGTAAGAAACCGACACATCACCTCCCCACACAGTAAGGAAGCGAGCATCAACTCCCCTGTGCAGCAGTAAGGAACCGACGCATCCACTCCCTTGAGTGTAAGGAACTGACGCATCACCTTCCCTGCGACCCTTTTGTTTGCATTGCGTTACGCATCCAAGGTACTTTGAGAGTAAAGTGTCGCATTTACAACTTGAGAGAACTGAGCTATTTTCTATTTTAGTCTATTTTTGAGTATAGTATTGTGGATTTTTGTCATTTGGTCTTGTGATAAGTCTATATAAAAAATACTTATTTTTATAATACAACCTGTGTGGTGTCCATCTGTAGTGTTGTTACTGTTTTACTGTATGTGTTCACAAATGCTTTACACACTGCCTCTGAGATAAGCCTGCCAGCTCGTGCCAAGCTACCAAGGGGGTGAGCAGGGGTTATTTTAGGAGTGTAACCCCTTACCCTGACTAGACGCAAGGGTCCCTATTTGGTCTAAGGTACCTACATCTGCCAACTAGAGCCCACCAAATCTAACATTGGTGGTCAGCGGTGAGGATTTGGACTGGCATTTGTGACTCATATACAGTGATTGGTGTACACCACTAGTGACTGCAGACCATAACGCAACCACATACATTTTGGGAGAGTTTTTTTCCTTGGAACTTCTTTTCTATTTTTGATTCTTGAGAACTGCCAGTCTTCTCTACCATGAGTAAGCCAGCATCCAATGCATCTGTAGACATTGAATTGGAAGAAGAGAGAATTGATGCTTACACCATGCCTAATCTCAAAGCTTTGTGCAAGACATTAAAAATCTCTGTGAAAGGCCTCACCAGGAAAGAGGAATACCAAAAGGCTCTGAGGGCCTGGTTGGAATCTAGGAATGCCAGTGAGCATCCTGAGGAGTGGGTAGTGGAGGCAGAGGATTTAAATGAGCAGCTTGAGAGGCTAGTGGGCCCAACCAGGGAGAAAGTACCTTCCGGGGCGGACAGCAGTGTTTCTTCCAAGGGTCTGTCCCCAGGAGAGCTGGCGGACAGAGAGTGGGAGAGGGTACATAAGTTGGAGCTAGCCAAGCTCGAAATAGATGGTCAGAAGGACATAGAGAGCAAGAAAAGAGAATTTGAAATGAAATTAGAAATGAAGAAGTTAGCCTTAGAGGAAAAGAAAATTCATTTGGCGCATGAGAGAATGATGAGGGAGTTGGAGTTGAAAGCCAGGAGCTTAGGGATTCCTCCCTCTGGTGGCAGTAAAATTGTATTATTGAGTGCTGAGGGAGTAGTGCACACACCCAGAGATGGCGCCTGACTTGGAGGGGATTGATTTGCACTAGGAGGTTCAAGGACGTGAGGTAGCTCCGGTGGTGCACAGTGTCCGAGATAGATTGGGGAACTGGCCCAGGGGTTCATGGTCCTAGTGGTGGGAGGGACACTCTACTGACTCTAGATGAGAGGAGCAGGGAGGGGGGTTCCCCCATTGTTGAAGTCCTGGTGTGTGAGTGTGAAGACCACCCAGAAGAGTGTGGGTTTAGTGACAGAGACTGTCAGATACTGTCTTGCCAATCTCAGGAGAGTGGTGTGGAGTACGTGTGCTAGGCACTGGATGGTGAGGTGAAGGATAGTTTGGTAAACCCCTGTGGGGGGCTGTGTGATCCAATTGTGAGAGAGCATATTGTAAGACCCTGTTTTCCAGACCTATGCCAACACCTGTTGAAGAGTGAGTTCTTTGACCCCAGGGAGCTCACCAGGGAGGCAGACCTCTGGCTGCGGGCAAGAGGGTCTGAAGAGGCATTTGGGGGTGATCCTAAAAGGAGTGGCTCAGGTATCTTCCGGACCTGTGTGGTGGAAGAGGTTCAGAGTAGCCCAGCTATGTCGCGGGGTGTAGGGGCTAACGTCCTGTCTCAGAGGAGACGGAGTGAGTGGGGGCTGCGTGTACCCAGGTGTCCTAAACCCAGTCTCAGGGCCTGGATGGTTCTTTAAGGGAACACCAGGTAAGGGGCCTAGTCTGTCCTGATGGGCCACCCGTTGAGGGGGATCCCCTAGTGTCTGGTGAACTGGGAGTGTCTGAAAGCAGGCCTCCATCAGTTCTGGTGTCTGGCAGTGCCACTCCTAAGTGGAGGGTGCAGAAGTCCAGATTGAGGGTTGAGAGGGGAAAAGAGTCCCCAGTGGAAGAACCAGTGGGTCAGGGGCCAGCCAGAAGGGCTGAGTCACCAATGAATGACCATGGTGACACCACTTCTGTCCTGGGGATCGTCACAAACTGTCAGATGGACAGGAGGCGGGAGATCTGCGCCTGGCAGACTGTCACACAACACATGAGTTGTGTATCACCCTCGGGGGGCATATGTGCTCCCAATGAAGTCCTGGTGCACCGGGAAAGTGTTCAACCGCAGGGGTTGGTCCCTGGGTTGGGAAGCCAGGTTCAGGTGTTGCCTGACCTGGAGGGCGGGACATCTCTACTCAGTGTCCCTACCAGTTTGTCTTCTAGGGGTACCACTCCAGCTGGGAGGGTACAGCACTCTGGAAGGGGGTGCAGATGGAGGGACTCCTCGCCTCTGACCCCAGTTCAACTGGAGGGTTTAGCCCCTAGGTTTGAGGGCCAGGTTCAGGGTGTCCCCCCTGACCTGGAATCCCAGTTGCAGGATATAACGCCTGAACTGGTGGGCGAATTGTGCAGGACACCTGCCACAAGTGCACTGACAATTCTGGAAGGGGGTACCACTCAGGGTGGGGGGATACAGGACACCGAGGAGGAGGAGGATCAGGTGTGGGAGAACCCACCCCAGTCTCATGTCCAGCCACTGGGTACAGGCCCGGGGCTGGTGAGTCAGTGTCAGGATATTATACCTGATTCGACAGAAGGGAGAGTGGACAAAGGGTGCCAAGCACCAGGGGGTTACTGCCCCCCGCTCTCTGATGCCACAGAGGTTTGAGAGCCCTGAGAGGCCTAAGGCCTGGGTCTCATCACTGACCACTGTCAGTGGCCACTGTGGCTTGCTGTCTGTCTGTTGGGACACACCTGTGAGCAAGCTAAGGTTAGGTGCTGCACAGGTGGTGTCTACAGGTGAGGAGAAGGGGTCCCCATGGATTAGCTTGGTGGGCCCTGAGAGTATGGACCGAGAGATTCAAAGAGGCTCAGATTGGCGTAGAACTGGAGTATGCCCCTGCAGTTGCGGGCCACGTCCATGTTCTATCACCCAAAGCAGGGAATCCATCAAGGTAGTGATTGGTCTACCCTGCGATTTGGCTGCAAGGGGGTTGTGTTGGACTTGGCCCTTTTTGAAGGGTCATCCCTGAACTTTTTGCCTTCCTCCTGTATTTTTTCTGACCTGTTGTTGGTGGTTTTATGACTCTGGGCACTTTACCACTGCTGATCAGTGCTAATGTGCATATGTTCTCTATTGTAAATTGATGGATTAGTGACTCCATGATTGGCTTATTTGGTTTACCTGTCAGACCCTAGTACAGTGCACTGCGTGTGCCCAGGTTGTGTAAATCAAATGCTGCTGGTGGGCTTGCAGCACTGATTGTACCACCCACCGGAGCAGCTTGTAAAGTGTGTCTCAGGCCTGCCATTGCAGGGCCTGTGTGCAGTCTGGTACTGTTGTGTTGACTTGGCAAGTGCACCCATTTACCAGTCCCTAAACCTTCCCTTTTCTACATGTTAGCCACCCCTAAGGTAGGCCCAAGAGCAGGGTGCATTGTATGTAAAAGGTAGGACATGCTGTGATGTGTTTGGCATGTCCTAACAGTGAATTACAGCCAGTTTCGTTTTTCACTATTGCAAGGCTACCTGTCCCCCTAGGCCATAATGGGCAGTTTGATTATAACACCTTATAATCCTCACCTACCCAGGGACCATGGTAGAAATTCAAATTTAGTATGCCTGAACTCAGAATGATAAAACCCATCTTTTAGTGAAGTTGGTTTTAACATTATGTGTTTGAAAATACCACTGTTTAGAAAGTAGGTATTTTCTTACCTAACCATCCAGCCTGCCTCAGCCAGCTTGTGTATTGTGTCTGGTTTTGTGAGTGACAGGGGCTGGGGGATTCCAGGAGACAGGGTGAGCCAGCACAGAGCTAAATAGACCTATCTGCATGTAGAGTGGTGGGAGGAGTCAGCACCTGGGTCTGAATAGGGCTGTGCCTGCCTTCCACAATGCTGGCTCCACCTCCTGTGGTGCGTCTGATGTCCCTGGCCCGCACTGTTAAAGGAAAGAAGGAGTCCTGTAAACAAAGTGTTCCAGGACTGCACAGAACTGGTTTGGACTAGGTACAGGCCCCTCTGCCTTCAGAGGACAAAGGATTTAGTAGTATAAATATGGGGACCCAGACCCCAAGACTTTAGATCATTTCTGGGAATCAAGACAAACCTTTGCTGAGAAGAAGATCCAGGAAGCTGAAGGAGGAGACTACCCCTGTGCTGTGTGTTTGGGGGTTGGCCTACAGTGGTTGCTTCATTGCCAAACAAAGGAGAAGAGGACTGAGTGTGCTTTTCATCAACTTGAAAAAGAATCTCCAAGGGCTTGAACTTTGAACTTGCCTCCTGCCTGAAGTCTCAGGGATACAAGACTTCACCAACCAGCTCCCCCCTGGAATTGAAGTGCCTGTCGCAGCAGTTGCCATCGCTTCGCCAAGGAAGTGTGCCACCACTGCCGCCATCGCATCGCCAAAGAGCGGCGCATCCCCGGAGAAGCGTGCCGCCGCCGCAGAGGTCACCGTCGCATCACCGGAGAAGCACATCGCAGGGCCTGTCGCGGCTCCAAAGATCATCGAGTCGCCGCAAGGTCATTGGGCGTGCACGCATCGCCTCAACGTTGTCGCATCATGAACAAGACGCCATTTTGTCGCATCGCACCAGAGAAGAATATCTCATTGAGGCGCCATCTTGTCGCATCGTACCGGAGAGCAATGAGAAACCGACGCATCACTTTCCCACACAATTAGGAAGCGAGCATCAACTCCCCTGCGCAGCAGTAAGGAACCAATGCAACCACTCTCCTGAGTGTAAGGAACCGGCGCATCACCTTCCTTGCGACCCTTTTGTTTGCATTGCGTTACGCATCCAAGGTACTTTTCATTTTTGTATTTATTTTATTTGAACATTTTCAAAAAGAAAAAGAACAAAGTACAGTTGTTCAAATCAGAGCATTGGTAAGACATTTGCACAATGTAGAAGTCATTTGGCAGAACATAACATTTCACATTTTAGCATGACATATACATAGACATGACAGCAAGTTAAAGTGCATTGTACGATAGGATAGATAAAACATTACTGTAAAAAGATCGGACATCAGATACTAGTTATTGTTAGCAGATAAGCAGTAAGTGGACCCCCGATATCACGAGGCTTCACTGTCGTGGGCAATTCCTCAGCATAGCACGCAAGCTGATCCCGAAAATATGCCAGGTCCTGTAACCATAGTTTAGTGGAGGGTGCAGATCTTTCCCCCCAACCCATGGAGACTCTGCATTTAGCGAATAGCAATGTTATAGCTATAAATATCCTATGAGACGCCTTGATATTAGCTACAGCGCCCAATAGGCACAGATGTGGAGTACATGCTATGGGCAGCTCTACCATCTGATGCAGAATATGTGTGACTGATCTCCAATACGCATGCACCTTAAGACACTCCCAAGCTAAATGATAGAAATTGGCGTCTGAAGCCCAACAGCGCTTGCAACATCCAAGGTACTTTGAGAGTAAAGTGTCGCATTTACAACTTGAGAGAACTGAGCTATTTTCTACTATTTTAAAGTCTATTTTTGAGTACAGTATTGGGAATTTTTGTCTTGTGATAAGTCTATATAAAAAATACTTATTATTATTGTTATTATTATACTTATTATTTGGATTAAACCCAGATCTGTAACTGGGGGTGAATGTTTTGCCAATGTGCAACATTCCATCCATCATCTTGTGTGTTTTGCTGTTCGCCCTATGTGGGAAGGGTATGCCAAGACGTGGGCCCGTGCTCACTACGCCACTGGAGTCAAGCTATCCTGGCTGAAGAGGGGTGAAACCCGGAAACCGGTCCTAGAATGCTTGATTCCGGTCCAGGGAAGACATGGCTTGGCAGTTCGGGCTGTACTGTTCCCATGAGGCACAGGGTCAAGACTGATTTGCATATGGCCATGTCTGAACTGGGGTGGCATGGTGAGCAAAATAACGATGGATTAAACCCAGATCTGTGACTGGGGGTGAATGTTTTGCCAATGTGCAACATTCCGTCCATCATCTTGTGTATTTCCCTGAATGGAAGTCCCTTACCCTAGAAGTCAGTTCGCAGAACGGGGACGATGGGCGGGGTAGTGAGGAATCCATAACTAATCTTTGTCTCTTACAGATATATTGTTACACAAAGTCATTAACTTGTTCATCTGAAAGAGACAAGTAGTTATGGATTCCTCACCTTAGTATAGATACCCTAGCAATACCAACCCCGGAGGTGGGTCTGTAAACACCAGAAAGTCCTGGAGAACTGAACGGCCAAAGAAGCCGTCTCGCCGGATTTGGCTGTCCAGGCAGTAGTGTTTGACAAACGTGTGCAATGAAGTCCACGTAGCTGCCTGTCAGATGTCATGAAGGGGAACTCCACGTCCCAAAGCAGTAGTAGCTGCCGTCGCCATGGTGGAATGGACACCACAATCCTACTGGATTAATATGCAAAGAATTACCCATTGAGAGATGGTTAGTTTTGTGCATGGCCCGACCTTTCTTGGCGCCCACATAGCCAACAAAGAGCTGGTCATCCACCCAGAATTGTTTTGTGTGATCCAGATAGAATGAATGTGCACGTTTTGGATCCAAACGGTAGAGCCTCTCCTCCTCTTTAGAAGGGTGCGAGCCGGAAGAAGGTGAGCAAAGTGATGGTCTGTCATATGTGGAAAGAGGGAAGGAAAGAAGGGCAAGTGCGAAGGACAACTTTGTCCAGATGAACAGCCAGGAAAGGAGGTTTTGAAGAAAGAGCCTGAAACTCACTCACCAGGCGAGCAGAGGTGATGGCGACCAGAAATGCAGGCTCAAGTGTCAGAAGTCTGAGAAGACTGTTATATAGAGGCTCTAAAGGAGCGCACATACGGTAGGTCAGAACCTTGTTCAAGTCCCACTGGGGCATTATGAAAAAGGAATTGGAAGAAACAAGTGAGTAATGCCCTTAAGGAAGCGATTTACAGTAGGGGACTTGAAAAGAGAAGGCTGATCAGGAAGCCGAAGAAAGGCCGAAATGGCCAAAAGATAGCGTCTTAGAGTGCCCAGAGCAGAGCCCTGCTGGGCTAGAGAAAGAATGAAGAGGAGAAATTCTGAAAGGGGAGCTGAAAGGGTATCCACAGCCTTTGCTGCGCACTATGCCACAAGGTTGTTCCATCTACAGGCATATACCTTTTTGGTGGAGGGATGCCTGGCTGCCAAGATAATGTTTCAGACTTTGGGAGGACGGTTGAAAGCAGTCAACTGTAGCCGCTCAATCTCCGTGCAAGGAGTTGGAGGCTTGACAGGTTCGGACGGAGGACTGTCCCCTGCTGCTGTGACAGAAGATCCTCCCGAAGGGGCAGTCTGATCGGAGGATCGATGGCCATGTGTAAGAGCGCGGGATACCATACTCTTCGAGCCCAGTCCGGGGCCACAAGAATGACTTGGGCCCAGTCGTGCCTGAACTTCTTCAGCTCTCTGGGTAGAAGTGGTATAGGCAAAAAGGCATATAGAAGACCGCAACTGCACTCACGTCGAAAAGTGTCGCTGAGCGAGTGCAGCATTGGAAATTCCAACACGCAGAACTGCTGACATTACACGTTGTCTTCGGTGGTGAATAGATATAACCAAGGCTCTTCCCACCGCTGAAAGCGACATTGCAGCACCTGCCAGCTGAAGCACCTCGGTCAGGGGCTTAGTCATAAGCACCACCATAGGAAGCTCAAGGTTTAAGGTCTCAGCCACCCTACACAAAACCACTGTGTATGATGCACCCTCCTTCGTAACTACGGTAGGGGGAAAAAGCATGCCAAGGTCTGGAGAAGTGTTCAGACCACTGGCCTCACCCAACTCCTCTCTCCAGTCTGGTTCTTCCAACTGGTCTGCCAGAGGTTCCACAGACCCCTCCCAGTCCTCCTCACCCTCCTCTGGTAGCCACTCAGGGTGATAGGGAACACCAGGGGCAAACAGGGGTACAAAAGTACCAGTCGGCGCCGGTCCTGACGTCGGGCGACGTCAGTCCGGGTTCGTGTCCACATTGAGGAGGAGGCTGGGGTCGATGTCGGTTGGGACACAACCGACATCGAGGGGGCGGAGGTGTCCCCAATGGATTCGGCGCCGAGGGAGGATTCACGAGGTTGACCGGCGCCGGTCCAGATCCAGCCCTGGGGGCCCTGCAGCACTGGAGCCAAAGCCACTGGCATCTAAGGCCTAGAGCCCCCAGCCCAGTCAGCGGGGCCCGAAGGAGTGGAGGGCTTTGTAAAAACTACAAAGTTGGGCAGGGGTTGCTCCGGCTCTCGGAAAGGAAGAGAGGCTTCGAGTCGACTCAACAGGCTCCACGGGTGGAGCTGGACAACTACCATCCACATCCTGCATCGCATCGACCGATGGACGGAGAGAACATGGCCCGGCAGTCAGAGCACGACTTTGGGTCATGGTAGTGCTCCAGGCACCAGAGGCACACAAGATGGGGGTCCGTCACCGACATCAGCTAGTGACAGGAGTCACAAGGCTTGAAGCCGGTCTGCTGAGATGACATCCCTGTGCACCAGGAGTCGTAACAACTCAAAAGACATCAACAAAAAGTCACAAAAAGTGACTCAAGGTACCGCTCTTTCCGGATCTGCACTGGCTGGCACAGAAAAAGAAAGAACTGACAGTGTGCAGGGGCGGCGTCTAAGTAGATACTGTGAGGTCATTCCGGCGACCATTACGCTAATGACGAATGCGGAGTCAACCAATGCCACCTACTGGCGCGCAGGGGTACTGCTGAAGAAAAATTCACCAGATCCAGTCTGACGCCTGGGGGTAATTCTAAGGTGAGGAATGCATAAGTAATTGTCTCTTTCAGATTGTAACATATATAATACAATCCTCCAAGCTGCAATTCAGTTTTTGATATATGCTGTGTAAGTGGACACATGTTTTTTGTCCAGTTGTTTGATGAATGCCTGGTAGCACTGTTGTTGTCATGGTAATATTTTTGGCTTTTATATTGTGTCAGACTACGTTCCGGGGGCGACATGCCAGACAGGAGCCACTGGACCTCAACCATGGCAGTTGAGGTTGTTTGAAACTAGTGTCCTAAGGTCCACTTTACTTTGGCTTTACAAACTGGGCATGTACAACACTTTCTTCACTTGATTCTCAGGGTAGCGGGTGCAAGCAGTCACAGGTGTCTCTGACTGGTAGTGTGATGACACGAGCACAGAACTCAACACTTTACCAACAGACACTCTAACTTTGATGCCCAGTCCAGTACGTGTCTTTTGGAAAAAGTGAGAACATTTTAATTACACAGCAGTACTCAGTACTAGAGAATTAATAGAGCATGCAGGGTGGTTTCTCTGAATATGTTTATCTTGTGGGCACTACACCCCATAGCCCCATCTCCGTGCTCTCCTCACACCGGCGACCATAGCTGGATCCACCCATCAGCAAAACTATTGTAGAAGCAAGAATAAAGGCTTAGGTGCAGTTTACATTTCCCCATAAGTTATAAGTTAAATGCTCAATATGTTACTGTTAAAATTGAGTCCACGTTCAGTGCCAGTCCCTGAGGAAGTCTAGTGTGGCTTACATCTTCTCTGCGCATGCCTACCTTGTCTGGTTTGGCATCACTCAACACACTCTGGCACCACTGTATGGGCAGTCCTGGCAGTTCTCACCTGCTTCTAGACTGACATAGATGCTTATCAACTTAATCTCAACCATGGCATTTGCATCCTCTCTCGGCCGGTAAACACACATTCAAGCAATTTCAGCACGACTTCAGTCAGTGCACACGTCAAAGTGGCTTCAGCCCTGAACTGGGTCAGCACACACAACAAGGTAGATGCATCCCAACACAGGTTGATGAGCAAATGTTCGTAGACTTTCAGGGTTCTCACTGGGAACTGTTCAGGGGATGTGGATCCATACATCTCATACTTCAGAACCAGTTTGGGGTGGTTCTTTTTGAAAAGTTCTTCCCAGGCAGCTCTCAAGAAAAAGCCTTTTTGTAAAGTGTTGCTTCTCATAGCAGGTAACACTGGAGCTGTCTCCCACATTCTGGCAACAATGGCAACAACATGAATGCAATAAAGCTTGATGATTCTGCAACTTACCAGGGTCATCCTGAGAATTTTGAGGACCCAGGGCAAGAAAGACATATTTTGGGGGCCCCTGTATGGAACAAAGTGAAATTATATTGCCCACTTATTGATAACTCAAGCCTGAATGATGCCAAACAATACTAAATGATATATTAAAATGTGACAGGGTAAAAGGTTGTTTAAATATGTATTTCCAGGGCCCCAAAATACTGAAGATGACACTGGGTAGAGAGCGAGAGAGTCAAAGACAGATGTAGGCAGACAGGGAGAGTGGTTAAAGTAGGAGATTAGACTACACAGAAGTCTAATAGAGAGAAGGTTCACTTTCCTAGGGGGTCCCTGATCAGGTGGGGGCCATGGCAATAGCTCACTTTGCCCTTGCTTTAAAATATTTATTTGTCATCTGCCTCTCTAAATTAGTAATCAACAATAAATAAAAGGGCATTGATATAGAAACATCCTCACCTTGAACAACAGCACTTACAGTCCCACCCCTACCATCTACTAAATGATATAGTAATACAAAAATAATCATCAGCCTCTTGCTAACTAAGTCTTCATAACATTTCTAAGGGTAGTCCTGTCTCCATCCTCCTCAAGGCAGTTTCTGTATCGCCACCACCCAGCCACAGGAATACTGGCAGTTCACTTACATGTGCTGGGGAAGCTGTCTGCAATATTATGATACACTCTTAATTAAGCATGTTATCTTTAGCCTCATAAACATATACTGTGTTTGTCTTCTATGGTCACTGGTTAGTCATGTCATCTTTTACCTTCATTTGTCACATCTTGTGCTTCTTTGTTGTTTGCTGGCTTGTGGGATACCCATTATAAGGATTGCTTTTAAAGAGAGAGCTTTCGTTTATCTATTACATCTGACAACAGTGTTCAGTTCAAATTGTACGGGATGCAGACATGTTGGTGTTAGGAAACAATTTCTCATAAACGAAAACCTTTTTATTCTCCTAGAAATAATGGTTTGGTGGAGAAAGGGTACAGTTTTTTTTAATGGTATTTAAATGGCTATGTCAAAAGGATGTTCTGCTAAGATGTTTCTACAAGAACAATTGTGGGCTTATCATGGAGCACCTCATTCTACGATAGGATTTTCTTTTTTTATGTTACTGAAAAATCATTTCCCACATTCTGAGTAATGTCCCAATTTGGTTCTCTCATACTCATAATAGATAAGTTAATTATGACATTTTTGAATTGGCAAGAAGGAATGTACAAGAGAATGAAAAGAAATCCAAATTGTGGTTTTAGAAGAGAAATGATGTTTAATAAGATCGCGTTAACCCTTTTGCTGTTAGGCCTTTACCCCCACCCCGCTAAGCCTTTTTATGGCTATTTGGGGTCGTTCACGCTTAGGCCCCTGTAACTTTTTGTCCACATAAGGTATTCTTGCCAAATTGCTGGCCTTTTCTTCCAACATCATATGGATTTTAAAGGTATCCAGGGTTTGTGGATTCCCCTGGAGGGGACCCAGAATGTAGCCAAAATACAGCAAAATCTTGACCCACCCACACGAGTGAGGTACCATTTGTATCAGGAGACTTTGGAGAATGTGGGGTGGGTGGAAGTTTGTGGTCCCATGCAGATTCTAGAACTTTCCATCACAGAAATGTGGGGAAAATGTGTTTTTTTAAACAAAGTTTGAGGTTTGCAAGGGATACCGGGTAACAGGACCTGGTGAGAGCCCCACAAGTCACCCCATCCTGGATTCCACTGGGTGTCTACTTTTCAAAAATGCATAGGTTTGCTAGGTTTCCCTAGGTGCTGGCACAGCTAGGGCTCAAAATCTACAGCTAGACATTTTGCAAAAAAGCTGTCAGTTTTCACTGTAAAAATGTGGTGTGTCCACATCGTGTTTTGGGCCATTTCCTGTCGCGGGCACTAGGCCTACCCACACAAGTGAGGTACCATTTTTATCGGAAGACTTTGGAGAATGCGGAGTGAGTGGAATTTTGTTGATCCACGCTGATTCCAAAACTTTCCATCACAGAAATGAGAGAAAAATGTTTTTTTTAATAAAGTTTGAGGTTTGCAAGGGATTCTGGGTAACAGCCACAAAAGTCACCCCATCCTGGATTCCCCTGGGTGTCTAGCTTTAAAAAATGTATAGGTTTGCTACGTTTCTCTAGGTGCCAGCAGAGCTAGGGTTTCAAAATCTACAGCTAGGCACTTTGCAAAAAAAGGTTCAGTTTTCACTGTAAAAATGTGGTCTGTACACGTTGTGTTTTGCGCTGTTTCCTGCTGTGGCCACTAGGTCTACCCACGCAAGTGAGGTACTATATTTATCTGAAGACTTTGGAGAATGCGGGGTGGGTGGAATTTTGTGGATCCATGCAGATTCCAGAACTTTCCATCACAGAAATGTGAGGAAAATTTGATTTTATTTTACAAAGTTTGAGGTTTGCAAGGGATTCTGGGTAACAGAACGTGGCGTGATCCAGACAAGGCACCCCATCCTGGGTTCCCCTGGGTGTCTAGTTTTAAAAAATGTACAGGTTTTCTAGGATTCCCTAGGTGCTGGCAGATCTATGGTTCAAAATCTACAGTTAGGCACTTTGCAAAAAAAAAGGGTCAGTTTTCACAGTAAAAATGTGGTGTGTCCACGTTGCATTTTGGGCCGTTTCCTCTTGTGGGTAGTAAGCCTGCCCAAACAAGTGAGGAACCAATTTTACTGGGAGGCTTCAGGGAATAATGGGTGGTGAGGTACTATATTTATCTGAAGACTTTGGAGAATGCGGGGTGGGTGGAGATTTGTGGATCAGCATAGATTCCAGAACTTTCCATCACTGAAATGTGAGGAAAATGTGTTTTTGTTTACAAGGTTTGAGGTTTGAAAGGTATTCTGGGTAACAGAACCTAGTGAGAACCCAACAAGTCACCCCAACCTGGATTCCCCTCTGTGTCTAGTTTTCAAAAATAAGTGTGCGAATAGGGGTACCCCTAAATGAATTTCCTAAATCAGGGTCAGAATATTATATGTGAAAAAACATTTAGGAAATGAGCAAAAAGTGAACCTATGCTGAACAAAAACAATATGTGACCAGAAAAGGTAAAGTATCAAAAATATATATATTTTTTTTTTTTTACCCAAAAAGGTATTTTAAATATTTTCTCTTTTTTAATTAATGAAAAGAGGGTCAATAAAACATAACATCAATGACAAGATTGGTAGACATGCAATTTTTCTCTTGGCCTATGTATTTAGTACAAGTTGAATATAAGATTATTGCTAACAATATTCATGCATACTGATCCATTCATACATGGCCAAATAATGCATCATATTTTATTAAAGCATGTCAAACGTAATGTTATACTACTAGACATGAAGTGATACAATAAAATAGAATCAAAGCAAAAAACTCAATACATATATAATATTAAACAACCAAACAATGTAGTCACGGCTAACGTAATTCGTATCTCTACACGCATTTTGGCAGTACGCCTTCATCAGGTAGCCATGTTGGTCTAAAAAGACACAAATATAAGATATAGTTCTGATCACATATTGAGGGTCCTACTAAAGTTTTCTGCTACAATATAAGTCAGAAACATGATTTAAAGGAAGAGAAAAACTTAAACTGTCACAGCAAAAAAGGTTGAGAATAATGAATAAAGAAAGAGAAAGAAGACGGTGCGGTGTTGATAGAATAGAGCCGATTCCCAACTTATTAAAAACCAATCACCATAAGACCGTGAAAAGATGATGATAAGAAAAACTCTTTATTCTCTTCCTTTAAATCATATTTCTGACACTGAAATGACGTCAGTGTGACGTGCTCGCTGATCGTCATTTCAGGGAAACCATCTACACAGCATCGGGAGCTGGGGAAGCTCTTTCCCAGCTTCTGAGGCTGTTGGGGGGGAGAGGAAATCCCTCTGGGGCGTGTGGTCGGCCGTCCAACGCACTGAAGGAGTTAAACCTTTACTTTAAAATGAAAACAATCTGTATGGGGATGTAAAACAAACATTAAACATGCTTTTTTTTAAGTTCACTATTAACTACCTCCCTCCATCTCTCTTTACAATAAAGATGCTAGCTTGCATGTTTAAAAAAGTAAATTAGATTGCTCTTACCTGAGGGAAGCTTGTCTGTCCGACTGTTCTTAACTACAATGCTCCACCAACTGTAGAAACAGATGTAAACCACAAATGACAACCGGAAAACAGAGTAATTAAAAAAGAGCATTTTCTTCGACTGAAATCAATAGAAAAGCATGAGAAAAAGTTTGTTAAAAAGTTTACTATTAATTAATTTGGAAGAAATGTCTGATCATTCTTACAAATTGTTAAAATATATATTGTGCAATATAACATTTTTAGGGGGTTTTCAATAAATTAAAAAATAGATATTTATTTCCTTTTAAATAAAATGTAACGTACTTACTTATGGTTTGGTTTTGCTTATGGTTTTGGTTTATTATTGTTTTTTAAGATATATAAATACGTTTTTATTTTTTTAACTATATTTTGTATTTTAAATTATATAATAAATACAATATTTATTTTTATTATATACTTTAAAACATTGAAACTGTTAAGGAAGTATTTATTTTAACACCTGAGTATTAAAACACTTAACCACCCATTGCCCCATATCCCTTGCATCCCGCACCTATAACTGGTTTGGTTTGTTTTTAAATAACATATAAATGCATTTCTAAAATGTATAGTTAAATAAAAATGCATATCAAATAATACCTGAGTATTAACCCCTAGCCGCTATGGCAGTAACATCCCACTCCTAATAATTAATTTGCAAATGTAATAAAAATAAGATGATCTAATTTTGCATTGTGAAATATAAATTAAAATAATTATTTGAAATTAATATTCAAATATACAAATTAATACCTGAGTATTAATACACTTACCCCCATAGCCCCTTTACCCATAACATCCTGCTCCCAAAAATGAAATTGTTAAATGAATTAAAATATGCTAATCTAATTAAAAAATGTTAAATATAAATCTAAAAAATATTTTGAATTAATAATAAAAGTACTGAAAATAGCACCTGAGTACTAATACACTTAACCCACCCTATTCCCTATATTCCTAACATCCCATTCCTAGAAAATATTTTGCATTATATTATCATATATAATCATATAAATAATGTTTACAAATCAACATATATAGATATATTTTTAATGAATACTCTTTCTAATTAATACTAGACTATTAATACAATGTCCCATCCATAACCCCTATATACTACAATTCCTCCCCTAAAAATTATAATTCATATTTTAAAATAATAGCCAAATTTTTCTATGAATAATTATTTTAAAAAATCCTATTTTCATTTGATTCCTCTTTATAAACCACTTAACATACATACCCACAACTTACCAATACTTACCATTACGCATGGTAAAGACATGCATGGTTAAGGAATGCATTGTAAAGACATGCATGGTAAAGGTAAGTGCAAGCGCGGTAAAGACACATTCATAAACACTTTGGGTCTGATTAGGACTTTAGCGGTCTAGGACACCAGCACCCTGCTTTGACACCACCTAAATTGACTGCCGCCCATCTGCCAGATTACGAGTTTCATCGGCGGTCCCATTGTAGTGCCTACTAAAAACACCATCTCTGAATGGCATGGACTGTGCAGTCCATTTCGCGCATTTTGTCCTTTTGTGCAGACTGGGGTGTACAACATGTGCCCCCTGCATGCATCCCCATTCCCAGAGGCAACAGGGAGCCCAGTAGGGCCTCCTTTGTTTCCTCACCGCCAGCTTTTTCATAGCAGGCTTGCTGCCATGAAAAGGCTGGGGGTGGGGAAACTCGTACTATGCTTGGCGGTGCTGCAGCAGCACCACCAAACATATTGCTTCATCAGACCACCACAAGACCGCCAGGGATCGTGGATCCCTGGAGGCTGCGGCGGTCCCCAGGACATCCGACTGCTGCATTCATAATACAGCGGTCGGACCGCTGGTGCAATGGACCCTGACCACCACCGCGAGTTTGATGGTCCTATGGACCGCCAAACATGTAATTGGACCCTTTGTGGTAATGACATTGCCTTGTTAAGACTGCTTGGTAAAGGTTGTTTCCATCAGAACAAGGGATGAGGTGACCTTAACAATCCTGTTATAGACCGACCTCCAGGACAAAGGTTTCCAATGGAAGAGCCAGCTAAGGCTCAATCATCAATAACGTAGCAGTTACCCTTACAATGAGCATGTCAGGGAACGACAAGTTATGTACAGTTGGTGCTTCAACAATTCACGATCAAAGTCCTGTTCAGCCAAACTACAAATGACCCCTTCACTTCAGTCACTCAAACTCATTTTATTGGGATTGTGTTCCATTATACTAGAAATATATGCTTAATAAAAAATCAAATTACCATAAATGAATGCAAAGTTCAATTAAATCTCCTCTCAGCATCCCAATGCTTCAGTAGCCCAAGTAACATACACCACGATGCAGGATTTAATCCGAGAGTACAGAAATACATGGGAATGTAATTCCATTTTGTCCCAGGAGTCTATCAAATAGGAACCTGACCTCTTTAATGTAGGCAAAGCAAATCCTTGATCCATGACAATTCAATTTTCAAGTTTAAATCTCATCTCACAATATTCACTTGAACACTCAAAGTGTGAGAGTCCAAGAGAAGCAGATCTATTATCACTGTTATCTGGTCTCTTGGTCTCCCAGCTCACATCAGTTAACTAATCAATAATTCATCGTTTTGCCTTCACCTTCCTATGTTGCTGAATCAGTTTGTATTGGCATTGGGAATCTGTGCACTTTACAGCAGTTAACCAGTGCTAAACAGCTTGTGCTTGCTCCCTAAAGCATGGTAAAATTGACTTACACCTGATTGACATATTTAAATTACTTTAAAGTCCCTAGTAAAGTGGCATAGCATATACCCAGGACCTGTAAATGAAATGCTAATAGCACACCTGTAGCACTTATTGTGCCACCCACTTAATGTAAACCATCAAAATATGTCCCAGGTCTACCATTGCATCTTGAATGCAGTTTTAAATTGCCAATTTGACTTGGCAATATAACCACCTTGTCAAGCCTTAAACTCCTCTTTTATTGCATATAAGTCAACCCGAAAGTAGGACCTAGGTAGCCCATAGGGCAGAGTGAATTATAATTTAAAGGTTGGCTATGTACTTTTTAGTTTTACATGTCATGGTAGTGAAAAATGCCTAAATTAATTCTTCACTACCGTGAGGCCTATCTCTCTCATATGATGATATTGGGTTGTCTTTTACATTCAATAAGTGCTAAATTTTGATTGGGAATTGGGGAACAATTTGTGATTGTGTCTGAGAAATTGTAATTAAAAAGCCTCTTTAATGGTAAAATCAGATTTTAAATTACAATTTAAAAAATGCAACATTCAGAAAGTTGCCATTTTCCTGCCTTATTTAGTGCCTGCAGCCTGTTCCTGGGTCAAATGACTGGATATAGTTGGCAGTTGGACTTTGTTTATGTCTCCATGCAGCCACACAATAGAGGGATTAGGTTTGCCTAGATGCAAATCACTGGCAGGATGGGGGGTGGGTCTGGGAACAGTCCCACTTGCAACTGAAAATTCTGTAGTCTGCCTTTACACAAATGACTTGTATCCCCTGCATTGTCCATGCAGCCAGCTTGCAGCCAGAGTAGGGTAAGCAGGAAACATAAAGCACTTTACTTTCTGGACCTGCGTAAGGACTCTCAGAGGACTGCCTTCTGCTGTGGCCTGCAGTGTACTTAAAAGGACTGCTTTGCTGCAATTAGAATGACTGCTCTGTTGCCTGAAGCCTGCCTTGAACCCTCAGAGGACTGCATTGCTTTTTGAGCCCTGTTGTATTGCTGAACCCAGGATTACCAGAGCAACTTCGAGGACTAGTTGACTTGCCTCCTGATCAGAGCCTCAGGGACAGAAAAGGCACTAATCATCTTGAAACCACACCTGGAACCAGCCTGAGTGAGTCCTTATCCCCAAGTGGTGCCCCCCAAGTACTGGTCCCTTAGTGTTGGTGCTAAATGTGTACAGATCGCCAAAATCCAAAACCTGGGATTTAAAGCATTTTTGGCTAACCAACCTGCTCTTCTATCTGCCTCAGGTGCATCCCATGTCGGCTCCTGCTACTTTCTTCTCTTCAAGAGCAATTTTTGTGTAGTGGTCCTTTGCAAAGGGGAATCTGACCTTGTGGTACTCTCATCAGCTACAGCATCCAGCCTCATCCCACTGGAGATTATTGACTTCCAAAAAAGGAGATTACACCCAAATGTAGGAATCTTCACCGAAACTTTGGCCAGCTGCTCCCCGACGATGACGCCTCTTCCTCTGAAACTGTCTGCAGCGTTGCCTCACTGAATTTTATATTCTCAGAACTTTTTTGACAAATGTTCTTATAAGTCCGAAAGGAAGCAATGACTAGGCCCAATCCACATTTCCATCTGACCTATGCTCCATCTCGGTCGTCCATAGTTTTCGACATTGACTGGGTCTCGCCCCACTAGATTCAGACACTAGTTTTTACCTAACACTCTAAAAAAAAAACACTCTGGTTCTTCTAATTGGATTTCTTTTCATTTTGATGTCAAATAATTTATTAAAATGTGCTATATGTTTCTAAATTAGTGTGGGGTTTTTCTTTTGTTGTGTTTTCACTTAAATACTGGTTGTGGGCTGTACAAATACTTCCTACATTGTGTTCAAGCTAAGCCTGATTGCTCTTGTGCCAAGCTACTAGAGGGTTAAGCACAGGTTCATTTAGTGATATTTGTGGTTCACTCTGACAGGATTGTTGCGGTGGCATGACAAATGTTAACGCCCCACTCAACCAACAAACTCACACATTGTAACATTTTCTTTCCATTACCGAATACCATGGTTTTGGTCTTTTCCAGATTTACCATTTTTTTCTTGATATTTAACAAAGACATCCAGTTTTTGGATGAACCTACTTGGATTATATCCATTATGACCAATCCATAGGCGTAAAGAAGTCTTTCACCCATTTTGGCTGAAAACTAATGGGGAAGGATTCAGTAATATCGAGGGTAGATCCCAAAGACACAAGGCAAATAAGGTCAGGTAAACTCATATACCTGGTGTAAAACATTCTTAGTGAGAATTGTTCTTGTTAGATGCCCATCTAGACTTAATTCCACCAAGCCCAATTTACTCTAGGCATCCCTTTGAGGGCTAGCAATATTCCTCCTGGTATTTCTGACTATTAATGAATCCAACAATATTTCCTGTTTAACTACATCATACACCACCCTGAAATCAACAAAGCAGCATGAAAGGTTACCCCTAATTTCTATATTCTTCCTGGGCTATACATTCCATAAACTAAAGCAGTGATTCCTTTGTCCTTTTTTGGAACCTCCTTGTTCCACTATAACAAATCCTTAGCATCAAACCACTCCTGCATCTCAGCAAGAAGGATTTTAAGGAATACCTTCAACCCGACTTGAGTTAGGTTTATGAGGCTAGAATTCTTTGGGTCAGTAGAATTTTCATTCCTAAAACTTGGCTTAACTAAAGCTGCTTTCCAGCTATCTGGAACCTGCGCAGCAGTCACAATACTTCCAAACGTTTGCATTAAAAGCTGTGCCCACTACTTGGTATCTGTTTTAATTATAATGGCAGAAAGGTTAACAGGACCAGCTGCTCTAGTTACCCTAAGGGACAAAATATCCTCCTGGATGTATTGCAGAGTAAAGCATTTCAATAAATTATCACACTTACATCTCCTGGGTGAGGGATCATTATACCCTTTACTTTACATCTCCACCAGGAGAAATACCCACTGATCTTCTGGGACCATGCAGTTTATTCTATTAATAACACCACCGATACCAGTCTGAACTTATTTCCAGAGTTTCTGGAGTCTTTTGCCTGGATGACCAACAGCATGGTTTCCCAGTTTTTCTTAAAATGTTCTCTCTTTTTAAAATCAATCTGAGATTTATATCCTGAACTAATTATCCTAATTTCCTCTAATATGAACTCATCAACTGCTGCCACACTTTCCCCCTTATTTAACTTCCTCAACTTACATTTTAATAATTGTCAATGATTGTCAAACCATGAATCGGGGTTCCCTTTTTGTTCAGGCTATCCTGTACACCTTTAACACTACTCCTCTGCTGTACTACTAAACAGTCAACCACATTCTACACAAATTGATTATACCACCCATTTAATCAGATATGCTTGCACTTACATTCATAAATTTACTATTCATTTGGAATAGGGTTAGATGTTGAACTATTCTTCTCCAAATCAAATTACCAATCTTTTTCAACATTCAACTTGTAACTGGAAACTTATGGCCAGATTACAATGACGGTGGGACCGCCACCGACAGCCTGTTGGTGGTGGTCCCACTGACATTGTAACAATGTTTACCATCGCCATATTACCACGGCGGAAAGACCAACCGCCACACATCCAACGGGATCCTTGAGTCTGCCTGTACGTCGGAGGGAAACCCACTCCCTACAGTGGTGGCGGTGCCTGCCAGGTACCACCATAGGGATTATGATGTGCCTTCCCGTCGGCCGTTTCATGGCAGTTTACCTGCCACGAAAAAGTTGGCGGAAAGGGGCATTGGGGGCCCGTAGTGGGCCTCACTGGCCCACTGTTATGAGTTTTGGGGGGCACCTATGATGCCCCCTACATATCACTGCACCATGTGGCAAGCACCGCATGGTGCTTGCCAAATAGTGCAGGGATATGCTGCAAGTCTATTTTTGTACCGCAGCGTGTGCTGCAGCCCGCAGCACACGCCGCAATACAACAGATACTCTTTGCGACCGCCATGAAGACGGTCGCTTTGTAATATCATTGTCGGGACCGCAGACATCAAGTCGGACGGTCTCGTCTGTGATATGATGGCGGTCGGACGTAAGTCCAACCACCATCATTTTCAAGCCCATTGTCTTTGTACCTAGCCTGGGTGACATACTTAGAGGGAAGAGATCACTACCACCCTCGTAAAGTCCCTTAAACTTACTTAGCAATTCAAAGTGCCATGCTTGGACACATATATAGTCAATTGGGAACAATTGCATTTCATGCCGAAAGGTTTATGTGGTGGGCTCTTATTATTAAATGACTATTCAAGCAACAAATTCCTTGATTGAATAAGATCTGGGATAGCTCTTTGTCAATTTTGAGCAATATCCCCTTAGGGAATCCTGCTTCATTAAAATTATACACCTGCATGATTTCTCCATGACAGCCCTCTTGTTAAACTGGATATAGCCTTGCATAGGAATCTCCTACAATAATGACTAGACTATTGGAAAGAAAATACATTAAGTTCATTAACTCCCCCTCGAAGTACTTTAAATTGACCTCATTAGCAACATTAGCTGTACATAATGAACCTAAACCAGCTCTATTTCTATGGAGTTTTACACAGGGGATTTTGATCCAATCACCTAAAACCTTTTCAATGACCACATTGTTTCCTATTTTTGTTGAGATTAAACTTAACATTCCACCACAGGCACACCCAGATACATTCAGTGTTGCTTTTTTAGCTACATGAATACAAACTTTGAAGTTCAGAGTAGAGCCACATATTCAAGTCTCTTTCAGACATAGTACATCATATGAATGAATGATTTTCTCAATATACCCCATCCTGCATACACTTTTTACACTTAGCACATTCCAGCTTAGAGACTTCAACCGGTTTGGGATGCACCTATCCTATTCAACTTCACTTGACCAGCATGAATAATCTCCATTGCTGCTTTAAGGTTCCTACAGATTTGATAGATTGAGGCCACGTTCTTGGTTCTTATGAACTGTGATGTTAAATCTATGTATCTTTCTGTAGGCTTCCAATGATCTTCATACCTTACTTCCTGGATTTGTCTTGTGGCTAAGGTAGCATGATTTTTCAAACATATTTTTTACCATCATTTTCAGGCCGTGCCACTTCAATGAATCTTATTCCATTTTTCTTTAAATCCCCTTTCGTTTTCACAACCACAACCAAAACCATTACTAAATGTGAATAAAAACGTATTTTTATCACTTCACTACCTACAGGATCCCTCTCATATACAACTTGCTTCAAATCATTTTACAAGATTAGATTGCGCAAAGCACATTTGTCAAAAATGTCTAAAAGCCTTCCTCTATTTATGGGTTTGAGTTTCTTTTCTTTACCTGTTTTACATACATTTACACAAAGATAATCATCATTCTATTCTCTCTGCATTTCTTTACCACATTTTAGCAAACTTCTGTCCTTAAAAAGGATCACACTGTGTATTTTTTCATACTTCTTTTTATGTCACTGATGGAAGGGCTGGCATGCTTGCAACTGACCTCAGTCCTTATTCTTTGATGTTTAGCCGTACTTCTGCAATCAGGGTTAGATCCTTCTATTTCATACAAGATGCATTGCTTACACTCCAAGTCACTGCCTATGCCTTAACTGCATGTTCTATAATCTGGGACCAGGCATTTCCCTTACACAATTCACTTTTTGGATTTGCAACAGTTTCTTTTACTGCCCCACAATAGTTGTTCAAACATTTATTTTTCCTCACACCATTTTCCCTTTGAAAATTCCCTTTTCTACTGTTGCTTAGCATGTCAACTTAAGGGACTGCCCCCCACCCTCATTTACCTTTTTTAACTTTAACATATTTCCTAATGCAGCCTTTTATACAGGGGTTCCAATAAATGCCCTTGTTTCTTTACCAACATGGGCCTGTATGAGATATCAACAGATTTGTTTCTTAATTATCCGGTAAATCTTTCCTTGTTCCACTCCACCTCAATAATCTTTATTTTGATTGGTTTTACTAGTGCTGGCACACAACTATTTTGCTTAGCTCAACTACAATGCCCTTCAACAAAGTATTTTGTGATTCTATTACATCATTATTAATCACCATAGTCTTGAATATCCCATGAAAAGTGTTTCAATTGTTAGCAAAATAGCCAACATTGAAGATAGGGGAAAAGCAGAGGTGTTTAGTAGGCAAATGCACCCGGATCTTCTTAATTACCTATGTATCTTCCCATCCTTTCAATTAGCAACCTTATCATTTTTTAAGGAATCTTGCCCGAAAGAGAGTTCAAAGCTTAAATCACTACGGTTAGGTTCAAGGATTTAATTGAGAGTCAAGGAGAGGAAGAAAGGTGAAGTTCTAAGACAACAAGTTTTGGCCACTAGTCGGATCCAAATTCAATTATCCCAAGAATACTATTTGATCCATTCCTGACTGGACATGATCACCATTGATAACATCACTCCAGTTCCTTACCAGCAAATGAAGAAGAGAAATCTCCTTCAGTTCTAGTTTTTAAGGTTTAAAGTGACAAGCCACAATTATTTTTTGGCCCAGCGAGGGTCAAGCCGGAGAAATTATAGTTACCCCCTCAGTATCCTTTGAGGTTTTATAATACATGCTGTGGAGTGGGGCTTACCTTCTTATACCAACATTTACTGTTTTTCTACTTTAAACTTCCTACTCAGCTGCTTTGCTCATTGGTTGAAGTTCTTTTGATGGATAGGGAAGAGAATCCTCTAGTAATTCCTGGATTTCTCATAACCAAGGAAGAAGCTGTGCAACTTGATGTCCACTTTAGTCTGGATATATATCCAGGACATACAGACTATACCCATCACTTTTCAAGTTTCCAATTCAGATACAGGGCCTGATTACGACTTTGGCAGTCCTACGGCAAAGTGCCTTCCGCTGGAGGAGCACCAAAGCCATGGTGCTGACGTCTGCCAGATTAGGAGTGAAATCCTGGTCTGGCAGGCAGTGCTGCGGCAGTTTGACAGCAGCAGTCTGTCAACCGTACAGGAACTGGGTGTGCAAATCCAGGGAGGCACAACATGTGCCCCCCGCATGCACCCCTTGGGCCCAGAGTTGCCTCATCACCACCGTTTTTTTGGGAGGCTCACTACCATGGAAAGGGTGGTGAATTGTCAACTAAGATTATGCTTGACAGTGCCTCTGAAGCACTGCCAGCATATTCCTGCCTCAGACCGCCACCGACAAACCACGGGATCCTGGATCCTGGCATGGGCAGCAGTCCTGTGGTGGTCCGACTGCTACATTCAGAATGCAAAGAAAGGAAAGAAAGCAGCTGGGTCATAGATGACTTCACCACCAGGACTAGTCACTAATTAAAGATGATATTGCCCAACTCAAATGATCTGCCACTTGTAGATCATAAAAATGAATATGTGAACTGGTTGGATGAGAGGCAATATATAGACACACACAACTAGTACAGAAAAGCACAGCAATTAAAAGTGTCAGCAGAGAGTTGTTTCTGGTCTTTTAGTCTCAGATGTGCTTGATATGCGATTGATAGAACCAGCTAACGTGTTTCGCCCAAGCATGGGTTTCTTCAGGGCAATAGGTTAAGGATTGAGCTATATCCTCAGTAGCTGGGTCAAGAATGATTTAGATACAGTCCTAGTGCGTATTGGTGAAACTCGAAGTAGAGAGATAGCCTAAATGTATATGCAAAGCGCTATACTTTAAAACGGTATTAGCCGTATCCTGAAGTGGAGCCGTGTCCGGGAATGCGTCCTGTAGTCAGCACGTCAGTTGGAATGACGTGCTGACTAAGGACATCACTTTTGGGTTAAACCTCTTTTGGAAGGAGAAAGTACATTACAGGTCTTTCTTGGTAAAGAAGGTAGAAGGGTTTCTCTACACGTAGAGAAAAATATTCAGCATGTGTTCCCCGTAGAGGAGGAAGATAAGAAATGGAGTTGGCTTGCAAATGCACTTAACCATAAAATATCCCTAGGCATCAATGGTAGGAATTCTTCCTAGCAAGGACATTAGCATGATATCCTGGAACGCCGCCGGCTTAAGCACTAAGAAAAACAAACTCTTGTTTATAAAAGAACAGTTGATATTATATGCCTTCAGGAGACCTGTATCACATAGACCTGGTCCACTGAAGATTATATAGTGCAAAACTGGCCAGCGCTTCCAGTAAATAGAGGTCACGCTAAAGGAGGTATTGCTATTCTGTTGAGTACAAGCCTTAGTTGGTCATATAAAGAAATTCCTCACGCCTCTAACTTAATTCTGGCGATTAAGCTAAATCTCAGGGATGACCAAGGCAATTTGAATCCCCTGTTGATCGTACATGCATATTTGCTCCGTGATGTTTCTTATTCTTACTTATTGAATGATTTATTTGGTTTTTATCTCCCCTACTTTGGAAAGTGAAGACTGTAGGTGCTTAATACTAGTGGGAGATTTGAACTCTAAAGTCTGATCTTATAGTATAAAGATATTCGCAAATTCCGAAAAAAATGAGGCCCTAAATATCCCCAAGGCTCAATTTCCAAATCAAAGTAGTACAGATAAAAGAGGAACCCTGTTACTTGAAGGTCTGAGAAATTTAGACCTCATATTTGTTAATGGGAGGTTAGAAAAGGATATTCCAGCAAATTGTACTCATAAGGCGCCAACTGGGAGATCTGTTACAGATTATCTAATTACTTCGGCAGACTTCTTCTGTGAACTTAGAAATATGGAGGTTATGGGAAATGTTTTTAGTGATCATATGTTGATTTTTTTTTTATTTTAATTTAGTTGTGCTAAGGTAGATCCCTGGAACTTCAAAGGTAGTACAGTAGGATTCAACGTGTCTAATGGTAGAATTCACTGGAACTCTCAAGCAACCACTAAATTAAAAGCATGCTTAATGGGTTTAATAAATGACCAGCAGCATTCAATGACGGGCGAGAATGACTCTTCCCAATTGGATTTACTTGAAGCCTCTTCCTACAGTATAGGCTCCCTGGCCAAATCTTGCAAAATTCCGCAAGTTCCAGTTAAACGAAGATCATATTTTAATCCTTTGCTCTCGTTAAACAGGGAAATAAATAGACTAGTGAGGGCCCAGTTCTTGAATTTTTCTTACAAACAAAGTAATTTAATAAATTTACTAAAGAGGAAAAGACAAAGAAAAAAACGCTCCTTAAGACAAAAAAAAAGAAGATGGAGTATGGGTGCAGCTAAAAGTGGCCGCATCTAAAATAATTCCAAAAGGTATTGGGAAATCATCGCTGATTGCTGTGGCACAAGAGTGAATCCTCTCCCTATTCCCATTAAGAAGAAGAGGATTGGAAAGTTCATTTGCTAGAACTGTATTTGGCGAATTTTAATTACATCAGTTCAATTACTATGACATCCGACCTGTTAAGAACCCCTGAATTTAAGTATGTACACTCAATTAATGATGTAGTTGGAGCAATTAAAAAAATGAGATCTTCTGGAGCAATGGGTCCTGATGAAATTCCCATGACAGTCATTAAAAAGGAGCCACTCCTGTGGGCTACTTATTTAGCTCCTCTGTTTAATCTGTGCTACTCACAGGGGAAGACTCGTCCTTCTTGGTCCGTAAGCACTCTAATCCCCTTATATAAAAAGGGTCCCAGAACA
Source organism: Triturus cristatus (assembly GCF_964204655.1). Classification (NCBI taxonomy): domain Eukaryota; kingdom Metazoa; phylum Chordata; class Amphibia; order Caudata; family Salamandridae; genus Triturus; species Triturus cristatus. The sequence continues at coordinate 905,197,320 of NC_140593.1, forward strand.
CTTCCAGGTAATTACTGGCAAATAGCCCTCTTGGATGCTGCGGGAATTTTTTTTGCCCGTAGTATACTTGATCATCTTACGGAATGGGTGGTGGAGAAGAAGGTTCTTCCTCTGGAACAGGCAGGCTTTAGGAAAAAACACTCCAACTTAGATAACATCTTCATGCTGAAATTAATAGAGGAGAAATACACAATTATTCCTAGTTCAAATGTACTCATGGCGTTTATAGATTTCTCAACGGCCTTTGATAGGATAGATCGACCATTATTATGGAGAAAGTTGCAAAAAATGGGCTTGCCCTCTCCACTACTATCTCTAATTATCGCACTACATTTACAGACCTGGTGCAAGATATTTATGGGTGGAAATCAAGGCTTATCAGATGCTATCCCTACTGAAAACGGCCTGAAACAAGGTTGCTTGTTAGCTCCGTTGCTGTTTTCTTTATATATAGCTGATCTACCCGATTGTTTTGTTCAAGCTGAGGGAGACGCTCCAAAGATAAGTAGCCGGCCTTTTGCATGTCTCCTATGTGCAGATGATACAGTAGTAATGGATCTAACTCCTATTGGGCTGAATAGAAAGTTTAAATCCTTGCAAAACTATACAGTCGACCATTTCTTGAAAATAAATGTTGCCAAAAGTCATGTAAATTTAATTGGCATATTGATTCTGAAAAGCTGGAGGTGGTAGATTCATATCTTTATTTATGGAAACTAATAGTGGGTAGTACAAAGAACAAACTCCATATGGAACATAGCACCTGTAAGTATCTCATGCCAATGGTTTGCGTATCTTTTATAATGCTATGGGTAGAAGGCACTTTTTACATGTATTAATGGTTTTTAAAGTAACAATTCCACCAACACTGCTCTATGCCATCGAGTCAATCCCTGTCAAAGATTGGAATTTTTTTGATGGAAGGTATTACGAAAACTGTGTAACTTTAAGACGTCAATCCCATCGGCTGCCATTAGGCTGGAGTTTGGCTTAATAAGTTCTTATATTCAAGGCCTAGCTAGGGTTTTACGCTGGGGATACCAGTTGAAAGTCAGCGAGCAAGACTTATTTGCATTAAAAAACGTTTCTGTTATAGAAGAATTAGTGACTACTCTCCTTCCATCAGAATTTAAATCTTTTTTAAAAACCTCTAGTGGTAAGACTAGTTTTGATAGAGATATTGAATTCTGTAATTCCAAAAATAGACTAGAGCTTGTAGCCAGGACAAATACACCAAAAACTTTACACAAATATGAATATTGGAATTTACAACATGGTACCCGACGCTTTTTCACAGTTTGTCGCATTAATCTTCTACCTTTAAACGGTCTAACAGCAAACTAGTCTCCAAATTTGGGAAATGGAAAAATCTGCAACCTTTGCAATCTAAGTTCTCAGACCTTGGATCATGTCTTATTTGCATGTCCAGCACTGGCTGCGAGCCGCCGTCGTTGGCTTCCGCCAATGTTTTTACTAAATAGTGTTAAAAATGTAGTTTCAGCCCGCGACTTTTTACTTTGTCCAAAAAAATGAAGCAGTGTGTATAAATTTTTTTATTATTTTAAGGAGTTTATGTATATATTTTAATTGCTGTTTATTTGCTGCTATTTGCACAAGAGGGCGACACTATATTCATTTCCCGCTTTTTTTTGCTGTCAACTTGAAAACACACCCAAAGTGTGATTCTGGATTACGTTTTGCCCATGTATTGCTGCTATTGAATTGTTGTTTGCACATATTAGGCTATACTTTATAATCCCTTTTCTTGCTGCTAAAGCTGAACGTTATTGCTGAGAAAAAATTCTGGATTTTATCAAGTACCTGAACCAGCTGCTACCTATTGCTTCTCGTACATCTTTGTATTTCTTAGGATATGCTTTATTCCGTTTGTTGTTAATTCCAAACGTGGAATGAGTTTTGTTATGTTTAATTTCTTCTTGTAACAATCTTTATGCTCTTTTAAGTGGACCTCATATGAATTCCAAATCTTAATAAATATCTGAATTGAATTGAATTGACATCGCTTTGCCTATACATGTTGCCTCTCATCCAACCAGTTCACATACATTCAGAATGTGACGAACTGTGCCACAGTGTGGCGGTGGTCGGACCGCCAACACCAATATGGAGGTCCTATGGACAGCCGTACTCATAATCAGGCCCTAAGTATTGATTTATCTTGGGTTTCTCTTTTGGGAGGGGAGTGTCCCCTGCATGGTGTGTGAACATGTTCCTCTACCGTGAGTGCCAAACTGCCTCTGTATATGGTATGCTGACTTATTTTGACCCTGACATCACACTAATCTAAGCATGTGTGCAGAGGTTTAGCCTCTCCTTGACTGAGTGAGGTCCTGGATCCATTCTGTGATCTGGAGGGGAGCACCAAACTTGCCCCCATTGTGGGCAGTGGACTACTTTCCTTGTCCTGGGTTTAGCACATTAAGCCATGATGGCAGCATACTGTATGTCTCTTTACTCTGCTACTGAGGAAAGAGACCAACTGGCCCACCTGTGTTAAATTCTACTACGTGTTCCCACAATCTTGCACTGGCATCCCATGTGTGTCCAGGGTGTATACATGTGTAGTGTGTGTAATGCATGTCATAACATGTTGTGTGTATGAGTGGTCCTGAATAATGGCGGCCAGTGGAATCCATTGTGGATGCCTGTTGTCTATAACACAAGATGAAGGGGCTTCAACTGCTTGTTGGTAGTAGACCCAGATGAGGGCTTCAACTGCCTGATTGCAAGAGACCTAACCAGGGCTCATCTACCTCTAGTCCAACTGGGACTGGTACTACTCTGAAAGCCCCCAGCCCAGTGGCGTAGTGGAGGAGGCGGGGGGCACTCCGCCCCGGGTGGCACAAGTTTTGGGGGCGTCAGCCTGCCCCACTCTTTTATGCGGCTGCACCGTGGTGGCAAACACAGGGACCACCACTGGTGGCCAAAGTGCTTGCTATGACACTGCCCCAGCCCAACCAGGCGTCCATTTGTCCTCAGTCCAGGTGGGCCCTTATCACTGGAAGATCAGAAGACTACAGCAGCTAGGCCTGTGCCTGCACCAGCCCCGGTGCCCTATATACACAGGCTAAGCCTGGGCAGTTACACCAATGACTTTGACCTGCATCTAGTTTGCTAAGCACTCCAGTGGACCTTTTGGCTAAATGTGGTCCCAACAGTATCCATGGTAAGGCTACTGCTGATAACAACAGGTGAACAAGGACTCTAAGCAAGTCACCCACCCAGAGAGGAGGTAAAATAGAGAGTTTTTTTGACTGTGTGCATAATACTGTACCTGAGTTTGATTCATCCTAACTCCTGACTCCTTCAGAGGGGGAGATTCAGAGCTAGTGGGGCCACTTTGGAGTAGGTAGCAGAGGGAGGTGGCCAGGTGTAGCACCTAGAGAGATTCAATCTAACATATGATCACAGGATATGTGTAGTATTTAGTTCAACCGTGTGACTAAATTATTTTTTTCTTCAAAAACAAGCACCAGGCTGTCGATTGAGATTATAATGTCTGCAGGTTGATTGTTGAATTCTGACCTAAAGTACACTCCCACTACCTACCTGAGAAGCCTGTGACTTCTCACTCTCGCTACATTCAAAGTCAAGCGCAGAAGGAGGTGTACTTGGCTCTGTTTGCAGGGCCATAGGAGCACAGTCCATATGACATCAATGGAGAATGACCTCAACCCCCACAGTTGAGGCCTAGAAGCCCCTGCCTGCCCTGTGAACCTTCGAACGGGGTAAGACATACATTTAGCCTTACTTGCTGAATAGAAAAAGGAGTTGATGTGTTGACCATCTCCATCACCTTCTTCCTCCACTTACTGCGCGTCAACACCACAAACACAAAAAAATCATCTTTCCAAGATATTTGACCCTCGCAGACATATTCGTCTTGTTCGAGACTCTTCAGTGTCATATGGCCAACACGCAGGAGATTAATGAAACTAGATGATGGTTAATATAAAAGAATATCAAGGTTATGCATAAAATAAACGAGTCTGTACCAGCCTGCACCCTTGTAACATCGACAGCTTGTGTGCTGCTTGTATGACAATTTTCTCGGGTTTTTTCCTAATTTGCTTTCACTCAATTCTGCATCGATAACGCATAGGGTCCTATTTTGAGTGTGGAGGAGGATTACTTCACCACACAAGTGACTGATATCCCGTTGGCATTATTTCAGGCACCTGAGAATATTAATGCACCTGTAATAAGGCGGACCGGATATCCGCCCCTTCACGTTAAAACGAATAAACTGTGCCGCACTCCGAGTCTGACCCATTGTTTGTGTGGATGCGTCCATTCTGTGGTAAAATTGGTTTATAAAACGCTGTGCCTGGGAAGGCCATAGACTTCATGCATGAACAACTATTGCACGTATGAAAAAATATCATGAGTTGTAACTAAAATGATACTCAGGAGAATTATATTTGAAGTGAGAGGGTACGAGGTTAATTTCTCTCCCCTACTTACACAACGTGCGTTCTTGAGCAATTCATGCGTTGTCAGGACACTTGAGCAATTCTTGTGTTGTCTTGTCCTGACTCACTTTCCACACTCCACCCCACATCCGAAATGCCGTTACCAAACATTGCAAAGGTCACGTGCAAAACGTGTTTTGTAATGTCTGCACGCATTTATGTTCGAGAAGCATAAATACGTACAAATGAACTGGAATGGAAAACGAAGGATCTAAACTCCTTCAAAATCCAGTGTCAGAAGAAATCACTCTCGAAAGTCTTATATAGAACTCAAAGGAAAGGAAAACATAAAATATGAATATGAAATGCATTTTTGATGTATGTGTTTTATGGATTTTTTATATCCGAAGTAAATATTAGGTGATGAAAACCAGGCGCGCAACACCCATTGGACTCAAAGGGCTTCAGCCGTCGTGTGTGGCAGCCCGGGATGAGACACCTTCCCGGGCAAAAAAGCAGCCTCACCCGAGCACTTCACAGGTCTTTAAAAGACCATTTGCATGTTAATGAGGCCTCGCTGTTGTTTCACACCCTTCTCAGAGCCCCTGCAGCTCCACTCTGCCTATTGCTTAAAGTTCAGCCCCCCCGAAATTTTTGGTCAGCCCCCCCCGAAATTTGGCTCTAGTTGCGCCTCTGATGAAAACTAAAATATATACAGAGAACCAAATACACTCATATGCTTCATTTCTCGAGTTTTAAACTCCCTATTCTTTATATTGAGAAGTGTCACAATTTATACTGTTGGCACCATCATGCCTTTTTGCATACACCTAAAGAGTGCGCACTAATGGTCCTCTGTGTAGAGTGATGCTACTGTTTTACTTTTTTTATAAGAAAATACACGAGATGGAATGGTATATTTTAAAAAATAAAGCATTATTATCCATTCGCATACAACGAAAAAAAAAACATTCTTCAAAGTAAAATGCAGCATTTGATATTAATCTAAACACCTATAATTTTTTATATAATGTAATTTGCCATAAAGTGTGATTATCTTGCATTTTCCTACACAACGTACACTTTAATTTAAATACATATACCTCTGATGTAAAATGTTGACTTAGAGGTTGGAATCACAATAACTAAATAAGAATGTATTTTGGCCTTTGTTTATGATGTAGAGGGATATAGCGTACGTCCAGGGCCAGCTTTAGTGCTGGTGGCGCCCTGTGCGACAATGTTAGTTGGCGCCCCCATGACCTTTTCCAACACGGATTCCTTCACTAGCACCCTTTAACAGTGACCAAGTCTCCATAACCACACTCTCTCAGATGCATTGAATTCGTTATATAGCGCTAATCATACCAGTAAAGGATGTCAGAGCACTTAGCATCACACATACATTACACAATCAATTATATGTGTGTAAATCAGTGTATAGGAAATATTACATAAGCCAAAGGACTAAAAGTGTAGGAGTCACATGTCATCCATACTGGTAGGCAGTATAGTTTAAGAGTGCTTGGTGTGGAGAAGCACAAACTCAGAGTCAAAAAAGAAACAGCATAGTTGGGAGTTTTCTTTAATAATAAGAATCCATTTCTAGCCAAATTAACCCTTTTTGCAACATTAATCAATGTTCTATATTTTGCAGAGTGTATGCAGTTCTATGAAGAAAGTTAATACCTCACTATTCTATATCAGGACTTTAAGTTATAAATTGCAAGTGTTGGAAACAGCCCACTCCCACTCCGCAGGGTGGTGATGGACTTCCCCGAACACACTGTGGTAGCTTGGCTCGAGTGGTCAGGAAACAGGCACCGTGCTAAGCATACAATATACCCATACAATAACCATGCGTGCATCCGTTCCAAAAACGACTCTACACCGTAAAAATTATGAAAATATTCTTTCTTTATCTTTTTCTCTTAGTTGCTGATTGGAAAAATAAATAGGTCAATCACAATATACAATTTTAAATAGTGCAGGTTAAATAAATATTATCTGAAGATTCAATAAACAGGGGTGATCATAAATACAAGGGACATAAATATCAGTGCAGGTAATACAGGCAATTAAATATTCTGAGGCAATAAATACTGTACCAATAAATATTGTACACCATCAAGTCCTGTGGACCTATAAATATAGTGAAGCAATAAATAGGTAAAAACTCAATAAATACAGTACCCCCAATAAATAATTAAAAGTATACAGCAACACTCATGTAATCAGTTGACATTTCAATTCCTAAGGGCTGATTTGGCCCAGGCACAGCTTGTAGGGTTGTGGAAGGCTTGAGGGGGGGCTACTCCCTGGCTGAGACAAGGCTGAGGCCTAAACTGAGGTAGATCAAAGGGGGGAATACCAGTGCCCTGGCTTTCTCTCTCCACACCACCTCTCTAGGTTAGTCCCAGTTCACCCCAGGCACAGTCAGGTTGGTTTCAGCACCTCCCTAGCCCCTTAGAGCAGTCTCTCAGGTCTCCACAGGGCCTTAGGCGCCCTCTACTCCACTTACTGCCCTTTTTCTGATGTTCCGACGCCGCTGGAGTCGTGTCGACGCCGTGAGGCGGTTCCGGTTCGGTCTCGGCGGCCTCGGCACAATGTCAGTTCGTTGACGACGCCGGTAGGCGGTTCCGGTCCGATGTCGGCGGCCTCGGTTCAATCTCGACCTCCGATTCGACGGCGTCGGGCAGTCTCTACTCGGTGTCGACTTCGGGCGGCTCCGGTCCGATGGCGCTCTCGGCTCCGATGACGTCGGCCGGCCTGGCCTCGATGTCGACTTCCGGCGACTCCGGGGTGCGATCCTCACCCCCGACCTCCGGTGCTCCTCCTCTCAGGTTCCGGGCGACTCCGGAGTGCGATCCTCACTCCCGACCTCCGGTTCACCTCTACCTCGGTCTCCGACGACTCCGGAGGGCGGACTTCACTCCTCCGATGACGCCGCTCGCTCGACCTCGGTTCACTTCCTCCTCGACCTCTGGAATTCCTCACGACCTCCGTCGGCGCCCTCTCACGACCTCAGGCGGCTCCGGGTACGACGTCTGCTACTTCAGTCAGCGCCGCTTCTCCACCTCGGGCTCCAGGTCTCAGGCTACTCGACGCCGGACTCCAGGGAAACCAGTTTCCAGGTCAGGATCTTGCTGCTTTCTGCTTCTAAGGCCTGTTCCTGCTGTTCAGGTCCTTAGGATGAGTTTTTCTGTCCTCTTCCCACACAGGGCTATAGGCTGGGATCCATCAGTAGGGACAAGTATCAAGGGTGGGTTTATGGACCCCACTCCAGGCACAAGTTTCCACCCCTGCTGCTTCACTCCTTCCTCCTTCACTGTTGTGCTCCTCTCTCTTCACCAGTCAGGTGCCAACTGCCAGCTCCAACTGCCAACACTCTCTCTTATCCTCCCAACATTCTAAACGGCCTCCAACTGTCACAGAGTTCTGGAATCTCCTGGAATGTTCTGGAAGGTGCTGGTAGGTTCCAGTGGATGCTGGTGATGTCACAGGTGGCCACCATTTTGTGCTCCAGGCCCTCAGACAGAAGTTTCAGGGGTAGGTAAAATGGCTCCCTGAATCTGCAGCAACACTAAAAAGTCTGGTGGTTCCCAAAAAGGAAAAATTCAAACAGGGTTTGAGGCAAAAGTGGGACAAAATAAATAATGATGAGGAGGGACCACCCAAAGGGCTGACAGGTCTAACACGCGTCCCCCCCAGCTGAAAGTGGGGAGAGCTACCCAACCCCTTGGGAGTTCTCATCACTAAGGCGGAAATACCTTGAGAGACCGTCTGCATTGGCGTGGTCCACTCCAGGCCGATGTTCCACCTGAAAGTCCATCCCCTGTAGGGAAATAGACCACCTCAACAACTTGGGATTCTCCCCCTTCATTTGCATCAGCCAACGAAGGGGTCTGTGGTCGGTCTGAACCAGGAAGGGCGAGCCAAACAGGTATGGCCGCAACTTCTTCAGAGCCCATACCACTGCAAAGGCTTCACGCTCTATTGCACTCCACTTCTGTTCCCTGGGAAGTAGTCTCCGGGATAGGAAGACCACGGGTTGATCCAGACCCTCTTCGTTGAGTTGCGATAACACTGCCCCAATGCCATGTTCTGATGCATCTGTCTGGACAATGAACTTCTTGGAAAAGTCTGGGGCCCTTAAGACCGGGGCCTCGCACATGGCTTTCTTCAATCTCACAAAGGCCTGCTGACAGGCCTCCGTCCAGACTACCCGTCGAGGTTGTTTCTTGGACGTGAGCTCCGTGAGGGGGGCTACGATGGTACCGTACCCCTTCACGAAGCGGCGGTAGTATCCCGTGAGGCCCAAAAATGCTCGGACCTCAGTCTGTGTCTTGGGGGGTTCCCAGGCCATGATGGCCTCGATCTTCGCCTGGAGGGGTTGCACCGCTCCCCGACCCACCAAGTGTCCAAGGTACACTACCGACCCCTGCCCGATCTGGCACTTGCTGGCCTTGATCGTCAATCCAGCTTGTCTCAGGGCCTGGAGAACAGCTTGCAGGTGACGCAAGTGATCCTCCCAGCTGTTACTGAAGACAGCTATGTCATCCAGATAAGCAGCAGAGAAACTCTCCATTCCGGTGAGGATCTGGTTTACCAGGCGCTGAAACGTGGCAGGTGCGTTCTTGAGCCCAAAGGGCATCACACAGAACTGGTAGTGGCCATTGGGCGTGGAGAAGGCTGACCTTTCCCTTGCTCCATCAGTCAACGAGATCTGCCAGTGCCCTGAAGTAAGGTCAAAGGTACTTAGATATTGGGCAGCTCCCAGCCGGTCAATCAATTCATCCGCCCTAGGGATCGGATGAGCATCAGTCTTGGTCACTGAATTCAGTCCCCGATAGTCCACACAGAACCTCAGTTCTGGTTGGGCACCCGGTGGTGCAGCTTTTGGTACTAACACCACCGGACTGGACCAGGGGCTGCTAGAAGGTTCGATCACTCCTAGCTCCAGCATCTTAGTGACTTCACTATGAATGCTGGCCTTCACCTTGTCTGACATCCGGTAGATCTTGGACTTCACAGGTGGGCTGTCTCCTGTGTCCACGTCATGGACGCACAGGTGAGTCCTACCCGGGACAAGGGAGAACAACGAAGAGTACTGCCCCAGGACCTGGCGACAGTCCTCCTGCTGTTCAGGAGTTAGAGATGGGGAGAGAATCACTCCCTCCACCGACCCATCCTTTTCTTGAGACGCAAACAGATCAGGGAGAGGCTCGCTTTCCACGTCCTCTCCTCCGTCAGTCACCATCATCAAGATGACTTCGGGCCTCTCGTGGTGGGGTTTGAGGCGGTTGGCATGCAGCACCCGCAGGGGCTGACGAGGGGTCTTCAGGTCCACCAAGTAGGTAGCCTTACCCTTCTTCTCCAACACCTCAAAGGGTCCTGACCAGCGATCCTGGAGGGCACTAAGCTCTCCTGGTTCGATCACCCACACCTTCTGGCCAGGCTCCAACTCCACCGGGTGAGCATTGTGGTCATACCACGCCTTCATTACTGCTTGGCTGGCTTCCAAGTTGTCAGAAGCTTGCTTCCACAACTTAGCCATTTGGCTCCGGAAGGCCAGCATGTAGCTCACCACATCCTGGGGGAGCTTTCTGGGAGTTCTTTCCCATCCGTCTCTCACCAGGTTAAGAGGTCCACGTACAGGGTGCCCATACAGAAGCTCGAAGGGGCTGAAGCCCACTCCCTTCTGTGGCACTTCCCTGTAAGAAAAAAGTAAACAGGGTAGGAGGACGTCCCATTTCCTCCGCAGGCTTTCAGGCAGACTTCTGATCATGCCTTTCAAGGTTTTGTTAAACCTCTCCACCAGACCATTGGTCTGGGGGTGGTAAGGAGTTGTGAACCGGTAGGTCACTCCACACTCCTTCCACATCGCCCGCATATACGCTGACATGAAGTTGGTCCCCCTGTCGGACACAACTTCCTTGGGAAAACCCACTCGGGTAAAGATTCCCATCAGGGCCCTAGCCACAACAGGTGCTGTTATGGTCCTCAGAGGTATTGCCTCTGGGTACCGTGTGACATGATCCACCAGAACCAGGATAAACCGGTGACCAGCTGTAGTTGGCGGATCTAATGGACCCACAATGTCGATGCCCACCCTTTCAAAGGGGGTGCTAACGACAGGGAGTGGTTCCAGGGGAGCTTTCAGCTTCACTCCTGTTTTCCCACTGGCTTGGCAAGACACACATGTCCGGCAGTAGGTATCGGACGACACTTTCATCTGAGGCCAATAAAAGTGTGGGACAAGACGGGCGAAGGTCTTGTCTTGCCCCAAGTGTCCTGCCAATGGTATCTCGTGAGCCAACTCCAGAAGGAAGGCTCGATAACGTTGAGGAACTACCAAGGCTCGTGACGATCCATGTAGGGGTGCCTTGGGTTCACTGTAGAGGAGGCCATCCTCCCAGTAAACACTGTAGTTCCCTTCAACGTTCCCTGCTGCCTGGGCTTCGGCCTGTCGCCTCAGCCCCTCAAGGGTAGGGCACTCCCTCTGGCCCTGGCAGAATTCCTCCCTGGACGGGCCTCCCTCCACGTGCCACTCGGCCGGGATGGGTAGGTCCTCCAGGTTGGTAACGTCCCCCTCCGCAGACTCCTGGTCCACCACCTCCGGTGGCCTATCCGTCCTACGGGGTGGAGACGCCGAGGCAGGCTCCTCCTGTCCTCGGTTCTTCCCTTGACTGGCAGCTGGCTGGGCCTTTGTTCCAGGCTCCAGCCGAAATGAACTCCCTCTTCGGGTAGTCGCGGACCTTGTGCTAACACAGGCCCAATCAGGTGTACCCAGCATCTCGGTGTGAGTCCGGTATTCCACCTCCTTCCACGCGTTGTGCTCCATGTCATTCCCCAGCAGACAATCGACTGGCACGGCAGGGCTTACGGCAACTCGAAGTGAACCTGCAACCCCCCCCCATTCAAAGGGAACCTCGGCCACTGGATAGTGGCCTGTTCTGCCGTCAGCCATCGCGGGTGGGTGGAGTACATCGGGAATTACCTGCTCTGGAGACACCAGTTGGCTACGCACCATAGTCATACTGGCTCCTGTGTCTCTCAGAGCCTCCCCTCTTTGGCCGTTGATGGTGACCCATTGCCCATACTTTGCGGTATTTGCGGGCACCTGGATCTTAGGAACCATCTCCCGTTCTCCCAGGGACACTAAAGTGACACCCGCCCACTCCCTTCCCTTAGTTAAGGGCATCTCCTCCCCGAGCACTACACTAGCTACTCCGGGGGTCTTTCCTCCAGTGGGAGGGGGTGGTCGTTTCTGGCACTTCGGATCTCCTTTATAGTGTCCAACGCCACCGCACTCATAGCAATGGACAACCCTTGGCTGCTGACTCTGGCCAGGATTAGGGTTTCTGGGTGGGTTAGCCCTAGGGGTGAATCCTGTTCCCTTCCCTTGGAAGTTATTTTGGGGGCCTTTGGAGAACTCCTTTTTCTTTTCCCCTCCCTCTTTCTTCTGGGGGGCGCCCTGTCCGGCCTTTTGAGTATCCCCTCCAGTCCCCCTTGTGGACACCCGGGTACTAGCCCAAATGTCCGCCTCCTCAGCAAGCTTCCGGGGACTGGTCAGCTTGCTATCCACCAGGTGTTGCCGCAGTTCAGGGAAACATTTCTCGAGCAGGTGTTCCTTCAGTACTAGGTCAAACAACTCCTCGTAGCTCCTCACTTCACTGCCCTGAATCCAACCTTCCATTGCCTTCTTCGCATAGTCCAGGAAGTCCACCCAATTCTGTGTGCCCAGTTTGTGACTACCCCTGAACTTCTGTCTGTACTTTTCAGGTGTTAGTCCAAACTTTCTGATGAGCGCCAGTTTCATGGTGGGGTAGTGGGTCTGCTCATCCTCCTCGAGGGCCAATAAAGCATCCCTACCAGCTGGAGGCATGTACTTATACAATCCCCCTCCCCAGTACTTCTCCGGAACCCCATGGGCCCTCAACGAGACCTCATAGGCTGCTAGCCACTTGGCGATATCATCGCCCACTCCATAGCTAGCCACTATGTCCTTTGGCAGGTAAGGTTTGGATTCCCTGGTGATCTCTTGGGTTTGGCTGCCACCATTAGGAACAGGTTGTGCCCCGATTCTCAAGATCTGAAGATCTATTTCTTTCAGTCGCAATTCATGGGCCATCCTCTGCTCCTCCTTCTCCTTCTCCAGCCTTGCTAAGTCCCATGTGAGCTGTCTTTTCTCCCTCCGGTCCGTTAGCTCCACTTCAGACAAGCCACCGCTAGAGGCACTGCTGCCCTTCCTAGAAATGGTTCTGGGCCCTGCTGACAGGTTCCCCACCTCAGGTTGGTACATCTCAGCCCCCTCGGGGTCAGGCTCTCCATCCCTGTCTTCCTCCTCAGCCTTGCTTTCTCGGCGTGCCTCCCCCCAAGCCCTTAAGCTGGTTTGGAGTGCACCCTTCTTTGCTCCTGGGGGACAGTACACCCCCTCCCGCTGGCAAAACTCCCTGAGTTGGGCCACAGTGTACGTTTCTAGATTTTCCAGTACAAACTCCATCTTGCCCACTCAGGTTAGAGGACAGGTTTTGTGCAGTAACAATGCAGGGGGGTACCTTTAATAATACCTCCTCCCACCACCAGAGTAAATTTGGAAAAAACAAAAACCCACAATTAGGAAGGCCGCTTTTGAGAAAACTCCCGGTGTAGGCCTATGGACTACCCACAGTTATTGTTGAGTATACGTAGGCACAGCTCAATCCCACCACTGAACACCAATTTATGTTGGAAACAGCCCACTCCCACTCCGCAGGGTGGTGATGGACTTCCCCGAACACACTGTGGTAGCTTGGCTCGAGTGGTCAGGAAACAGGCACCGTGCTAAGCATACAATATACCCATACAATAACCATGCGTGCATCCGTTCCAAAAACGACTCTACACCGTAAAAATTATGAAAATATTCTTTCTTTATCTTTTTCTCTTAGTTGCTGATTGGAAAAATAAATAGGTCAATCACAATATACAATTTTAAATAGTGCAGGTTAAATAAATATTATCTGAAGATTCAATAAATAGGGGTGATCATAAATACAAGGGACATAAATATCAGTGCAGGTAATACAGGCAATTAAATATTCTGAGGCAATAAATACTGTACCAATAAATATTGTACACCATCAAGTCCTGTGGACCTATAAATATAGTGAAGCAATAAATAGGTAAAAACTCAATAAATACAGTACCCCCAATAAATAATTAAAAGTATACAGCAACACTCATGTAATCAGTTGACATTTCAATTCCTAAGGGCTGATTTGGCCCAGGCACAGCTTGTAGGGTTGTGGAAGGCTTGAGGGGGGGCTACTCCCTGGCTGAGACAAGGCTGAGGCCTAAACTGAGGTAGATCAAAGGGGGGAATACCAGTGCCCTGGCTTTCTCTCTCCACACCACCTCTCTAGGTTAGTCCCAGTTCACCCCAGGCACAGTCAGGTTGGTTTCAGCACCTCCCTAGCCCCTTAGAGCAGTCTCTCAGGTCTCCACAGGGCCTTAGGCGCCCTCTACTCCACTTACTGCCCTTTTTCTGATGTTCCGACGCCGCTGGAGTCGTGTCGACGCCGTGAGGCGGTTCCGGTTCGGTCTCGGCGGCCTCGGCACAATGTCAGTTCGTTGACGACGCCGGTAGGCGGTTCCGGTCCGATGTCGGCGGCCTCGGTTCAATCTCGACCTCCGATTCGACGGCGTCGGGCAGTCTCTACTCGGTGTCGACTTCGGGCGGCTCCGGTCCGATGGCGCTCTCGGCTCCGATGACGTCGGCCGGCCTGGCCTCGATGTCGACTTCCGGCGACTCCGGGGTGCGATCCTCACCCCCGACCTCCGGTGCTCCTCCTCTCAGGTTCCGGGCGACTCCGGAGTGCGTTCCTCACTCCCGACCTCCGGTTCACCTCTACCTCGGTCTCCGACGACTCCGGAGGGCGGACTTCACTCCTCCGATGACGCCGCTCGCTCGACCTCGGTTCACTTCCTCCTCGACCTCTGGAATTCCTCACGACCTCCGTCGGCGCCCTCTCACGACCTCAGGCGGCTCCGGGTACGACGTCTGCTACTTCAGTCAGCGCCGCTTCTCCACCTCGGGCTCCAGGTCTCAGGCTACTCGACGCCGGACTCCAGGGAAACCAGTTTCCAGGTCAGGATCTTGCTGCTTTCTGCTTCTAAGGCCTGTTCCTGCTGTTCAGGTCCTTAGGATGAGTTTTTCTGTCCTCTTCCCACACAGGGCTATAGGCTGGGATCCATCAGTAGGGACAAGTATCAAGGGTGGGTTTATGGACCCCACTCCAGGCACAAGTTTCCACCCCTGCTGCTTCACTCCTTCCTCCTTCACTGTTGTGCTCCTCTCTCTTCACCAGTCAGGTGCCAACTGCCAGCTCCAACTGCCAACACTCTCTCTTATCCTCCCAACATTCTAAACGGCCTCCAACTGTCACAGAGTTCTGGAATCTCCTGGAATGTTCTGGAAGGTGCTGGTAGGTTCCAGTGGATGCTGGTGATGTCACAGGTGGCCACCATTTTGTGCTCCAGGCCCTCAGACAGAAGTTTCAGGGGTAGGTAAAATGGCTCCCTGAATCTGCAGCAACACTAAAAAGTCTGGTGGTTCCCAAAAAGGAAAAATTCAAACAGGGTTTGAGGCAAAAGTGGGACAAAATAAATAATGATGAGGAGGGACCACCCAAAGGGCTGACAGGTCTAACAGCAAGTAACAAAAGGATGGCTCTTTTAAAAGCAGTAACCTGCTGAACTATTTACATTAAATGCACTCTGTAATCTACTTGGTACGCGTTCTTTGCAGGAGGCATATTAACCCTCTGTGCTACCTTCACATAAGTCAAAAACCTAAACAAAACTCTGATACATAGCCAGGAAGAACATTAATCACGCGTGTTATCTTGACATTTTTGGGAGGCCCTGTAATTGTAGGAGGAAAGGAACACGGCAGCAGGTGCTTTAAAAGCATAATACAGTTGCTAACAAGGCTCCCCCAGGAAGCCAGCACCCGGTGCGATGGCACCGGTCGCACCGCCTTAAATCCGGCCCTGCATACTTCACACAGGGGTTTACTACCAATGACATAGATGTACACGGCCTGGAGTAGTCTTCATTACTTCAAGTCCACATCTTCCTCATCACAGTCCTAACAAGATGAGACCTGTGTCGCCCACCAGATAGAGTTTACCTTTCTGAGCTAAAGTTATTAACAAAAAACTAAAGTAAAGCAACTGTACCACAAGCCTAATACCACGCACTACGGCTCTTTAATTCGTGATAGGAGGGTAGACGCTTGCCCGCGCTGCCAGTCTTAACAAACAAAGGAAAGGTGCTGCGGACATCTGGATATGGGAGAAGAGGGTTTAGTAACTAAGGAGTGCGACAAGGAAGACTAGACCTTGGAATAATGACGTTTATTACTTGCATGTTACCTCCTCGTCTGATTTCCTGATCCAATTCCTTTCAAGATGAGGCACTGCCCGAGCACACACTCATGACCTACGCACCAGAAATTGTGTCACTTGTGCATTCTTTAAAAAAATGAAAATAAATAATTAGTTAACAGCTCTCAAGACCTGAGTAGCAAAATGTGCTGAAAATCACTTTCCACCTGTAGATGATAATGCAACACAAAAGTGTAGAGATATGACCAATTCAGTGGTGGCTCTTCCTCTATGGCGGAGGAGCGTCGTCCCCCACAAAAAACAGGCAGGGAAGGGGAAAAAAACAACGCTTGTTTTATTACTCTTTTCCTGCTGAGTCTTGGGGGCAGGGCCTGGGTAAGGCACTCAGGGGAGTGGTAATGCACGCCTTCAAACTGCATGATGGTTTGGCCGGCCGTCTCAGGCTGCTGGCCAAATCATCATGTGTAGTGAACCTTTCTCAAACCCCATCTGCATTTCTGGGGTTGTAGAGTGCAGGCACAGACTCCGAATCTGTTCTGGAGCACCAATCAAGGGCGCTCAGGCCAATCCTGAGACTGCTTTCATGTGAGAGCAGCTTCAGGATTGGTCACAGGGCATTCTGGGAGGTTGTGCCTGAAGCAGAGTAACGGGACACGTCAGGCTGAAGGTACTTATTTTTATTATTATTATTTTTTATTTTGACCATTTCTCTTCGTGATCCCTATGCCCCACCTCAACCGCTACTGGACCAAGTTAATGCGCTACAAATAGATCTTAATGAGACTCTCTCAAAAGGAAACAAAACTTCCCGTGGTTGAACAAGTCAGGTAGAAGGGTAGATGTTGCCTGTTAGCCCTGACCTCATAATACAAAAGCAGTGAAAAAAATAAGTTGTACGAAAAGCAGGAGTCCTGCGCAGATAAATGGACAAAGCTCAATGTGCTTCAACCGTATGTAAACACTTTACAGACTCTTTCCAATGACAGGGAAAAAACTGACAGGAATAAATCCTGAGAATATTGAAAACCAGAAGAAATGTTCGGAAGGAACAATGGATATGATCCAAAATGACTTAGGGCCTGATTTAGAGTTTGGTGGACGGGCACTCTGTCACAAACATGACAGATATCTTGTTTGCCTTATTACAAGAGAATTAGCATATCAATCACTTGTAATAAGGTGAATAAGGTGAATTCTTTGGAAGTCATAGTCAGTTCCCTTCATCCTGAGCAGTTTGTCAGTAAAATAAAGCTTTGAAAGAAAGGAACATGAAATTAACCATCTGAGGGGAGAAGACTGGAAAGCTTGCAGAACCAACTAAGGATTCATCCTAAGAAGTTACAGGTGAATGAACTATCGGCTGTCACAGTTTTTTTTGTTGAGAATTCAAGAAGGTAATTCAACGTTATGAATTGTTTTCACCTGTGAAAGTGCTAAATACTACCAAGAGACTTCTCATTATGGACATTGCCAACCCCAACGAAAAAGCTCCCTTAAGAAAACTAGAACTTTATAGAGTCACATATAGGAGCAAGAAAACCTATAGAATCAAAGTTCCACCAGTGCCTCGCCGAAACGTTTAAAGTCGGAGGTCTCTAAGACTGCTAAATACATAAAGCTACTTCAGAAGAATAACCTTGCATCTGTATGATCAACATCTCAAGCTCTAGACCACCAATCAAAGATGACTGCGAGGTTGAACTGATAAAACAAGCACTCAAGAAAAAGAGGGATCGTTGGGCTTATCCAGTAAGGCTGAACTAGCAAATGGGCTACCAGTGGATATTAAGGATATTTGGTCCAAATTGGATCACAAGAATAACTTGCACATGCTCAACCCAGATGTTCCTCAACACTCTGGATTTCATTGGGATGGAGGAAATGCATAAAGCAGATTCAAAGAAGCTATGATAAAGAAAAAATATCCACTTTGCAAGCCCTCAGAAATGGGAGGAGAAAACAAAAATTGGGAAAAATACCTTTGTTGAATCAAATAGGTCAAGATAGTAATGGCCGTATCAAGTCGCAATCTCCAGAAACAGGCTGGGCACAAGATCAATGTGACTGATTATGGAAACATCAACTCAGCTGGACAGCAGGGCCATTCCTTCTCAGAAATACGAGGTTGGACTCTCGTCAAAGAAATACCCTGTGGGTAGTGATGCCAAAAGAGGAACCTTCAACTTCTACTGAGTCACGTAAGACCCAGCAACCCGAATGCCCTTATACAAACCGCTTGACCTTGAAACTTCGATTGGAAGTACAGCAAGGCTGAAAAAACGGCAGCCAATTCCCTGCAATTGAAAAAATTCAGTTTCTCGTCAGAGACCAGTGCCCCTGAGAATTCACTAATATTGCATCACAAATTGTGCTGCTGATATCTCTACGGATACGAATACAATACTTTATTGTTTAAACTAATAAAAACCATAACAATGTCTTAAAAATGTCACGTAATTAACAGGCATTTAAATTGTTTAAAAAGACAGTTTTCGTATCATGTAAAACAAAGTAAAATGGATCTTATTACTATATCATAAAAATAATTATCGGCGACATTGGTATCACAGCAGTGCTCAATATAAAGTGCATTTAAATACAGTCAATGGATCACAAGGGGGCACATTTTTCCTTGGGCCATATTATCTTTTCATAAAGTATCAGGAATTCCATGATCTTACAGTTCAGTTGAGAATCTGTTGTGTCCAGACCTTTAAGATTGCTGATCTGCAAGTTCGAATGCCCCTATCGTTAAAAGCTTTTTTCAGTAGCAAAACCCAAATAGATTTTAAAAAGGGGCAAACACAGATCAGACAAATAAAATCTTGTCTTACAACACCACATAATTTACATGTTCTGTGGCCGTTGTACTTCCATGTTGGTTGATCTGCCAAATTTGGAAATGCCCCAAATCTGATGGCCATGAAGTTTAGTTTCAGATGAAGTGAATACGTTGCATTTAGGTATTCTGTCGGATATATTGTTTTATAAGATTGGAGGACCATCCAGCCATGGGACTGCTTAGTTAATATGCTTTTGTCTTCTAGTAATGAATGAAGTTTTGCCATTTTGTTTATCACTCTACGAAAGACTTGGAAGGAGGGATTCTGAGCCCAGAGTTTTGTTGTGTTTGTTTCCTTCAATGCTGTTTTTAAGAATTTACCATAACTTGAACGAGGATCTTCTTCCTGGCCCCCCCACAAGGCATCATGTAAGACATTTGATCAATTCAGCCAAAGTTTGTACCAGGTTTTAATTGTTGCATACTTTCTCACAATCTTCTGTTGGATGAGACCAAATCCCAATTGTACCTGAGCCAGAGATGCATTCTGAGAAAGACTAAAAACATTTTTTATACTGTTTCATTTGTAGAGAGTCTAAAGGTTTTGCATCTTTACATCTTTGCAATTTAAAGCTATCCTTTCATAAGTAACTGTCGGCAGTAGTTTAGCGGCCATCACTGCCACTATCGGCTTAAACAATACTCCCTGTAATTCTTTTTGCAAGGTTCCAAATTGTGTAGATAAGACCATTTCCTTTTTTTTCAAGATATTGTTTGTGAATTTGAAAGTTCAGTCGATAGTCTACATATACCTCCAGATATTTGTATCTGCTGACTACCCCATATGCTGATTCTCCCAGCTTAATTGGATGTTGATGTCCAGGACGATTCATAATTGACATGTTTTTTGTTTTTGTGACATTAATTTCCAAGGCATTGGCCTTTGAACGTTGACAATTGATTGAGTGCTCTTTGGAGGCCAACTCTTGTTAGGCTGAGCAAGACTATGTCGTCTGCATATGAAAAGTGTGTTGTAGTTAATGGGCCAAGGCGTGGTGGATGTGACTTAACCTGATTTATTCTTGGTGAGAGGTCTGCCAAAAATAGATTGAATAGGTGGGGAGCTAATACACAGCCTTGCTTTAATCAAATCTCTGTCTGTCTTTCCCTTGACAGTCTTGTGCCATTAACTATTTTTACACAGACCCACGTGCCTGTGTACAGTTGTATTATGGCTCATAGTATTGTTTCAGGAAGAGCCAATTTCTTTAATTTATTCCACAACAAGCCACAGATTACACAGTTGAACGCTGCTTTAAAATCTATGAAACATAGTTGTACTTTTCTTTGCAAACATTTGCACTTGTCTGCTATTATGGCCAGGGATAGTATGTCCGTTTTTGTGCCAAACCCTTTGCGGCATCCTGTTTGGTTGAATGAAATCAGCCTGTTGTTCTTGGACCATTCTACCAGGTCCTCCAGGATTAACGATGCATTATATATATTTTTTTAATTCTTTTTATTGATATTTTTAAACAACAAACATGAAATTGAAAAGAAAGAAGGGAAGGGGAAAGAAATGAAGGGAGACAATTAAGTGAAATCACTGCCTTTTGATTGCGTCGTTGACAAATTATGAATTACATTTTTACATAGTTACTGGCAATACATCTTTAGTGAAGCAGCGCCAGGGCCCACGTGACTATCTGATGTCGTGACAGATCTGAGCCAATTGGTGAATGGATCCCATATATCCTTGGGGCATGAACTGGTCGGTATAAGTTTCCAGTAATGTGACAATTGGTCTCTGCAGTAAGTGATGTCCCACACCCATGCCTTCACAGTTGGGGAAGATGCCTGTTTCCAGTGGATTGTCACCTGTCTTTTGGCCAGGAGAAGCAGTAGCGCTGTTAGTTTTCTTGCTGCCGTCGGGGTGCTACGTACATAGCCCAACAGCGCCACTAATGGGGTTTTTGACAGCCTTTGCTCGGTTATGTTCTCGATATGAGACAATACTGCTATTTGTCGGCATTCCCAAGCTAGGTGTATAAAGGTTGTCTGGGGGGATCCGCATCTCCAGCATCGTGTGTCAGGGCGTAGTCCCATGCAATATAATTGTGGTGGTGTGCAATAAATTTGGTGCAAGTATTTGAAGTGGATGAGCCTGAGGCGGTAGTTGGGAGAAGGATGTGTAATATTTGGCTTCACGTTAATAAGTGCAATCAGCCTGTAATTTGTCAGATACGACCTATCGCCCCCCTTGAAGATCAGATTGATTATTGACCCTTACCAACCCATAGGATGGTAGCTTTTTTTTTGCTGATATCTGTAGTTATTACTATAGCAGAGAAAGGGACAGAGCGACTCCTTTGTTCAAATTCCCTGAGACCAGCCACCATTAGTAATCTTGATGGATTTGAGTGGTCACTGGTACACAGTGTTGTAGTACTGGGATGATGTAGACCAATGCAGCAGGTATTGAATGAATGGGTGCAGATGACTCAAAGATCAAGAGACAATCAACAGGGAGGCCACCATCTCCCTTTGTACTTTTAGTCAGCCTGTTGCAGACTCTTCAGGTCTGTCCAACAGTGCTTGTAGACTGGAGTGCAATTTCACCTTCTTCGACTACAAAGCTTTACATACATGGGTACCTTGAAAATTCTCCTGACTACACTTCCACGTGGGCATGGTATGGATATCTGACTAATATGTAGCACCCAGTCATGCTAACGTACACTCATTTCAGCCCCATGCCATGAGTTTGGGATCTCTGTCCCTTCTAAGATGCTGGTAGAATATTAATATAGGGCCCTAAGGGTTGCAAATTGGCAACATACAAATCTCCTAGAATTTTATTTGTGCCAGGGGCCTTTTCACTTAAGTTGTCAAGAATAGCATCATATATTTCCTCAGCTGTTACTGCTAGCATGCTAGGCTCACTCCGCTCCTCTTGGAGAGCCACTGCCAACAAATTAGGAGAATAAGTTGCTTTACTCAAATACAGATTTTCAAAGTGGGCCACACAAACCTGAGGCTGAAAAATACCCTCAACTTTACATGTTACACGTATGCCTGCCATGGGCAATGACGTGCCAGAATGCTTTTTGATCCCCTGATTTGGCAGCTGCATTTGAATCTCGCCACATCTCCCTATCCCACTCTATTTATTCTTTGGCCATTTTATAATTCTTCCTTGCTATTTTTATGTCAGTTAGGTCCTTATTTGTGATTGATTTGAGAAATGAAAATTTAGCCTCCCTACATTTCTTGTTGAAGCAATTTTTTACTCCTGACTGACCTACTACCCTTACTTTCTTCCCTACGATTTAAAGCTTAAAGTTCATGAAATAAAACCTCTGGGGCAGCTATTATTTTGCTGTGAGGGTCAGAACTACTGTCTTTGAATTTAGTCAAAGCATACAAAACTGTTACAATCTTATCTTGAATTAGTGAAATATTATCTGGACAGTGTTTTATTTGTGAGCATTTAGGTTGTGTTTGTTATTTGAGAGGCTTAGAAAGCCTGTCTGACTAGGAGGAGAAATGTTAGGCGTAGATATGGAGAAACCCTGCAGCATGAGATGTAGAGCGTTGTGGTCGCTCTCTTCAATACGGGACTCAAACAGTGATGATTTTGGAGAATCCATGTTTTTTCCTATGCTACGATTTTATATATTTAAAATAGGCACTGTATCACCCCTTGGGCTACAACATCTCAGGGCCAAAATATCAGGTAAATCTGTTACCAAGAACTTTATGTGATAATTTACCAAAACTTTGACCCACATCATGAAGCCAACCGAAGGACTACCTCAGCCACTGGAAACAGCATGGGCATAATAATTGGTAAAACCAAACCTATAAATTAGATTGGTACACCATGTTTCTTGAAATAAGCATAGATTAAAAGAGTCAAAAAATAATCCCCTGTATAGATCCATCAATTATGACTGGAGGCCTGCTATGTTCCAGGATAGGAAAAGTCTGTTCCCCTTATATTTGATTGCAGGAGTAAGAGTATTAGCTGCAGGCCCTGGGTCACAAAGCCAGGCCTAGCTATATTGACTCGGGAGAGCCCTCCTAAGGGGTGATGGTGAATTGACAGCCATTTGATTGTTTCTCAAATTGTCAGGGTGGGAGGGAATTATATTTCAAACAAATTTGCAACACATGGGCAGAATTAGAACAAAGTTCCAATACAACCAAACTATCAAACAGTACCTTCAATGTTAGCGAAATATCAATATAATCACATTTCTTGTCTGGAAACAGGTAGTGTCTGACCTTTATAATGTCAGATCGTATCACCATGCAGCAATTCCATCCTTTATGAATCCAATAAATGAACTTAATAATGAGTGATGCTTCATCCTCTCTCACACGCGGGAGAAATTCTTGTACATTATGTATATATATTCTATAGTTTACTGGATTTGCTTTGGTCAGATTTGCGACAGATTCTCCCATCAAATTTTGTCTACTGTATGTGGCGGGCTTTACATGGTTATTAGCCGGTTGCATGCCCAGACTTTCATGAGAATAGTGGAGACACCTGCTTAGCTCTTGCACAGGCAAAGATATAGTGCAAGATTGATCACAAGTGGTGGGTTTACTGAGCATTCCACTATTATTAATTTGCCAACATTTGGTGGGAGCTGTGACAGGCCTATGTTCTTGTATCTAAAACATCTGTTGTGCTGGAGCTGTGGCATTGCTATCATGTTGGCTAATAGTGTGGGTCTAAAGCTCACACTGCATAGCACCATCTATGCCAACTTTGTCTGGGAGGGCTGCTTCATTCTCAGAGCTGGGCCTGACTAGATTTTTTGTTAGATCATTCACCACAATCTTTAATTTTGTGATCCGGGCTCTTAGTTAATCATTTGAAAAAAAGATCAATGATTCGAGATTCAAGGAGTGTATCAGGATCATGACATTGGCGTCCTTCCATCGGGGTGGATTCTTTAAATGGATTGTTGTTGGCCAGGGGATCAAACCTATTAATTCAGGTCACCATTATTTCTTGTGGCAGAGCTGTCGTAGATGGGGTATTATGTGGGATTTGAGCTTCGGTGCCTTGACAAAGTTGTAATTCCTTCTAAGGGGGGTTGGGCATCGCAGGCTTTAAGAGTTGTTTTTTGGGCTCGGCTGAAGAACTTGGCAATTGGATTATTCCTGGGGGGAATTAGCATTGTCTTCGCCTCCTATGTCAAGTCATCTAGTACATTTAAAGAGTAAATACTTATTTCCTTTCATAGTCATCCTTGCAGCTTTTTCAACCTAACTGCCCCTTGTAGCTAATAAGCTGCCTTTCTTTTTCCCATCCTGTGCTTTTTCTCCACAACGACTGGGCTAAACTAGGAGAGGGAAAATGATTTAGTTAACACTGGTAGGTCTAAGTATAGTAGCACAGAGATAATGAATTGCTCCACAATGTTTACTCTGTGATTTTATGCAAGCATCTGTTAAAAGCAGGACAATGATAGTTTTCTCACTAATATAGCGTTATAATCACAATGCACAGGAAGTGCAAAATGAAGGGGAGGGGCTCAGCCTGGCCTTCTTTGGGCTCTGATGGGCACAGATGGGCCCACTCTTCGCAAATGTCTGGGTACGTCCTGCGCTGTGGGGGCATCTTCTCTTGTTAATCGTTTGAGAGAGATGTCCTGACCTCTCCTCCTCAGGCAGGATTCTGAGGAACGTGGTTCAGGTCCCCCAGCAGCCCCAACTAGCAAAGAGCATCCTACTCTGCATGGAAGTTGATGCTTACTAAGGGCTGGAGAGTGATGTCCTGCCCTCTCCTTCTCAGGCAGGATCCTTAGGAATGTGGTTCAGGTCGCCCATCAGCCCCAACCAACAGAGAGTGTCCCCTGCTACAGAGGTGTTGGTGCTTGTTAAGCACTGACAAGCAAAGTCCCACCCTCTTCTCCTGAAGACGGATTCTTGAGAATGTGGTTCAGGTATCCCAGTAGCCCCAACCAGCAAAGAGCGTCCCATGCTGCAGGTGCGTCAGTGCTTGTTAATCGCTGGAGAGTGATATTCAGGCCTATCCTTGACATTCAGGATTCTGAAGGATATGGTTCAGGTCCCGCAGCAGCTACACCCAGCAAACAGCATTGGAGATCATTTCATAAAAGGGAGGCTTGCCCTGCCACCATTGCTCAGTCTCGAGAGTTCCTGTAGCAAAGTGGCACTGGTAAACTCAGATCCAGTGCAGTTCCTATGCAGAAGACGTTTTTCTAATATATGATTCTCAAATGCTCACCATGAGAGCATAAGGGGAATTAAAGACTATTGGGCCAACCAGTAGGAATACATATGCATAACAAAGGTCATGTCCTTTAGAGAGAGTCTTGACCCCCGCCCTGTATAGATTATGGGTTATTTAGGGTTTGGTCCAGTGGCAAATCAACCATAATTTTGTGGGTGTCCCACCTGATAAACTTGTGGATTCGCAGATCTATTTGGAAGTAAATAAAACAACGGGTGTGCCGGTGAAGCTTCTGCCATCTCTGCTGGCTGACAAACCTTGACATCAGCCCATCCTATTTAGGGCAATCCTCTTGGTGCAAATTTTCTCAGCTTGGGTCAGCCATGACAAAATATTATCAATGTATTTATTGTATTGGATAGTTGTACATATATTTTCTTGTCAAGGACAATTGTGTTAAGCTGCTTCATGTGGAAGTTGAAAATATGTGGTGAAAGAATTTAGCCTGGTGGGTGTCTATATGTTTCTGGGTACAGATATGATTTGGAAGAATTATAAATGGCACATTCTGTTCTCATTGATAGTAAAGATTTGAACCAGTTTAGACCTCTGCTTGCTTCCACACCCTTTGCATGCTCCGAAAGGTCTTCAGATGGGTCCCCGTCCACACCAGGAAAACGCCACCCAAGACCAAGGGCCTCATGTAGGTAAATAAATTTTACCGGTTCTTAAATACCGAGCCGTACCGAATCGGTAAATTAGAATCGGTAAGTTATATGTAGGTAAAAATTCGGTAACAGTTACCGATTCTGTAACATTCGGTAATCACGAATCGGAATTCACCGAATCGGTAAATACCGAGGTGGTATTTACCGAATCGGAAAATACCGAGGTGGTATTTACCGAATCGGAAAATACCGAGGTGGTATTTACCGAATCGGAAAATACCGAATCGGTATGTACGGATTCGGTAAATAAAATCACATGACTTGACGAAACAGCTAATCCTGTGCAACGACAGCCCACCCAACCAGGAAGTGCCCACACCCAGGCAGGTGTACATAATTAGCCGAAGTGGCCACACCCAGGCAGGTGTACATAATTAGCCGACCCTGGAGAGGCTTGGAGTGCAGAGGAGAGGCAGGGAGCCGTTGCATGTGCGAGCGGGTAAACGAACAGCATGTCCAGCCAGAGAACACAGAAAGACGGAGGGGAAAGGAGGAGGAAGCTGAAATTTAGCCCCAAGGAACTCCAGGTGCTGGTGGAGGAGGTGGTGAAGCAGCACCAGAAGCTGTTTGGAAGGCAATCCCTGCAAGTGCCTGAGGCGGAAAAGCGCAACATATGGCTGGCCATCCAGGCGCAGGTCAATGCTGTGGGAGTGACCCACAGGGACATTGAGGTCCTCAAAAAGCGCTGGTATGACCTGAGGATTGTAACCAAGAGGAAGATGGGCGACATCCAGAAGGAGGCCAGCCAGACCGGAGGTGGAACCAACAGGGCACCTGCCCTCACCGAACTGGAGGAGCTGGTGGCGGCCACAATCGAGCAAGAGAGCGTCGCGGGTCTTGGGGACGCCGACAGCTCTGCCAGAGCCGCAACACACCAAGGTAAGACGAAAGCACAGCAATGTAGCCCCCCCTACCCCTATCCCACATCCCCCATTGTGAAACGAGAATCACACTGCAGTCCACACGTGTCAGTGCAGACAGGCAATGCATTCCGGGAGATGTAGTCAGGGCAACACTAACCATGACGTAAATGTTACAGGGCAACAAGGCATGTCACGCACTCGAGGCACAAGGAGACAGAGGACATATTGGAATGTGAAATGATTGATTGTGACGCTTGCAATGCAGCCCTTCGGGGACACTGAGCCAATGTTGTATTTCTGTCCACAGATGTGACATCATGCAGGACAGGGCATGCTGCAGGAGAGACGGCACACCGGCCACAAATATCACCTCTAGCCAGCACAAGTTCAGACCAGGGAGCAGGCCCACTGGCAGCCGCACCACCAACACAGCCAGCCTCGCCGCACCCAGAGCCAGCATCACCTCACCGAGAGCCAGCATCACCTCACCGAGAGCCAGCATCACCACAACCAGAGCCAGCATCGCCACTCATGTTCGAATCACCGGCCACATCTCCGCTTGCAGGTGTGAGAATGAGGAGGCGTCCAGCAGCCAGGCTACGAGCCTTAGACACCTCGTCAGACGACAGCATGGGCCCAGAAGACCGCACCGGGCCCCAGGAAGGGAGCCATGCCACTGTGCCCCACACCTCACAGGCAGCACAGACGGGAGCAAGAGGGCGCCGCAGGTCGCGTGTCCAGAGTCCACCAGCACCCACTGACGGCCATGGTGTCTTCTTGGGGCTCGAGGGCCAAATGTTGAAACAACAGCGCCTGCAATCAAAGGCAGTCATGTCAGTCCAGAGGCACATGCGGGTGATGAAGACAACATTAGTCAACATGGACAATAACATTAGCGGCATGGCTGCGGGCATTCGGGACATGTCCCAGTCAATCCAGCAGTTGTGCAGCAAATTAGATGCTGACATCGAAGCACGGCGCCGGGAACGCCAGAGAAGGGACACTACCAGCAGGGCACTCAACCGTCTGGCAACTGCGACTTCTCTACTGTGCCGGCGCTCTGTGACGATGCAGGAGGGCCTAACACAGTGCTGCAGCGACCTGTCTCGGGGGATGGTGCAGGTGACAAGTGCACTAGGGGTGCTATTGACTAGTCAGGCGTCGACAACTGCTGCAGGGGATGCTGCGGAGAGCATCGACACCAGCAGCAGCATCACACCCCCCGTCCCAGAAGCACGCAGGAGCAGCAGGCGGCTTGGGGTTGGCTCTAGTGAGGATGCACAGGCCGTGCAATCCACCACTGCAGCGCGTATGCGCAAACATTGATGTAGCCCTGCTAAGCCACTTCCCATTGGGTGACGTAACCCTGGACATACTCCTTGTATAGATGGTATATTGCCTGATTGGCCTGTTCATGCGTTCATGGCGTGGTGCC
The DNA here is from genome assembly GCF_964204655.1 of Triturus cristatus. NCBI lineage: Eukaryota > Metazoa > Chordata > Amphibia > Caudata > Salamandridae > Triturus > Triturus cristatus. Next base: position 905,225,168 of record NC_140593.1, read on the forward strand.
ACATTAAAACTACGTCAGGACTTCTCACAACTCGCTGTGTCCCCTCACTTACTCAGAAATAGTTGCATGTGATCTCTGCCCGTCTCTCTCTCCCATCGATTGCAGTTGGCACTCTAGCTGCGTTGCCCTCTGGCTGGCCTGACTCATCCTCGTTGTCCTCAAAATATGTTAGTTCCACATCTGTACCTTTTTTCGTGGCAAGGTTGTGCAGCATTGCACAAGTGGCAATAATCTTGCAGCAGGTGATGGGTTTGTACTGGCGTGCGCCTCCGCTCTTGTGCAGGCAGCGGAACCTGCTCTTCAGTAGTCCAAACGTGCGCTCCACCACATTGCGTGTTGTTTTATGTGCCACGTTGTATCGTCTCTCACTCTGGGTTGCTGGGTGTAGGTAGGGAGTGAGGATGAATGACCGGCATGCATATGCACTGTCGCCTGGATGAGTAAAAGGGAACCATCAGTAACATGCCTCTATACACTATGATTTGCAGGTTTCAAGGGGCGTCACTGTTACTTACCTAGCAGGTATCCCTCTCCGAATTCTCCGGCACTCAGTCGTGTGTAGATCCCACTATTCTGGAAGATGTAAGAGTCGTGGGTGCTCCCAGGAAACTTTGCAACAATATCTGTGATGATGTTCCCTGCATCACAGATCACCTGCACATTGATGGAGTGGGTGGACTTCCTGTTCCTGTAGATGTGCTCTGTATCAGCTGGTGGACAGATTGGGATGTGTGTACCATCAATACAGCCGATGACATGGGGGAACTGTGCCATGTGATAAAAGTCTGTTTTTGTTTTCTGCAGTGCAGCCTGTGTGTTTGGGAAGCTTATGTAGTGGTGCATTCTCTGCATCATGGCATCCAGGAACTTCCTGAAGAAACGTGACAGGCAACTCTGGGATACCCCACCCACCGCAGCTGTCACCACCTGATAACTGCCGGATGCCAACAGATGTAGGCTGCAGAGCACCTGCACATGTGGGGGTATGGCGTGCGCCCTTCTTATTGGATGGTCCAGGAGTGGGTGTAGGTCCCTGATTAAGTCCATGATGGTTTCGGGGTGTAGCCTGTACCTCTCATGTATCTCTGCATCAGTCAGCTGGAATAGTGTGATGCGCTGTCTGTAGATTTGTTCCTCCCGTCGCCACACCCTCAGTCCTGCTGCCTGTAGACGTAGGCGCCTTGCAATGACGTACATGGCGGCCATGTTGTCCACGCTGTTGCATTTTGGGATTGCCTATATGCATTGTTGATGGTTACCACCTGCTTTCAATCCGTGTTAATTACCGACTCTTATTTACCGATTTTCCTGGATTTCTTAATTACCGAGTGCTCCTACATGTCATTTTAAATTTTACCACTTCATATTTACCACTTCATGTTTACCGAATCGTTAATTATGTATTCGGTAAATCTGATTCGGTATTTTGGAATTCGGTAAATATGAATCGGTATTTACCGCCTCATATTTACCGAAAAGTGGTTTTTGGACTCCTACATCTCACTTGTCTGAATACCGGTCGGTAACGGCATATTTACCGAAAATCGTCCGTTACCGACCGGTATTTGGCTACCTACATGAGGCCCCTAGTCATTAGCCAACTCGACTATGGCAACACAATCTACGCAGGAATCACCATCCAATTTGTTATAAGTCCCAAGACGATACAGAATTCAGCTGCCAGATTCATCCTCAACCTCCCTAAAATGACCCCCCCACCTCAGGAACCTCCAATGCCTCCTCATCCAGAAAAGATTCCAATTCAAGATGCTGATGCATGGCTACAAGGCTCTCCATGACCAAGGACCACCATGCATCAACCACCACCTGAACTACCACCAACCCCCCAGACACCTGCACACTGTTTCTCTTTCTCACACTCCCTGCATCTGTCAAAGCCACTGCTGGGGATGCTCCTTTTACTACCTCGCTTGCAAGTTCTGGAACAACCTTCCCCTCCACCTCCAAACAGCATCCTCTCTCACAGATTTCAGAAAGGGACTCAAGACCTGACTGTTTGACTGTTTGGAGCAGGATCCTAGCGCCTGGATATCCTCATGGGTGTTTAGCTATACTCCACAGATCCTGATTGATTGATTGAGAACTTTACCTTTTGTACCCATTCTGGATGATAAGATGTTTAGCATTATGTCATTTTTGATGGTGTCAAACAGCACAGAAATGTGTAATATTATTAGTAGACAAGTGTTTCTATCATCTAGAGTTTTTAGAATGTTGTTGAGAATTTGTAAGAGAGGCAATTTTTAGCTAGCTATAGCCACTTATAATAAAAGAGGTTCAGAGATACCAGATGAGAGGCAGAACATTAGGGAGGGTACTGCGGAAGGAAGACCTAGAATGAGAAATAACTGTAATCAGTGATCCTGTGAATACTAAAAACACTTACTATATCACTTTTAAAATCCCACTCTTGCTATTAGCTAATACAGTGTGAAGAATGGGTAGATTATCTTCCTAAGCACAGAGGTTCAAATATCTTTTTTCAATTTATTTTTCATAGGTGGTTTAAGAATCCTTATTTAATGTCTAATAAATCTGTTTTATTACTGTCTTGAGGCATCTGCAGTTATTGAGATATGTGTTTCGTCTAAAGGTTAATAAGAGTTGTAGTTCTTCACTCTCAGTGTCCCTTTATGAGTAAGTCTTAATCAAAGCACAACAAGAACTGCCCGACTCCTCACCAAATTTGCTTGAATAATAATTGATGCAGTCACTGCATTGATCCTTTTATAGACCTAAGATTCAAGATGGAGCATGAGATTTCCTACTCCCGTGAGAATTGCTTGTTTCAAAGCACTTGCAGGCAGAAACCTCTGGATGACTTTCTGCTATAAAATTGTGTTGACTAACAAGGTTTATATCTGTAAAAATACAATTAAATATTTAAGGCATGTATGTTTTCTTGATATTGACACACTGCTGTCTTTTACATCAGTAATACACAAATGTGCATTTTACCCAAAGTGTATCTTTCTTGGTCCTGGCATACTGCTGTTTGGTGCACTCCCTGAATCTGGCAACAGAAGAATAAGCATGACCGCACAATCTTCTCTTTGGTGTTGGGTGGGTGGGATGGACCTTCAATAGGCTACCATTCCTTATCACCATACTGAGAAGTTAGGGTTCAGGGTAAGAGTGAACATAATAGAGGCCCCTTAAGTGTGACATTGCTGTTTGCTGAATAGGTGTGTTTGAGAGTTACTTGAATAAATGAAGACATTTACAGATGGTGTTGCCTTGTACTCAGTGGTGTTCTAGCTTCTAGGTTCATAGAATAGAGGAGCTGACGATGCATTGTGACAATGCAATGTGTTTAGGAAATTTAGTTGAAGAAGTTTAATTTTCACTGTCGTAGTGCACTTTGGCCACGCAGTGAATGTGCAGCATAAGCTACTGAGTTTTGAAGGCAAAAATATATAATCATTTTTCTGAGGTCCGTTAGCATTCTAGCTGCAGAGAGAACTAAACAGAAATGAGGAGTCTGCAGGAGCTTTTGGTCAGAACGGTTGATAAAGTAGGGCATGACCGGAATGGTACAAGAAGAAGAGATGGGTGGTGGTCTAGCTTTTGGAGCATTGAAGAAGGTGAGATTTAAATGATGCAAGCCTGCGTTCTAGTGGGGCCAACCTTGCATTCCGGAGCCTGTAGAGGAATACACCTGATCATTTTAGGTGGCACCTCATCACATGGGTTTGTCAGGCCAAAGAGAATCCACTTAAACTCTGTGTGCCTCTGAGCCATTGATGTTTTGCAGAAATAAACCCTCACTTTGGGAGTTTATTTCTAAAAAACAAAAAATTATGACAGTTAGCCTCCATGACATATCATCTAGCAAGCATTTTAGTCTTGCCAAAATTGCCTCTGTCATGAAGGCAGAAGCATCTTCAGCAAATGATCTGTGCTGATCCCTTTTTATTAGTCTTGTGTCATGCCTTGCCTTGTTTCTCAGCCAGTTTACACTTATAACCGTATTTAGAGTTTGATGGACCAGTTACTTCTTCATAAACCCAGCGGATGCCAAATCTACTAAATGCTTTATAGCAATATGATGGCCAGGATATCTGCAATGTTTTGATGGAGTATCCTGTTTGCCAAATCCATGTAAGGCCCAAAGTCTTGTAACAATACCCTGTTGTGGCTTAGCATTGCGCCACATCCCTTTGGTGCTTCTACCCTGGTAAGACTTAAAGTTGGCCAAACTGACTCTAGGTGGCTTCTCTGTGAACTGGTAACCTGAATCCTGTTGAGATGTTTGGGATGTGGAGTAAAACAAACCCTGGCGTTTTGAGACTTGCACAGCCTAAATCTGTGAAAGCACAGATCCAGAGCTGAGCTCCCATAATGCAGACTGATTCCACATCAGGCTTTTAGATAAATCTGCTATGATCAACCAATTTTCCATCACTGGACCTTAGTTTGTGATTTGATGAGTAGTTCAATTAGGATTTCTGAGCATGTAGCAGATCTTCCTTAATTACGTCAGTTAGGGGTTCCTTTACCCTTCTGACAACAGACTCCCTATGAGCTGTTGCAACCGAAGTGAAACCTCGTCTTCATGATCTTGATAATAAGGTGTGGTTTTAGATTGTTCTATAATCTATTGGTTTCAGTGGTTTGTTCTATGGCTTCTTCATTCACAGAATAATTGTAGTCTGATTTAGGCAAGCGCTAATATTCCTTCCTGAACAGAGTTAATTGTGATATTTGTCATCTTTGGATCAAGCGTAGAGTAATGGTCTCACATTGTGATGGCCATATATGCAGGCTCAACATAAGCTTTTGTGGGCTGCAGGTCCCAAACATCATGCGGGCCCATGTCCAGTGCTTGAGAACCTTTTCAAAAGGAAAAGAATGTCCTTGACCAGTTTTTTTAAAGCTGCCCCAGTACACGCAGTCATTCTGTTGGCAACTGGCATTACCTACCTCATCTTGAATGTAAAGATAAATTATATTACATCTAAATTATATTATAAATAATTTTGGAAGAGGCTACGCGGGCCTTGTGAAGAGCATGTCCTGGAGCCATGGGCTTTAGCTGATGCCCCTTTGTGGCACTACTGAATGCAGGGCTTGACGAGGATTTGGGACTTACCAGCAATACGATATTGTGAAAGAAAGGATTGCCTTAATTCTTCACAAACTACATCTTTGAAAAGCTGTCCACATGTGATTTTACATACTGAGACGTGGTAACCCAGACTGAACAAGAAGCTTTACATACTGAGGCACTGTCAAACAATCAGCTCCCTGTCTGTTCTATGTATGGGCCATTTTCAAAACCAAAGTTCCTAAAGTTCCTGTGGTGTTTGGCTTGCCTACAGTGTTTTACAAATTAGGACATAATACAAGCCAGTATATCTATTGTGTTTCACATAAATTCGAAAACTGGCCTTCCTCTTCTGTAGTACACACTGGCCACTTTAAAAACAGGCCAGGCCATTATGCTTTAAATGCTGGGGCATCGAGAAAATCTACTTGGCTATTATATTTTTCATATTAGAGCACAGTTAAAACTGTTGTGGCTATGGAACTTTAAATGCAGGAGAAATTGAGCTTTTGGGTGGCATGCACATTTTAATGGCATATTAACCTAAACAAGTAGAAAGTTGGGCTCTATTATCAGCAATAATATTTAAAATGTGTTGTTTTTGTTTGTATTAGATTTTCTAGGTGCTTCTGCTAGTTCCTTGCTCTACATCAGTAGGTTACTCTGCATCAACACATTTTTTTAGTTAAGGATATAATACTGGTCTGCCTCAAAATATGACTAGTTACTCCTCTACGTAACAGAACAGGAGGAGAAACGATAGAATAACTTTAGTCCAATCAAGTACCTAAGTTGTCCTACAAAAATATTAAGAAGCTGTGTATTGTCTGAATTCAAACAATGCATTCCAGATAACAACCCGCTAGATACTTGTCAATCAGGGTGCAGGGAGATTCCAGCACAAAATCAGAAATTTCACTAATTTCTGATGATACTTTAGGTATATGAGACCCGGATGAGTTATGCCTCATGACCTGTGTGTCTGTCAGGAGCGCCTTACACAGTGAACTACACTAACCTGCTGAATTTTGTCAGGGAAAGAATTAGTATCTAGGAGTTGTTCTAAACATCTTACCTCAAACCTGGCAGACAAAGGACAAATAATAAAAATGTGAACTTCCTTTTCAACACCTCCAGGCTCCATCAGCGAGAATGTCAAGGGTTTGCTCCAGTACCTACAATGTTCAACTTATGTATCGATCCATTAGCCACCATACTCAACAAGTCAGAAATATCATACTATTTCTACACTTATGATATTCAGGTTTACATAAAAGTCACCCCTAAACAACCTCCTGTACCTGGTACAAACTCATTTGTAGTTGTCACACCATCTCCTTACACCGAGCGCTTTCAAAACAACATTTCTACTGATAGCTGCCAAAAAAGGCCCCATCCCTCTTCAAAAATGTTTCAGCACTCTTAAAGGGGCCTTATTCAAATTAGTTCTGTTAGACCTGACAGCTTTAGGGTGGTCTTTCCCCCAACATTTTGCCTAACTCCTCCTTCATTTTTGCTGGCTTTAGGTCTATGTGCACTTTACTGCTGCTATTCAGTGCTAAAGTGCATGGTAATATTGGCTCATCCCCAATTGACATATAAGTCCCCAGTAAAGTACAGAATATGTGCCAGGGCTTGTAAATTAAATGCTAATAGTTGACCTGCAGCTTGTAAATTAAATGCCTATAGTTGACCTGCAGCACTTGTTGTGCAATCCACTTAAGTAGCCCTCTAACAATGGCTCAGGCCTCCCACTGCTTTGCCTGTGTGTGCAGTTACATTGCTTTTCGGTCTGACACGATAAACCTTTTGTCAGGCCTGCACCTTCCCTTTTCATTCATAAACGTCATCCCTCAGGTAGTCCCTGGATAGCCCAGAAGGCAGGGTGTAATGTATTTAAAAGACTGGACATGTACTTTAAGTTTAACATGTCCAATAGTGAAAAGCTCTCAAATTCGCTTTTCACTACTGCAAGGCCTAACTCTCCCATAGGATAATTTTGGGATTACCTTATTACATGTTTTGAGTGTAATTCCCAGATATGAAGAGATAGACTTTTTGAGTTTGGTGTCTCTGGATTCACAATTTAAAATCCAAACTTATGATGAAGTCAGATTTTAAATGGCAATTCTGGAAATGTCACTTTTAGAATGTTGCTGTGCAAACAAATAATGGAAGGAATGCTGAACAAATCAAACATTCACCCCCAGTCAAGAGAGCTGGGTTTAATCCATCGTTTTTTTGCTCACCATACCACCCCAGTTTGGACCCAGCTCTTTGCAAATCAGTCTTAACCCTGCTCTTCATGGCAACAGGCCAGGCCGAACTGCCAAGCCAGGCCCTCCCTGGACTGGAAACAAGCATCTTGGTATGGGTTTCAGGGTATCAATCCTCATCAGCCAGGCTAGTTTGAATCCAGTGGCACAGCGAGCATGGAACCCACGTCTGGGCATACACATCCCACTTAGGGTGAAAAATACTGCACAAACAAATGATGGATGAAATGCTTAACGAACCAAACATTCACCCCCAGTCATCAGATCTGGATTAAATCCATCGCTCTTTCGCTCACAATGCCACCCCAGTTTGGACCCAACCATATGCAAATTACTTTTTCCCTGCTCCTCATAGGAACAGTCCAGCTTAAACTGCCAAGCCAGGTCTTCTCTGGACTGGAAGCAAGCATCTTGGGACTTGGCTCTGCAGAGCAGGTCCTTCTGAACACTTTCCACCAAGTCATAGTCACTGGCAATCATGAGAGTCATCTACAAGTGGCTGTGGTGTGAGGGGAGTTTCAGGTTTTCTGAAAGGTGCTGTGAGCCGTGCCATACCTGTAGATTGTCTGTTAGGCAATGACCTGGAGCACACTTCCTGGAGGGAGATAGACCTCAGGTCACACTTGGAGATGGTGGGATTGTCTGAGTTCATTTGAATGACCATGCGGTCCATGGCTGCCCACAAAGGAGTCAAAGGCGTCTGGATCCTGAAACAATGGCCCAAAAAGCTGCAAGGAGAGGGGCAAGGGACGTGAGAAACCAGCACCTGAAGTACTCACGGTAGAGGTTGATGGTGTCACTGAGAAGGAGGTCCCTGAGCCAACCAGGGAGGACATGGCACTATAGGTAACCTACCTGAGCTTTCTAACTGGCTTGTTGAGGGTGGGCCTACCAGGGAGGAATTTGGCCAAGTGCAGAAGGAGTTTCCTACTCTAGAAGGCTTAAGGCAAAAAGCCACAGCCCATGTAGTAGATGAAGCCTCTGAGGATCATCTAATTTCCTGGGAGAATGATCTCCTCTAAAGCAAGCCTAATGCTCCTGATGTTAGGGCAGCCCATGTGCTGGTGGCCCCCCAGTGTTACAGGAGCTTCTTTCTGGGTTTGGCTCATGATATATCCCTGGCAGGAAATGAAAGGCAAGACAAAAAGGTTCCACAGATCCTATCACTACTAATCGTTGGCATCCCATTTGAAAGGCTGGACATCTACATCATTGGACCATTGGACCACAAGACAACCAGAGGCAACAGGTTTATGCTGGTCTTGGTGGACCACGCCACCCGATACTCAGGGGCCATCCCTCAGAGGTCAGTGATTGCAAATGTGATGGCTAGAGCTCTGATGGGGATCACTACCCATGTTGGGTTCCTCGAGGAGGTAGTGTCTGACAGAGGCGCTAATATCATGTCCTTGTACATGAAGTTCATGTGAGATGTGTGTTGTGTAACTCACAAGTTCACCACCCCCTATCAACTCCAATCCAATAGCATTGTGGAGAGATTCAACAAGACCTTGAAGGACATGAATATGGGCCTGCCCAAGCCCATGAGAAGTAAGTGGAACATCCTCTTGCCATGCCTTCTCTTTGCCTACAGGAAGGTACAACACAAATGAGTGGAGTTCAGCCCCTCTGAACTCCTCTATGGCCACCCTGTTAAGGGACATCTGAAACGTGTCAAGGAGGGGTGGGAGAAAGCTCCCAAGAAACCCCCCAGGATGTAGTTCGCTGCATGCTGGCCCTCCACAACCAGATGCATCACTTCTGAAAAAAGGCAAAAGGCTATTTGAAGGCCAGTCAAGATATCATGAAGCTCTGGTATGACTAGAAGGCCACTCTGGTGGAGTTTCAGCCTGGCCAGAAAGTATAACCAGTAGAGCCTAGGTCTCTCCAGGTCCACGGGACTAGCCCATACAAATTCAAGGAATAGAAGGGTGAGTCCACCTACTTGATGAATCTACAGACCCCTAGAAATCCCCTAAGGATGCTCCATGTGGACAGACTAAATATCACTTTGAGAGGTCTGAAATGACCATGCTCCTCGCAACAGATGAGGGTGTGTAAGAGTAAAATGAACCTCTCCCTGACCTCCTCTCTTCACAGGAAAACAATGAGTTAGTGGAGGGTGTCAAACTCCCTTCCTCCCTGGCCCCAGAACAGCAGAGTGACTGTTACCAGTTGCTGGGACAGTTTGCCTCACTATTCTTGCTCCTCCCTAGACTCACATCTGTGCGTCCATGATATTTACAATGGAGACAGCCCACCAGTGAAGAACAACATTTACAGGTTTTCAGATAGGGTGAGAGTCAGCATCAAGTGGGAAGTCTCCAAGATGCTGACAAAGGCTTCCCCACCAAGCACCACACCAGAACTCAGGTTCTGCATGGACTACAGAGTACTCAATACCATGACCAGGACTGACACACACCCCATCCACTGAGCTGATGATCTCATTGACAGGCTGGGCACAGAAAATTCCTCAGTACCTTTGATTTGACATCAGGGTACTGGTAGATCCCTCTGACTGAGGGCGCCAAGAGATGTTAGGATTTTCAATCCCAGAGAGCCTTTCTCATTTTTGTGTGATGCCCTTTGGCTTGAAAAATGCCCCAGCTATCTTCCAAAGGTTGCTTACCAGGGTCCTTGCTGGTGAGGAGGCTGTTTGTGCTACGTACTTAGACGACATCCCTGTCTACAGTTCCAAGAGGAAAAAACGCCTGCATCACCTCAACAAAGAGCTTCAGGCCCTGCAATAGGCAACCCTGACCATCGCGGACAGTAAGTGCCAGATTGGGCAGGGTTCTGTGGTGTACGCGGGTCACCTGGTAGGTGGGGGCAAGGTGAAGCCCCTCCAGGCCAAGATTGAAACTATCATGGCCTAGCAACTACCTAAAACTCAGACAGAAATGAGATCTTTCCTAGGCCTCACAGGCTAGAAGAGAAGATTTGTTAAGGGTTATAGCACCATTGTTGCCCCCTTAACTGAGCTGACTGCCAAGAATCAGCTCAGATTGGAAATCTGGACAGAGGATTGTCAGAAAGCCTTTGATACCCGCAAGGAAGACATGTTTACAGCACATGTATTCAAGACCCATGTTTCTTCAAGCAGTTCATTGCGCAAACCGATGCTTCAGAGCATGGCTTAGCACAGCTGAATGGGGAGAGCCTATACTGATCGGTAGCCTTCCTTAGTTATTTCCACCGAAACAGAGGTGGTGTGCCATTTAAAGAGAAGCTTTTGCTGTGTTCTGGGCACTGAATAAGTTGAGACCATACCTGTTTGGGACTCACGTCCTGGTTTAAACAGCCACAGGCCCCCTTAAATGGCTCATGAATATGAGGGTAAAAATCCCAAACATTTGAGGTGATTCATCTTCCTACATGGAATGGAGTTTACAGTGGGACACCATCTGTGGTCAGACCAAGCCAATGCTGATGGTCTCTCTAGGTTTTTCCACCATAGCGAAGAGAATTCCAAAGAGTTTGAGTAGATCTCCCAATTTTCAGCTGGGGTGGACTCGTGTTAGACCTGACAGCCACAAGGTGGTTCTTCCCCCAACTTTTTACCAACTTCCTCCCTCGTTTTTTTCTGGCTGTCAGATTCTGCGCACTTTACCATTGCTATCCGGTGCAAGAGTTCTTGTGCTCTCTTCCCTAAACATGGGAATATTGACTCATCCCCAATTGTCATTTTGTTTTTACTTATAAGTCCCTAGTACATTTTACTACATATTCTCAGGGACAGTAAATTAAATGCTACTAGTGGTCCTGCAGCACTTATTGTGCCACCCACTTAAGTAGCTCTCTAACCATGGCTCAGGCCTGCCATTACAGAGCCTGTGTGTGCAGTTATACAGCCATTTCAACCTGACAAGATAATTTCCCACATCTAAACCTTCCCTTTTTATACATATAAGTCACCTGAAGGTAGGCCATGGACTACTCTGAGGGCAGGGTGCAATGTATTTAAAAGTCAGGACATGCCCTTTGAAGTTCTACATGTTTTGGTAGTTTTCACTACTGCAAGGCCTCTCTCACCTGTAGGATAACATTGGAATTACCTTATTACATTTTATAAGTGTAATTCCCAATTCTGAAGAGATAGACTTTTTAGATGGTGTCTCTGGAATTACAATTTAAAATCCAAACTTACGGTGAAGTCGGATATTAAATTGCAATTCTGAAAATGACACTTTTAGAAAGTTGGCATTTTCTTACTTTAGCTATTTGGTGCTTACTGCCAGTCTCTGCTACACGTCTGGGGAGGATGACAGCTGGGCTTGGTGTCTTCCCCCTTGACAGCCGCACACGAGATGGACCCAGCCTCACTTGCACATGAATAGGCTGTGTCATGCCCCCACACAAAGGGCTGCATACCTCCCTGTATTGAGTTTGAGCCAGGGCAGGAAGGGAGGACCTCTGTGCACCTCAAAGACCCATCTCTGAAGTTTCTCCTACTTTAAGGCACAACTGAGTATAAGTACTGGATCTCTGAAACCACCACTCCAGTACACTTCTGGATCTCTGAAGACTCTGCCAGAAAGAAGAACTGCTGTGCTGCTGAGGGACTGGCCTTCTACTGGACTGCTACTTTGCTGGACTCCTGCCTTGCTATGCTGGCCAGCTCCCTGCTCTTCCTCTACCTGGGTGAAAAGGACTGAACCAACATTACTTGAACCCAGAGTGACTACAAGGGCTAGCTGGCTTGCCTCTTGATCTGAAGTCTCAGGGAAATAAAGACTTCCAACCCACTTGCTTTCTGCAAGGCCAAGTGGTGCCACTCAAGTCCAGGACCATTAGAAATTGGCATAAAATGCATGCTCCCACAACATCCATGCATCCTCTGTAGAACTGGTGCATCGCTGCACCTGCATAGATCAGAATCAGTGTATCGCTCCTGATGCATGTATCTGAACTGGTGTATCATTCCTGTTGCATGAATCAGAACAAGTGCATCGCTATTATTGTGTAGACCAGAACCTATGCATTGCTTCTGCTGCATGGATCAGCCCCAATCCATCGTCGTTGCAACCACTACTGTGCGCCGCTCTAACTGGTGCAAGAGCCTATCATCCCCATCAACGGTATCCTCAACAATGATGCTGAATTCCCACATTGCAGCTCTTCGCACATCGGAGCAGATGCATCACAGCTGCTTCCCGGATCAGGACCGGCAGATGACCACCACTGCGAGGCTTGACACTGATGCATTGTTTTTGTTGCACCACGCATCTTCGATGTGGATGCAGCCAAGATCAAGGTACTTTTGTTCAGTGGGGCTCACTAGGTCCCAGTTTCCAGTACCAGCGTTCCATCCCGGTCGGCCTGAACATTTGACTTTGTTTTGATCCGGCACAACCAGATATCTCAAGTAAGCGCCTACTGCTTCTAAGCGCTATTTTATAGTTTATTCTTTAAAAAATCATATCTCAAGTTCTACATATTGAATTTCTGTTGTTTTGGTCTTGTTTCATGTATTACATTAAGTTCATTTTTTCTAACTGGTGTGGATTTTCTTTTCATGATGTTTTTACTGTTTTACTGTTTGAAGTGTTGCACAAATTCTTTACATATTGCCTCTAAGTTAAGCCTGACTGTTCTGTGCTGAGCTACCAGATGGTGACCACAGGTTAATTTAGAGTTTGCCTGCTTCTTGCCCTGACCAGGATTGTGGTTGCTGTTAGACTAGTGCTCATACTCCAGTCAACCTCCAACCCATTTTCTAACAATATCATGATATGCCTCAATCCAAACAAACCTAATCATAGGAACATTAAAAAATTCTTGTTGGCGACTGTTAGTGATCCAGAACTATGTGGAGAGAACTATTCTTTTCTGTTCACTGGATAGCCCCTTTAACATACTGGACAACAATCAGGACATTTTTAAATGTGTAACAAAATTTGATTTCCCATGTAAACATAATTGCCAATAGACCCAATTCTAATTGAAACTGCTGAGAGGTATCAAATGTTCACAAAAGACTTAAAACAAGTGACCCAGTCTCTTGTACCTTCAAGACTAAACTATGAAAACTTCCTTGTGTGTGGAATCCCACAAATCCACATGATTCCTCTCAAGGAAACTCATATTACTCTACCCATGCTCACTATCAAGTGTGCAACTTCTGAGGCAAGAAATTATTTCACATAATAAAAATAAGTTACATTTATACTTCCTAAATAAAGTCTTCCTAAACTAAATTGAAAAACTATGACAAGGTGACAAGATCAGAGTGATTTTTAAATATAGTAATGTAATTAACTTTTTTAATCTCTAGTGAAAGACACACTAAGTTATTCAGGAACATATTGATGATTAATTGTAGATTACAAAAAAGTACAACCTTTAAAAAATAAAGGAGAAATTAGTATAACTTTTTTAATGCTTGCAAAGTCCCCCGTTTCCTGAAGAAAGTCATCCGGCACTCCATACCCTGTATTCAGATTTATTATTGTAAACAAACAACACATTTTGGGCCGGTCCAGAGCCGAAATGTGTTTTTTGCCTACACTAGTAAATCTTCATACCAAATAAAACATTTCAAAATTAATAAACATTATTTTCACAGTACTGTTTTAATATTTAAATAAATTTTTCACATTGTAATACTTATATAGAATACCATTGTTAGAACTGGCATCTTTTGGCGAGTTTCCCCTGTTGTTTGCTTTCTGATCTCCTAGTTTTGACTCTGTTTTTGCTGGTTTGATGTCTCTGCTTACTTTCTCACTAATGTCCAGTGTTAAAGTGCAAGTGTTTCTATTGTAAATTGTATTACGGATTGGTGTTTCCATGATTGGCATACTTGATTTACTGGTAAGTCCCTAGGAAAGTGCACTGAGAGTGCCAGGGCCTGTAAATCAAATGCTGCTAGTAAGCCTGCAGCACTGCCTATGCCACCCACACAAGCAGCCTCTCAAAGGGTTCTCAGACCTGCCACTGGAGTGTCTGCACGTACATTTTACTGCCATGTTGACTTGGCAAGTGCACCCACTTGCCAAGCCCTAACCTTCCCTTTTATTACATGGGAGTCACTCCAAAGGTAGGCCCAAGGAACCCCTATGGACAGGGTGTTGTGTATTTGAAAGGTAGGACATGTACTGATGTGTGTGACATGGGCTTATAGTGAAATACAGTATATTTATTTTTCATTGTTGAAAGGCTATCTGACCCATGGAATTGAATGGGGAATACTTTGTAAACATTTTACCAGTATATATTCCCATTGGGACAAGATAGAGAAATGGAGTTTAGTATGCCTGAACTAAGAATGTAGAAATGTATCTTTTGGTGGAGATGATTTTTATGTTCTGGGTTTGAAAATACCATTTTTAGAAAGTGGGTTTTTTCTTTCTTAGGCATCCGGTGTGCCTCTGCTGGGTTGTGGTTTGACTGTCTGGCTTTGGTGTGACATAGGCTGGGGATGTGCATTCTCTCCAAACAGCCACTGTGGGAGGGGGGGTCAAGGTGTGCCCTGCCTTTCCTGGATGAACCAGGGCTGGATTGAACTGACCTGGGCCTCGTTGAGAGTAGTGAGAGTAGATTTCCTTGCATCTGAATGGGCGTGGTCTGCCTTGGACAATGCTGTCACCACCTCCTGCCAGTAAGCTGGGCCAGAGAGGACCAAACAAGTCTGGACTGAGCACAGACACTCTCTGCCCAAGAGAACAAAGATAAACTGAGTAAATATATTTGAGCCCAGACCCCAGAACTTTAGAACTCACTTGGATCAAGGAACCTGCAAAAAGAAGACCTGGAAGAACTGCCATGAGGAGTACTGCCCCTTTTACGTGTTGTTGCTTTGCTGGGTTGGCCAGCAGTTGTTGCTTCTGCCTTGGGCAGTGAAAGGACTGGACTGAACTTTCTTCACTTGTTGCTGAGTATCTCCAAGGGCTTGAAATAGAGCTTGCCTCCTGTTCATGAAGTCTCAGGGATAGCAAATACTTCACTTACCTCTGGGTACCTCATCTCACCGATGCTGCTGGAAGACCGTCACCAAGTCGCTGCCTGCACCGCGAATTGAGAGCAACACATGCCACATCGCTACGTTTCACATTGCAACTGTGACAGTTGCCACGACCGGCCCGCACTGACACAGTTGGCAGGAACCAAAAGTACTGTTTACAAGTCTGCTGACACTAAGGGCGGCCTGCACTGAAGCGATCGGCAGGAACTGTTAAATTCTGTTGTTTTCAGCACCGCGGTAGCCCTGGACTGAGCTACCGGCTTCTATAAATGCATTTTAAAGTCATTCTTACAAAGTGCATACTTTTGAATACTGAATGTTGGTCTTTCATCGTTTTGGTTTTGTTTGCACAGATAAATATTGGTTATTTTTCTGAAACTGGTGTGGTGTTCTTTTGTATTGTTTTCACTTTATTACTGTTGGTTATGTGCAAGTGCTTTACACACTGCCTCTGAGATAAGCCTGACTGCTCAACCAAGCTACCAAGGGGATGAGCAGGGGTTATTTCAGTAGTGTATCCCCCTTATCCTGACTAGAAGGTAGGGTCCCTATTTGCACAGAGGTGCAAACCATTGCCAACCAGAGACACCCATTTCTATCAACCATTTATGGAACAATTTTTTATCTTTTTTTATGCCATTTTGTCCCAATAGCACAAGCATAACAATCCTTATTTCTCCTGTGTGTACCTACTTTAAAGTTGTTTACTTTTGTTTTTAACTCAGCTCCTTAAATGGGTTTTTAATAAATATTTGTGCAGGTTTTAATGTAATTTTCATTATTTTCAAGTTTGAAGCTGCATTGGAAGAATGTTGGTGTTTGCAACTTTGAGTGTGTGGATTTGTATTCTAGAGTAAACCTATTATTTCCAGGTAGTCTATCCCCATAATTGTGCCAAATTGCCTTCATTTTGTTAAAAATTGACTTTGGTTTCCTTTGATATTTTTGGGGTTAGAGTACCTGTATATGATTGTAAACACTGCTATTTCCATTAAATTTCCAACAAATTGTAAGGGTAAGATTATTTTTGGCTGTGGTAGAGACAAAGGAGTTGTGCCATCCTTCAATGACATTGCTCTTTTTAGGTACTTCCCACTTAATATTTCTTGCAGGGGCAAACTAGGGCATACACTTCGAAGTCTGTATTGCAGGTGATATGTTGTTTTAATTTTTCAATTTTACCATTACGCAATCTGTAATCCTTTTGATTTGTTCCATGTTCACAGACCTTACATTTAGAACACTTCCATAAACCTGGCTGACTTAATCAATTTGTTCGCCGTCCAGTTTCAGTGAGATAATGGCTTTTTGTTAGGAGGTCTCCTAATGAAGCTACTTTAAGTTATATATGAATGATCCAGCAAAACCTTATCGAGAGTAAGCCTGAACGGAGTTCACATAGCCATGCTACGCGTAACTACCCAAAGGGGTAAAATAGTCTGCAACGCTACTCGGAGTTGCGCGAGCATGCGGAGTTGCTAGTTCTGCATGCTCGCGAGACGTTTCTGACTTTCGTCAACGCGGATTGCTTGTTCGGGGGGGGGGAATATTGTGCTAACTTCACCACGCGGTTGCACGCGGTTGTTTTTCTTATCTGGCTATGGTTCTGGGGCCTTTTTTAAAATCTTTCCAAAATCTTTCCAATCCTTTGTCCCTAAAACATTTTTTCGAATCTTTTTGATTTAATATCTATCCCTCTCTCTTCCCATCTGTGTATTTTGTGCTTTTTTCAAAAAATTTTGTGTTTTACTGTGTTTTTGTACTGTTTTTCTATTACTTACTTACTTTCTTATTTTTTTTTACTTCCCTTCTTTTTCTCCTGACTTACTTTACTCCTACATTTTCTTTTTTGACCCGTCCCCAAAATCATAGCCAAGACTAGTGCTGTTTTCTTCAGTTCCCGGGGAAAGAGCAACAGGAGGAGCCGCCTTCCTTGTGGAAGGAGGAGCCCAGAAGGGGTGCAGCCCCGGGCCTTATTCTCCAAGGTGGAGGTGGCTGCAGTAGTTTCTTTTGTGCAGCGCCACCGCCCCTTAACCTTGGCAGCAGGCGGCAGGCCTGGTTCCAGGTACGGGATCCAGGAGCGTCACTGCCAGTGGGCAAGGGTGCGCCGGGCAGTGTTTTGCTGCTCTGAGGTCCGGCGCACCCATAACCAACTGACTCACAGGTGGTCCGACATCCTGGAAAAAACCAAAGGAAATGATGGATGGAGTGTTGAACACCTCAAGCACTCACCCCCAGTCAACTGATCTGGGTTTAATCCATCACCGTTCTTTAGCCCACTCTGCCACCCCAGTTCAGACATGGCCATATGCAAATCAGTCTGACCCTGTGCCTCATGGGAACAGTCCAGCCCGAACTGCCAAACCATGTTTTCCCTGGACCGGAAACAAGCTTCCTAGGACCGGTTTCTGGCATTTCAGCCGTCTTCAGCCAGGCTTGCTTGAATCCAGTGGCAAAGTGAGCAAGGGACTCACGTCTGAGCATACCCTGCCAACTTATGGTGAACAAAGCAAAAACCAAAGGAAATGATGGACGGAGTGTTGAACACTGCAAGCACTCACCCCCAGTCAACTGATCTGGGTTTAATCCATCACCGTTCTTTAGCCCACTCTGCCACCCCAGTTCAGACATGGCCATATGCAAATCAGTCTGACCCTGTGACTCATGGGAACAGTCCAGCCCGAACTGCCAAACCATGTCTTCCCTGGACCGGAAACAAGCTTCCTAGGACCGGTTTCTGGCATTTCAGCCGTCTTCAGCCAGGCTTGCTTGAATCCAGTGGCAAAGTGAGCAAGGGACTCACGTCTGAGCATACCCTGCCAACTTATGGTGAACAAAGCAAAAACCAAAGGAAATGATGGACGGAGTGTTGAACACTGCAAGCACTCACCCCCAGTCAACTGATCTGGGTTTAATCCATCACCATTCTTTAGCCCACTCTGCCACCCCAGTTCAGACATGGCCATATGCAAATCAGTCTGACCCTGTGAACAGTCCAGTCCGACATCCAGGAGCAGGACCTCCTGGACCTGCCAGGTGTTGAGGTCGTCGGGCTTGGTGAGGAGCTAATTTTTGTTACTATTTTGTGTTCTGTTCTGTGTGATTGCGAATATTTTTTTTTTCCCAAATAGCAAGAATGCTGCTGCTGCTTATATGCAGGTAAGTCATGTTTAAAAATCTTATATTATGTGATTGTTATTCTTCTAGACAGGTGCTCGGCGCTACTAATCTTACTCGTTTGCAACTTTGCTCTCGCTTGGGCTGATTATGTAAGAGAGGTTAGAGAACTTACGTTAGGTAATGCAGACTAGAGAAACTCATTTGCTTTGTCCTGTCACTAAGATAGTGGTAGGTAGTTATAGTTAGGTACTTAGTATTAAAATGGGGGTTGGGAGCACACAGCCTCACAGTCCCAGCACAGTTCGCCCCATTGCATCCTGGTAAATGCAGTACACAGTTCAAACTTACTTCAAAATTAGCTGGAGTTTTTCACCAAAGTTGGTACAGACATTGCTGTATATCTCTAGACACGTGTTTCTGGGTTGAGCCCATCATCAGTAAAGAGCAGCAGTATTAGAGAGCAAAGAAAAATCATCTGGGGTTGCTGGAAATGCTGCCAAGTTTCTCTCAGGTCACAGTACCACTCACAGACACACAGGTGCATCTCCAAAGCTCGTCAGCTTGCTGGCTCAAGGGAGCCTTTTAAACAAAATGGGGGTTGGGAGCACACTGTCTCACAGTCCCAGCACAGTTCGCCCCTTTGCATCCTGGTAAATGCAGTACACAGTTCAAACTTACTTCAAAATTAGCTGGAGTTTTTCACCAAAGTTGGTGCAGACATTGCTGTATATCTCTAGTTACTTAGTATTAGTTGGTAATTCTTTAGCGGTCCGCGTGACGCGTCCTACGCCAAGTGCTGCTGATTCCTTAGTAGAACCTTTTGTAGTTTGTTAGTGAGTGAATAATACAGCAACTCAGCATCAGCAACAAACCAATAATTCGGTGTATGCAATCTCCATGCATCCATTTATGCATTTTTGAGGACTAAAATATATGCAGACTTGGGGCCATATGTATCAAGATTGTTTTTTGCGATTCTCAAAACGCGATTTATAGTGAATCGCATTTTGAGAATCGCAAAACCAGATGTATATAAAAGATCGCAAAATTTTTGCGATTCACAGAAAATCGCAGAATAATAAAGCGAATACCTAATTTGCGATTCCTTAATTGCGATTTCGCAAATAAGAAACGCAATTTAGAGAATCGGCAATTCAGGTGCAGCTTGATGACATCACAACCAGGAAGTGTGACTGCCCATGCTGCACCTGATTGCCAGAAGCTGAGTGAGAGGCTGAGAGGAGAGGGAAAGAACTGTGCACTGCTAGTCAGAGAAGGAGAAATGGATCCCCAGGAGAAAGAGAAGGAGCAGGAGGAGAATGTACAAAAAGGAAGCAGAAGTTTAGTGAGAGGGAGCAGGAGGTGCTCATTCAGGAAATGGTAGTCAGCCATGAGCTCCTGTTTGGGAAGAAATCTCTACGTGTGCCAGAGGCACGTAAAAGGAAAATTTGGCAGGAAATCCAGGAGATGGTGAATGCCATCGGAGTAACCCACCGCACTGTGGAGGACCTCCGCAAAAGGTAGTATGACATGCACCAAAGATCCAAGGAAAAGGTGGCAAAAAGGTTGGCAGAGGCGAAGAAGACTGGTGGGGGAACATCCAATGCAACTGAGTCCACGCCCCTTGAGGAGTTGGTGGAGGGCACCCTTCAGCCCGAGAGTGTCAGTGGCGTGGCTGACCTGGACTGCTTCGACCCTCCAAACACCAAACAAGGTTAGATGCATGCCATTACTCCCCTGATACATCACCACCTCACACACACTCAGGAAACACCCAGACACTAAACAGGAATGCAACTTCAGTACATGTTAACAAGCATACCCAGCAATGCATTATGGGATATGTAGTCACATGCACCAAACAGCGGAGCAGTGAGACACACAGCAAGGTAGACTCTGGATGAGTAAGTCAGGGAAGGCAAAAACAGACAGATAGTACTCATGTAACTCAAATTATGAAAACTGTATTGCATGACCAATGCGAGGCAGGACACCAAATTAATGTGTGCATTTACATTCACAGCACCACCTGAAACACAGGAAGTCATTGCAGAAGGTGAGGATGCTGCCAACAATGAGGACCAGGCAGGGCAAGAGGAGCAGGAGGAAGACAGACCAACAATCCCTGTGCCATGCAGATGGCGACTCATAGTGCCACCACTCCCACTGCTGGAGGCAGGACCACATGACACAAGTGGAGAAGCCCAGCCAGTCCGGGGCCAGCATGCAGTACAGCACAGAGGACAGTCCCCTGTCCATCCTAGTGAAGGAAGTGGGTCCAGACGCAGGACATGGCCGTCCAACAGCGCTGCTGCCGTAGATGAAGACACCGTGTTTAGCGGGCTTGAAGGCACCATGGTTAAAGTCCAGCGCTGCAAGCAAAAGCATTAAGGTCAATACAGCGCCAGTTTGCCTCACACAACCACAACATGACCGAGATGAGGGATGGGTTCCGGGACATAACAGGTGCACTACAAGGACTGTGTTCCAAGCTGAAGAGAGAACGGGTAGCCAGGTGCAGAGAGAGACAATGTCTCCACAGCCGGCTCGATATGTACAGCAAGGCTGTCAACCTCCTGAGTACTGCCACAACCCTACTGTCACGTCGCTGTGTAAGCATGCAGCATGAAATGGCTTGCTGCTGCCAGGAGCTCATAGGAGAGTGAGGATCATTCCAGTAGAAGCAGCATCACTCCACCGATTCCCCAGGACAGACGGCGGAGGGCGCAGCAGGGGAGAACACACGATGACTCTAGGGAGGGCAGTGGCCACCCTGAGCGAGGGGCAGCAGGCCGTGCACGCAGGAGATGAAGTGGCATCAGTGGAACATGGCAATGGGTGAGGCAACACATTGCATCTTGACTTATGTTTGTGCGACATCCTTGCACTGTGGGTCTAACATGTGCAAGCAATTGTGACACACATTAGGTGTATGTCAGGCTGTGTGACAGATATGTTTCTGCCCCCAAGAAAATAAAAAACACAGTTGTGCACCAATCTGTAGCATTGTTTCATCATTACTCACCTAGAAATAGTTCTGTGTGATCTCATCTCGTCTCTGGCGCCCGGCATCCACCCCAACACCACCTGCTGGTCTGCACCATAGAGCTGGGCCCTCCTCATCTAATGATTCGGAATCTGTGAGCTCCACTGGGGTGCCTTTCTTGGTGGCGATGTTGTGTAGCATGGCACATGTGGCCACGATTTTGCAGCACGTCTCGGGGCTGTACTGTAGTGCTCCTCAACTCTTATGGATGCAGCGGAAATGGCTCTTCAGGATTCCAAATGTTCTCTCAATGGCATTGCGTGTGGCTCTGTGGGCGCTGTTATACCTCCGCTCCCTTGCAGTGGCTGGATTCAGGTACGGAGTCAGGATGTTGTCACGTACAGTATACGCACTGTCACCTGCAGGGTGACAAGAATTAGGTTAAACACTGTCCTGCCACTTCAAACCTTTACCGATTCTGTGTTTGAAAGCCATGCATTTACCTAGCAGGTAGCCCTCACCAAACTCACCATCTGTGAGTTGTAGGTTTATTCCACTGTGGCGAAACATGAATGAGTCGTGTGTGCTGCCCGGGTATTTAGCAACAATATCAGTGATGACATGTTTGGCATTGCACACTACCTGTATGTTCAGGGAATGATAGGACTTGCGGTTCCTGAACACATACTCATTCTGTAATGGGGGTGAGAGTGCGACATGGGTTCATCTACACAGCCAATTACGTGGGGGAATTTGGCTATCTGGTAGAAATCCTGCTTGGTCTGATCTATTGCCTGTTGTGTGCTGGGAAACTGGATGTGGTGATGCAGCCTCTGTACCATTGCATCAAGGAAAGCGTTAAAGAAGTGCGACAGACAACTCTGGGAGACCCCTCCTGCTACAGGTATCACCCCCTGAAAACTCCCTGATGCCAGTAAGTGCAGTGAGCACAGGACCTGCAAATGGGTGGGAATGGTGTGTGCCCTGCATGTGGGGTGTTCTAGTATGGGTTTGAGCTCCTCTATTAAGTCCAAGATGCTGGCTGCGTCCAGCCTGTAGTTCACATGGATCTCCTCCTCGGTCTGTTGGAACAGGGTGATGTGCACTCTGAAGATCCTTTCCTGGCGTCTCCTTCTCTGTGCAGCAGCCTCCTGGCTATCACATACAGCCCAGCCATTGCAAAACCCCCTGTAGCATTGTGGGCCTGTTTAAATAGGTTGCACCTGGTTACCACCTGCTCAGAGTTGGTGGTAATTGCAATGTGCAAAATTGCAATTTTCGCATATCTGCAAATTTTACATGCATCTCATTTTGCGAATTCGCTATTTGCGGGAAGGTTATTAGCGAATATCACAAATAACGTATCGCTGATTGTGAAATCATATATTTTTTAGCAGACTCCCTGCCTCGCTAAATTGCTAATCGCTAAATTGGCGAATACCGTTTTTGCGCCCCGGATCCCACTCTTACATCTGCACACGCTGTTTTGCGATCGCAAACATAGTTTTTGTGCGATTCGCAGTGTTTGCGATCACAAAACAGCTTCATACATATGGCCCTTAGTGAATTGGGGGTTGATGATTGCGAATGAAATCGGAAATTAGAAGAAGAAAATATAATTTTAGGCAATTCATTCCAAAGTCTTTGGAATAGGCGGGCTAGGTGGTACTTAGGTTTAGGATTCTGGAATCGGAATGGAACAGTGGGATAAAAAAGAGATAGGATGGTCTGCAACCGCAATACAGTCTACTACTACTAGTCGATCTGATTAGATAGGTCAATTTTATTGCATTTGCCATTTCCTGTCAAAAAATCTTTTTGGAGCGATTTTTTTAATATTTATTATTTCACACCAATACATTTTTGTCTCTTTATTAGGTCTTACATGATCAGCATCCAGGGGCAAGAAGTAGACGGGCCCTGCCAGTGCCAAGCTGGGAGCTGGAGGTGCCTCCCAGGATCTCTCCTCTACAAATGGCTCTGCTGCTGGCCCTATTAAGTCCTCCTGTTGTTAATATTAATATATATTTCCCTACCTTTTACAACACCTTATTTTTTGTAACTATTACTTTCGTTTCCTAATTCTATTTTTTACCAACTCTTCTTTGATCTATCTGTTTCTAAATTCTTGTTATCCCTGCATTACCTACCAACTTAGTTATTTATATTTATATTTTATGTGTCTGTAATTTGTTTTAAATCAATCTAACTCCCTCTGACTCTGTACTATTATTCTGTCTGTAGCTTGTCTTATAATTTATTTGGGTTTTTCAGTCAGCTTTCCCTCTCCCCTTATATTTTGTGGACTGCCTAGTGGTGGTACTACGGCAAGACTCAGAGAACACATTGGTCCTTTACTACTACTAGTACTACTACTATGCTATGCAGATTGCATGCCCAACTAAGGTATTTTATGCATGTTTGTTGAAATTAGAAGGCCTTCTTTTACTTTTTTTATCATGCTCAATCAGTGAATAAAATGATGGTCACGTTGGACACCCCAAAGTGGCATATTTTTACTTTTTCTCGTCTAGGCCTAGTAGCATTATTATTATCAGCAGCAGTTGATTGTGAACTACTGATTACAGTGAACCATGGCTGGAAGTAAGTATGAGGACTGGAGGAGGAGGGCACAATTATATTTTCCAACCAAGAGAGAGGACACAAGACGAGAGACCTCATGTCCGATTGTCCTCCCAGGTGGCCACTCTTTTTTTTTTTAAAAGGTTTTAAAGCTCAGATTCACCAATAACTCTAGCCACTGAGTCCAGTCCTTTGGGATGTCTCCTTCTTGAGAGGCTTTTCGACAACTGCCACCAACAAAACGCCCAACCAGATATTTTATTATTTTTGATAGGATAGGACATACTGTCTACTCTGCTCTAGTACCCGATTTGTGTGATGTGTGTGGTGTATGTATATGTTGTATTTTCAATCTTGCTAGCGAAAAAAAATAGGGGAAGACGTATATGGCATCTAAAAAATGTGCAATGTTTTTTCTAGGCAAACTGACCACCAGTGCTGGGGCCAGCCGCGAAGGCGATGCCAGTAAGGAGGGAGTAGCAGATGCGGCAGCTGCAGGGGGTGAGCCAGCAACAGTGGCGGGCGGTGGTAAGTTATATTCCTTACTTATTAACAATACACTCACTTCAAGGGTGTACACTGTACTGTTAAGAGAGGCTACGTTTTTGTGAACAACAGTTGAAGAATACACCCTTTACTTAGCATTAGCGATAGCATTAGTAGCGGGAGTTGAGTAATTAATGGCTTCTTTTATATAACTTCAACTCAGCTGGGAAAGTTTTATGAAGAAGACTAAGAAGATTCAGATGGCCTTGATAGAAGGGTTGAACGCAAAGGGAAAGAATTAGAAGGATGGAAGGAGGAAGGATGGCTGACATGCAATATATGACTGGCAGAGAAGGATGCGTGGGTGAAGAAAGGGGGCCCGGGATGCCATATAGGTGGCTGATACGATGCGTGGGTGGTTTAAAGATGGGTGAAAGGTGAAAGAAAGGATGCCTGCCTGGGTGGGTGGGTGAAACTGTATAGGTGAAAGGAATCCTCTTGGGGGTTTGACAGGTCAAACTCAAAGGCACACAAGGACTCATTGGTGGTGGTTTAAAAAAATTACAAATGTATGTTGTTGATGAAAGGTTTGTTGAGAGATTAAGAAGAATGATAGCCATGTTTACTTTGAATGGATGGATGGCTGGATGGTATTCAATCATAGCATAGGTGGAAACTGTCACTGGATGAAGAGAATGTAAAAGAAAAATAAACCATGCCAGTGTAGCAAAGCCAAGGGTGAAGATAAGAATCAGATTAGATTAAAAAATAAATGCTAGAAGAGCAATGCAATGATAAATGGAAGAATCTCTGGGAAGAACCAAGTACTGTTTTTTTTCTCAAGGTTTTTGATTCAAGGTTTTATTTAAGAATACTCCCTTGATGTGCAGTAGTTTGCAAACACAACATATATATTGTGTATGTCTGTACCCATACCCACCCATTATCAATCGCCTACCTCCGACTCTGAGGCCCACTTCCTATCCCTACCTCTCTCATTTCGACCATGCCATCCATGGTTGGCCTATCGGCTGCATGGTTACACATTCAAACAATAGTAGTACCTCACGTCGTCCTGTACATAATCATTCACTTCAGATATCATCTGCCTTGTTGTACTACACAGGGTGAAAGTGAAATTGAGCAGTTGCCATTGATTCAACAGAGTATGGTCATAATAGAAAAATAGATAATTGTGTAGTTGCAGACTACAGCTGCCCCACCTGCAGGCAGAAGTAAAGTAAAGTGATTCTGCGACTGCGACACCAGTCTGTCTGTCTAGGGTACAAGCTGACTGAGCTGGCATGTATACAAGGTGAATTTAGCTAAACAAGAGAGAGAGGAAGAAGACTTGTCTTCTCCATAGTGCCTAGTAATGCCCAAAACTCCCACAAATGTTAGAGGCCAATGAAGTGGGAGGATACCACAACCGTTATGTATTGTGCTTGCTAGTGCTACTGTGCCACAATCGTTTTATGTGTATAATTCATTTTGTGTTACTGTTTTGCTAAGAGTATTGGTTACAATTGTTCTTTTTCTTTCTTGATATAGCTAAGGGTGGGTGACAAATTCCGTTCCGCTCGTGGAACTTGCAAAAATGTCGAAACTTCAGCGATCCGAGGCGGAACGGAAATATGCAGGGGGGGATTCATTCTGGCACGATGCTCCTGTCACTAGACCTCAACAGAAAGCACTTACAGATATAAATAAAGCAGGTGCCTGAGTTGAAGCTCAAATTCTGGAACGCATTAATCTGCCATTTGTGAGTGTGGTGGTGGCTAAGCAGATGTCAGTTCTCCCCATTTCTACTCTGAAATGTTAGCTGTAATCTTTGACGGTGGTGTTTGCATCCTTCAATTTCTCGAGTGCAATCCTCGTGTAGAATTCGTGAGCGTGGTTAAGCAAACGTCAGTTCTCCCCATTTCCACCCTGAAATGTTAGCTGTAATACTTGCCGGTGGTGTTTGCATCCTTAATTTTCTCAAGTGCAATCCTCGTGTAGAATTCGTGAGCGTGGTTAAGCAGATGTTAGTTCTCCCCATTTCCACCCTGAAATGTTAACTGTAATCCTTGCCGGTGGTCTTTGCATCCTTGATTTACTTGAGCGCAATGCTCGTGTACTTCCTGTGACAAGACGATTCCTTCTCCTTGTCTGCCTCAGAGACCCTGCTCTGATCCTTTATAAACAAGAGGCATGTGAACTGGCCTAGAAGCCCCACCTGTTTGGCCCCACACACACTAGCGGCGTGCAACGTCTTCCTGCCCTTTCCCCACTAAGATGGACATCTCACTCAAGGGACCCCGGCGCCCATCGGCGCGGTGGCAAAGTTACAGGCACACATGGTCACTGGAGACAACTCTTCTGGCCCTTTACGCAGCTGTAGTGTAGGAAACGGACTATGCAACTTTTTTTGGAGGGTCAAAGAAAAGATATCTGCTGGTGTTGACACTGCCGAGATTTTTAATGCTGCTCGGAAACATGCAACAGTAGCCATGTTCTCTGTGGAGAAATCTCATACTGCTGCAAACATTTTGAAAAGCTTTGACAGCAAGGTCCTTGAATGGCTGCAACCAAGAGGGCTTAACATTGGTTTTGTTGACATGGACAATGGCAGTAATATAGTTAAGGCCATGGCCGATGGTGGCTATTTCAGGGTCCTGTGTTTGGCGCACTGCATTAACATCATTGTTCAAGACTTTCTGAAAAAAGACCGAGTCAGTAACTTACTGACCACCTGCAGAAGAATCTGCACACATTTCAGCCATTCTTTTAAAGCCCACTACGAGCTGAGGATCATCAATGTGATAATTGAATGCCAGTTAAAGCACTCATCCAGGAGGTGTCAACCAGTTGGAACTCAACCTATTACATGCTTGAACATCTGTTTGAGCAGTACAGACCAATAAATGAATATGTCATGCAAAGAGGGGATGCTACTGAGAAAGACATGATCATTGAGATGGACCAATGGGGCATAGTTAAATGCCTGACAAACAGGCTACTTCCTTTCGAGGTCTTCACACTTGAACTCAGCAAGGAGGAGTGTACTGTGGGCCAAGCTATCCCATTGTTGCACATACTACAGGAACAGCTGAAGGGGGTGTCTGCAATGTACACAGGTGTGGAGGAAAAAAAGAAACATATGAGTTGAAGGAGAGCTTAACCCTTCGCATATCTGAAAATGAGGCATTGTATCTTCCAACCATTACATTTGTACCACAATTCTTGATCTACAGTACAAACCATTAATGCACACTTCCATTCCTTTTTTAGACGGGGATGTTGCCAGCTACAAAACTTGGGTAGCTGTGCAAGCAAGTCAGCTAGAAAAAGAAACGGCCGGGCATTGAAGGCCCGCTCCTCCAGGGCACAACAAGTACTGCAGGTCAGCCTTCAAGTTTAACTTCAGATCTGAAGGCAGTGCAGTTGGCTCACAGCAGCCAAAACTACCAACAACACCATGAACAACATCAACAACAACAACAACA
Source organism: Triturus cristatus (assembly GCF_964204655.1). Classification (NCBI taxonomy): domain Eukaryota; kingdom Metazoa; phylum Chordata; class Amphibia; order Caudata; family Salamandridae; genus Triturus; species Triturus cristatus. The sequence continues at coordinate 905,253,141 of NC_140593.1, forward strand.
GGAGCATCAGCCCCAAAATTGTTACAGGAATGGTTTCTAACCCTGGGCGTAGTTCACGTAGTCGTGCTACGCAAAGCTATGCAAAGATGTTCTTGCACTACGCGAGCTATGCGTAGCTTCGCGAGCGTGCGTAGTTGCTTGGGGTGCACGTTCGCGATGCCTTTTTCTTGTTCAGGGAGCACGGTGTGCATGTTCGGGAAGCTGCTTGCATGCTTGGGGGATAATATCTTGCGATCTTACCCATGCGGTCGCCAATGGGCACGGCCATCTTGTTTTTCAACTGTCCCGCCCGCTCGCGATGCCTTATTTCCTGTATAGCGTGTTCGCGATGTGCATGTCGTGTTCGGGATCGCATTTTACTTGTTCGCGACGATTATTGCATGTTTGCGAGAAATATCGCGCGAACAAACCCACGCGGTCACGGCCATCTTGTTTTTCACTCTATACTATGGTTCTGGGCCTACTTTTCTATCCTCCCTTAACCTCTTCAATGCCCGTGACGAGCTGGACTCGTCATGGGCCGCGGTGGCGCTGTGCCCATGACGAGTCCAGCTCGTCACAAACCCCGCCCGCTAATTCAACGGCCGGCACAGGGGGGGAAAGGGGCGGGCACTGAAGGGGTTAATCTTTGGAATCCTTCATTTTTTACACAGTTTTCTGACTTTTTTTAGTTATCATCTATCTCCCTCTGTGTCTAAGTTTATATTTTGCATTTTATTTCTACTTTTACTGTGTTTTTTTAACTTTTATTACTTCTTTCTGACTTCTTCCCCCTAACTTTCTTTTTTCCCTTCTAACTTTTCTTTTCCGCCTTCCACCCACCCCAGAACCATGGCCAAGGGCACTGCCACTAGCGGCTCAAACGGCAAGGGGCCTGCGCCCAAGAGCCGCCTGCCTTGCGGCAGAATGCGTCCTGCAGGGGTGCAGGCCCGGCAACTTTTTGGTGAGGCGGAGGTGGCCGCCATTGTTTTTTTCATCCAGCGCCACCTTCCCTTGACCTTGGCAGCAGGCAGCAGGCCCGGCTCCAGGAACACTACCCAGGAGCATCACCGTCGGTGGACGAAGGTGCGCCGGGCAGTTTTTCAGTGCTCAGGGGTCTGGCGCACCCATAACCAGATGGCCCACCGGTTGTCTGACATCCTGGACCGGGAGCAGGACCTGTTGGACCTGCTAGGTGTCAAGGTCGTTGGGCTTGGTGAGTAACTTAGTATAAGTATTGTTGTGTATACATTTTTGACGAATAACAAGATTACTGCTGCTAACGTTGCTGGTAAATTACGTTTCAAAATCTTCTGTGATTGTAGGACCCATGTGCTCGGCGCTACTCTTACTTGTTTGCAACTTTGCGCTAGCTTGGGCTGATTAATGTAAGAGTTTATTTTAGAGAACAGAAGTTAGGTAATGCTATTGCTAGAGAGACTCCAGTCCTTCCATTGTCCTCCCGTGAAATAGTGGTGGATGGATACTAGGTTTAGTTAGTATTAGTTAATAATTGTTTTACGGTCTGTGTGACGCCTCCTCTGTCACTGAGTGCTGCTTACCCCGGTCCTCCGTAGAAACTTTTGTAGTTTGTTTATTGAGTGGTAGGCTTAGCAGGGTCAGTCAGTAGCAGAACAAGATCAGATGCAACCAACCCACAATTTGGTGTATGCACAAATTTATGCATGTGTCCTCCATCTCATCTATGCATTTGATGGCTTAAAAAAATGGAAATGCAGACTTAGTGAACAATTGGCCTGTCTGGAATAGGTGGTCTAGGTCAGGTGGTACTTAGGCTTCGTTAGTATTTGGAATCAGAATGATTATGTAACACTGGAGTGTTCATAAATAACTAAGTAGACAATCCGTGAATCCAGCAAGCAGCCCAGTAGTTGATCCATCTGATTAGATAGGTCAATCTTATTGCAATTGTTGTTTCCTAAAATGTTTTTTGACTTTTTTTCCAAATGATTAATTTGTTTCACAGCACTCCTTAATGTTTGTCTCTTTCTTTAGTATATCTTACATGAACATCAGCACCACCCAGGGGCAAGAAGACAGGGTGCGAGTCGGCGGGACAACAGCAACCAGGAGAGGACCGCTCCGCTCCTCTACCGAGGCTCTTGCTGCTAGCCCTAGTAAGTCCTCCAGTGATTAATATTAACAATTATATTTCCCTAACTTTTACTGCATCTTTTTTTCCGAACTATTAATTATGGTTCCACTTTCTAATTCTATTTTTTACAAAAGCTTCTTTGACCTTGACTATCTGTTTCCAAATTCTGGTTATCCCTGCCTCTAAGTTCCTTCTAACTGCCTCTGCTATGACTCTCTGTACTACTACTACTATTAATCTGTCTGTAGCTAATCTTGCCCAGTTGGCCACTCTTTATTGAAGGTTTTCTTTGGAATAAAACTCAGATTGACCAATAGCTCTAGCCACTGTGTCCTGTCCTTTGGGTTGTCCTCTTCAAGTCTTCTTAATCTTGAGGCTTTGACAATTCCCACCAACAAAATGCCCAACCAGATATTTCACTAGTATTTTGGATCGGATAGTACATACTACTACTGTTGTAGTGATTCTGCAGAGCCACATACAGAACTATGCACAGCAGGCCTTTATGGAAAAAGAAGCACACTACTGCCCCGTAAGAACAGGTATATGATGGCATGCATTGCACGCTGACTCTGAGTGATTGGTGATTGTTCTGCATGATGTCTACTAGTAGTCTACACACAAAAATGTGACTCAAGTCAATGTTTCCCTACTTGTTGTTCAAAATCAAAATTGCACTGCTGCAGGCCGATCCATTGCATTTTTGAGTCTGGACTCACTCGTGACCTTACAGAGTTTGACACTTGCAGTCAGTCACTAGGATCGGAGATGATTGATGGAATAACTCAGGGCATTTCATGAAGTGGCCTAAAAGTTAAACAACAGCACCAGACCACCATGTCTGCATAGTGGTGGAGGTGAGTGTGGTGGTGTGACTGACAGTGGTGCATTGATTTTGTTACTTAATTTGGAAGTGCTATGTTGCTGTGTGTGTATGTGTACAGAGGTGGATGAGTGGCAATGTCAATTATTAAAAAGTAAAGCAATGTAACATGTACAAAGTGGAAATCAATCAGTAGTCGTTGGTCTTTGTGTATCTTTATTTCAAATATACCTGGTATGTGTTTTGTTGGTGACAGCCAACGCGTTTCGCCCAAACACGGGCTTCTTCTGGGCTGCAATGGCATACAATATATATGTATTTTAGAATTACGCAGGAAAAAAGACCACAATACTTGGTGTGTGACTAGAAAGAGAAAGTATAATCGAGAGCAGACAAGGAAAAATAGAGGTTGTGTGTTGGGCAGACGTAATGAGGCGCAAAGGAAAGTCCGAGTGGAGAGAACATAGTGAAGGGAAAAAGCGAGAATGGTGGTAAAGGGAGAAAGAGAGACTGGTGGTAAGAGTGAAAAAATTAAAGACAAAAAGCAAAATAACCAAAAACAGGATGGGACCCAAGGTTTAAATTAGGCACACAGGTATCAGTGTGTGTGACGAAAAATCGAAGTCTCATATTAGGCCAGCTTACCAAATGCTGATGTGTTAAATGTCTTGCCAGAGTAATAGACATCCTAAACCGTGGTCAGCGTGGTTTGTCCCTTTTGGAATGTATGGTAGAAACTGAAGAGGCCTGGTATGGAGAGAGGTGGTGTAAATGCAAGAAGTGGTAGCCACTAATATGTTAATGGTAGAACAGTATCAAAGGATGTGGTAAACATACCTCAAGCCTAAGGGACTGCCTGTGATCCTAGTTGGTCAGATATAGTTATGTCCAGTTGGTAGAGCTAAGCAGCCAGTAACGCTTCAGTGTAAGTGGGAGTCTATGAGAACAGTAAAGATCATAGTCAGTTTAGGGCAGCAACGTGAAGGTCAGTGTTAACCCTAAATTACCTCATAGTATGGCTATGAAGCAATCTATCAAAAGCGGGAGCCGTGCAGGTCCCAGTGCAGAGTGAAAAATTGATAAAACACGCATAGGTGTGGTAAAGTACCCGTTTGTCAAGCCAGTAGTTAAATATTAACGTCGCTCATGCAGGGGAGGGTGTGAACGCACTCCTGTGTTTATGCATGATACTGGATATAGCCATCTACGTGACAATAACTCGCTCTAATGAGGAAAAGGGAGGATGTCATTAAAGGCTGTGACCCTGAATAGGAGATCCCCCGTTGGGCCAACTTTAAAGTAATTGTCTATATGGTGAAAAATTAGAAGAATGTTGAATAGTCTCCCACAAGTAAAATCGGGAATGGCCAATTAAAGCCATGCTGAACGAATGGTTGGTATCTAATGAGGATAGTAAAATCTCTGGCTTAAACTCAAATTGCCTAAAAACGGGAGATGCGTGAAATAAATGCAACAAAAGATAACCGTTCTTTAGCCCACTCTGCCACTCCAGTTCAGACATGGCCATATGCAAATCAGTCTGACCCTGTGCCTCATGGGAACAGTCCAGCCCGAACTGCCAAGCCATGCCTTCCCTGGACCGGAAACAAGCTTCCTAGGACCGGTTTCTGGCATTTCAGCCGTCTTCAGCCAGGCTTGCTTGAATCCAGTGGCAAAGTGAGCAAGGGACTCACGTCTGAGCATACCCTGCCAACTTATGGCGAACAAAGCGGTACAAAAGGGGGTGGTGATGGACGGAGCATCAGAACCAATCAAACACTCACACCCAGTCAACAGATCTGGGTTTGATCCATCACCGTTCTTTAGCCCACTCTGCCACCCCAGTTCAGACATGGCCATATGCAAATCAGTCTGACCCTGTGCCTCATGGGAACAGTCCAGCCCGAACTGCCAAGCCATGCCTTCCCTGGACCGGAAACAAGCTTCCTAGGACCGGTTTCTGGTATTTCAGCCGTCTTCAGCCAGGCTTGCTTGAATCCAGTGGCAAAGTGAGCAAGGGACTCACGTCTGAGCATACCCTGCCAACTTATGGCGAACAAAGCGGTACAAAAGAGGGTGGTGATGGACGGAGCATCAGAACCAATCAAACACTCACACCCAGTCATGGAGGGGCAGTATGAACGCAAACACCCAATAGCACGTTAGTACAATGCGAAGCTGGATAAAATGTTAGCACTGGACCTTCTCCCTTTTTCTTTTGTTGAAGGGATGGGTTTTCTGGAATTTGTGACAACCATCTGCCCAAAATGGAAGGTTCCCAGCCGCTACTATTTCGCCAGAGTTGCTGTTCCAGCACTACATCACGACGTGCTGGAATTGCTTGGAAAAACCTTAAAACAGAGTGCTGTTCAGAGTATCCACCTGACAACAGACATGTGGACCAGTTGCCAAGCCACTGATTACATGTGCATCACTGCACACTGGGTCTCTTTTTCGGGTGTTAAGATAAGATATCTGGAGGTGTTGTTGACACTGCTGAAATTTTTAATGACACTCGCAAACATGCAACTGTAGCCATGTTTGCTATGGAGAAATCTCATACTGCTGCAAACATTTTGGATGAGGTGAAAAACAGCAAGGTGTTTGAGTGGCGCGGTGGAGATACATGGCGGCCGGCTGACGCGGGCCGCGGAAGCTCCGGACCAGCACGGAGGAAGAACCCATGGCTGCTTATTTTAAGGTGCGGGAAAGAGCAAGTTGATTCCTACATGCCTTTTTTTGCACTAAATACACCACCTTATATTCCCTTTTTCATATTGGGATTTGGCGTACCTGGAATAGAAATACGGCGGCGGCGGCACTAGGACCCTGAAAGCCCGACTGCGGATGGGGACGGAAGTGCTCGATGAACGGAGCGTTGAGTGGCGCCCGAGAGAAGAGGGCGGTGGTGGATGCCGGGCAGGTTTGTGGTGGCGATCCAGGGCCGCAGTCACCAGGATTGACTTCTGGCCGCTCCGTAGTAGAAGAAGAGCCATACGGTTAGTGAAAGGGGGGCTCATGGGGAGCTCTGATTAGTGGCTTACCGGATACCGTGTGTTTACAGCGTTTACAGCGTTCCATTATAGGTGGCTGTCAGGAAAGATACAGATTGCCTGTTGTTGAGTTCCCTGCGAGATGCACTTTGTATAGTTTGTGGACCCAAACAGGGATGGACGTTCTATCAAAAGAAGGATTAAAAGCTCCCTGCAACGAAGGATTGCTTGGGGATGAGAGAGACCAAAAGTGTAGGGAGAGGCAACCTGGAGCTGTGGTTAATGTGGGAGAGGAAGAGGGAGCAAAAAGGGATATATCTGAGAATCGGACCGGTTCATCGCATATTAAGCTGCCCGAGATTCCGAGTAATTCTAACTCTATCTAAGAGAAATAGGTATCAACTTCGCTCACAGATTGAAAGCGAACTGCAACCTGTTTTTTCTGGTGAGGGTGATACAGTAGTCCCGACTACACCACGCCAGAGAAAAAAGAAAGAAAAAGGCAGTAAGACGGGAGAAAAAAAAAGACGTAAGGCTCCTGAAGGTCGTGCTCCCCTATTTAAATCAACTCCCTCCTTAAAATCCTTCTTCAATATAATGGAGCAAGTAGCTACCACCAAGAATAAAGTAACCCCCCATGTCGCATCCTTTAATATTTCGGGTGTACTCTGTACCTCCAGTATCTCTAATGTTAATAGTATAGGCTCCAATGAGCACGATAATGTGGACTTAGTACATCCTCAAATACAGATAGAGAATAGATTTTCTCCACTGATGTCTGAACTCGACGGATTGGCACAAACAACTCCTCCTGACGAATCTCCTGAAATTGTCTCTAAGTCTCAGACCCCCCAAAAATCTGGCGGCACGATGCCATCAAGTCTTTCAAATGATATCAACAAGACAGCCGCAGCAGATATTGACAGAGGTTCTGATGGTGGAAGCAGTCAGTTAGTACAACTTTTCCACTCTCTCCGTGGAGACATATTGTCCAAATTTGAAATTTCGGAATCCAATCAGAAGGAGATAAATAAGAAATGTATAAGCTTGGAGCAGAAGATGGATGATATCAGCAATCGAACTAAGGCACTGGAGACTGAGGTTGCTACCCTATCTCAAGTCACCCATAAACATTCTGAAGACTTAGCAGACTTAAGGGCTCAGAATAGACTGCTTCAAATTGATGTTGAGCAATTAGAGCTTCACGCCAGAAGAAATAATCTTAAATTTTTGAATGTACCTGAAGGGGTAGAAAATGGTGATGTTAAGACTTTGATATGTAAGCTTCTTAGAGAGGGGATATTAAAAGATAAGCCCGAGATTGATCTTGAAAAGGAAATCCAGAGAGCGCATAGGGACCCTTTTAGGCAGCACCCTAACAGGAAGGCCCCAAGGAAAATTCTGGTCAACCTTCATACATTTGAATTAAGGAGCTGATATTGGGTCGTGCGCTATTAGATAAATCTTTACAGATAGACACCACAAAATATCTAATTCGCTCAGACGTGGGCCGGGCAACAGCACAGAGGCAGTGGGAGCTAGGCTCTAGAATGCCAGATCTGAGAAGTTTGGGGGCGCAGGTGCAAATGAAGTTTCCAGCTGCCCTACGGGTCGTCTGGTGTATTTAAACATATAATTTCACATCACCACAGGAAGTAGATACTTTTCTGTTGGACATTAGGAATACCCCACAATAATCAGGAAAAAAAGAAAAAGGGAAAGAGGGAGAAAATTATTTATTTTCCTTTTGGAAAAAAAAATAAAAAATAATAAATTGTTAAAAATAAAATAGAAGACGTCACTATTTTCCTCTCTATACTCTCTCTTTCTAGTTGGTGTTTTCTGGAGTTTTTGAGTCTCTTCTATAATGTCTCACACAATACAAAAAAAAAGGAGAGGGATGTAGCAGTTAGTGAATAATGAGGGGAAAAAAAAAAACCCCAAAGGATAAGAGGGAAGACGGCATGTCATTTTATGTCACTTTACTATGATTTTATGTTCTTGCAGTGCATGGGTTCTTCTGTCCAGTGTTGGGTTCATCGACTCCCAACAGGCGACAAGATCGCCAAAGATCATAAGGGGGGGGGGTTTCTCATGGGGGAGGGGGGGTGCAGAGGGGAGAGGGAGTAAAAGGGGTAAAAAAGAAAAGTTTGTTCCTCATATAATATTAGAAATGAGAAAAGGGGCTGAAATTTGTGTAGGTCTAGACTTGGAAAGGAGAATGGTTCAATCTATGAGAAATGTAGAAAAGCTAGGAAAACCACCTGATGAATAATATCCCCAACAAAATAAAAATTATTAGCTGGAACATCAATGGTCTAAGAAACAGTAGGAAACTGGCTAGAGTTTGACAATTTTTAAATAAATCAGAGGCCCATATCTGTTTTCTAGAAGAGACACATTTGGAGGCATATGAATGTGAGGCAGCGTTTGGTAAGCGCAGGTGGATACAGGAGATTTGCTGTTTCCAACAGATAGGTAATACAAGGGGAGTGGCAATCATAATTCGATCCAATAAGGGGATTCGAGTAGATAACTTCGAGACTGATCGTTCAGGGAGATGGTTGGTTGCATCTCTTTTAGTTGAAAGCTCTCCATTAACATGCGCAGTATATTATGGGCCTAATCAGGATTTGCCTGGAGCGGTATTATGTTTAAAAACCAGTCTCTCAGCTTTGACAACACCAGTTGTGTTGGGAGGAGACTTTAATTTGGTTTTTAATGAAAAATTAGATCGTACATCCAGGGCTAAATATACTCTCCCCCGTAAGTCGTTAGCAGAGTTACCTCATAGATATTTGGAGGGTAAAAAACGGCAATAGGAGGGATTTTTCCTTCTATCGTCGTAAATATAGACATCACTCGAAGATTGATTACTTCCTGCTGGACCAAGCTCTTTACTCTAAAGTAGATTCTATAGCGTATATTCCAGCAATACTCTCTGATCACTCCATGTTGGAATTGACCATAAACTTAAAGACAGAAAACCAGCAGAAGAGTTGGACATTAGATAGGTCCATATTGTTACAGGATGAGGTTATAAGTAATTTTAAATCAGGTATCGAGGAATACTTTCGGTTCGATTCTGGGACAGCAAATGATCAGACCACATGGGAGGCATTTACGGCCTTTATTAGAGGGACGTTAAGCGCATGGATGATTAAGAGAAATAAGGTCAGGAGGCAGACCGAAAAGGAGAGTCTTGCTAAGATTAAGCAAAAAGAAGAGCAATTACAGCAGGCCTCTGCAGACTCTCAAAATAATACAATAAATACAATAAAAATTCAAAGTGAATTAGATGCTTTGCGTGCAGAATACCAAGCAAGTCTCGATAACATTTTAAAAGACAGGTGGGACTCAAGTAGGCTTCAGAATTTTTATTATGGGGAAAAATGTGTCCGACTTCTCGCTTGGAAGGCCAGAACGGATAGAGTCCGAAACCAGATCAAATGTATCTGCCTGCAAAATACAGGTTTAATTACACATGATGACACCCTTATCCGAGAGGAAGCTAGATCATATATGCAAAATCTATATAAAGAAGATATATGTCCCCCCACCCAGAATATAGATTATTGGCTAAACCAGATAGAGATTCCACAGTTAACGGAAACTGATAGAACTGTTCTGGCCTCAGGTATCAGAGAAGAAGAAGTCCTCGCCCAGATAAAAAAAATGGCTAGAGGTAAAGCAGCCGGTCCAGACAGACTCCCAATTGAAATATATCAGACGGAATCAGGGGAAGCTGTCTCTGCTTTGACGGTTTTAGTTAATAGAATATACCTACAGGGTGATACTATTCCAGATTCTTGGTCTGAAGCCACAGTAGCCCTGATCCTGAAGCCCAACAAAGACCCCTTAAAAATTGAGTCGTATAGACCTATATCATTGCTGAATTCCGACTACAAAATCTTTGCAGGGGTCATGGCAGCAAGGTTGGCTAAAGTAATCAAAACAATTGTTCATCAGGATCAAAAGGGTTTCATCCCGGGTAGACAGTTAAATGAGTTAACTTTTCAAGCCATAGCAGCAATAGATGTAGCCGTAGCTAAGAAGCTTCCATTGACCCTTACAGCTATTGATGCTGCTAAGGCCTTCGACCAAGTATACTGGCCTTATCTGTGGGCGGCTCTGTCCAGATGTGGGTTTCCCCTCAATTTTGTTTCAGCTGTTCGGTCCCTATACAAGAGTCCTCGGGCAAAAGTCTTGGTAAATGGTGTACTTTCAGATTGGTTTACAATTTCACGTGGAACAAGGCAGGGGTGTCCCTTATCACCCCTGTTGTTTAATCTCTATATCAAACCTTTTGTCTCTCTGTTGAGGGCTGATCCGGTGATCTACCCTTTCAGAATTGCAGATCTGGAATTAAAATTTGCTCTGTACGCCGATGATCTTCTTATGTTCTCTTCCAATCCAGTCGAGGCTATCCCGAGACTGTTTGAACAAGCAGAATTATTTGGGGAAATCTCGGGATATAAGGTTAACAAAGAAAAAACAGAGATTATGCACTGGAACCAGGCAGGAGGGACAATTGAAGCTAAGATACGTATGTGGTATCTGGGTATAATTTAGTCCCAAAATATCTTGGAAATTGCCAAAATAAATTTGATGAGAATATATAAGGATATCTGTGGCTTGCTAAAGAGATGGTCTGGCCTCTCTCTGAATATTGTCGGCAGAGTAAACTTAGTCAAGATGATCATTTTGCCAAAGATTACATTTCTGTTTAATTCCATCCCGTTGACATTCCCAGCATCTGATATCGCCAAAATACAGGGGAAAATTGGTTCCTTTGTCTGGAACACTAAGTCATCAAGGATCTCTTGGAAAAAATTAAGGAGAAGCCTTAAAATGGGAGGGTTAACCCTCCCGGATATATCAGTTTACTGTCACTCATTTCACTTCAAAAATTTCAGATTGCTAGCTGGAAAGACAGATGCCTCCCCTCAAGGTCTTCTTTTTCAAGACATACTTCATGATATACCTAAGGGGCAAGAATATTTTTTATTTAAGTATGGTGATCCAAGGTTTTTCAAGAGGGTGAGATTAAAGGTACTGGAAACGGCTCTAAAGAATTGAGTATATGTTAGGAAAAGCTTGAAAATCCCGTATTATGCACCTCAGGCTCCGATCTGGGATTCCCCAGGTACACCAGAATGTCTCAATGATCAATTGTCTCGCCCCCTTAAAATGGCCGGCCTGTTTTACTGGCAGGATTTACAGAAAGACTCGCAGTTGTTGAACTGGGAGTCGCTATCCAGCTTGACAGGTGGAACTTTATCTAGGTACAAGTATTATCAGCTGGCAGGATGGTGGGCAACCAAACCTTGGGATTTTGATTCACTGAACCCAAAGTTTGACTATGTATTAAGAAGGGGCAGGTGGAAGCAGGAGGTTTCTTTCTGGTATTCGGCCATTTTAGAGCCAGAAGGGATAACAGAATCTGAACTTCATACACTTTGGGGCAATGTTATTAGTATGGATTCAAATAATCTTATGGAATTATGGGGAGACTCTTTTATTATGCTACATGCTGTGGTAAAATCAGCTCCTCTTAAAATAAATCATCTATATACTACATATAGAGTATATATATCCCTCAAAAAGCTAACAAAGATTACAGGTCTGTATCATCAATGTCCAAGATGCAACCTTCCTGCGGCAGATGACCATCATATGTTTATAGGCTGTCCGGAAATAGCAGGTTATTGGGTAAAGGTGCAAGCTTTTTTGGTCGAGGTATTAGATAAACAGATTGAAGTTACCCCAGGATTGATTATGTTTGGATTACATACAGATTATAATCTTAATGATCCGGTATCTAAATTCATATTCTATGTGATCATCCTGGCAAGACGAGAGATATGTAGAGCCTGGAAGAATATAAATGCTCCAACTTTTTTAGAATGTCTGAAATATATAATGTATACCAGCGAATCTGATATGGCATGTGACAGTAGCAGTTACGGAAATGTTTGGGCAGTCTTGGTTGCATGGCGGAACAGATAGAGAATATTCCAATGATTTCACCTGGTACTGCTTGTCTGGTCCCTTCAAAATGACGCTGGGTCATCTAGCAGCGCTAAAAGAAGTGGACAGCGGAAGTGGTGATTGCTTGAGGGTTTGAGCCTTTCCTTTTTTCCGCATCGGTCTTAAACATCAGGGCTGGATAGGATGACCGTTGAGGAGAGGTTACGGCCTCCCATCAGGAATGCCCTTTATTCTTTGGTATATGAGGAATATAAAAAACAAAAACAAAAACAAAAACAACAAGGTGTTTGAGTGGCTGCGACCAAGAGGGCTTAACATTGGTTTTGTTGCCACGGACAACGGCAGTAATGTAGTTAGGGCCATGAAAGATGGTGGCTATTTCAGGGTCCCGTGTTTGGCACACTGCATTAACATGTTGTTCAAGACTTTCTAAAAAATGAAAGCAAAGTCAGCAACTTACTGACCACCTGCAGAAGAATATGCACACATTTCAATCATTCTTTTAAAGCCCGGAAGCAGCTGAGGGTCATTCAATGTGAGCATAAAATGCCAGTCAAAGCACTCATCCAGGAGGTGCTAACACGTTGGAACTCAACTTATTACATGCTTGAGCGTCTGTTTGAGCAGTACATACCACTCAATGCTTATGTCATAAAAAGGTCAGGAGATCCTACTGTGAAAGGCATGACCGTTGGGATGACCCAATGGGACCTCGTTAAATGCTTGACAGAGATGCTACTTCCTTTTGAGGTCTTCACACGTGAAGTCAGCAGGGAGGACCGTACTATGGGCCAAGCTATCCCATTGTTGTACATGCTAGAGCAAGAGCTGAAGGAGGTGTCAGAAATGTACGCAGGTGTGGATGACAAAGTAGACGCATATTATTTAGCAGGCACCTTAGCTGTTCGCTTACCTGAAATTTAACATTGTGTCACATCGACATTACTTTACTGCCTCAATTTTGGCTACACATTACAAATTATTGCTGAGCAGTAATGAAGTAATTCCTTTTTCTGAAGTGGATGTTGTCAAGTACAAAACTCTGATAGCTGAGGAAGCCACTGACTTTGAAAATGAACGGCTCTTAATTAGAGGCCCGCCACCTCAGGCCAGAAAAAGTACTACAGGGCACCCAGAGTCAAGTTCTACTTCAGAGCCAGAGAGCAGTGCGTTTGCCTCCCAGCAGTCACCAACACTACCAGCAATAACATCAACAACAGCACCAACAGGATCATCAGCCACATTTAAAAAAACAGCAGGTGATTGGTTTCTACAGAAAGGGTTTTGTACGTCCATTACTGATGCAAAGGCAAAAGAGGTCAAGCAAATCAGAGCACCCCTGAACATTGAGCTGATGGTTCAGGCCTATCTGGATGACACAAGAGAGGTCTTCATGGAGCAAAGCCCATTGGTGTATTGGTATGGGAAAAGAAGCCAATGGCCAGTGCTCAGCAGGCTGGCGATAAAGTATGTGGCTTGCCCTGTTGCAAGTGTCTCTTCTGAGCGTGTTTTCAGTGCTGCTGGTGCCATTGTTACTGTGAAAAGGGCCAGTCTCTCGCCCAAAAGCATGGAGAGGTTAACCATGATCAAAATTAATCAGCACTTTATACCACCGGAGTACAAAATACGTGAATCACAGCAGGAAGAGGAGAGCGACTTCGATGACATAAGTAGTGAGTTACATGATGTACTTCTGTCCGAACCACCAGAGTTTGAGGACGAGATCCTCTTCCCTGACAACTAGGCTTTCAAATTGTTCTTCCTTCCTTTATTTGTGTGTGCATCTGTTTTTCTGGTTCAAATCTAATCACAACAAATCCATCAACACCGTCTCCTCTTTTTATTTCCCTATTGGAGTTGCACGTCTGTGCATAACTGTCCACTCCACTCCTCAGAGTCCTGCTCCATCTTCCTTACTCTCCCTAAATACATTTCAAGCAAGCCAGACATTGGATGGAGATGGAGAATAGTACAATACATGTTGCCTCTAAAAGTCCCTCCATAAGAAGTGAAATGTGACTACAGCTATCTTCTGTTTTGTTTCCGAGCCGAAACTCATCACTGTCTGAAGGCTAGGCATCTGATCTGACAGCCAAAGAGAAGAGCAAGACAGGTAATGATTATTATGAATGATGGCATGCATTGCATTGGATGCTTGCTGACTACGAGTGAATGTGCATGAAGTCGGAATATACTAGTTTATCTACAAAGTAAAAGTGACTCAAGTGACAGTCAATGTTTCCTTGTTGTTTAATAACCACATTGGACTCCTACTACTGCAGGTGCAGGCCAATATCCATTGCAATTTTTTAATATGGAATATATTATAAACTTAATCAGAGTCACTACAGACTGAGTTGGTGTTGGAGCACACGTACCACACGGTCATCATGATGTTGACCATACTATCTTTGCACACAGTCAGTCAGTTGAATCAGAGCTAATTGATGGAATAACTGCGTTTCATGGACTGGCATAAAAGGTAAACACAATAATTCAACAAGAACCACATCAGACCTAGGCTACATGTCCATTTAGTGGTGTGGACTGGAGTGGAGTGTAGTGATATGAGGGACAGTGGCACATTGATTTAGTCACTTGATTTGGAAAATGCTAGGTTGTTGCATATGCTTTTTGTCTGGCTCTGTCAAAATTTAAGGTAAATGGGGGTTGGGTGCCGGGCCTGGCCTGTGCCGTGGTTGGCCTGTTCTGTGTTGGCTCCTGTCCTGTTGTTGTTGTAGCTTAATGCTGTAGAGTAGACACGATGTATCCAAGCCGCCTCAGTCTGAAAGTGTTCTCTCAAGAGTCTTGTCTTCTCTTCTTGCACTCCACTGTAATTGAGTTTATTTTTCAATACCCCTTTTGTTTTTCCATCTACACTTACAGGCCGGCCTTTACCCTGTGCTATAGTGGGAGAAATAACTCACACTTACCTTACCAATCCGCATCAGGCAGGCAGTGGTACCCAAGATTGATGTGCGGAGTGTCCATGGAAGGGAGGACCAAGATGAATGACGAGAATGATGCAACTCCACAATTGGACCAGGATAATACAGTAACTTTAGTATCATTCATCATTCGTCTTTATTTGATTCCTTTTTTCTCTTCAATCATTACGACTGTGTGTTGTGGTTTGTTTGGTAATTGATCCCTACTACTATTTTCTAATTTTCTTTGCTAGCTTTAAAAATAAAAGTAAGCCTGGTACAGCATGTAATTTGGTTCGCTCTGAGGGCAGACAGGCAAGGCAAATTTCATTTTAATAATTTCTGTCCTGTACTGTCTAATTGTGTAGTAGTAGTTAGTAAGTACAACTCATTAACCATCAAGTTCTCTTCATCATCATGCATGCATTTCCATTTTCTCCCTTTATAGATTTCTTGGATAATGGATCATGGTCGTCTTCCAAGATTGTGTTTTACTTTTGTTGTGTCCATGCGCACTGTCTGTTTTTCTTTGTCAAACCTTTCCCCAAACCCCCTTCCCATCCATTCATCAAACCATAACCCTCTTCCCCTGGGCTGTGTGATTTATATTGAGGTGTGATGTGACTACATTAAATGTACACCAACAATTGATCAAACGCTTGTTGGGGCAGATGTGGTGAAAGCAACACTAATTGAATTTCAAGGCAGGGCAAGGATCTTCTTCTGCTTGCCCACCCATACTGTACTTTACTTTGTTCTACTACTCCTCCCACAGTCTCTCTCAGTCTCAGGCAAGTGACTGTCTCTTTTTTTTTCCAAATGCTAGTGCCAGTGTCTACTACTACCACCAAAACCATGGCATCTTCTCCATTCACTTGGGAAACCAACCATGCAGCCATCACTGTGCCAAACTTCATCATCATAAATCACAGGTAAGATACGTTTGGTGGGAGGTATAATGGACTAGGAGGAGAGACTTACAGTACTAGTTGGACCAATAAAATAACTCAGTGAGGGGTACCGCATCTATCTGTTTGTGTGTTACAAAATCGGCAGATCTTTTAAATCAAACACTGGCTGCGGGCATGCATCAGCAAGGAAACAAAGTAACAAACCATGTGACGTAAATTCGTAAAACAGTAACCCACCCACAAAACATTAACATCGTATGTTTAAGTAAATAATATATAATTTAATACCCTAACAAAAATAAACTATCCCACTCTTTCCTGACCCACCCCCCTCCCTAACCCCAACCAATGTCCAAAAGTGAAAGTCTCAAATGTCCAGAAAAAACCCCAATGCCCAAAACCCACCCACCAAGAAAAGAAATTAAAAATGGGGCAAATCAACAAGGTCCTCAATTCTGCTGGCTTTCAGGTGTTTGTCGACCAGGATCTTCACCCGCTCCTCTAGGTGCTCCTCCAAGCGGGCCATCCGGAGGAGCATCTGGCTGCGAAATGCCCTGCAGTTACATCCAGGGTGGGGGGCAGCTGTGCTTGATAATAATGCACGGTGGCGGGCGGCTGCCTGACCACGGCGCCGTAAAACTAGAGGCGAGGCCTGACTGGAGCCCGGGGCATTGGAGGAGGCTGCAGCCGCCTCCTCCTCCTCCTCCGCCGCCTGAGCCACCAGCCGCCGATATTCCTCACAAATGCCCTCCAGTTTACGGCGCCGGGCCCTGGTTGCCAACTCCTTCCTCGTAGGTTTTGGTTGGGATGGAGCATCTATATCAAGAAAGAAAAAGAACATTGTTGTAGCCAATGCTCTTAGCAAAACAGTAACACAAAATTCCTTCAACACATAGTGGCACAGTATCACTAGCAAGCACAGTACATAACATTTGTGGTAAGTATCTATCCTCCTACTTCCTCAGACTCTAACATTTGTGGGAGTTTCCGGCATTATACTAGCACTATGTACTCCAGTACACACCGTCGTCTTGTTCTTCTTATCTCTAGTTTAGTGAAATTACATAACCTTGTTATAGCCGGCATGCCAGCTCAGTCAGCTAAGCTTGCACCCAAGAGAAACAGATACGAGTCACATGATGCAAACTCACGTTTGTTTTATTTGCTACTGTCTGCAGGGGGGGAGGTCATATTTTTGTATTACGGGTGGCACTGGCCATACTCTCTCTGTTACATGAGGGCAATTGCTCAATTTCACTTTCACCCTGCCCTGGGTACTACAAAAAGGAAGATTATTTATCGGATCCAATGATCATTGCTTATATTATAGATGGTAACACGACATCAGGTCAGTAGCGGTCGATGGTGGGAGTGCTGCCTGGCAGTGACGTGGGGAGGTGCAGGGTGGGGGGAGTAAACTATGGATTAAGAACAGTCACAGGTAATTAAACAATACATATAAATAAATAAAACAAATGTTGCACGTACTGCATCGCATTTGGCGGTGCAGTGCGCACAATGAAAATCATTTTATTTATTTTTATTTTTATGTTTACTTACCTGTATTTGGCCGTAATACATAGTTTACTTCCCACCCACCCTGCCCCTTCCCACGTCACTGCCCGCCAGCACTCCCACCACCGACCGCTACTGCATAGGGTACTTTGCTTTAATTGATTGTGTAACCAACAGATATGCAACCGTTTGCAGGCTGGCTGACACAATCGAAAATACAATAACTTGGTAGGGAGTGGTCCTCGGAGTCGGAGGAAGGCGCTTGATCATATATATATATATATATATATATAAGATATGCTTGCAAACTACTGTGAGTCAACTGTATTCTGAAAATACTACTTATATTCCCCTCTGCTTTGCTAATCTGGCGCAGTTTCTTTTACATTTTCTTCAAAGTAAGACTCTCCAGTGAAAGTCTCCACCTATGCTGTCTATTGATGATAGTACATCCAGGCATACATCCATTAAAGTAAATGTCTATAATTCTTTTTTATATATCTCTTAACAAACCTTAGTTGTTTTCACCAACAACCACCCATGCGTCCGCTCCTTCCTTGCTTACCTTGGCTATGAGTTTGAACCAAACACCGCTGATGATTCTTGCTATCTAGTATCCACCCATACTGTTTCGCCTAACCAGGCAGGCGTCCTCTTTCACCTTCCACCCGTCCTTCAACAACCCATGCCTCTGATCTGATTCCTATCAGCCACCTATGCATGTTTCCAACATATCCTTCTCTGCCAGTCATATTACATCTCGTCCGTCCTTCCACCCTTCTTTCCCTCTTTGTTCAACACATTCATCAAGGTCATCTGATCTGAGTTTTAGTCTTCTCCATAAAACCTTCACAGCTGAGTTGGAGTCAGATAGAAGAGGCCATTGGTTACTCAACTCACACTGCTAATGCTAAGTAAAGGGTGTCTTCTTCAACCGTTGTATAATGTTCACTACAATTTAATAAGTCTCACAGTACAGTGAGTGAAGTGAACACACTTCCATCTAGTAGTAATGTCAAGAAGTAATGAATATAACTTACCACCTCCCACCACTGCTGCTGGCTCCCCCCCTGGAGCTCCTGCAGGTGCCGCCTGGTCTCCCCCCCCCTCCGGAATGGCCGCTTCGCCATTGCCGCTGGCCCCGCCGGCACTGGTGTTTGGTACTGATAGTATGCCTAGAAAAAACATTACACATTTTTAGATGCCTGGAAACCTCCCCCTATTTTATTAGTGTTCACTAGGAAGATTGTAAAAAAGCTAATACAACATACATCATCACTACTAGTCCAAATCAGGTACTAGAGCAGTACAGTCAGTAGACAGACGCTAGTAGTGTTTTATGGTCCCTAGGGTCATCTAGTCCTACTCTACTCTTTGGAAAGTTAGCCTGAGCCATGTAACCCTTTCAGATTCATCATGTCTACTACTCTTAGTCTTTTTGCGCATATTTAATTATACCTCGCAGCTTATTGTGCAGTAGACGCCTTTGAGGCCACATGACGGTTGCGTACAAGTGAAGAGGTCGAAAAACAAGCCACTTTGTTATGGGGTTCGGTTAGTCCATATTGCTTAGCCGTCAAATGTACAATGTTACACTTTTGCCATGACTGCGAAATGCTTGCATTATTGCAGTATACTATCTAACGCGCAGCATTTTTCTCATAATAGGTGGAAGATTCCCTTCTACAAACCAGAGATTTGCAGAGCTTATGATGCATGATGTAACCAGTATTTCTACGTTCTACGGTGAGGGGTCTTCCAGAATTCACATATATCTTTTGTCTTGTTCTTGTCCTGCACTTGTAAATGTTTACTGTTTTAATCATATGCTTTTTGCTGTTGACGCTGGCTGTAGTAAAATTTCATATAACGAGTCGTACAGAGCTTGTTACTTATTTGAAAATAAACATTTTGAGTTTACACATAGACTCTGTGGTATTTGGTGTGGTGGGTGGACTTACACAAGTGAGTGAGCAAAAGGGGGTTATTATGTTCTGGGTTTTCTGTCTGACCATCATTGTGTATCTTCTTCGTGTGGGGGATCGGGACTCGGGAGTGGGACCTAATGTGAGACACTATAGCTAGTCGGTCAGGGGATTGTGGGTTCTTCTGACTGAGGTGTGAGTAAGGTTCAACCTCCCATCACCAACATCCTATTTTCTTGTGCATAGTTCTGTATGTGGCTCTCCAGAATCACTACAACAGTAGTAGTATGTACTATCCGATCCAAAATACTAGTCAAATATCTGGTTGGGCATTTTGTTGGTGGGAATTGTCAAAGCCTCAAGATTAAGAAGACTAGAAGAGGACAACCCAAAGGACAGGACACAGTGGCTAGAGCTATTGGTCAATCTGAGTTTTATTCCAAAGAAAACCTTCAATAAAGTGGCCAACTGGGCAAGCTTAGCTACAGACAGATTAATAGTAGTAGTAGTACAGAGAGTCATAGCAGAGGCAGTTAGAAGGAACTTAGAGGCAGGGATACCCAGAATTTGGAAACAGATAGTCAAGGTCAAAGAAGCTTTTGAAAAAAATAGAATTAGAAAGTGGAACCATAATTAATAGTTCGGAAAAAAAAAGATGCAGTAAAAGTTAGGGAAATATAATTGTTAATATTAACCACTGGAGGACTTACTAGGGCCAGCAGCAAGAGCCTCGGTAGAGGAGCGGTCCTCTCCTGGTTGCTGTTGTCCCGCCGACTCGGACCCTGTCTTCTTGCCCCTGGGTGGTGCTGATGTTCATGTAAGATATAATAAATAAACAGACAAATATTAAGGAGTGCTGTGAAACAAATAAATAATTTGGAGAAAAAAGTCACAAAACATTTTAGGAAACAACAATTGCAACAAAATTGACCTATCTAATCAGATGGATCGACTACTGGGCTGCTTGCTGGATTCACGGATCGTCTACTTAGTTATTTATGAACACTCCAGTGTTCCATAATCATTCTGATTTCAAATACTAACAAAACCTAAGTACCACCTGACCTAGACCACCTATTCCAGACGAGCCAATTGTTCACAAAGTCTGCATTTCCTTTTTTTTTAGCCATCAAATGCATATATGAGATGGAGCACACATGCATAAATTTGTGCATACACCAAATTGTGGGTTGGTTGCATCTGTTTTGTTCTGCTACTGACTGACCCTGCTAAGCCTACCACTCACTAAACAAACTACAAAAGGTTCTACGGAGGACTGGGGTAAGCAGCACTCAGTGACAGAGGAGGCGTCACGCAGACCGTAAAACAATTATTAACTAATACTAACTAAACCTAGTATCCACCCACCACTATGTCAAAGGAGGACAATGGAAGGACTAGAGTCTCTCTAGCAATAGCATTACCAAACTTCAGTTCTCTAAAATAAACTCTTACATTAATCAGCCCAAGCTACCGCAAAGTTGCAAACAAGTAAGAGTAGCGCCGAGCACATGGGTCCTACAATCACAGATGATTTTGAAACGTAATTTACTAGCAACGTTAGCAGCAGTAATCTTGTTATTCGTCAAAAATGTATACACAACAATACTTATACTAAGTTACTCACCAAGCCCAATGATCTCGACACCTAGCAGGTCCAACAGCTCCTGCTCCCGGTCCAGGATGTCAGACCACCGGTGAGCCAGCTGGTTATGGGTGCGCCGGACCCCTGAGCACCGAAAAACTGCCCGGCACACCTACGCCCACCACCGGTGACGCACCTGGGTAGCGTACCCGGAGCCGGGCCTGCCGCCTGCTGCCAGGTCAAGGGGAGGTGGCGATGGATGAAAAAAACAAGGGCGCCCATCTCCGCCTCACCAAAAAGTTGCCAGGCCTGCACCCCTGCAGGACGCATTCTGCCGCAAGGCAGGCGGCTCTTGGGCGCAGGCCCCTTGCCCTTTGAGCCGCTAGTGACAGTGCCCTTGGCCATGGTTCTGGGGTGGGTGGGAGGTGGAAAAGAAAAGTTAGAATGGAAAAAAGAAAGTTAGGGGGAAGAAGTAAGAAATAAGTAATAAAAGTAAAAAAACACAGTAAAAGTAGAAATAAAATGCAAAATATAAACTTAGGGACAGAGGGAGATAGATAACTAAAAAAGTCAGAAAACTGTGTAAAAAACTAAGGATTCCAAAGATTAAGGGAGGATAGAAAAGTAGGCCCAGAACCATAGCATAGAGTGAAAAACAAGATGGCCGTGCCCATTCGCGACCGCGTGGGTATGTTCACGCGATATTTCTCGCGAACCTGCAATAATTGTCGCGAACAAGTAAAATGCGCTCCCGAACACGACATGTGCATCGCGAACACGCTCTACGCGACCCGGAACAGGAAATAAGGCATTGCGAGTGGGTGGGACAATTGAAAAACAAGATGGCCGCGCCCATTGGCGACCGCATGGGTAAGATAGCGAGATATTATACCCAAGAGCATGCAAACAGCTCCCCGAACACGCACACCGCCCTGCCGAACAAGAAAAAGGCATTGCGAACGTGCGCCCCAAGCAACTACGCACGCTTGCGAAGCTACGCGTAGCTCGCGTAGTGCAAGAACATCTAGGTGTAGCTTCACGTAGCACGACTACGCGAACTACGCCCAGGGTTAGAAACCATTCCTGTGCCAATTTTGGGGCTGATGCTCCTGCTCTTGTTGTTGTTGATGTTGTTCATGGTGTTGTTGGTAGTTTTGGCTGCTGTGAGCCAACTGCACTGCCTTCAGATCTGAAGTTAAACTTGATGGCTGACCTGCAGTACTTGTTGTGCCCTGGAGGAGCGTGCCTTCAATGCCCGGCCGTTCTTTTTCTAGCTGACTTGCTTGCCCAGCTACCCAAGTTTTGTAGCTGGCAACATCCCTGTCTAAAAAAGGAATGGAAGTGTGCAGTAATGGTTTGTACCGTAGATCAAGAATTGTGGTACAAATGTAATGGTTGGAAGACACAATGCCTCTTTGCACCCTTGTATTTTCAGATATGCGAAGGGTTAAGCTCTCCTCCAACTCATATGTTTCTTTTTTTCCTCCACACCTGTGTACATTGAAGACACCCCCTTCAGCTGTTCCTGTAGTATGTGCAACAATTGGATAGCTTGGCCCACAGTACACTCCTCCTTGCTGAGTTCAAGTGTGAAGACCTCGAAAGGAAGTAGCCTGTCTGTCAGGCATTTAACTATGCCCCATAGGTCCATCTCAATGATCATGTCTTTCACAGTAGCATCCCCTCTTTGCATGACATATTCATTGATTGGTCTGTACTGCTCAGACAGACGTTCAAGCATGAAATAGGTTGAGTTCCAACGTGTTGACACCTCCCAGATGAGTGCTTTAACTGGCATTCAATTATCACATTGAATGATCCTCAGCTGCTTCCGGGCTTTAAAAGAATGGCTGAAATGTGTGCAGATTCTTCTGCAGGTGGTCAGTAAGTTACTGACTCGGTCTTCTTTTTTCAGAAAGTCTTGAACAATGATGTTAATGCAGTGCGCCAAACACAGGACCCTGAAATAGCCACCATCGGCCATGGCCTTAACTATATTACTGCTATTGTCCATGGCAACATAACCAATGTTAAGCCCTCTTGGTTGCAGCCATTCAAGGACCTTGCTGTCAAAGCTTTTCAAAATGTTTGCAGCAGTATGAGATTTCTCCACAGAGAACATGGCTACTGTTGCATGTTTCCGAGCAGCATTAAAAATCTCGGCAGTGTCAACACCAGCAGATATCTTTTCTTTGACCCTCCAAAAAAAGAGATCCAGTGTGCAGTGATGCACATGTAATCAGTGGCTTGGCAACTGGTCCACATGTCTGTTGTCAGGTGGAAAGTGTGAACAGAACTCTGCTGCAAAGCTTGTCCAATCAATTCAAGCACGCCGTGATGTAGTGCTGAAACAGCAACTCTGGTGAAATAGGAGAGGCTGGGAACCTTCCATTTCGGGCAGATGGCTGTAACAAATTCTAGGAAACCCACTCCTTCCACAAAAGAAAAAGGGAAGAGGTCCAGCGTTAACATTTTAGGCCAGCTTCGTGTTATACAAACGTGCCGTTGGGTGGTTGCGTTTGTACTGCCCCTCTGACCTAAATATGCTGATAATGTTGGCCTGGATTTTTTTCTTGTGTCATTGCAATGTTGCTGATGATGATATGGGCGGTACCACTGCACTGCTGGGGACAGGGCTGATTTCTGTAACAGAGAGCATGCCTCCCACTTGTTCACCTTCCACCATGATTGGATCTACTTCTTCATCCCCTCCACCAACAACACGTGCAGTTTTTAGGCCGCTGAGGTGCACCTCCCACTGGATCAGGTGGTGTTTTCTAAGATGAGTTGTTTGGCCTCTGGTACCATAGTTTGTACCAAGCTTATCCCTACTAACGCCTTGTCCACAAATGGAGCATATAGCAATGTTCACCTCCTTCCTGCTAACCGAAAAGAAGTCCCAAACTGGGGAGGTCAATTTTCTGGCGCTGCTGGTGCCACTTGCAATGTCAGATGAACTGGTAGGTGGACGTGACGTTTGACTCTCTACAGTATCTACTTCTACTGAGGTAGTTGTGTTGGATGTAGGTGGCTGCCGGGCCTTTGTAAATATGGAAGCTGGAGGTGGTGTTGGTGGTATCTGTGTTGGTGGTATCTGTGCATTATTCCTCAAAGCAATTTGGGATGAGGTAATGTCGGTCTCCACTGGGGCGGGATTGATGTCCATTATGACTGGCTCGTCATCATCATCCTCTTCTACATCTACCTCCGTAATTTTAAGGCTTTCTGGAACCTTCCTTTTCCTTAGCTTTATCTCGTGGCCTGTCTCACTCTCAGACTGAGGTGGCTTCCAAGTGGCGTCTAGTTCATCAGAAGGGGGGCTTGTTGATGAAGTTGATGGACTGACCCTCCTTTTCCTTGCTGGGGATCTGGAAGACAAAGGATCTTCTGAAAGAATGGCTTCCTCTTCTTCTTCCTCGGCAGGAAGCTTGATCTCTTGAACTGCCCCTACTTTGGGAGGAACAGCTACTATTGGGGGTGGTTGCGGCTGTTGTTGCCCACTTTTCTGAGTTTCCTGCATTGATTGGGTACTACTTTGCGATAACGATAAGTCAATTTCAACATCACTGCTCGTCTGCGTTGTCATGATTAGACTGGCTGCCTCTGCGACAGACATGGGCTTGGGCCTAGGTTGGTGGGGTGGGTCCACTGATGTGGGGGTGCTGCTACCAGCTTGCTCCCCAGACACCACTGCTGCAAGTGCAATTTTTGGTTTCCTAAAAAAGGTCTTGGGTGACATACCGGTTGTGGTAAGTGACAGTGCCTTCTTCTCACTGGCAACTTTCTTGGTACTGGACCGGGTATTTTTCTCTGGGGCTATCTTGAAGATGTCAGCAGCATGCAGTGGCACGTTGAAGAGATGCCTGTTGTCAGTCACACATCAAGTGATGTCATGCGCAGCTGGACTTCTGTCTGGCAGTACAATGGGTGATGTTGTCTCCTCCTTTTGTGAACCTAAAAGCAAAGAAGCAAGAAGAACATCAGAG
The DNA here is from genome assembly GCF_964204655.1 of Triturus cristatus. NCBI lineage: Eukaryota > Metazoa > Chordata > Amphibia > Caudata > Salamandridae > Triturus > Triturus cristatus. Next base: position 905,277,892 of record NC_140593.1, read on the forward strand.
AAACGTGGCATTCGTTGTTGTGGTTCAATTACTAGAACAAACAAATGTAATATACCTTAGTGTTTGGTCACACTTGTTAGTCTTACTAATATTACTATTAAATATATTGCTTCAGTTATTAAAACAATGGAAAATACAGTGTAGCCATTTGTGAGACCTTGACAAAAACAAGGACTTTCATGGTGTACTGTATGTACAGTACGCTCGGGAAGGATAGGAAAGAAGAAAAAAGACAACAAAAATACAAATGGAACAGGTTGGCATTGTGCATCACATGGGATGCAGTATTCAGGGAGCTGTATCTGACAAATTATGACAATGAATGGAAGCAATAAGCCAAGAGTAACAAAGGAAAGACATGCAGGTCTTTGGCAAAAGCACACTAACTGCCACCACAAAACGGCTGCCAGCCACATGGTCACTCACAACAACAGCAAGCAGGAGGCCTGGAAAACAATGAACTCAAGTAGGCCTATATGGACACAGACTTTACAAAATGGCCCCTGGCCACATGGGGAGGCTTAGCTAAGGCAAATGCTGGCACACTATTACAAACACACTCACACACTGGCCACACAAAGGAGGCATGCTAAACAACACATCTTTAATGCAACAATGCCAAGAACGAAAATCCACAGGGCTAAAAAAAGGTTTGCAAGTTACAACAACCACACACATCCACCAAAGGCATTTATTCAACACACATGAAAAAAGTTAAATAACAAAAAAACACATTTTGCATTCCAATCTAATACCATCCATGCCCTAAATGATGTTTAAATTCGACAGACACCACAGAAACAGTTGTTTCATGCACCCATGAGTAGCTCTGGGCCTATTGGTTGGAAGAACCCATTGGCAGACTAGGGCACATAGTGAATCAATTCAAATAAATAATATTGCAAAATTGTTTAGAAAATGCAGTGAACTGTGCTACATTTTTTGCTAGATAAAAGAAAAAAAATTGCATGAAAAACAACAACCAGCAAGAAGGCATGGCCACCGCAAAAAAGGCATGCAGGCCTAATGCAGAAGCATACAGGCTGCCTCTTCACAAAATGGATGCCAGCCACATGGCCAGGCCAAAACAGCAGGAAAGGGAAGATAGACAATGCAGGCCTATGGCAAAAGCACAATTGCGGCCTTCACAAAATAGCCGCTAGCCACTTGGCGAGGTCACAACAACAAGAAAGGGAAGACAGACAATGCAGGCCTATGGTAAAAGCACCCTGGCTGCCTTCACAAAATGGCCACCAGCCACATGGCCAGGCCACAACAACAAGAAAGGGAAGATAGACAATGTATGCCTGTGACAAAAGCACACTGGCTGCCTTCACAAAATGGCTGCCAGCCACATGGCCAGGCCAAAAAAAAAAGAAAGAGACGACAGACAATGCAGGCCTATGACAAAGGCACACTGGCTGCCTTCACAAAATGGCCGCCAGCCACATAGCCAGGCCAAAACAACAAGAAAGGGAAGACAGACAATGCAGCTCTATGGCAAAAGCACACTGGCTGCCTTCACAAAATGACCACTAGCCACTTGGGCAGGCTACCACAACAAGATGCAATAAGTCAAGAGGAACAAAGGAAACGCATGCAGCCCTATAGCAAAAGCACACTAACTGCCTCCATAAAATGGCCACCAGCCAAATGGTCACAAAGTCACAACAACAGCAACAAGCCGGAGGCCTGGGAAAACAAATAAAAAATGATCTCAAGAAGGCCTATATGGACACAAACTTTACAAAATGGCCCCTGGCCACATGGGGAGGCTCAGCCATGGCAAATGATGGCCAACTATTACAAACAAACACACTCACACACTGGCCAGACAAAGAAGCATGCTAACAACACATCCTTAATGCAACAATGCCAAAAACAAAAATCCACGGGGCTAAAAAAGGTTTGCAAGTTACCACACACATCCAGCAAAGGCACATGGCAAAAAAAGTGAAATACCCCAAAAAACACAAATTGTGCATTTCAGTCCAGTGCCATCCGTACACTAAATGATGTTTAAATTCAACAGACACCATAGAAACAGTTGTTTCATGCACCCATGAGTAGCTCTAGGCCTACTGGCTGAAAGACCTATTGGCAGACTATTGGGCTACATAGTGAATTAAATAAATATTGCAAATTGATGATTTCAAAAGTAGGAGAAAATGTAGTGAACTATGCAACATATTTCCTTTATAAAAGAATGAAAAGTACTCACAAAGAAACAACTAGACCTCTACTGAAGCTACAGGCCATCCACTACAATAAATAAATAAATAAAAACGATGAAAAGTACAAATAAATCTAGGTGCATTGCCCCAATAAAACAAACAACACCAATTGTCCAACTTATTTGTGAAATCTCAAATTCAAAAGTCCTCAAATCCAATGAAATATGATGCAGCAGCCACAAACAATGATCCTTCCAGCTACAAATCCAAATGAAAAGTGAACAGGAGATTGACAAAGCACTGGGAGGAGCCTGCTGGACAGAAACAGGAAGTTGGAGACACTGGGGCACTTCATCCTCTTAAAAAAAGTTAAAAAAAGAAAGAGGACTCCTTGCACCAATAAGTATAGCCAAATGTCAATCTGAGGAGCTTTTTTACTCCAAATCATCATTTTGAGAATGTTTTGATGCTGCTCAGGAGATAAACTTCTCCAGATTGCAGATTCAGTGTGTTCGGTATCGCATTCTTCACAAAACGTCCGTCAGAAGTCTGATGGCGCATCCAAATAACGTGTTCACAATCGCAAACTCTCACAGGACTATGCTGCCACCTTGCAAATGTCGTGGCACTCGTGAACAGCTCGGAAAATCTCATCAGCGATTGCAGGCACCTGGAAAGTCGCTCCCACATGTGCAAAATTGCATTTCGGGTGCGCTAACAAAAAAAAACCTCCGCTCCATTGCGGAGTGCAGAGTTTTCCAGCAACTCCTCATTTTACGCAGAATGCAAAGTTGCCAAAAATCTGCAAACTCTTAGAGCGGAGTGGAGTTTTACGCGCAGGTTTAATTGTGAGACTCATCAGATTGTTACACCCTCCAAATTCTTTGAATTATTTGTTTAGTTTGTTTATGCTGCATTTTGTAATCCATAATGAAACACGTTTTTCCGTCTCTCCTCTACAGGTTTTTTTTCTTTGGTACTTAGAGTTCACTTCTTGATTTCTTCTGTACCATTTCCATGGCATGTTGTATTACTTCACGTCGGTATCCCCCAACTAAAAATCTGGTTTTCATTTTAGTTTTACAGCTTTCTTCTTCCGAGCAGTTCCTTCTTGCACTTAAGATTTCCCCATAGGGGATACTCCATCTAAGATCTCTGGGTAACTGCTATTTCCATGGAGAATACTATTGCAGGATGATTTCTTCCTGTGTATTTTTGTACAGATGCACATGTATGTGAACCTCAATGTCTAAAAACTTATTCTGCTTGGAACTGATGGTGTGAGTAAAAGCTAAGTTTAAATAGTTTTTGTTGAGGGGTAAAATAAATAATTCCAGGTTTTTACTATCGCCCTCACAGATTTTAAATAGATCTTCAATAAATCTGGTCCATAGCTTTACTTTTTCCAATATTGTTTGATTATCTTTTTTCCAAATTATTCCAGATTACCAGTTCCCATGAGCATATTAGCTTATGTTGGGTTCCGTTAAAAATGAAGATGTTATGCTTTAGACAAAAATTACAAGGAGATGATGGACGGAGTGCTGAAACTTTTCAAACACTCACCCCCAGTCACAGATCTGGGTTGAATCCATCATCATTCTTTAGCTCACTTTGCCAACCCCAGTTCAGACACAGCTATTTGCAAATCTGTCTTGGCCCTGTGCCTCATGGGAACAGCTTAGTCCGAATTGCGAAGCCATGTCTTCCCTGGACCGGAAATAAGCATCCTTGGACCGGTTTCGGGCTAACCGCCCTCATCAGCCAGGCTAGCTTGAATCCAGTGGCAAAGTGTTTCCAGTCCAGGGAGGACCTGGTTTTATTCCATCATTGTGTCTGATTGATGTATATAATGACACTACATCAATTGTAGGCATCAGATATGAGTCTTTCCAAGGTATGTTTTAGATTTTACTCCACAAATCAATACAGTCCTGTAACTAAGAAGGTAAGGCTGTCACATATGGTGCTATGAAGATATTAATATATCTTCAGGTGTTCTCCAAGAGTGAATCAATAGAGCTGACTATAGGACGACCTGGTGGGTTCGTTAAACGTTTGTTTATTTTTGAAAGGAAGTAAATCATTGCTGTTGTTGTGTAATAGCATTTTTAAGTACTTATATGTTTCACCATCGATCAATTCTTGCCAATTACATTCCTGAAGCTTTCCATGTTATTCTAGAGTGATCCTTGATGATGGATGTTCATTTAATTTCTCATTGTGCTGTTTATTTCTGAGTTGTTTTTCAGCCTCCATTAAGCACGTATCACAATGCCGTTTCACAATATTTCCACCTTCATCAGGTACCTTTATTATAATCTGTGCGTCTTCCCTTAGTTCTTTTACCGACATCCTTTCCTCAAGAGTGATGATTTTGTTATATTTTCTCTCCTCTTCAATTGCTGGCTGTCGCCATGCATCTTAATGGAGGGTATGTCGGGTGAACGCGGAGTTAGCACTCCATCACAGCTCCTTACGAAACCATCAACAGAGAACCCAGCATATTACTCTACAATACAAGGAGTAGAACTGTTTAGCAGCAAGGGGCAATACGAGAAAGGGTATAATATCTGCTTGCAATGCACATGCAGTTTCAGGATGCGGGAACCTTAACATTCTGACTTAATTTGCATTTTGATATGTCTCCCCACATTCTGAGATCTAACCGATGGGATTATAGACATCGGTCAGATAGGTTAGAAGGGTAACAGCGGAATAGTTTGGGCTGTAGAACATAGTCGTAATCTATAAATTTGATCACTGAGTGACATAAATAGTATGCACGTGGAAAATACTAGTGGACATAGCGAGGAGTGTGCATTTTGAAAGAAAGGGGATTTGGGATCACAATTATTTATGAGATAGGATTAATCAATGGATGACATGTATCCTGGGTTAAAAATATACATTGAATGTCTAATATATCTATGGAATTTTTGGACTATAGGATAGTGATATCTGTGGTATTTGTTTTCAGAACATGTTGTGAATTTGAACTGGTCACTAGTTGAGCGGGTTAAGCCACAATACAATTGAATGAGACTATGTAGGTTTGAGTCCTGACTATGATACATGGAGAAAAACATATCTCTTCAGAAGATCTTTGGGATATCTGAACTATATTTTTTAAAATACACAATGAAAACTTCAAATGATCTTTAGCAGAGTGGGTAGAGGCATGAGAGAGGGAATCAGGACCCTGAAAGTTCCAGCCTGATAATTGGAAAAGAAAATACATTGTGTAGTGAATTAATTTCAAGTTTTAGAACTCTCATGGCTGGGAGAAATCAGTTAAAGGTATGGGGAACCTTTGACCCCTAAACTTGGTTTTGGAGCAGTATTAGTTTGAGAGAGGAGATTTCGCTTGATGTTTGGAAGTGGCCGAGTGCTTATCCCGTAGTTTGCTATTCTTGGTGTTTTAATCCCCACTTTTATTTTTTCCCAAGATCGGTCGAAAAAAATGCAGAATAATTAGTAATGGTTGCTAAGGACTCACAAATAATAATTATAATGTGTACTTGGCTAGTGTTAGTCAAGAAGTGAATGAGTTTCTTGTGACCCGGTGGATCTTTCTGATCCCATTCCAATTTTTTTTTAAAACAACCTAAGAAATTTGATAACCAAATCTGTATTTAGATTGGTGAAGCAGTCATGTAATTAAGGATCACTATTTAAGAAAACGGATGCCCGAAATCTAGTTCTGGTAGCACGGCTATGAAGGAACGCGAAAGGGGGTAAGGACGTTATGTATGAGTGCAGGGAAGTGCTAGCTTGGTATGTTGACTTGGGAGTTTTGTTACAGTGTATCTGACCCGTCTGGGTTTCTCCTTTGATTTATCATAGGTTGGAAATGATCAGTTTTGGTCAGTATGAAGGAACAGCAACATGCATAACACTGTGTGGAGTATTTTTAGGTCAAGCCTAGGCAGCGCATGATCTGTCTCTTTGAGACAAGCTGTAATCAGTCTGTAGGCTTCCAGTTCACCCCCCCCCCTTGCTATTAGATGCTGCATTGTCAGTTGTGCATGTTTTCTTTCAATTTGTTTAAGACATGCATTTGTCATGCCTCTTTTACTGTCGTACTTCCCCAAGAGCAGTAACCAAATACAATATTAATCCACAAATTCGTTTTATAGCATCTGTTTTACTAACTACTTTTTTTGTTATATGGGCTTGAAAAGGCATTCATACTATCCTACGTTTGGGATTCTCGTTTAAATACATTTTTGCATCAGAAAGGCATTTATACATTTGTTACTGATCGCGTTGTATTTTTTGGGGTGTTTGGAAAGTAATTCCGAAGAGCATATGTGTTTCTTTAGAGTTCATGTTTAAATATATTTTGTGCTTCAAAAAGCATTGATACGCTCATTACTGTTTGTGTGCGTTTTAAATATGTTTTTGTTTTAAAATGCATTTAGACTATATGCTCATTCTCGTTTCGTTGGGGTTGCATTTTATTTTATTTTTGGTTTTAAAATGCATTCAGATGAACGTTAAAGTTTAGTTTGACCCAGTTTAATAGGATTAAAGCCTGTGTTAACATTATTTGGAAAGTTTTATTACATTTTCTACAATATGACATGCAGTCTTTGGTTCTGTGACATGTTGTATTATGCTTTTAAACTGTGCCTTAAGCTGAAGCAAGTATGCTCCGTAACTACATACACAGGCCACATATGCATTCACAAAGCATGAACTTCTATTTGATTAAAATTCATGTTTGAGAACAAAGTAGCTGCTAAAAAAAATTATTTGGAACCTGCAGCCTTTGGTTCTGAGCGTGTTGTATTTTGCTCTGAAACTGTTTCCTTTTTCTCATAAACTGAGTGTGTTGATATCTTTTTGACAACCAAATCTAGAATGAGCTAAATGATTCATTTATAAATTTGCAGTGGCGTGTATGCAGTAGCGTAACAAAACTTGGGGGGCCCCCCTGCAAAGTACATGCAGGGGGGCCCTGCACTCCGGACCTAGTCAGGAGCCCTCCGGCCAGTGGCCTGCAGCCTGAGAACAGTGCTGGAGGGGGCCATGTGGAGCGAGGGCCCCCCCCGCACAACAGGGGCTGCAGGGGCTAATGTTACACCACTTATTCCATAGAGCTGATGAAGCCTTGAACAGTAAGAGTCCTGAGGGTCTGTTGGAGAAGGCAAAGCTGGTTTTAAGCATATAATACAGATCACTTCAATTCAAATTATATAAGGCTGTGCCAGACGACACGTTTTAACAGGGTGCTCTCATTGTTATCCCATATTGTCACTGTGAAGACCACTATGCTACTGCAAAAGCTCTTTTGTCAATATTTTTTCTGCGAGATTAAAGGTTAAATGCTGGGCTGTAGGACTCCGTAGACACAAAGTGGTTGGATGCCTGCAGTTTAAAGGGGTTTTTAACACTTAATACAGCAGATTGTGGCACAATTTCGCTTAGACCAGCAAAATTATTACTTGTGCATAGCATTCCAATCTGTAACTCAACAGACATCACCCAATCCAATGGACGATTCTTTGTTAACCTGCTAGGTGGCGTCATGTTGTCTTACAAAAGCCTGTGTGGCGTGGACTTTCTGGTAGCTACATTTGTATCCAGACATTAAGCGGTGTAGATATCATTTCTCATTTCTTTCTTTACTTCGGTTTTGATTTAAACCATTAAAGATACACAGTGATTAATTACATTTCATATTAAAAGAATACATTTAAATGCATTTGAGCCAAAAAGTTCTACTTTAAACAATTTTCAAAAGTAGTAAGAGTTCATTATAAGAAAAGCCGATAATCGATATACCATTTAAAATTTAAAAATATAAATAAATACATAAAAAAGCTAGGCATAGTTAAATTTCTAAAAACATTTGAGGAATGCATAAATCAGTTAACCTTATAGTAGCCAAGCACTATGGGTAACTATCCATACAGCCTATGAGTTGAGTTTCCAGGAAGGGATCTGTTCTAACAAAGTGCAAGTGCTTTTAAGGTACCATAGGCTGTGAATTACTATATATACATACTGGTTCCAAGACAGACGGGTGATTGTATGTGGCTGAAACAAAAGCGTGAGACTGAGAAACATGCATGGTAGTTTGGCGGAGTTTGAAGAGTACGGATTGACTCTCGAGTCATTACGGCATTTTATGTAGAAAGTGGCATTTGTATTGACATTGACAGTTGTGAGATTATCGAGTGGCACAGTTGGTGCCAGGATAAAGAATTTACAAGCTCTTTTTCCAGATACTGATGATAACCCTGTTAAAATACAATTGGGGTTTGAAACGCGTTGGACGTTTGTTTGTGATCAAACAAGTGTTCTTGATAAATGTTTAGTATCAGGTCCACATTGTATTATGAAAACTAATGAATTTGAGTTTCTTATGACCTGAATACAGAACTGTTTGTCAAACTTTCTCCCTGGGTCTATGTTGGACCTTATATACTTTTGATCTTGTGGTGTATCTCTTTAACCTTTCCATTGGGTTCCTTCTGTTTTTTCCTTTGACTTATTTCCCTAGTGTTTGTTGGAATTTGAGCTTGCTCATATTTTGTAAATGTTTTTAAATATGAAATGTAATGTAGTGTCATATTTGTAATTGTAATATTTGTGTTATATGGTTGTATTGTTTTTTGTGGTCCTAAAAACGATTGGAATGTTCATGAAAATAATAACATGAACCGGTCTATTTTGAAGTAACTTTCTAAAAGACAAAAAACAAAACAGTAAAACATATTTATTTTACAATCACTATGAGTGTCACGTGTGATTGATAAGAATGAAGTGGTGAATAATTACCAGTATTGTTCCCTCTGCTGCACCCCTTGGCTGTCCATTTTGTCCTGTTGTTCTCCCGATAGCCCGTTGTTTCTCTGGCCAGGCTTAGCTCCGCCCCCCTGCCTGCAACACGAGCGGACGAGGGACCGGCCGGGCTTTGCTCCGCCGGCCCTCCCAACTACATTCCCCAGGATCCCCTGGTTCAGGACGTCAGGACGCCAGCTCATCACGCGCCAGGAGGTGCATAAACATCGGCTTGGTGCGGAGCCTCCTGTTCCCTCTGCTGCACCCCTTGGCTGTCCATTTTGTCCTGTTGTTCTCCCGATATCCCGTTGTTTCTGTGGCCGGGCTTAGCTCTGCCCCCCTGCCTGCAACGCGAGCGGACGAGGGACCGGCCGGGCCTTGCTCCGCCGGCCCTCCCAACTGCATTCCCCAGGATCCCCTGGTTCAGGACGTCAGGACGCCAGCTCATCACGCGCCAGGAGGCGCATAAACGTCGGCTTGGTGCGGAGCCTCCTGTTCCCTGTGCTGCACCCCTTGGCTGTCCATTTTGTCCTGTTGTTCTCCCGATATCCCGTTGTTTCTGTGAACGGGCTTAGCTCCGCCCCCCTGCCTGCAACGCGAGCGGACGAGGGACCGGCCGGGCTTTGCTCCGCCGGCCCTCCCAACTACATTCCCCAGGATCCCCTGGTTCAGGACGCCAGCTCATCACGCGCCAGGAGGCACATAAACGTCGGCTTGGTGCGGAGGCTCCTGTTCCCTCTGCTGCACCCCTTGGCTGTCCATTTTGTCCTGTTGTTCTCCCGATATCCCGTTGTTTCTGTGGCCGGGCTTAGCTCCGCCCCCCTGCCTGCAACGCGAGCGGACGAGGGACCGGCCGGGCTTTGCTCCGCCGGCCCTCCCAACTACATTCCCCAGGATCCCCTGGTTCAGGACGTCAGGACGCCAGCTCATCACGCGCCAGGAGGCGCATAAACGTCAGCTTGGTCCCTCGCCCCGCGAGGACGTGCGCGGGACGCGCCGGGAGAAGCCCGGGACAAGGGCGGGACCGTCTGTGGCCATCCGGGGCTGGCCAAGGCTGGGCTGGGGTACTCCCCTGACATGGACTGCAAGATACACGAAGTAAGACTTTAGTTGAAAGTGTGACTTGACTTTACTATTTGTTGTTGCTCACGCCAGGATTACTTTGTGACATAATACACTGTTAAAGTCATCTCTCAAATTGATATATCAACTGTCCAAATTGGATTGTTGTTATCTTTTTATTATTTTTCAATTTGTATTTACATTAACCTCTGTAGGAGCATGACTGGTCAATATAGTAAATCTAGGAAATCTCTGGTGGGAGGCTCGGTCCAAGGGACTCTTGATCTGTTTATTACAAGGGCTACCTGCGTGCTCGAACGTGAGATTGAGATCACGGAAAGGCGTCTATCTACTGAACTCTTGTACAGTAAACGTTCATCCCTGGGCAAAATACAGACAGCAACTACGCCAACAGTTCAGATCCTTGATAATTCCCAAGAGGCTGACATTAGTATCCCATTTCAACTTCAAGACCGAACTTCCTTAACACCACCACATTCAAACGATACATCTATTGACACGACCTTAGATATTACCCCAGAGGAGCTAATAACTACTACTTCCTCTAGAGAGTCCACGTTTAAAGAAATGCATAGCAACACATTTGCCCCCAGGCAAACAACAGGTAAAAGGAAACGTGGAGGGACACACCAGACCCGCAAACACACAACAATGCCTAAATTAGTCAGGAACAACCCAAAGAACTTCGAGAAAACTGTGGGAAAGGGAACACTGGACAATTACATTCAACCCACCAACCTTACCAACGATTTAATGGGTAGATTGGAGAAATTAGTAAAATCACTAATATTGTCACTAATAGAGCGAATTAAAAGAATGACTGAACAACTGGGCAGCATAGAAAAAGTAACTACAACCAATACAGATTTACTTAACGAATTAGTTAAGGCTAGACCTCATTAACAAGACCGTACGATATTGAATGGGCCAAACATTGCGGCGAACCCATTTCGTAATAACATTTTAACAACTGCAGCCCCCCTGATAACTGACAAAAGTCATTCCAAACCTCAGGTAGTGAGTTCGGAGAGCCAGGTAACACCAAAAGATAAGTTTAAGACCAATGCCTCCACGAAGTTTCTTCCAACTGAGCCCCAAAGGATGAACAGGGATGATAAAGCGGACGGGTCAATTAATAAGACAGACAATTCCCAGATTACTGTAGTTAGGAAGCCCCTTTCCGCAAAATCTCAAATGTTATACCAGCAAAAAATTGACCTACCACCAGAAGCGGTACCCTATGTCATAGTTTTAACTGGTGTTCCGGAATTACCAATGGGAAAAACGGAGGGCCAACAGGGACTAAAAAATAAAGTCATATTTTGGTTGAGGAATAACGGGCCGTTATCCCCAATATAAATGGGGAATTCTTCATGTAAGAAGATTAGGGTGGGTAGGATGCAGACCAAAAGATATCAGAGGTGATGTAGTTATAATAAACTTTAGGGACCGTAGAGCAACCAAGCACATTGTTGACTGGTACTCCAAGAAAAGAGGGGAAGAAATTTCTACTCATGACCTCAACTACTTCTACCCACAATCCCTGTTGGCCCATCCCCTAAAATCCAGCGCCCTGTATGGGCGCAGTAGGGAAAACTTTGGCCTAAATGGCCTTGGCTTTTGCGTCCCCACATTCAATCATTTCTCTTTGCTCTCAGGGCTGGAAGGAGTTGATTGACTGCCTAAACGAGATATAGGGGTGAATCATGTGCCTAGATACTTAGAAACTTTACCAACTCCAAAAGTTAATTTAAAGCCTGATAAACAGCCCGAAACCCCGAATCCTATTGTATATAGGCCGACTAGTTACCATGAGTTAGAAAATCAGTGTACCATGGCAGGAGAACCATCACCGGGCATTAATATATACGGAAATGTAGAAGCTGTGGAATTCGTTGAAGAGTCTGCAATGGAACAACCTTCAGGGCTAGTAGAAACTCTTCCAGCTAAGACAGACCCCTCGATTGCATTCCTATTCTGGAATATTGCCGGATTACGCCGGAAAATAGAAAATGGCATGGGGATAAGTTTCCTGGAGAAATGTAATATTATATCTCTCCAGGAGACCTGGTTAACAACCGAAATCCATCTGGTAGGTTACAAAACCTTTTTTTCCCCTGCAATATATTCAACCTCAGGTAGAGCAAAAGGCGGTCTGACAGTATTCATTTCAAATATCGTAGGGGGCCTGGCCATTACTCCACTAGCCTTGGAAACATATGATCAAATTTTGCTCCTCCTTCTTAGTAAAGACGAGCCTGTTCTATTAGTGAACTTTTACAACAATCTGCCAGACAGGGAACTTCAAACTGTTTTGCGACAGTTGTGCTCCCAATTATCGACCTTGACTAGGGATTCCGCAAAAGGGGCCACCATTTTATGGGGGGGCGATTTCAATCAACATCCCTGTGAACATTCCAATCATAACTTGTGTGGGTTAATGGACGAGAATGAAGAACCATTGGTACATTTTTCCCACTCAAGCATTGGAAACAGTCTAAACGAATCTTTACTCAACCTAGACTTAAAAATTGTAAATAAAATAAATATTTTGACTCAGAGGTTAGACGTAACTTACATGGGAAGAGGCAGTCAAACCACCATAGACTTCATTCTGATTTCTAATTCCTTAGGGAATCGCGTCACCAACTTTCAAACCCTTGTTACCACACAAAGTGACCACTGTGCCCTTACTATAATATTCCATCCATTGCGAGAGGACAGCACGCAAATTATAGTTAGTGCACTGAGGTACAACACTCTACACTTGGACAGACTTAACGGTTTCTTATTGAAATGGGAAAAAATTGATCCCCAACAAATCACAAGGAAAGTCATTCAAATGGCTTATAGCTCAATCTTTAAATGCCTAGATTCGTCTGTACATAGTGAAGAAGTAATAAGTAATTTTGAGGAGGTGACAAAAGCAATAAAAGCAGCATTGTTCGTAAAATTAAACAATACTCAAAAGAAGAAAGCAGAATGGTTTAACCATCGATGTACAGTGGCGCACTCCAAACTGAAAGTTGCCTTGCAAAACCCAAATAGGGTGCCCCAAGAAATAGTAGACTTAAGGCGGGAGTATAACAAAGCCTTAAAGGATAGGAAAATAGAACTCAAACAGGCCCTATGGGATCAATTGCACAAAAGCTGTATCTTTAAAGATAGCTCCACGTTTTGGGCGGTGGTAAAATCCCCATTTCTGCTAGAGCAAAAGAATCAACCATCCATTGATGTGGCAATTGATGAATTGACCTGGGTAGACTATTTCTCAAAGATATTTGGAGGGGGCCCAGTAGACATAAGTGCAGATTCAACCGCCATTCTACCTAACACCAATTACCCACTAGAAATAGATATTGATATCGGTGAAGTCCAACGAGCCATCAAAACTAGCAAAAACGGTAAAGCCCCAGGACCCGATGGTGTCCCGATAGACCTTTTTAAGTCAAATGAAGAGCTTTGGGCTCCAATACTTACAAGGGTACTTAGGGCAGCCTGTGAGGTGGGACTACTAGACTCTTGGTCAAAATCAATCTTGGTCCCAATTTTTTAAAAGGGGGACCGTCAGGAGGTATCATGTTACCGTCCAATCTCCCTGCTGGATTCTCTGGGTAAAGTTGCAGGCAGGATTATCTTGGAGCGTCTCCAGCAGTGTTCCGGAGGATGGCGGGATACTTTCAGACATTCAGTTCGGATTCCGTGAAGGCCGGGGGACAGTTGAACAGGCCCTGAATCTAACCCTGCTCCTGGAGAAATACGTATGTGCAAAAGTGGGCAGTATCCACATGGTTTACGTGGATCTGCCCGCTGCCTTTGACTGCGTTTGTCATGCTAAATTGTGGTCAGTATTGTTGGACATGGGGGTGGAATTACCATTGGTAAATTTTCTGCGTGAGATGTATACAAATGCATCTGCTAGGGTGAGGTACGGTGTAAATGGGGAGCTATCGGCACCGTTCAAAGTAGAGAGGGGAGTGAGACAGGGATGTGTCCTGGCTCCCTTTCTCTTCACGCTTTATACTAACGGCCTGGAGCAAGCCATGCTGAACGGGAGCCAGGACCTTCCCCAAGTTAACAACTGCTCGATTCCGGCGTTGCTCTATGCGGACGACGCCGTGATATTGGCACGTACCTCCCTAGAACTTCAGAAGGCCCTAAATAGGTATTCCCAATTTATGGGAGAGTTGAACCTACGCATTAACATCAAAAAGACTTTTGTTATGAGTTTTGGATTAGCAAAACAAAGGCCAAAGGGTATTTTTTTACATAAAGAAAAATTGAATGTAACAGCTCAATATCCATTCTTGGATATTACTATTGATCACAAATTAAACTGGTCCCCCGAAATAGAGTCTAGAAAATTCCATCTAGTAAGAACTACTATGGCTCTTGTAAATTTTTCAAAAAAATTGGGCAGAAGACCACCAGTAGAGCACATAAAAATATATAGAGCCAAGTGTCAGTCAGTAGCGCTATATGGAGCAGGAGTGTGGGGGTATGCAAATATTAAAAACTTACAAGTGGCAGAAAACGCATTCCTCCGTTTCCTCCTAGCGGTACCTAAAAGTACATCCACTTTTGCGTGCCACACAGAACTGGGAATTTCATATTTAATGGACCTAGTAAAAATTCAGCCACTTCTTCTTTGGCATCGCATATGGTCAGGGGATAAAAACACACTCACCCAGCAAATCATTTTACATTGTATTGCTTTGGACCATTCATTTAAAATCGGCTGGTTTTCTTATTTAAAAGGGTTCTTACTTGATTTGGGACTGGAAAAATACTATCTGGCTCCAGCTACAATCCGGTCACTATCAAGAAAGGCATTACAGGCGCTCTCATTGGCCCATTTAGAAGAAATTTGGTTAACGAAAGAAGCCTTTAAACTATCTGTGCAGCACTGTATTGCTGTGCAAACAACCTTATCAATCCAGCCATATTTAACCTATGATCTTACTATTTTTGAGCGATTTCTCTTAATAAGATTTAGGTTAAATATTTTCTATCGTCTGGTCGCTTTTCCGGAAAGAAACAACTGGGATACAGTATTATCATTGTGCCCGTGTGACGAGATTTCAACTCAGGCCACTATTCATACCCTTTTCTTCTGTAAATTTTACAGAGAGCATAGAAAGATTTGGCTGATCCCGCTTTTAAAACATGTAGGAATAAGAAGATGCCGTCCGGCCCTGTTTTTCTTACAATCATTGGGCGAGGAGTGGATGTCGAAGTGCATTGTTAAATTTCTGAAATGTATTTTTCGACATCGACTAAATTTGTAAACGTCCTCAGTTTGGGGTACCATCTGAGTAAAGTGAGAGCGACATCTCGTTAGAATGCTGTACATACTAGTAATGAATTTGGGCTAATATCTCAAATAAAACATAGCGAAGTAACTAAGTAATTTTTACTGTTTTTTAACGGGAAAAAAAAAAGAGAGAAAAAAGTATTTTTATCTTGTATTTACTGTCAGTATCTTGTTTTTAAAATTTGTTATTAAATGTAAATGTCTTTTTTATGTGATTGCTTTTATGATTTTTTTATCTGCTAAAAACCGAATAAAGAAATACTTGACTTGACTATATATACATTCCTTAAATACAACTTCCAGGTTCATATTTCATCAAAAGAAGTGCAAATGCATAATGTGCCATAAAATGACTAACAAACCATATTCCTTGTAGTCTGTCATTATTTTTATAAAGTGTAAGTGCGTTACTATTTAAAAGCATAAATCCAGATATACATATACATGAATCATTTAAAGCTTCAAAGCCTACTTTTGCTCTTATTATGCCAACATTGAACAGGTACCTACTAACACTAAAAACAATTTTTGGGGAAGTGTCAGTTTTCCGTATTCTTTCTGCCTCCAAGCAAGACCTAATGCCCATATTTCTACAAATGGGTTTATTCCATTTCTTCCTAGGGTTGGCATAAACAGGGCAAAAAAATAATATTGCTGACATGAGGCTGGCACAAGGTTTGTAGACAGGAAGAAGCAAATTTGGGATTGCTTGTCTTCCCATTCCGAATAGAAATAGTCTCAGCTCAGAAGTGGATGTAGATGTGACAGGAGGCATAAAATCAGGCGCGCAACACCCATTGGACTCAAAGGGCTTCCGAACCCCCCCCCCCCCTCGTTTGTGGCAGCCCGGGATGAGATAGCTTCCTGGGCAAAAAACGAACCGCACCCGAGCACTTCACAGGTCTTTAAAAGACCATTTGCATGTTAATGAGGCCTTGCTGTTTTTTCACCCCTTAGAAGAGCCCCTGCAGCTCCACTCTGCCTATTGCTTAAAGTTCAGCCCCCCCCCAAATTTTTTCTCAGCCCCCCCGAAATTTGGCTCTAGTTGCGCCACTGCATAAAACCTCATGTACGTAGAGACGTCCTGGTGTGAAGGCCAAGCTGTGTGCGGGACCTCTGTCTGCAGTGGCCATGCAGCCTACCATGAGACGTGTGTGGCCTCCAGCATGGACACAGCAGCAGAAGTCCCACCTTGGGGCACCTTACAATGCAGAGAAGCGAGAACGAAAGTACCCAGTTGGCTGGGGGATTGAAAAGTTCCCAACTTCACACTCTTATGACACAGTAGGAGTGCACATTTGCCATATCTTCATTGAGCTCTTTCAGGAGTAGAGAGCTCTCTGGCCTCAACTCGAGCCAGTTGTCTTCAACCCCCTTGCTGCTGGGAGCTCAAGTCACCTGCACCCACGGCACGCACGCACCATTTAATTTATGAGGCAGCAACACCGACGAGAGAGTGTAGTGCTGTGTGCGCTACAGCCACTGCGCGCTGAGGGGGCCCCTGGAGGCTGGAGCACAGGGGCTGCGGGGCTACGTTACATTTTTTATCCCCATGATGTGATTGTGACAACTACAAGTCCTGTATGCCCAGCCCACCCCACCCCACCACACCCTCTGATTGAGAGACTCCGACTCACCTGGGGCCTGCAGCATCGGTGACAGGCACGGGAGGGCGGCAGACTGAAGGCTAGGCTAGCTAGCAATTATTAAATTATGGCCGCGTGGTGCCTCCCGGACGCCCCACGTCACAAGCACTTTTAATTGCGCATGACAATGCCACTAAGCCCAGCCCCACCCTAAGGGGGAAAACGTCCACCGCGCAGACTCCGCTGACGCATCTGCTCACCATTTAATTTATGACTGAGCCTTGGTGCAACGACGGCGAGCGTAACATAATCACCACGGCACCACACACATGGGAGACGGACGTGTGTAATTCTTGCTGGCTGCGTGGCCATGGAGGGGCCCCTGAAGTGCCCCCCCCGCAATGCGGGGGCCTGTGTTAAGCCCCTGTGTGTATGCTTGGCAGTATGTTTCCAAATTCACGTTTACCTACTTATGCACGTTACTACATATGAAAACAAACCTTCCTTAGTAATTGGTAAAACAATCGAAATTGTGCTTCAGGATATTTGGAAGGCTGTATGGCTTTTTATATAATTTATTTATTTGCAAGATGAGAATGTGTATTTTCTATGGCAATAGATCGTATTGGAAAAATCAGCCCACCCTGCATACGTCCAGTTAATTTAGTCTGTAGCCTCTTACTTTTTGAAACTTTAAGCTAGCTGCTCTATTTTCTAAATTAAAATTCATTTACTGCAATATGTGATAAAACACATGCTTATTCCCCCATTATTTATATAGGTCTGAAGCATTCTGTAATTGTTTGTTTTGAAAGCTTAATTTTTAAGCCGAAACACAAATAGAACGGAACAAAACACAACTTATCACTCGATGTCTCGCAATACACAACACCTTACCACATTTCTCACAAGCAGAACATTGCTTTTTTTAAAATCCAAAATAAACCTTAATTAAAACAAATTTGTGTGCAGGAGTGATATATTCCAGTCAACCCTATGTCACACGCACTTTATGAGGGTACATAAGGTACAAGATTCTTTCTCTATGTTCAGAACATACAAGTGACGCCCGGCCCCCACTTATACTCCCTGAGTGCACATAATGGCTAAGCAGCTGTCCGAAGGGCAACTGCAATAAAACACGCTGCTACACTGCAGCACACATTCAACAACTTCAAATAAACATGCACTGTTTTCTATATTATTTAACTTGTCAGCAATATAACATAATAGCGCCTTTTCCTTCATAATTACTTAAATCTAACAAAAAAGTGCTACTGGATATTTGGGAAACCGTGTGGCTTTCTATGTAATTCATTTATTTGCAAGATGAAATTGTCTTTTAACCATAATTAGCCCACTCTCCATAGGTCCGGTTCAGTTATTCCATAGCCTCTTGTTTCAGGCATCTAAGGGGGTTGGTGGTGTGAGTTTGTGACAACTGTAAATGTGATCCCTAAATATAATGTAAAGATAAATGGGTGTAGTACTTCTTATATTCCTTTGTTTGAAAGTAAAAGTGGTTTTAACATTTGTGATAATTAAATATTTTTAACAATGCTGAAAAAAAGTGCCTTTTACAAAGTTTCTAACCTTACAAAATAAACAGCTCTACATATAAAATAGTGCATGCATCTTGATAACAACACCAAACAGCTTGGCAAATTAAGAACATAGGGCACATTACGATGGCGGTGGGACAGCCACTGTCAGGCCGTTGATAGCGGTCACACCTCCATCGGACCCTCCAGGACCGTCCTCCGCATTATGATGTTGGGCAGATGGAGGGCGGGCGGAAGGACCAACCGCCACGAATCCGACAGGCTCAAGGGGCCCATCAGACCGTCAGAGGGAGTTTAATCCCTACAACAGTGGTGGTGCCTGAGGCACCGCTGTAGGGATTAAAATGTCCCTTTCCATCGGCCATTTCATGGCAGTTAACCAGCCATGAAAAGGCAGGCGGAAAGTGACTTGGGGGTCCGTAGTGCGCCATCCTTCCCTCTGGCCATCCGATGTGGGCCCTGGGTGCTCCCTACATATCCCTGCACCATGTGGCAGGCACCAAGCGGTGCCTGCCACATAGTGCAGGGATATGTCAGATGTGTATGTTTTGCACTGTGGCATGTGCTGCAGCCCGCAGCACATGCCGCAATACAAAGTATACACATTGCGACCTCCTTGAAGGTGGTCACATTGTAATGCAGACAGCGGGACCGCTGACTACTAGTCGGGCGGTCCTGCTTCCCCCATGGTGCCGGTCGGACAAAAGTCTGATCGGCATCGTAATGAGGCCCAAAGTTACAGTCTCTGTGGCAAGCTTGCCATCCGGTTGTTCAGGGCAAATCAATCTGTGCATTTACCATATACAAAAAGAGCTATTGATGGACAGAATGCAGAACAATGTCCTACATTCACCCCAGTACAGAGATCCAGGCCTAAATCCATCGTTTTTTTGCTCACCATGCCATTCCAGTTTGGACCCAGCCATATGCAAATCAGTCTTGACCCAGTGCCCAATGGGAACAGTCCAGCCCAGGGTCAAGACTGATTTGCATATGGCTGGGTCCAAACTGGAATGGCATGGTGAGCACAAAAACGATGGATTTAGGTCCAGATCTCTGTACTGGGGTGAATGTATGACATTGTTCTGCATTCTGTCCATCAAATGTTGTATTTGCATTTGGCACCCCGAGTGGGACGGAAATGCCCAGACGTGGGTCCTGTGCTCTCCATGCCACTGGAATCAAGCTATCCTGGCTGAAGATGGGTGAAACCCCGAAACCGGTCCTAGGATGATTGTTTCCAGTCCAGGGAGGACCTGGCTTGGCAGGTCGGGCTGGACTGTACCCATGATGCACAGGGTCAAGTCTGATTTGCATATGGCTGGGTTCAAACTGGAACGGCATGGTGAGCAAAAAAAACGATGGATTTAGGCCCAGATCTCTGTACTGGGGTGAATGTATGACATTGTTCTGCATTCTGTCCATCAACTGTTGTTTTTGTATTTACCATATACCACAGAAACACTGATAACAATCTGAACTGCGAGCCTATGTTTCACTTTATTATAGACTTGCTGTTTCCTTTCACAACACATAGCGAAACCATTGAAAGTTCTCAGCCCACTCCAGGTACCATGACAATCTGTAGCAAGTTGTAGAAAACACGAGACTGAATAGAGTCTTCAGATGCTTTTTATTGCAAATTAACAATATCAAAAGTAAAGGTTCTTCCTCTTCTCTCGGAATAGCAATATTCTTCCCTGATATTTTCTCCACCACAAGCATCCAGGGTATGAAGACCAAACCGAAAAGAAAAAAAAAAGAAACAAGATATCAGCGCTACGTGCGATAACGTAATCAATGTAGGGAAGAGAGTGGGGAAACATTAGACCCTTCATGCAGGCAATCAGGATGGTGTTGCAGAAGAGACTGTCACCGGAGAGGTAGAGGAAACAAACAGGCGGGCCTAAACCAATGCCCAGAAGAGTGTTTCTATGGTTTCTACCTAGGAAAGACCGGGTCTTTTCCTCTACCCACCTCCTGCTCCCTAGGAACCGGGTACGCACCTGTTCGAGCCACGCTCCTCCTGGAATGCGGTTGGGCGTCTCGTGGGGTCGTTGGCTACCAAGCATTTGTGTCTGTGACTCACGGCTGGGCTCTGTCTTCCGGTCAGTGTGCTCAGTGTTATCCTTCTCTCGGGACTGCTTCACACCATCTTCTGTCCTCGGGTTACACTGTCCTTCGCTCCAACGTGAGGCTACTCCATTCCCTTCTGTGGTCTGGCTCTTCCTCTTCCGGCTCTGAGATTCTACACTTCTAGGGGCCGTGTCTCTGGTCCTCATCAGAGTCAGGCAGCCGGGTCTTAAAGGGCCCATAACAGAAAAACTGAGGTTCCTCCTCTGCTGTATATAGTACATCACTGGTGTGGCCTGGGGCCTGGAACGAAAGCAGAGGTGCAGGCCAATGAGGCAAAGTCCCTTCTTCTTCCTTATCGCCAGGGTCACCGGGCCACAGAGCCTGGCACGATCCCTGTTCTCTTCTTTTATAAAAAGGTGTCAATGCAAACCAATCTGCTTGCTAGCCCCCCTTTACATTTTTTGTTTGCTCCTGTTCCTATAGGCCCAATGATGCCTTAGGTAGTGCTGCAATGGCTCCCCACCGGCATAGCACTGCAAAACATGCGCAAAGATCACCCACTTTATTATGAATTCAATTCATGCAGGTGGACGGTCCTTTCGTCTTTCCCATGGCGGTGCTCTGAAAAAGGGCACCGAAATGGGAACAACAAATATGTTCTAGCACAGCATGGACTGTGAAGTCCATGCCATGCTGGAACTGGTGGTACAAGCAGACAGGGGGCACATGTTGTGCTCCCCTGAATGCATATCCATGGTGGGTGCATCATGGGGGCCCTGTTGGGCCTCCTTTGTTTCCCCACAGCCAGCCTTTTTGCAGTGGCTCACCGCCATGAAAAGGCTGGTGGTGAAGGAACGCAAAATATGCTTGGCAGGACTGTTCTAGTCCCGCTCAGCATATTGAATTGCTCCTCCCCGCGCCACTGCCAGCGAATGGCAGATCCCTGGAACAGCCAGCAGTCCACCCCTGGAACGACTCAGAGAGTTGTAATCTGGAGGTCGGACCACCACCACCACGAGTATAGCGGTCCAAGGGCTGCCAGACTCGTAATCAGGCCCAAAGTGCTATACTGCCATATAGGAAACAGCGCGTACTTTTCTTTTTCATGAATGTTTGTAGGAATCAAAACAAACTTTACTAACATTTAAAAGGCAGCGTGATTTTCTATTCAAATACCTCATTCAGTCTGAAAGGATAAAAAAAATTCTGCAAGAGAGCATCTGTGCAAATAGATTTGCAAACTGTGTTTGCATTTAAAAGAAATTATGCAATGGTGCGGATGCTAGATTTTCATAGCGGTTGCGTTCGTCCATTTACCAAATGTGTAACATGCAGCCTTTGGTTACGGTCTTTGTTGTATTTCCATTTGAAACTGTTGCAATTTTTTCTTCAACAAGCATATTGCCCTTATTTTTACAACCTAATTTTATGTGCGCTATATTATTGATTTTTTAGGTTTTTACAGAGGCGTGTATGCTTACAAATTTATATTGACCTACACCGTGCATTGCAAAACAGAACAGCTTACAACGTATCACACAGGCATAACACAATTTTTTTATATCAAAAATAAAACTTGCTTAAAACAAATTTGTGTGCTGTAACTTGCTTAAAAATATTTGTGTGCAGGAGTGGTATATTCCAGTCAACCTATTTTGCACTCACTTTGTGAGGGAGCATAAGGTACAAGCCTCTTTCTCTATGTGCAAAACATACAAGAGATGCCCTGCCCCTACTTACATTCGCTGAGTGCACACACTGGACAAGCAGCTGACATAGCAATTGAACGTGCTGCTATATTGTAGTGCACATTAAAAAAAATGAAACAAACAAGCACAGTTTGCCATATAATTTAACTTCTCAGCAATGACAAACTAGTGCGCTTCCTTCATAATTTTTTTCAATAAAACAAAAAAGGCTCATGGATATATAGGAGACGGGGTGGCTTTCTTTGTAATTAAATTATTTGCAAGATGAAATTTATTATTTCACATGGCAACAAATTGTTTTGGCACAATTACCCACCCTCCGTATGTCTGGTTCAGTTAGTCTGTAGCCTCTCAATTTAAATTTCAAATCAATTTCAAATTTGTTTTTTAATGCTTTAGTCCTCCGCAGAGATGATCAATTTGAAGTAAATACATATATCATAATGTATACAAAATTTCGACTATAAACAAGTTAATACAAAAATGTCTTAAAATATAGGTAGAAAATGAATTCATAAAAGTATACATATTATAACAAATAAATTCATTTGAGGGAGATTTCAATAAGACAATCAAGTCATTGGTAGTAGAAAGATTATACCTAAACCATATGGGTTTTAAGAAATGATTCCTGGCCTATACCACAACATTATTAAAACAGAAATAAAACACATGGGTTAAGTCCTGGACTCCTCTATTACATTGATCACAGACTCCTGTGCTTTCACTGTGTCACTCCAGCTCTTTGTACAGGCCTTTAGAGTTAATATTCCTAGGTGAAGCATAATAATGCATCGCCGGATGCTGTACTCTAGAGTATATCTTAAGTACTTTTGTGAGTTTTAAACTCAATAGTAGATACAAAGGACTTATAGTGAGATAGTTGGGAGCAATGTGCAATATCAAGATCAAAGCTAAATCGAAGAGTCATACTTTTTAGAAAAAGCTTCAAGTGTGCTGGAGATTAGGATTGGAGGATCATTTTGGTGCATTTGAAGTATTCAGTGGCGGCTCGCCGAGGGAGTGCTGCGGGGCGGTGGGGCGGGGTGGGGGAGGGGCATGGTGGGGGTAGTAAACTCCGGCATATGGCGTAACAGAGCTAAGTAAATAAATAAAACAATTTACTTTTCGAGTGCTGCAACACCAACTCGGTGATGCAGCACGTGCAATGTACATTGTTTTATTTATTAATTTATATACTTACCTCCGTTACGCCATATGCTGGAGTTTACTATCCCACACCCTGCCCCTCCCCCGCCCTGCCCACCACCCCGCAGCACTCCCTCAGCAAGCCGCCACTGGAAGTATTCTAATGCTATCTTAAAGTTTATGTTAAAAGTGTACAAATTTGTTCCAGTCTTAAAAGTTTTGCTTTTTATTAAGGTCCTGAAAGAGCCTCCTCCCGCATGCAGAAGTTTAAATGGCCATCTAATCATGTTGTCTAAATCTTTTGAAAAGGCGCTAACTATTGATAGCGCTAAACAAAGTATTTGAACCGGTGTAGCTTGGCTCAGTAGAGTTATTTTACATAGTAATTTACCATCGCATGCATTCAGAATGTGCCATCTGTTAGTGGGAATATATTCTGTTGCATAAATTAGGGTCATTTTTGAGAAGAGAATGAAAGTTTTTCCTACCGGAATAGGAATTAAATCTATTGAGGGCATTTATATGAGCAACTGCTTTTAGATCCATAAGCTGAAAGTGGGAAGATGCTTTGATGGATTGTGTAAATACTCGCTGTAAATAGGTGTATGCTTAGGCTATCCTGTTGTCGGTTTCTATTTTTGGTAAATTCTGATGGGTTTTTTCAGTGATTTCAAAACCTTAAAAAAACAGTGGTTATCAGTGGTTACACATTTCCGCACCATACAAAACAACAGAAACAGTGTTCTTCCGGTGTTTATGGAATATATTGCTTGTTTTATTGCTGGCTTTCTGCACTCTGCATGGTAGGGTGTGTATAGTGTATATGAGGTCCAAATAAATGTTTACAAATCTAACTTGTTTACTACATCATATAATACTTTTTCAGTGAGTCTTTGGTCATGCGTTATTGCTCTTTCCCTCCCATGTAAACTGTTCTCTGTAAAAAGGCCATCTCAACATTGGCACTTGAGACGAGCAATGCCAAACAGCCAGTACACAATTTGCTAACTCTGGTCACCTACATAGCTTTCCATGACAATACTGGGTCAAATGAAGATTGTGATTCTCTCGGACAGGTTCTGCAACTTATGCATTGAACTGGGCGCCCTATGCCCTTAGAGTTATGGAAGAGTTAGAAAATTAAGCAGTACTTTTCAAAGTCCGGAGAAAATTCCCCTTTATGGAATCAATCTAGAACCTGTGCAGAGTACCACAGTGAGGCTTCATTGACTTCAAATGCATGGTTGGTGAAGGGACATTTCTATGCATCAATGCAAGCCATTTCTCATGCATTGCAAAATAAAATTTCCTAAATTGCTCCTCAACATTACTTTGCTTACCAAGTGGCAAGCATTCTAACATTGAACATGTTTCAGTACCAAAGTCACTAAAAGTGTCACCCAGCCTACTCTCAAGGAGATGTTTCACATCTACACCAACTACGTGGAACATTTGTTAGACAAGAGTGTTTTTCAGACTCTAGTTTTTATATTATGTCCACTACAGCAGTCACGTATTCCTGTAAAAACTAAAGGATGCAGTATAGTTAACTTTTTTTCACATCACTATCAATATATGACCGAAGATCCTCACATTTGTTGCCCTTGGCATCACCGCTAAACAAATATTCTGTAAACGGTCGAAACACGGATAAAATAGCATTCACGGTCTATAGGACTGAGAACCACTGGCTAAATGACACAGTTAGGATGACTCTTTCTTTGATGGCACACACAAAAACAAAATGAAAAATATTTGCAGTTTAGTTCCCGCGCATAACGAAACAGTGCACCAGAATGGACTACAATGTCAATAGCATTCTTCATAAACTCAGAAGATTGTAAATCTGCATTCAGCATACAATATAGCAAGTGGCAAGTATCTATCACAGGGAAGCACTACAGCTCAGGTATCAATTTTAACAGGTGATCACACAACGTTTTAATATATATAGCTGAATCACTGCAAATACAAGCAACATCACTCTAATCTTTGTTAATTTTGGTAAGAACATTTTGCAGCAGCATTCCAAGTGACATTGTGTTCTATGTTTTCCAAAAGTCTGGAGCCATGTTTTTACCACTATCCTAGATGCTTGGTGACAGCACTCTTTTCACATATACCTGTTACTGCACCTTGCATTGAATGTTTAAAGCTGGGGTGCTTGGAAATTCACCTACTATCAATACTGACTCGATAGAAAAGGGAGTTGATGTATCAAAGGGTTTCACCCATTCTCTATTCAACATCTAATCAAAATGATGATACATATTGGGAATATTTTTATGAAACCAGCCATTTTATCTATCAGTGAATGAACCAAACGTAGCCAACATTTAAATTATGATTTTTATATTTCCTGATCCTCTACAGTTTATAAAATAATTAAATTTGATCTATACATGCTTCTAAACTCAACAACATTAGACCAAAGACCACAAAACTGAAAAAAGCAAATGTGACCTACCTAAAACGCTAAACTCAAGCAGAATTTTAGCCCAGTCGTTCTTACTGCTACTTTTTTTTTTTAGTTTTATATCGAGCAAAGTCCACTTAAAGGTATCAAACACTTTACAAGAGCACCAGTTGCATTAAAGATGGACACATTGATATATTTATATTTTTTTTTAGGCACAAGGAGATTACATGAATTGCCCAGAATGACAGGTTGTTTGAGCCTCCCACCAGACTCAAACCTGGTTACCCAGCTTCAAAGCCAGCCGCCCAAGCAGTTAAGCCACACACTCTCAGCAATATAACAAAGTTACATTGTATTGCCCCTTCAGGAAGAAATAAAAATGACTTTCACTCTCCTTTTACTTTCTTTGAATGGTATTTAGTTGGTGGTTCTGCAGGTTTTTTTGCAGTTTTTAGATGTTTATACTGGTGAGGGCTATTTCCCTTTTGGTGTGGTTTTTATCAGTTATTATAGGTTTACACCTAAAACCGGATACAGTATGTCGGCATACATTAGCAGGTGTATGTTTACAGAAGCTGCCTTTGAAGGGATATTCTTTATTTTCATAAAACTCTCTGGTAAGTTGCTTAGGAAGAGCAAAAGCAAGAGGGGGGCTAATAGGCAATTCTGCTTTAGACTATTCAGGGTGGGTATCATATGGGTCAGACCTTCACCCCATCTGGAATTTATACCATGTACAAGAATGGAGGGCAACAACCAACCTAAGAAGAGCACCAAGTATCCCCATTTTCATTAATTTCCTCAACAGGGTGGGTGTATCGAAACTGTTGAATGCTGTAGAGAAAATCAACAAAAACATTCCTTTAGCGATAAGCCGCTAAAATTGTTTGCTATTTCTTGTAAGGATGCCATATGAAGATCCATCCAGTGTTGTAGCCCTTATTTCTTTGCTGTTTTTCTTCTTTATTCTTTGTAGTTTTTTAAAGGAAGCTATTTCTATTTCCATAGTGATGGAAAAGGTGATGAATTGCATTCTGATTAGGTTATTTCTCTTTTGGAGATATCCCCCCTCCCCCCCCAGAGAGTTCTTCTTACTTGTGGATGAAGAATTATAGGGAAAGGCTTTTTTTTGTGGTGTATAGGTTATGGATGAGAGGGTTTACTCAAAATGCAAAATTGGGATGATGTTGTTATTTGAAGAACTGAGCGGTCGAGAAGATATTACTTCTTTTTTTTACTGGTTCTGACCGTGTTCCAAATTATTCGATCCAGCTTTTGATCTACCAGAGTATCACCATTTATATGCGATAGAGTCCATAGAGAGATAGACTGAAGATTTAAGTCGAGATACAGATGAATTACTGCATGGCCACTCTTATTTGTATACTGGGTACTTAGAGGATTACATTTTCGGAAAAGATCCAGACTACAAACTATGTAGTCCTAAATAATTCCCTTTCTTGTAAAGTTAGCCGGTACATCACCTTCCAGTCTGCCATTCAAGCTCACACCATTGATTTTAACTCAAATTAAGTTTTCCCATGTTTTTCTGCTTTTATAAAGTCGAGGAAAGTAGGAGTTGGTAGTGACCAAGCTTCTTCTGCATCTTTTTTCCTACAGGATTTTATTGAGAGATTAGAAATTTTGGCATTAAAATCTCCTGTTAAGATGACTTGGGAATTTCCATTTGCTTCAAGAGTTGATTCAACCTGTTCCAATATTTTTACAAGCATGAAATTAAATTCAGGACCAAGTGGTAGGTGGATATTAAAAGCAAATATAGATTCGGCCGCGCACAAACTCTTTCTTTGAGTATTTATTTTGATGACATTATTGCTGCCCAGGTGAATTATTTCGAAATTCCACTTTGTGTCTTCCATCAGTAGGATCAGAAGACCCCACTTTGAACTCGACTTACACTCTTTGCTGGAATTTTGAACATGAAGTAATCCTTTTAGTCAAGTTTTCCAAGAGACCAAGTTTCCTGGAGGCAGATAATTGCAGGAGAGTGTTTCAAAAGATGATTGAGTTTTTGTGGTTCCAGACCTGCTATGTCCCATGAGAGAATATCAACGTTCTTACTAGAGAAATCTTCACTAAAAAGGAAGTTTTGCTCTTCTTCCCTGCCTATTTGCATTTAAGTTGCCTGAGAGCCACGGCACAGAGTTGTCCTTTTTAGATATTCTAGGTTTGAGAAGGCTATGTTTCCAGATCTGCCTATCCACTTCTGTAATACAAATAGTTAGTTTGTCAACTTGAGGCTGTAGCGAGCCTTCTATGGACTGATTTTGAATAGGAGTCGAGAGGTGTTGTTGAACCCTAGATTTTAAAAACTGATGGTGTCTTAGGTAGGACAGACAGGGTTTTTTGTTTAATTCCAAGAACATTGAATAAAAGCTCAGGCAGAGTTTCGCTTTTATTAAGGATAATTGATGGAATCCCACTAGAACAGAATTTGACTCTCGCTGTCAAGACATCAGACTTGTCTGGATAAGATACTAGTTTTAAATTTCGAGAATGTTAAAGATTGAAGAGGAGGGAGTGTATGTAAGACATTAAGGACCCTTTTTTGATTCAGAGGATTATTTCTGAAAGAGAAGAGATCTGATATCTCTAGAGTTAGATGTGTACTCTGTATTTGCCTTTTTCCTATATTCACATCAAGGTGAAGAGAGAATACTGTGTGAGTGAGTGAGCTTTTATTCTGAGGACAGTTTTTACTTGTGAAATTGAGAGCTAAGGTACTCAGTTGAATTGAAGGTTCTTTACTGGGAGAGAGAAGAGATATTCCATTCTCGATATTGCTCTCAGAATTTGGTGATATTTCATCAATTAGAATATTTTCTTCTTCTTGTACATCAGGAAAGAACTGGGCCCTTGGTGAAAACTTTATTTTGTGATTGTTTTGCTTTAGAATTTTATGATCAACCTTTTCCTTCTCTTTTTTGATCTTTTCATTTGGATCTCATAATTGTGTTGGAGAAGGTTTCTGAATTCATTTTTTTGGATGACTTCTCCCTTATATTTTGTGGTTCTGAAATAGGTAACAAATGTTGTTGTAAAGGTGCCAATACTTCTCTTTGAGTAAAGATAGGATACTACGGAGGAGTTATGTATGTCTCTCTGTTCTCCTTGGGGTCTGCAAGCAACTTAGTGAATAGATTGGATCAGCTTGATCTTTATTTTTGTTTTTGAATTTATTACTTATGCTTCTAGTTTGAGTTCCTCTTGTCATTTTACAATTAAGGGTCTGTGGATTCTCTTCCAGATGAGAAGTGTGATAGTCTGTTAATATACTCTACTGTTTTGTGCTTTGCTTCTTTAAGGAGACTTTAAGGACTTTTTAATGTTTTTCCGGTCCAACAGGAATTGAAGAACGACAGATTGTATTTCTTGAACGTGATCGGAAATTGCTGTAGATTTCTCTAGAAAGTGCCTAAATGCATTCTAAAACTCTTTGTAAGGAGTTGAGGGATTCAGAGATTATTTCTTGCTTGTTTCGGATGGATTGCTTTACGTGCTATTAAATAATTGGAGAGTCTCGTTTGGTAATTTTGGCAGTGGCAAAAGGGTAACCTGGCTCAAATTTAAATATGGGAGAGTAAAGCCCATCACAGTAATGCATGTTGACACAATTGGAAGTGGAGTTTGTTGATGATGAAATACTACCACTGTGTATTCTGTCCTTTGATACCTTCATTCTTGTCTTCTGTGGATAAGACTGTTGTTTTTGCTGTATTTTCTGTAATTTCCCTTTGGAATTCCGATTTTGAAGAAGTTTGTTGTTCTTTTTTTGCAAGCAGTGTGCAAGAGGGAAACAACTCAAGTATTGTGAGTGAGCCTGGGAGTGCCCCAATATGTGCTGATTGAGGTTTACTTCTTCTCTTGTGATTGCGCCATTCCCAGTCTTTTCAGAAAAATATGTCCAATTTCAAACATTTTTAAAAGCCTTAATGTTTACCTTAGACTGGTAAGGTTGAAGGCCAGTGGAGACAATGGTGCTGTTTGTTTGGTTTCTTATCAGAATGAAGAGGGCTTTAAGAAGGCCTATAGGAGAGGCAATTTGTGTGATTGCTTTATGTCTACGGAACCTCTCTACAACACGCTGTCCCTCTACTTATTTTAGAGTAGAGGAGAGGTGGATGACAGTCTTTTTACCAGTCGTGGGCATAACAGTACGAGATGAGGTTGAGTTGTGGCCCTTTATTGTCCCTTCTTAGGATTTAAAATACAGTTTCCCTGGTCATCAAAAGGAGAGGTGTAAATCAGTCAAAACCGAGTGCAAGGCGGCCCTCACCCACGAGCCAAACCACACTGGCCTAATGCTGGCCATCTCTGCCTACGCAGGGGCCGCGGCGCTAGCCCCACCTGCCATTCTGCTCTGAGTTGATCCGCCTATGTGTCCTGCTTCAGCTTTACCCGCAACCTTTTGTCTTGCTCTTAATCGCCACCTGACACCTAGCAGGTGCAGACTTTAGCCTTGGTCCACGTCGACGAGGTGCAATGCAGTGAGGCTAGATGAGAACGTGACAACGGCATAGGCAAGGGCTTCGGCTGTCCCACTTTTCCACCTACGTCTGCTGGAGGTACGGCCCAAATGGTAGGTCCTTGCTGGTGACAGCGGAAGGCAGGAGTCAGATGGGGGCCGGACCAAGATCCGAGAATCCGGAGCATAATGCATTCCTCTCGCACCCTCTCGCACTCTTCTCGCGATTTTCAACTTCACAGTGGAAAGTGCTGCAAAAAACCTAGCCTCTGTAGCCTCTCGTTTGAGACTTCCAAGGGGAGGAGGGAGTGTGAGTATGTGACAACTGTATATTTATTCCCTAATCAAAAATGCATAGATATATAGGTGTATTACTTCTCATCTTCTTTTGTTCCAAAGTAAAGTGCTTTTAAAATACGTGATAATTAAACATATTTTTGCAATTCTGAATAAAACAGGTATTTTACAATGTTTTTACCCAAACAAAATAAACAACTCTAGATTTAAAAAAACAGTACACGCGCCTTGATAGCAACACCAAATTATAGTCTATGTGACAAGCTTCCCATCCGGTTGTCTAGGGGAAATCAATCTGTGTATTTATCATATGCTGCAGCAGCACTGATAACAATCTTAACTACGCTGCTAACATTTCACTTTATTATACACTTGCTATTACTTTCACAACGCATGGCAAAACTATTGAAACCTCTCAGGCCACTCCAGACATCATGTTCGCTTTTTTATTAAAAAAAATAAAGGTGTAAATGCAAACCAATTTCTGTGCTAGCCCTCCTTCGAACTTTTGTTTTGTCCGGTTACAAAATGCTTTACTGCCGTATAGGAAACTGCATGCATTTTTTCTCCTTTTCTATGTATGTCTGTAGGAATTATTACAAACTTTAATTGCATGTTTTCCAATACAAATACCTAATTGGAACTCAAAGGACTTCTTTTTTATCTGCAAGAGAGCGTCTGTGCAAAGATGATGTTCATTTGGATTTCTTTTTAAGGGGATTGGACTTATTTTATGCCTATATTCCATGTCACACAGTTCCACAACTAAAACTTTCAATACAACACCCAAGATTACACTACACACCACATACATACAATACATAACACATGGGTAAAAGACATTGGGCTTGATTAAAATGTCAGGCGGATGCAACGTTGTGGATTGGAACCGCCCGACAATAGGTCGGCAGTTCCGACCGCACAATTGGGAGGAAATATCAATTTTTCAATGGCAGCTTGTGCGGCAGGCAGAAAAGGCCTGCATCTCAAGCTACCATTGAAAAATGTATGTTTTTAAACATCCCTGCACTGTGTAGCAGGCACCTTGCGGTGCCTGGCACATTGTTTAGGGACCATGGTGCCTGCCACATGGTGCTGAGATGTTTATGCGGGCATCATAGGTGCCCCCATGCCCCATAGTAAAGGGCCAGAGGGGAAGGCGGCCCTGATAGGGGGTCTCAAAGTCACTTCCTGACAGCCTTTCCATGTCGGAAAGGCCGACATGGAAAGGCTGTCGGAAAGTGACATCATAATCCTGATGGCGGAGCCGAGGCTGGCTCCGCCATCATAATGGGATTGTGATTCGTTCCGTTGCTGTGACTGGCTCCCTGAGCCCGTCGAAACAGAAGCGGATGGTTCCTCTGCCCGATGCCTCCACCCACTGCACTGTAATGCGGTGGGCGGACCGCAGGGGCAGATGTCGGGATGACCGCAACCGGCGGTCGGTCAGTTGCGGTTTGCCTGAGATCATAAATGGCCTCTTAGTCATTTGCAACACAAATAGCTCTAACTCAAACAATTGCAAGACCTTTTGCATTTTCAATGATTATTGTGTTAGTGGTGAGTTAAAAGACTCATCATTGTTTTACGTATCGAGGAGATTACAACAATTTTGAGAGATTTAGGAGGGGCAGCGTCGTGTAAACTTTGAAATAACAGTTAGACTCTGGTGCCGGTTTAAAATATGGGCACAATTCGAAATGTGACACTGCTATCTTTTCTTTTTCTCACTGTTTTATTGCACATACAAGATCAGTGCAGGGCGACTAAATGCCAAAGGAAGTTTTCTTTAAAGAGTGTGATGAGATACAAATGTCAACCAACATCTAGATGTATTACTTTGTTACAGCCAGACATGAATGTTGTGAATACTTTACTGGAAAAAAAGCTTGAACATGTGTGCTCAGGAGGTCGTTTTGATTAGTTTTGCTTAACAAAAGGAGCACACAGAGGAGTAATTTTCCGATCAGTGAAAAGAAGAATTTGTCACATTTGAATATTATTGTGGGTTCGGGAAAGGTGCATTGTTTGGTGAAATGGACCTTTGGGGATGATCCCTGTCAACATGGGCCCCCCGCAAGAGGGGGTGGGGGGTGCTTGCACCCCCACAAATCACAGGACATGGGGTCACTCACTGGCTGCCTGGCAGTGGCAGGCGGCAACCTGGTGGATTTACAAAGTGCAGTGCAGTGTAACACTATGGCCACCACCCACCGTAGTGTTACGCTGCACCAGCACTAGTCTAGTAGCATGGTCAGTGCCATTGTGCCAAAAACAGTCCAGGACCGAGTCACGATGGGAGGTTGGGTCCTCCTGGTGACAGGCTACTACCAGTAGTAGACTACTGGCTGTCATTGTTAGCTGAGTGCTACGCTACCAATGAGACTCTCATTGATAGTAGCATAGCACTCAGCTACCAATGACATTCCTACCTCAGTCGGTTTGTCAATAAAAAACAGAAAAAGTTCAGTCTGTTCTCACTTTACCCCCAAAAATGACACTTGAGTAACACAAATACCAGATTGCAAACATCGGAGAAATTTATGACATTGAACACCTGGAAGCCGCAGCAGTCACATGGTTTGAGATCTGGCCACATAAGGATGAGTAGTTTGATGGAGTTTTGGATTTGCTAAACTACGCAGATTTATTTCCATCAGTTCAGCAAGCAATGCTCATTGGATTCACATTTACTAGTGACCACTTGTACAGTGGAAAGGCTTTTCAGCACAATGAGAAGGGTGAAAACCTGGTGGAGGTCAACAATGGCAGATGATTGCTTATCAGGTTTGTGCATGATAAGAATACATCGAGTAGAAATTGATGAACACAAACAACAGCTGATTGAAAAAGTAATTGATACATTTACAGTTCCTTTTTTCGAGATCACCAATCCGTGAGCAGTAGTTATTTTATTTAACTATATATTTATATTTAATTATATTTATTTTAATATATTTAAGTTAATAAATTTTCAAAATGAATAAATTTGACATATATTTTAATTGTCATTCATTTGTGAACGTAAACACCGAATGCAGATTCTACATTGTTTCTTTTATAATTCAATTAAAGTGCCTTGATCATGTGTGTATGAATGATGTGGTGCATTCAATAGTGTTAACATAAAAACAGATAGAAAACAAATTGCTAATCAGACAATGGCAGCTTGATCCTTCTATTAAGTTGTTGCATCAGGTTTCTCAACCCTTTGCATGTCTGTGCCTTTTCACCTATGGCCAGGAGCCTCCCTTGCCTGCAGCTTTGCTTTTTCCTTCGCCAACTGCTCGAAGGTGTGATATCTACCAAAGGCCACAAAAGAAAGAGATGGCTGTGGCACAGCATAACTATGGCGTAAGGGAACATATGCAGACGGCTTCCTGTGACCCATGGCTCGTCCTGTGTTTCTAGTGCCCCACTGGCACACATCATGCCGGTCGATGGATGACATTAAAATGATGCCCCTTCTATAAAAATTTCTGTAGATGGACATGCCTGTCAAAAGGAAATTGCCCGTAATCTGCTGCCTGCATATAGTTGACTTAATACTAGAGGGTGAGTGTGAGAATTTACAATGTGTTTGGTGTTATTTAGGAATTAACACAATGAAATTAAATTGAAAAGTGTTGTTTCAAAGGTATAACCTGTCAGACATTCATTTGGACTTAGAATGGGAGTTCATAGGATGGATCAACACACATTAGTGGCTCATATTCAGGTGGGATTTTAATACACCGCAGATCGCAATTTTTGGAAATATATTATTTGCCCTTTTCTTTCTTTTTTCTTTTGTTCTGATCCTGTGTCTATCTCTGTTTGATATAGAAATTCTGTTTTATCCATTGCTGTGAGAGCATTCATTATAACTCAATTATAACGGCACTAAAGTTTATGAATAAGTCGGTAAAATGACTTTCTATGAGAGGTGGTTAGTTTTGGGGACATGTAAATAACAAAATGGAGTCAGGAGCATATCTTTGAAACAGCAAACTTGTGGTAATCTCAAGAGAATTTTGTATGGTGAATGTTTTCTAATATGTAATGCATGTAAGTTCTAGTACCACACAACATGATTGTTGTACATGTTGGAATTATGATTATGGCTCGTGTATTGTGATATAACTGTCTTTTTTCTATGTCTTGCTATTTCAGCGCTGAAGAAGCAGCATGTACAGCCACGAAATACTTGTTGGTTGTAATTATTTTAAAATATGGGTGAACATTTTGTGTTATAAAAAAGAGTTGTTTGCAAGAAGAATCGTGCAAAACTTGTCTTTGTAGAATATCTCTTTTTGTGATGGTTTTTCTGAATGGAAATGTGTAGATCAGTACTTTGAAAGAAAGTGGTGATATATTTCTCAAAACCATGGTTGTATTTTTAAGGCCTGATTATGATGTTGGTTGGACCAGCTTCCACCGTCCTGCCGGAAGCGGTCTGGCCGCGGCACTGTAGTTGGAAACAGTCGGTCCGACAGACATATTACGATGCATGCCTCTCGTACTCCAACCAACCACTGAAAGACGGTCAACTCCAGCAGCCTTTTCTGACTACTGAGAACTCAGAGAAAAACAACATCCATAGAGCTGTACAGGGATATCTGACCACCGTCCGGATTACAATGTGTGTTTCCAACAACCCGACTGAGGCGGTCCAACAGCCTGCCTTGAGTCATCAGAAAAAATGGATTTGGGCTGCATACTTACCCAAATCAGCTTCTCCCCAACAGTCTCAGGCATGGATCCATTTCCCCAGGTTCCTCCTACACCACGGCAGCTGAACCCAGAAGACTTCTGACCCTGTGGGTGCTGAAATACAGGTAAGTCCATAGGTGTCATGTATCTCCATTGACTGGACTTGGCACAGATCACCACACTCCAGCAATAGGGTACATGGTGCACAAGGTATATCCCCACATATGTTATGCATGTGTGTGTACATATCACATTTTTCTAGTGATTTTGTGTGCTCTTGCAGCAACATATGTGGGGGTATGTGCACTGTCGTAGGTGAGACCTCCACAGCAGCAGTGAATGCATCGTAATACAGTGGGGGAAACTTTCCTGGCCTCGGCGGTCAGAATCAAATCAGTCCAACTGCCATTGAATTAAGACCCTTAATGTTTAAAGAAGTTATGATTATGAAATAAGTCTTAAATGAAGAGTCTATTAGTTAATTTGTGTTATTGGATTTAAGCTCCCCAAGAAACTTTTAAATGTAAATTATGTATTGACTTAGGTGCGCACCAGTCCAGCGAGTAGAGCTTGAGCCGGTCCAGTAGAATCTCTTCATAAATATAGCTGTACATGGTTCAGTTTGCGGAGCCATAGTAGGGCATCCTAGGACAACAGAGTGAAATGATGTCAACCACCGCGGTTGGTGTGCAATAGCCCCTATCTGCCCTGTGGCACCCTCAAACATGGTCCTGCCCCATACAAAAGCCAAAACTATTGCCATAAAAAACAGTGCTACTTGTCATTCATCAAGGAATTATACATAAAATATGTGTCCCCTTACATGGCATATATCGAAAACTGCCCCTTGAAGAATTGTATTATGTTACAATCAGATAATGCATCAGGAGTAACTACATCATCTGGCAAGAAAAGGCAAATTAAGCATTGAAATCCAGCATGTTCTGTGGCACTAGTATGTGCCTGTTTTACCATTCGAACACAAATTAACCATGTCTGGGAAAAACGTTGACCCCATTAGAAACAGTTTAACACCAGAATACAGCAGTCAGTAAAAGTATGCAGCAATTGTTACAATGTGTGATGAATGTAGAAAAGTAGCAATTCTGAGGGAAATGCCATAAAATAACTATTCCAGAGGCCCTTGATAAGGTTACCTAACTCAGTGTACATTCCTTTATTGATTTTACTGATAAATGACTGGCTAAATGTGCTAGAATATGAGGGTGTGATCTGCATTTTTTCAAGACAAATTAACTATATTCATTGCATGCTAGAATCCTTACCAATCTCATACATGCCAACAGACCCAATTCAGACAGGAGAATCCAGAAATTTTAAGCTCAAAATTACTGAATTTTAGGTGTCTCCCGCCTAAAAGCTACTCTGCTTCAATGCTGCGTTTCCACTTTTTTTCAAAATCTTTTTCTTACCACCTTTAAAATGTTGGCATATATACAATAAACAACTTGGCTTGAGTGTAATTTCAAGTAAGGTAGAGTAATTGGTGTCATTTAGGTAATTTAGTGTATCCAAATTCCGCAAAATTACGGAGCATATTGAATTATTTCCCATTGCGTAATTTCAGGGAGAAATTTTAACACAAGATGTACCAATAGAGTATTTTTTTAATGCAAGCAGGATTTTAGGTAGATCTTTAACCTGAGCAGACCATTCGGGTAATTTTTAGAGCAAAACTACACATTTGAACATAAACACCAGTGTTTTGAATGCGGACGGACACTTCATTTAACAAGGGTAGTCAACAAACATTTCATTTAAATATTTGACCTGAATGGACCATACAGTTAATTGTTAAGCACAAAACTTCAAAACCGAATGCAAGGGGTAGTGTTTTGAATGTAAGCAATGGGAAATCAACCCAAAAATACATTTTAAGCTCAATTCTTACCCAAACAGGGTTTTTTTTTCAATGTGACATGCATCTTGCGTAATTATACATAATTCTGCACAATTTGTTGGTAATTTCTAATAGTTACGCTACCTGAAATTATGCCTATATACAAACTTGAAACTGCTCACAGTGTGAAGCTTGTGATTGCTGCATTTTGCACGTCTGATTAGCAGAACTGCAGGACCATTTACAAACCAGATTTTTGACAAAATGGATGGCTGAACCATTCTGAGACGGAAGCAACATACAAAACAGCCATATTTCACGTGTCTTTGGGTAGGAGTTTTGTGTTACTTGGAGAAATTCTCAGAAGGGGCTGAAACTCCTCACTATGCTCCTGTTTTGCTCTGTAAAAATCAGCCTTCCTTCATAGCCTATTTAAGATCATTTTTGGGATAAGGGGCTACTTCCCCGGAGTTCTGTAATGGCTGCCACAACATTTTTGTTCATGTTGCGGCCAGCCAGTCAGAGTGCTCGCTACTGTAGGACCCTCACTCCTGTGGGAGCGAGGTGCCCCAATGCTTACTGGAGATACCTGGGGGGCTAGTTGGCCCCCAGGGACTCTCAGGATTTGAGGGGACTTCATCCCCCAACTTAAAACATGCCACAGGCGTGTATGCAGAGTGGTGAAGGCAGGGGGCGGGGTTTGATGTGACAAGTGTGCAAACACACTTCATGGCACATTTTAAGTTGAGGGATTAAGTCCTCTTGAATCCTGAGGGTCCCTGGGGGCCAACTAGCCCACCAGGCACCTCCAGTAAGCGCCACAGAGCTGCATTGCATTGCAGAGAGGTGTAAAAAGGGACGTGGCCTTGGACCACCTCTCTGCAAAGCAGCTCTGTGGTGCTTACTGGAGGTACCTGGTGGGCTAGTTGGCCCCCAGGGACCCTCAGGATTCAAGGGGACTTAATCCCTCAATTTACAATGTGCTAGGGGGCACGTTTACACAGTGGTGCAGGCAGGGGGCGGGCCTGATATAAGAAGTTAGCAATCCTGCTGTGTGGGACTTACTGGTGGTAATAAAAGGAATAGTTGGACCCCAAGTTTGACGTTGGGGGCTAACTACTACTCCTGTTACCTCCAGTAAATCTTACACAGTGGGATTGCTAAGAGGTGTTTCGGAGGCCACGCTCACCTTTCTCCACCACTCTGGAAACTTGACTGGTATGTTATAGTTAGAAATTAGCATTTAAAAAACAATTGAAATTCACTGCAAAAACCATAGGTTTCAGTCACGTTATAGTTAGAAATTAGCATTTAAAAAACCTTAGAAATTCACTGAAAAAAGCATAGGTTTCAGGGACGTTAGAGTTAGTTGGACATTTCACTCGTACATAACCAGGGAAATTCTGCCGTTATAGTTAGTTAAGCTAACTATAACTCGCTCCCCCGTAATGCACTGCTGCATATTACATCATCCATGACATGGTCACTGATGACATCACTGCCATATTTGTATATCTGAGAAATGTTTACATTTCACTGGAACTATTGAATGGATTTACATCATTTAACAAAAAGAGTGCTTTCTGAACCAAGAGCTACCTTTTTGTCAAATTTTGTGTAATTCTGTTCTGCAGTTCGGGCTGTAGCCGAGTCTAAAGTTTGCTATGGAAATTAACGTGGAGAAAAAGCATTTTGGGACTCCCCTTTTTTCTCAACCCCGCTTGATGGATCACCCCGAAACTTTCAACACATCAGCTGAAGTGAGTGGGCCTTAGTTTTGAAACTTTCGCGAAGATTAGACAAACGCCGCCAAAGATATTGGCAAAAGTAAAACCATATTTTTTATAGAAACAAGGTCCTAACTATAACTGCCTACTGGTGACCGCCAGTAGGTAATTATATATATATCTATATATCTCTCTATATATATATATATATATATATATATATATATATATATATATATATATATATACATGTATTTACCTGATTGTGGTCAATTTAAGGCAATGCATGAAGGACAACAAATGAATGAATTTAAGTCCATTATTAATTACGAAGCAATCGTTTCTAAATGCGATACGATATATTTTGTTATGTCTATAAACCATGTAAACATATTTCTATGGCGCTTTGCGGTGCAGGAAGTTACTTGACAAAGGCAAACGCCGAAACGCGTCGTCCTTGATAAGCTAGCGCACAATAAAGTTTTGTGCCGTTTCCTGGTGTGCCGTCCTCTTATTCCTGGAATTGTTCCATGGAGGAAAAGAATTTAACTGCATATATACATATATATACACATATATATATATATTTTTTTTTAAGACGTCCTGTTCGCCCAATTCTCGATGGCGGAAAACAAAGGCACAGACCTTCCAACTCCGAGGAAGAAATCACGGACTCCCACACAGCATTAGTGGGTGAAGCAGTGCAATTTATTCAGCAAAAGATAATATCGGAACAGTGCCCTCCATGACGCGTTTCGCTCCTCCTGGGAGCTTGATCACATGATGCGTCT
This sequence comes from Triturus cristatus, assembly GCF_964204655.1. NCBI lineage: Eukaryota > Metazoa > Chordata > Amphibia > Caudata > Salamandridae > Triturus > Triturus cristatus. The sequence goes on from NC_140593.1 coordinate 905,317,610, forward strand.
CCATTTTACTGACGTATTTAAAGTGAAAAAGGGTGCACAATCAGCTGTTGAAAATTAGCTAACCAAGTTACAATAAACATAAACAACAGACTCAGGCACTTATAATGGTCTCTAAAACGCAAACTGAAACTGCTAGATATATATTATTTTGAGAGAGAGTAAAGTTCATGATACATTTTTTGCAGCAGTAAAAATAAAATTAAAATACATACATAGTGCAACTAATATCGATTTAGTGTCCTAAAATAAGACCCAAAACCTGTTCGTAATCACTGCTTTAAGACAGATCTCGGCAAGTGCCGGAAAGTGAAGCACCTGAAATACATCTTCTCATTAAACCTAGCATTCAATAATTGTTTTGACCAAAGTAAAAAAAAATGTGCAAAACAAGGCAAGACAGCAAATATTAATAAATTATGCAAACGATAATCAAAGATGTGTTACATCATCACAAGTGGTCAAAATTAGCAGCAGGCAGATAGATTTTGGTTCAGAAAATAGCAGCAAAAAAACATTCCATACTAAAGTGCAAGTGCAATATTGTCTGGAAAAATTCTAAGGACATAACTGAACCCAAACTGCTAAAAGACATAAAACTATGATGTATAAACAATAGTTGATGTTTAAGAAATCCATGCTCTATAGGTTTATGAAAAATAGCTAAAAATGCCTTAAAATCAAATTGATAGTCTGGATAAGAACAAAGTGCAACGTGCCTAAAAAGTGCAAAAGTGCTGTGCAAAAAAGTACTGTGCAAAAAACATCTAAACACACTAGCAACACAGGGGAGACCCTGAATCACTTAAGCCTAAGCGATCCTAAAGTGCGAGTCACAAATCATCATAAAAATACACAGAGCCAAAATATGTAAAAATACAAATACCAATACCAAAACACTGTTACCCGTGAAGCAAATCACCTTAAAACCACAGCATATTGAAAAAATGCTATATGGGAAAAGACACTAAAGAAAGTTATGAAGATCCTCATTCATGTTAAGGCCATTAGGGACTCTTGTTTCGAGAGCTAAGATAAAATGAGATTCACATTGTCTTAATAACTTATCTCAGTTCCCTCCCCGGCCGGGGTTGGGAACAGACCCTAAAACTGTATACTCCAAATCCTTTAGTTTATTGTCATGAATAGATATATTTTTTAAAGTTAGAGTCACGTTATAGTTAGGTGAAAATGTTAGATAAAACATAACTTTTTAAACTGAATAAAATGATAGGCGGCGGGGGCGAGACCAAATGGCTGCTCCTTAGAGCTCCTCCGTGTCACAAAGAACGGCCAGTCTCGAAGGGACCTCTCTAGGCAGTGGTGCGGCGGCTCGAACATGTAAAATCTTGTCTGAGGCACTTGGGAGCGCAGAGGCAAGTTTTTAGACCTCTAATCAGTCTAATCAAGTGCTGAATACTTTTTTCCCTCTGCTCCCGGGGCGTCTCACATTACGGCCAACATTTTGCGAGCTTGGCTCTCGCATTCTCTAAGGCGTCCGCGCATCTGAAAAGCTCTTTTGGTCAGTTGTTTTTCGCCATTAAGAGCTATTTTCATAATGGGAATACACACATCTCTATACATTTTTCAGATTTTAAATGACATCTCTCTATTGCATGCTGGAAAACCTCTTCTTGAATTCTGATGGATACATTTCATGTAGGAAAATGTGGTCGTTGTCCTTACTTTAAATGAACAGTGCATCTTTACATTTTGAAGCAGTGTTTTGAGGATATAGACCCCTGTAATCTGAGAGGCACGTTTATTGCAACTGACTATATCTAATTGCCTGCTGGGTACATAATTTCCTTTGTGCTTTCTTTAATTTAGCTGCCATTTAGTGAGCTTGGCATCTGTCATTACTTCAGGAAGTAGCGCACATTATTGTCTTTTTGTGTAATAAGTCCCACTTCTGTTACACTGAAGTAATTATCTTCCATACGCTTTGGGAAAGGTCTATTCATCCTTGTGGAAATACACTGCATCTCGTTGGCGATATCTCTTCCTCACAATATTCCTCCTCTAGAAAACGTTTAAAAATTCCTCAGTCTGCTTTGAACATGGATTCCACGCATTCAAACAAATCTCAAGTGTCTACAGGGTCTAATGCTAATGGTCACAAAGACTCTGTCTGCAATAGTAATAAAAGAGTCAAAAAAGATCCTTCCTCCCCAAATAAATCACCTCTTTCTTTGACCTTAGAGGATATTATGGATGAACTGAGAAATATTAGACCTTTCATGATGGGTACCACTGTGACGCTTCCAAGAATTGAAGAGAAATGGTCAGGTCTGGACTCAAGACTCACTGATTATTATTATTATTTATATATGGCGCACGGATCATCCCCATGGGGATCTATCGGCGCATGGGAGGCCGGCGTCTACATGCAGAGAATTGTAGTTGAATAGCCAAGTTTTTAGGTGTTTCTTAAAGATAATCAAGGTGGGACACAACCGCAGAACTTCTGGCAACGCAGTCCAATATTTGGGAGCCAGATGGGAAAAGGCTCGACCACCCATCTTGACTTTTTTAATTCTCAGCATCTGAAGGAGCTTTTGGCTACTGGATCTTAGCTGTCGTGCTGGGGTATACCATTCTAATTTCTTCATAAGGTATTTAGGTCCCCGTTCAAAAAGTGCTTTTAAAACTAGGCATAAAAGTTTGAATAGTGCTCTTTTCCTAATAGGAAGCCAATGCAACTTTCTCAATAACGGTAAGGATGGAGTACGAGGTGGTTTATTTATTGCTAGGATTGCCGCCGTATTTTGAACGACTTGTAGCCTAGAAAGCAGGTCCTTCCTCATCCCCACTAGGAGAGCATTGCCGTAATCTAGTCTACTGACTAGAAGTGCCTGTATCAAAACCCTTCTAGCGGAGAGAGGAATCCAAGGAAAAATCTTTTTCAAAGTGCGCATCAATCCAAAACAATTGTCTGATAGAATCTAAACATGGTCCTCCATGGATAGGTTATTATCCATTAAAATGCCCAGATCTTTTACCCATTTTTTTGGGGTGGGGGTTCTCCAAGTTCACCAGGCCACCACTCCTCAGTCCACAAATCCTCCGCTTTACTAAACAATAAGATCTCGGTTTTGTTGGAATTAAGTTGCAGGTAGTTCTTTCTCATCCATGTGGATATTTTCTGCATACAGCTCTTAAATCTGTCTCTGGTAACCGTGGGGTCCTTCTCTATGGGAACTTTTACCTGCGTGTTGTCCGCATAGGAGATGGTTTGGAACCCACAAGATTTTATAATGGTGGCCAGAGACGACACATAGATATTGAACAGGGTGGGGCTTAAAATGGAGCCTTGAGGTACACCCTTGTCCACCGATGTAATCTGGGAGACAAGTGTGTCCAGTTGTACACATTGGGATCTATCCGATAGGAAACTCTGCAGCCACTCTAATGCCATCCCTGTGACACCAATCTCTTGCAGTTTATCTAACAGGATTCTGTGAGAGATGGTGTCAAAGGCTGCTGACAGATCTAAAAGGACCAGCATTGTGGGGGTCCCTTCATCTAGCAGCAGCCTAACAGTATCTGTTACCTCTGTCAGGGCAGATTCTGTGTTGTATCCAGCACGGAAGCCCGACTGCGAAGAGTCAAAAAGATCATGCTGTTCCAGATAGTCTGAAAGCTGTCGATTAATCAGGTCCTCCATAATTTTTGAGCAGCCAGGAAGAAGCGAGATAGGTCTGTAGTTTTGTAAGTCGGCGCAGTCTGCTGATGGTTTCTTGGGCAGAGGTTTAATAAAAGCCCTTTTCCATTTAGATGGAAAGGAGGAGGTTACTAAAGAGAGATTGCAGATTTCAGTAATTGAATTTACTAACTCCATTGCTAAGTCAGACATAATGTGGGTGGGAGCTACATCAGACGGGAAGCCTGACTTAATATGTTTCAGTAGTGGTAGGACCTGCTCGCTAGTAATAGTTGCAAAGGTCTCCAGTCTCGGTAGGGAGGAAATATCTGAGATTAGGATTTCTTCCCTATTCTCCGATACCTGCTCAAAAGAGTCATAGATATTGTCTATCTTACTTTTAAAATGCTTAGCAAGCTCATCGCAAAATTCCTGTGTGGGGGGGCAGGCAAGATTGCCTACTCTTGGAGTAGTGAACTCCTTCAGAATCCTAAAGAGTTCTTTCGAAGAACCCTTTGCCTCATCTATTCGAGCGGCTAAAAATGTTTGTCTTGCTGTATTGCAGTTCGTAAGGTACATCCTATGAGCTATATTATAGGCCAATCTGTCTTCCCCTAATTTTGATTTCCTCCATTTACGTTCTCTCACTCTGCAAGCGGCTTTCCCCGCCTTTAAGCTATCAGTGTACCATGGAGCCGGGCTCGTTCTAACATGAATTATCGATGTTTTGTTCAGAGCGATAGTGTCAAAAGCCCTTATTATCTTTGACTCCAATTTACATAAAGCTAAATTGATGTCATAACATTCCTTAAGTAGCGGAGGAGAGAATGCTGTACTAAAAGTCTTTGGTGTTATTTTCCTCCATTGTCTACGCGTAACTTTCTGCCCTTGCGGCTGACCCAAGCGTTTAGGAGCTGAAAAGGAGACGCTCAAGGCCATATGGTCCGACCAGCTTACAGCTTGAGGTGGTTCTATGTCCAGACTGGAAATATTTGTGAAAATATTATCAAGTGTATGACCTGCTATATGTGTCAGATTAATTACTCTAGGAAAGAGGTCTAACGTTTCCATAACTGCCAGCAGATCAACAGTATCAGCATTGGTATCTATATCTAAATTAAAATTAAAATCACCTAAAAGAAAGAAATGTTCTGTTTGCAGGACATATGGGGCCAGTGTTTCTAATAGTGAGGCACAGAAGGCCCTCTTATTTTCCCCCGGGGGGTGATACACTACTACTCCTATTACTTTATAGCCCTGAGTCGGTTCCATGGATATGATAATCAACTCCATACCAGGAGATGATAATGTGTCCAGAACTTTTATATTCAAGGTGGGGCGAGTCACTATGGCCAACCCTCCGCCCCTTTTATCTGTTCTATCCAGTCTTACTACTGTATAATCTGCTGGAAATGCGATAGCTAGAGAGGGAGAGGAATGTGTATGTAGCCAAGTCTCTGTGAAAAAACAGATGTCAGGTTTCCGATCATCTAAAAGATCCCAGACTTCCGTGGCATACTTAGATATGGACCTAGTATTAATATATAGACCTTGAAAGGTAACCTATTGCGTCTTATCTTTATTTGAGCCTTCATTAAGGGTCGGTATAATAACAGTTTGCGGCCTAGTAGGCAGGTTATTCAAACGGCCAGCTACTTTCTGGGGCTCACTTCCTGCCCATTTACAACAGGGGCAGCAGCTTATAGAGGCTCCATTATCCCAGCAAAGCCTGCCTTCACATTTCATACTAAACCTATTTGTCCCTACCTCCAACAACTCCTCCCTTGAATAGATTCGGGCCGGCATTCTTGTGGATGCTTAGAAAAGCAGTATTTTCTGCCAGTTGACAGTGTTCTGGCGTGTACGGGCGCAGACGGGCTTGCCTTAGGCGTGTCTTTGGTGCGCCCGCGAATGAGGTTAATTTAAATGTCTGAGGCGGTGGATCACTAGAGTGCTAACTGCCCAAAATGGCGCCCGTGAGTATCCCTCTGCACGTGGGTTTCATCTCTCCACTCAATCGGTCATAGGCAGGACCGTGGTGGACCGGAGAGACCCCTCTGACCAATTACAAACAATGTGCCCCAACAAAGTCACAGTCTTCAATAAAAACAAATACCCCCCGATTTTCGAGCAAAATCATAAACTTTTTTTAAACAGCGTTATATACACGAGCATCAAACAATCAATTTAAAACACATGCTACAAAGCGGGAGTCTACAGATAAGCGTAGTTTCCAGCGTGCTGCATGAATAAGGTGCCAGCTGATGTAGAACAAAGGATCAGTGACGCACAAAATGTTGTTGCTAGGGTGGAAATTTTATCTAAAGAGGTTGCTCAACTGAAGTAAACAACAGAAGACTTGGAAAATCGAAACAGACGCAACAGGCTAAGAATTTATGGAATTCCGGAAGGTTCTAAAGGTTCCGTAATGATTTCTTTCTTGGAGGTGTATATTCTGCAAACAGTTGGTTTATCAAAATCTATAGACCTAAATATTCAAAAGGCTCACAGGATAGGTCCTCTCAACGTATCAGCCTCAAACAGACCTCATGAAATCATTGCCTACTTTCTTTTATACTCTGATTAAATGGTGAATCTTAATGCTGCTAAACAACGTAAACAGATGCTCTGGTCAGCTCAACAAATATTCTTTGGTCAAGATGTCTCTAAGCCCACTGCCAATCGCCAAAAGAGTTTCTAGACCTCAGACCCACGCTGCGATCCATGAATGCTCAGTATGATCTCATTCATCCCTGCTTTTTCAAAGTAACATATAAAGACAGATCCTGCAGAGCTCAAGAAATATATTCATGTGCACAAAGGAGAAAACAAGGAACTTAGTAAAATGTAATTGTTCTCTGACATGTTCTCTCTCTTTTGTTCCACAGGTGTCTAACCGTATCTTGTTTGACGATGATGTGTTTATGTGCGTTGTCCATCTGTTTTATTGTTCGTGCTCCACTCTGTTGCGTTGTCTCCCTAAATTTTCTATAAGTTCCCTTCCATTGTGTTGATTATGTTCTCTTTTCATTATTATTGTTCTTTGATTATATGTTGACATTACATCCATATGTTCTCGGTGTTCCTCTTTGGGGGGGCTTCTGTCCTTCTCGCCCTTCTGCGTTAATGTACTTTATGTTTGTGTCTGCCATGGCTAAAGTCTTTTGGCTTTTAGTCATCGTCTCTACATATATGCTTCAGAAGAGACTGTGTTCTCCTTTTGTTCCTACTGCCCCTTTCTCATCTCTTATCCTTTTTCTCCTCCGCTTTCCTTGCTTCTTTTTTCTTCAGTATAATACAGCTTTTCTTTCCACCTACAAACTTGTGCTTGTGGTTCTTTACTATTTTCCACCTGGCATGTACGGTTTTGGAAAATATGCTGACTGTTTTGTCTCCTTTTATATCTTTCATTTCTTATTTTCTCAAATTCTTTGGTTTAATGTTGTCTTTATTTATTGGCATTCTTTTCTCTCAGGGCTTGTATTACTATCATTTTGGTTTTTCCTGATCAAATACTTATTTTAAGTTTCATGCATTTTTTTATAACTTTTTATATATTCCCTTGATGAGTGGTTTATGGTTTACGTATTATCTCATGGAATGTTAAGGGCATTCGGAACCCTGTTAAAAACAACTTGTGTTATCCCACCTTGCTAAATTGAAATGCCATGTAACGTTATTACAAGAAACTCATCTTAAGGAGCAAGATACACTCTCCTTACGTAGACAATGGGTTGGAAATGTGTTTTATTCACCAGCAGTTAACAATAAGAATGGTGTAGTAATATTGCTTCACAAATCGTTATATATTCTTTTGCTAAATGAGGCTGAGGATAACAATGGTAGATGGCTTTTACAGAACATTAAAGCAAACAATACTCAGTTTTCTATATGTAATGTCTATGTCTCTAATGGTATAGACTTAATATTTGGAAACAACTTTTCCACTCTCCTTTCTTCTCACACCTCAGAAAATCTGATAGTGGGAAGTGACTGCAACTAACTTATGGACCCCTTCTTAGATCGGAAATCCCAAACCAAATGTATCCATAATAAAATGCAAAAGACTTTACACAAAGCTTTTACTTCTAGAGGGCTGATAGATGTTTGGAGAATTTCTCACCCTGATGTCTTAGAGTACTCCGTCTTTTCCCCTGTTCATAGGTCTCATGCCTGAATAAATTACATATTTCTCACTCAATCATCACTTCAATTCATGACACATGTGGAGACAGGCTCAATTCTTATCTCTGATCATGCCCCTGACATTTTAGATCTTGACTATCCCACTTCCACACCTATCTCACGTAGCTGGCGATTTAATAACGCCCTTTTGTTAGACACTCAATTTACAGAACAAATTTCATTGTTTTTACAGGACATTTTCAAGAATAATCTTCCCCCTGACTCACAGATAAACTATATTTGGGATGCTTTTAAAGCAACTGCCAGGGGATTTATAATAGAGATTGTTGCCCAAAAAAAAGAAGGCATTTAGAGACGCAACATTAATTTAAAAAAAAAAATCAAGGCCTTAGAACATGAATATTTTTCCTCAAATCGTGCTGACACTTTGTCCAATCTTATTAAAGCTAAATTTCATTATAAGAAACAATCCTGGGATAATGCTTGCGGTAGTCTGCTTAAATTTAATGCTAAAATGTACGGAGGTCGTAATAAAGCTCACAAATCCCTAGCTAACTACCTTAAAATTGGTAGTTAGTGGAGAAGTGTCGCTCAATGGTTAGAGCGGCAGACCCTGATGCAGAGGTCTGGCCCGGACCAGGGTTCAATTCCCGCCTCGGCGGGTCTTGGTCTCAATTTCCCCGGACCCGATAATTCTCGCCTCGGTGCCTATTCTAATCATGGGTCCCACACTGCAACTCTGGGCAATAGCTTGCTTAATCTCCACAACGGCCCCAAAAGCGCTAGGATGCCTGGCTTCACCTTGGGGGTGCCCAGGAGTGGGCACTTCACAGCGAAAGACCAGGAAGGGTTCCACAGCGGTATGAGCACAGCGCCTGAGAGACCCTTTCGGGGTGTGCGGAGCGCTATATAAATGCACTACATTTACATTTAAAATTAAAAAACAGAAATTCAAGATTGTTGCGATTACGGATAGCACAGGGGTTAGACATATCAGTGACTCTAAGATATTAGAATGCTTTACTGGCTATTATACTACTCTGTATACTCCTGAGACCTCCCCTTCATCTGATCAAATAGATGCATATTTTCAAACCATTCCCAAATCCTCTGAAAACCATGTTGACCTGACATCTTTCGATAGTCCAATCCCAGAACAAGAAATTACAAACACTATTTATCCACTTCCAAAGGATAAAACCCCTAGATTGGATGGATTTGCTGTGCGTTTCTTTCATCATTTTAAACAATTACTTGTTCCTCGGCTGATACTTCTCATAAATCACTTTTTAGCTACAGGAAAGACACAAGGTTCCTTCACTCAAGCTATGCTGTGCTTGATTACCAAAAAGGACAAAGACCCCTCTTATTGCAATAATTATAGACCTATTTCCCTAATTAACACGGACTGTAAGATTTTTGCCAAATGATTAGCCGTTCGCAATTAATCAGATCATTCCGGATTTATTTAATATATATCAATTAGGGTTTGTAAAGGGACGGTCAATTACAGATAACTCCAGAACCTTCCTTAACATTATTCATTTAGCCTCTAAGGCTGATTCACCAGTTGCTGCAATTACGTTGGATGCCAAAAATGCTTTCGACAGAGTTAATTGGGAATTCATCTTCGGAGTATTAAAATGGCATGGCTTTAGTCCTCACATCATTAGCTCTATCAAATTGTTATACTCTGCACCCTCCACCTTCATTTGGGTTAATGGATGTCAATCCAATTACTTTTCACTTCATAGAGGAACCAGACAAGATTGCCCTTTATCTCCACTTTTATTTATTCTTGCCCTAGATTCTTTTTTGGAAAATAATTGTCATTCTCCACAGTTTATGGGCTTCCAAGTCAAAAACGTTGACATTAAATGTACTGCATATGCAGACAACGTCTTACTGTATCTATCTAACCCTACCACTTCTTTGCCAGCGTTTTTCTCATTGCTAAAGGAGTACTCCACAGTTTCTGGATATAAACTCAACATTGACAAATCCAAGTTTTTGCCCTTAAATAAACATTGTCCCCTTGACATATTTAAAGATACAGGGTTCAAATGGAATTCAAAAAGTATTAAATGTTTAGGTATTTTATATACAAATAACATTAAAGAAACCATTATAATTAACCTTGCAGATATAGTTACAAAACTCTTGGCGTTAATAGATAGTTGGTCCCCATTATTTTTGTCATGGTGGGGCAGATTAGCAACAATTAAAATGATGTTGCTTCTGATAATTAATTTTTATCTGTCCATGCTCCTAATTACTCTTACACTCTCTAGCGGCTATTCTTTTATCTCAGAGCCTTAGATGCTATTTATCTCCTATTCTCACGCATTCTATTGCTGTAGCTAACTCTTTGGTTACTGTCCATATCTCTCAAACAGACATTTTAGTACAGACTCCTATTTGGTATAATAAACACCTAAAATTCAATAACAGAGCCCTTTTTTTTTTTTTAGAAAGAATGGATCGACAAAGCCATTATTACTATTGAGCATTTAATGACTGATGGGTCTCTTCTGGACTTTTCTGAGATCCAGACAAAATACTATATATCCTATCAACATGCTTCTCATTACTTTCATCTTAGAACACCTATTCTTCATCTCCTTTCTCAGAACTCTTCCATGGTTCCACATAATCAGACCCCCTCTCTCTCTTTGGACTTTTCCACTCAGTTTAAACCACCTGCTTTTTACAAGATATTGTCTTATCCTACTGATTCGAGAATCAAATCTGAGATAGAAATTTTAAGGGAAAAAGATTTGCAACAAGAACTCTCTTTTCTGACTTGGGGTTCCATATGGGCAAAAGTTCACACTTCCTCACTATCAGCAAGTACAAAGCAGATATTGTATTATTTCTATAATACGCTGTTTCTTACGCCCCAAAGATCTCCATAAGTTCAAGTTGCTGGATAGTACAAAATGCTGGTCTTGTCCCCATGAAAATAGTGATTTCTTACACATGTTCTTTCTCTGTATTTTGGTTAACAGATTCTGGTCGCTCATTTGGAAGAAATTGAATGAAATTTTGTCCACAAATATTTCTTTTGACATTTTACAATTTTTGGGGGGCAGTTCCTCCCCTATACGGAGTGCTCAAGGGAATGTGAGTACATTTATTAATTTGTTCATAGCTATTACCCTACAGATTATTACCACAAATTGGAAGTATACTACTAAAATATCGTATACTGCCAGGTGGAATCTTTTATGCCATCATCACATATTAGATTGTGCTAATGCCACCGCTATACCCTTAATGAATAAAAAAGATTGACTTTAGTCACCACTCTCGACATTTCTATCTAGGATAGCTGATCGACCTATTTCTATGGTAACCAGATATGAACCCCCTTAATGGTTATTATGTTTAAAAGGTTAGTATTACTATTTTTCCAATGCTGTTTCGCTTATCACAAGCTTCTCATTATTTCCCTCCCTCTTTTCCCTTCCTTCCCCTTTTGACCCTGTTTTAAAATGCTAAATTGCATATGCCTATGTAACTGTTTATATTGTTCAAATTGGTTTTGATCCTGTACTTATTAATATTGTTCAAATGTTTCTTTTTGTATTCCCAGTACTTAATTAGAAGTTATAGAAGTGTTTGAACATTATATCTTTATTTATACTTATGTTTTACTTTGAGTATTATCTTAATAAAGCATTCTAAACTTAAACTGAAAAAAACATCTGAAATTCACCAATTACGGTAAAGTAACTATAACTCATGCTCCGTCATGAACAGAGTTGTCACCAATGATGCAATTTCAGATGACATCGGTGATGTTATCAATGATGTCATAGAACATGTGATAAGTAATGTGAGGTTATAAGCAGGGCCTGGTGAGTTATAGTTACTTGAATTTGAGTGTTTTTTTTGTTCCAAAGGTTATGTTTTAAATGATACTTTCACCTAGCTATATTGTCATTTTAACCTTTCAGTGACTTTCTGAGGTTTTTTTATTGTAAGGTAAGATATTATCACCATACCTAACTATAATGTCACTTTAACCTTTGTTTTTTCAGTAAATTTGTTGTTTGTTTTGCATACAGTAACATGTCATTACTATCCCTACCCCCTGAGTGGACAACACCCCAATGCACATGCATCAGACGTGTCTGGTGAGGGGTTGTACGCATGGCCATGTCGACACCCCATTGCACATATGTATGTGTGTGTGAGGGTTTTTGAACCTGTGGGTGTATTTGTGTGTGTCCAGGTGGTAGGTGTGTTATGTGCGTAGTCAGCAGACAGCGCTACAGACCCCCTCCCCACAATGTTTTTGTAGCAGCGATGCAGTATTCCAGTACTTCCATAAAAGCGCCATCGTTTTACACCACGGTTTTACAGGGTAAAAAAAGTTCTTCATTTCAACCGGGGGTGGATCCAGCCACCCCCCACCCCACAGTAGTTAGGTGGTCAGGATACCCCTTGTCTGCCCTCTTATTCCTTATGTTTCTTTGTTTTTTAGGAAACATGGACTGCATCCCTGAGTCCTACAATGATGGCTGCAGCATCCTCTTCATGTTGTGACCAGCCAATAATATTGTGTGCTTTGAGCTTACGGTACTATAGTACTCTGCAGAAGTAGTGTGGTGTGAAATATTTATATATTTCAAACCTTACTTTTTCAAAAAAACTGACCAGATATGCAGCAAACTACAAAAGCACGCTACTTGCATCAAGTTCTAGCTTTCTGCCAAATTTGGTGTAATTTTGTCTAGCCATTCAGCCATTTTAGCTGTAGTGCTGTTCAAATTTCTTATGGGAAATTGCATGGGTAAAATGCATTTTGGAACACCGGTTTACTCCCCCTGCTTGACAAGTCACATCGAAACATTCGGAAAGAACTTGTGTGGATGAACCTTTGTTTTAAAAAGTTTTGTTGTGAGTCATCAAACCCCGCTGAATTAATTAGCAAACTAAAAAATCTGTTTCCCATAAAAACCCAGTCAACTATAACTACACAGCGGTGTTCGCCCTCTGCAACAAACATTCACAGAGTGCTCACTCCCTTCACATGCACAAGACTAGAGGTTAATTTGTTAAAGAAAGAGTACCTGTGTCCATAGCTCTGCTCAGAAATCCATGGATGGTGCAATTAAATGTTGGCGTGCTGAATACCAAGGCTGGTAGTCATAAATCCACGTCATGCTTCTTTGACTCACTTCCACACACACCCTGTGCTTTATTTTACTCTTGCACGTTCTTGCATTTTCCTACTTTTTTCCTTCCCCCAACTTTCCAATTTGTGATTTTTCCCCTCTCTTGCACAGTAAATATCTGTAGTGGAAAAATAAGTGCTGGTACCCAAAAATAAGTGCCGGTGGTCCACACTGGCAACCACCAACTCAACTTTAGCATTGTCCAAGACTCATTAGAAGCCCAAAGATGTTAGAAAAGCTTGCACCCATTAGCAGTAAAGAGGCTATAGAAAATTAGATAGGTCTAGATGTACCTTCCTGAATCACTTCCAGTATGCTAAGCATACACCAAACTGTCACACTCATTAGGTGTTATCATTAGTGCTGTAATTTGAGATGTCTTCAGTGATGTCATCAATGATGTTATTGAACATGTCATGAGTGATGCAATATGTTTTGTCATAAGAAGTCCATGGCAGGGACACAAGTTATAGTTAGCTCAGTAAACTGTAACTGGTGAACTTCAGTGTTTTTTGGTTTTAAAACAATGCTTTTTACATACATTACAAGGCTGAACTACAATGCTACTTTAACCATTGTATTTTTTCAGGGAATTTATTGGGTTTATTAACATGAAGTTAGATATTATTAACATACCTAACCATAACGTCTCCATAACTTATGTGTTTTAAGTGAATCTGTTGTTTTTTTTACGTAAAGTTAGATCTTACTACCCTCCCTTCTCAGGGGTGTTCAAGTGCAGTTAGACTTGCTTTGGTGCACTTTCTAACCCACCTACTATCAAAGTATGCGTGGAATTAGAATAGCAAATACACACTTCATTATGGTCAATGGTCGGTTCTCATAAGTAAAGTCAGGGCTTTAAGTGGGCCTGGTCTCACCGGGTTTGAGCAACGGCAGTTTTTTTAAGGGGGCCTCGAAATGGGTCTCTATCGGGCTCTGTTTTGTGTCCTGGCACAGGCGGTCCAGTTTTTTTTCCAGACTGCAGTGAGAGCAGGCACATCGATGGGAGCGTGGTGAGCGTTGTAGAGGAAGGGAAATCCTTTAAAGAGAGTAATTTTCTCTCTGGATGTCCCTTCTCGATTTGAAACTCAGGAGCAGTAACATTGTCGTGGTGTCACCATGGCTTTAAGTGGAAGCTATTTCAATATTATAAACAAGCCACAGTTGCTGCTTATTTATTTTATGCGACTAGCAACCATTGACAAAGCCAATGGTCCTGACTTGCAGGTATGATGTGACTTATTGTATCATATATCTGAACGCAATGACAGGAACAGCAAAATACCAGTCGGGCGGCACACTGTGCTAAACACAGATTTTTAGCTTATGTGTTTTTAAGCCACACCCTTAATTACTGAGAGCCCCCTAGTTCTTTCATCCCACTTAAAGCCCTGAGTAAAGTTATGTTATGGGGGTGTGTGTGTGTCCATGTGTGTGTCTGTGTCCGTGTGTGTGGGTGAGTCCTAGAATATGTGTCCTCATATTTACCTGCAACAACTTACCAAATACCTACAATCACTGGCACACCTCTCGCTCGCTCCAGTTACTGGTACCACATTGAGAAATCACAGACTATGCATTCACCTAGCGCCCTGAGAGAACGGAAGTCATTTGTTGAACTGCCAACTCATGCAGGTCTCACATCAAGCTGTGACAAGCATCGCGAGACAATAGACTCCACCACAGCAATGCTTTACGAAATGGCCTGCTTCGGTATGAAAGCGTGAGAAGAAACTCATGAATGACGAACGATATGCAAGTCGAAACTTTGACAATGCATGACTACACTGAAGTTAGATGCGTTGTCACATGCAGAGCATTCACGTGCAGAGAAGGAAAACAGCGGGACATTATAAGAGGCTCTTCCAAACTCGGAGGTTTCGTCACTTTGGACAGACAGCGAAATGGAGCTCTGGATCTGCCTCGTGCTGGTGCTCGCTGTAGCATCAGTGTCTCGGTCTGCGCCTGCGCCAGATGTCTCGAGGAGTGACCACGTTGGCAATGCTGACGTAACCACTGGAATATACAAGAGCACAATCGACGAAACGTATCTGTCGACCCTGCATAAAGGTGATCTATTGCACACACAGGTAAGCAAAATGAAACGGGTGTCATCTCTAACATTTTCCTGTATGAGATGCTATAAAAACGTATCTGGGTGAATAGCTTCGAACATTGGTTCTTTTTCTGTCACAAATAGGGACGGCCATCCTGGGGCTTTGCCAGTGATTCGAAAGTCAGTTAGCTTCGATAACACAATAGTATGATCTATGGTGTCAAAGGCTGCAGACAGGCCCAATAATATTAAAACTCCTACGCGACCTTTGTCTACATTTCGACGAAGATCAGTAGCTGAAATCTCAGAGTTCCGTGTCATACCTGAACAAAAAACAGTTTGAAAAGCACTTGAACTGTAATACGCTTCCACAAATTCTTACAAATGCATGTAAATAATATTCTCAAGAGCTGTGCCCAGAAATTGAAGCAAGGAAATTGGTGATAGTTGCTAGAAATATGAGATCATAAATTAGCATTTTTTTTAACGTGGATGACTACAGCTGTTGTCCAAATAATGAGGAGCAATCCTGAGGCTAAAGAATTCGTGAAAAATAGCGAAATGTATGTGGGCTCGTGAATGATGCCTTTTCATCCAACGTGCTGGGCAAATATTGTCAGGAGAGCCAGGGGCCCCCAGTGTTTTATTATGGTAAGTGATTGCCGATCCAAAATGGGCATACACTGATGAAAAAGGCAGGTTTGTTACTTTGTTGAACTAAAGCAAGGCAAGTAGGTTGGGATATGTTTTCTTTCCAGATGTAAAGTCTAATTTTATTGATTTTATTTTCAAATAATGCCACCAAATTTTCACGAAATATAGGAGACACTCTAATGATGGAGGTACTCCTAATAGGGGATTACAGGTCACTGACGAATCTGAAGAGTTCTTTAGACACATTTTGAGCTTTTAATACCTGCTCTAAGTAAATATGTGATTGCAACAAACGTATTCTGCTCCTGATAATATTTAATGAAAGAGTGTTTTAAATCTATTTTTCATAGTTTTCTTGCTCTTACATTCTAGTTGCTTGCTTGAAAGTTTATTTCCTGTAATCTCTGAGGGTACCATGGATTCTGGGCTTGACTTTCATCTCTTGCTTAGTAATTGGAATCTTTGCATATAAAATATCCGCCAGTGTCGCCTTTAAATAATGAAATATTTTTTTAAAGGCGTAAGGCTAGCAAGGGATTGAAAACAATTAGTAAAACTATAAGAGATCTGATCAGCTACAGACTCAGGAAAACAAATTTACCACTTTCAACCTGTACAATTTTTCCTATTTGAGTTGCGGTTTAAATGCCTGGGCAATTCAATTTCAAATTGTAGTACATCATGACTGTTCCACCATAATGGAGGGGAATGCAGCTTCATTTTAGTTCTCTATAGAGAGGAAAAGATGGAACTTAATAGATGACCAGCTTTGTGTGTGGGCAGAGTATTAATCAGATTTAGATTTAAAAACTTCATGGTCTTATTAAACTGAAGAGGGAGATTGAAGGGAGAGTCAAACCACAGAATCAAACCACCGAAGAGGGTGACATTTTTCCTCTGCAATATTCGTTGTCCAAAATGTTCCATCAATGATTTTATTACATTCATAGATGTGTTGGAAGCTCAGTAAAATACAATGAAATAGAGGGACTCATTACTGACTTCCAGTGGAAAAGATTTAGTGTCAATACTAGGATTCCATTTAAAAAGATTAATTTGAATCCAGATTTATATTCGTGCTAAAATTGCACCTCACCTCCGTGCTTGTTCATGAATTGTTGGCCATACTACCATTTATTGGAGAGGAGCAGTGCTTTAAATGAGCTAGTACTGTCCGGTACGGAGTACCAGAACTTTTTAATTTTGAGAGGGAGAGTACCGGCACTTCGCAAGATAAGTGCTATACTTTAATTGGAGAGTACCAGCACTTTTCAGAAACAAGCAGGTACTCTGGTACAAAGTACATGCACTTCTATTTTTCGATTTCAAGCACAGTAGAGGACCTTATATCGTTAGCTAACTCTAGTACTCAAGTATAGAGTTGCTTGTTAATAAGGGCTTTTATTGGTAATGTGCCATGGCTAATTACACCTGGATTATAACTTCTAAATTTAGCAGAAGTATAATAAATGTACAAATTGCTTATATTTAGGTCAATGTATTCCTGATATTGACCTCTTGCATATACTTATTGGTGTTAAGTTCCACATTTCCATCATTTGTTATCCTGGCCTCTCCAGTGTATAGACTGGCACAAACAGTCTTCTCTGTGTCGTGCTTTTGGTGTGGATGTGCAGGAATCTGTTATTATGCTCCCAGTGGCCCCAGTCCATTATAAACTGGAGTGTGTATTGTGTGTTAATAACATTCCTTCCACCCAATATGGCCACCAATAAACCCTCACCTCTGTATGCAACAGGCTTACCCTCTTCTGTATGTTTGCTAGGTTTATTTACCCTCTTCTCTCTCATTATAGAACACGTTAAATTCCAGTTTTCTTTTCTCAGTATAATTTCACACCTCTCACTCTATCACCTATAGCTCTATCTAATCTCTAAGTGTCAAATTTCCCTCCTACCCCACCTTGCATTCTCAACTCCATCCTCCTGTTTGTCTCTCACATAAACATTCCACATTTTCGAATCCTTCATCATACACCAAACTTTTTACCTTCATCCCTGTTCAGGTCTTTCACCTTCATCCCTGTTCAGGTCAGGATGCCTGCCCTAAATCCTGTCCAATGTGAGGGTGAATCTTTCTGAAAACTACATTGTCATAATATGCTGGGATGTGTGACAGGCAAGTGCCCTCGAGAAGCTGTCACATTCTCGTAAAGAAAAAGCCAAAGGTGTAAAAAACCTCTATGCTGAATGAAGACATGAGAGAGTTAAAAAAACAGGACTCGAGAAATAGTGGAACTCTTCAAAAGCAAGGAGTCTGGTTCAGCAAGTGGAGTGAGTGTGGAAAAAGCGAAGGACCAAAGCTTTATTGTGATGCACGCTTCAACCAGACAGAAGCCTTTATATAGCAAAAGAGCAGAAATCGAAAATTAAATCAAACATCACACAAGTGAAACACAAAGGGTTGGTAAAACCAGAAAGGAATCAGTGAAGAGATAGCCCTGATGGAAATGAAAAAGATAGAGAATGAAAACTTGAAGTGAGCTCTGTGTGTAGCAGTTTTAAAAGGCAGCAGAAAATCCTCAGACAGATGATTGTCATTTTGGAGCTTGAGGAGCATAGGAGCATGACAAAAGGCAGTGCGAGGACCCAGAGCTTGCGTTCCAAAACTGAATACTGTTGCTCATCTGAATTCTAGATGTGGGAGAGATTAAAAAAAAACCTATAGGATGCACTAGGGTATCCTCTTCCTGGAGCTGAAGGCAGTGCTCCAACCATAAACTTTGAAGCATCAGTAAACACAATAAATTGCCTGGATTGAGCTGGATGTTTGAAAACAGGACCTTGAGAGAAAGTCTTCTTGAGATTGACATAGGCTTCCAGGAGTTTAAGGGGTCCAAGAAAAACCTTTAGTTAGTTTTTACTTTATTGTGGCAGATCTACAGCTACTCATGTTGGGAAGTTGTTTATAAACTCCTTATATAAGTTAGCCAGTCTTAAACAACTCTGGGTCTCCTTGATGGGCTTAGGAGCCAGCGAGTACAAGATGCAGAGATCTTAGGACAGTCTGTAGATAATCCACTCTCAAAGAGGCAATATCCAAATGCTACTCTTCTGTTCTTTCAAACTCACAGTTCTCAAATTTACCGGATAGTTTTCCCTGAGATAAAGATGAATGCAATGAACATGGACTCAATGTTCTGGAAGGGAGGCAGAGAAGACCAGGATGTTATTCAGGTACAACAGAAGAAGCTAGTGCATGAGTTAGAGAAAATGCTGTTAATGAATTGCTGGAAAACTGCTCGAGCATTGGTAAGGCAATAGAACATAACCTGTTGTTCCTAGTTACTAAAGGTTGTTCAAATGGCCATCTTTCACTCATCACCCTTCTTTATGTGGAGCAGATGGTAAGCTCCACAAAGATCTAACTTTGTGAAATACATTTAGCATCTGGAATTAAATCGAAGATGTTCTTGATGAGTAGAAGCGACTAATAGTCCTTCATGGGGCCCTTATTCAATCTGCAATAATTGATGCAAGGTCTTAGCTCTTTGGACATATTTGGGATGAAGAACAAATGAGTTCCATCAGGGAAGTTGACTGGACAGTCAGGCATTTCAAAGCTTTACCTCCAAATATCCCATCAGAACCTGAATCATGTGCTGGGAAAGAGAGTACATTCTGTGCTAGGGAATTATGACTTGGGGTTCTGTTGGGATAGCACTATCTAAATCCGTACGAGAAACAAGTGACACTGAAGTAGGCCTCTGAAAGACATCAAGAAATTCTTGATAAGCCATGGGATTGTGCAATGTTTGGGCTATAATGAAGTGAGATTGGTCTTCAGAAAGTTCTTGTACCACTGGAACTTTATAATTCTTGTAAAAAACAATTGTTTCTACAAAACATTTGAGGGAAAAAAAACATCCCTGCTCTCCCAATTAACATAGAGATTGTGTAGTCAATCCCGGGTTTCCCAAGCACAATGGCAAACGAGACATGATTAGATCGAAGGCAACCATCCCTTTATGATTGTCAAGGACACTAAGAGAGGAACCATGATGGAGGTCACTAGACAGGAAGTCAGTGGAGATCTGTTGATAGTTTTATATGATCCTAAGATGACTTCTTCCTTATTGGAATTTGAATTCGCTCGACACAATTCAAGTCCATATGAATGCTGGAGGCACCAGAATCCAATAAGGCTGGAACAGAGATGGACTGGGCAGGATGGACTTGAAGAATGAAATCCAATATAAACAAGTGTGAACTGGAGATATCAGATAAGTTGAATACTTTAGAAAGAGTAGAATCGTCCACCCCTTTCTCCTTTACAAATGACAAATTCTGGGTTTTTCCTTATGGCCTGCAAGGTTGAATAGTACAGTCTCACAGCATGTGATGTACATTTGCATAATACAGACCCAGGCCTGCCTTATGTCTTCAATCCCTTTCGGCATTAGACAATGGGCCTCCAGCAAACCCAAGCTGCATTGGCTCATTAGTGACATCAGGTGAGGATTAGTAGGCTCTGTTGTTTGCTCAGTCCACCTAAAAACTCAGGGAAGAGAATTAGAAGTGAACTGATTTCTTTGCTTTTCCATTCACATTCCTTAAATTCTGTGTTCAATCAGGAGAACTTGAAACAGTAATTCTACAAATGGGAATGCTCTTGAACTCATGCACATTCATCCTTTATCACCTCTTTTAACCCTTTTCAGAATTAGGTCATCTGAGTATGTTCCATCCAGGTGGTGTCAGCAGCAAGCTCACAACATTGTTTACAATAGTACAGTACAGTACATCTGAATTTACCTCGGATATCACGTGCAAGGCCTCCTCTGCATTTTCTTGAAGAGTGCCAATAAATTTGCACAATTGTTCAAACAAAAGACTTTGGTGACACCAAAAGGAGTTGCCCAAATCCGAACTGCCCCGGTCGAGGAACATATCAGATACCCCACTTTGGATCTGTCAGAGAAAAATTGTCAAAGTCAAAATGCAAAATAAATCACCAGGGCTTTGAACAATTTCTTTAATCATGAAAGATCTTGAGAATACCTAGAAGTTGAAGGACTAATGGCAGGAAGGTTGCATGTCCAGGAATGGATTGTTAGGTAAAAAGCTGAATTCTCAGTTTTTAACTTGTTCAATTCCTGCGTTTGTTGTTGAAGGACAGCAGTGAGGCCTACACCAGGATCTACACCAGAAACAGACAGACATTTTTTATCATTGCAACCTGCCCAGGTCTGGACACATACCCGTAATCCAGTCCGGGTCTTCTGCTGTCCGATATACAAGTGACTGTTTCCAGAAGTCACTATTTCACCATACACTGGAATGTTAAACAAACAGACAATGTGGGTATGCTAATCGATTTGCACATCTATTATAGTCTGGTATAGTAATTCTTCACCAATCGCAGTTCCGTTACATATCATCTGGGTGCTCTCATGGTGTCACAACACCTGCCCACTTGGGTGTAAAACTGCTAGAACTGTAAATACAGTCTAGACCCAAAGTCCAACAAATACACCGAAGCACACCACTCTTAAATTACTCTATTCCTTTTTGCATAATCTGCGGTCCAGCCAATCAGAAAGGTTTCCTTTGAAGAAATTCACCACTCTATACAGTGCTGCACTGACTGACGGAGAACGTTCCTGTGAATGCAGTGCCGAATAGAGTGGACGTATCAAGGTCTTCACTCTTTGAAAACAGAGCCCAACACATATGACCATCGATTGATCTAACACGTTATTTGAGGCACGGACAACTATTCCAGAAATATATAGCGGTTGCTATCTGGATGTACCATTCCTTTATACTTTTGGATTTACACATTTCAACTCGAAGTTTACTGGGAGTTTTTAATACAAAAGAATTTCTTTATATTTACAAACTACAATATATTGATAGAGCTGCTACGTCGGCTGCTGTTTTTTATAATGGAATACATTAAAATACCTACACTGACCTTACTTATCATGTGTGGTGAATTTCTTCAAAGGACACCTTTCTGATTGGCTGGACTGTGGATTACACAAAAAGGATTAGAGTAACTTAAGTGTGGTGTGCTTCGGTGTATTTGTTATACACTGGAATGTGTTCAGCAAGTGCTCTCAAAAAGATGACACTTTCTCGGTAGGGAAAAGCCAAAGGTGTAAAAAAAAACCTCCTTGCTGGATCATTATTATTATTATTCGTATTATTATTATTAACTGCAATTTGTAGAGTGCAGGGCTACCCATCAGGTTTCCCGGGCTAAGCAACAGCAAGGAGATCCTGAAGACACCATACTTAGAAGAGCCATGTTTTAAAAAGTTTGCGATATTGCATTAAGGAAGTGCAGTTTCTTATATAGTGAGGCAGAGCGTTCCACAGTTTTAGCCCTAGATAAGCAAAAGAACGTCCACTGAATCTAACCGGGTGGATTCTGGGCACCCAGTAATGGAACTGACAAGCAGATCTCAATTCTCGGAAGGGTATATAAGGGGAAGCCAGCTCTTGTACATGTTTCGGGCCAAGTCCTGCTTTAGCTTTAAACATGAAGCAGAGAGCTTTAAATTGAACTCTTTTTCCAGTTGGTAACCAATGAATACTTCAAAGGGTTAAAAAAAAGCAGCAGTCTGGAATGCGATAGTGAAATTCTTTAGAAGCAAGAATTCAGGATCAGCAAGTAGAGGGAGTAAAGAAACAGATGAAGAAATAAGGCTTTGTTTCAACACACTCACCAACTTGACTAAAGGAAAAGAACAGGCAAAATAAATTACATCAAACATCCCACAAAAGGAACCACAAAGGAGTGGGAAAACCAGAAAAGTGTCAAGGAAGCCATGATGAAAAAAAAGGAAAAGAAAAGAGAAAGGAATGGAATGGAATGGAAACCTTAAGTGGGCAAGTTGTGGACCATTTTTGAGCTGGAGGAGCAGCAGCAAGGAGCCCAGGGGCATGATGGAATGCAGACCCAGGTGAGTTAAACTCAGAACCTGCAGCTGGTGGTTTCATGTGGCATCTTCTGAGCTTAAGAAACCCTGGGATCATGTAAGATACTGTAGCTATCAGGCATGCAGGCACCAGAGATACCACCCTGTAATAATATCTAACATTTACCACTTATTATCTTTTAGGTTTCTCACTTTCAGCTATAACAGCCTCCTACTCTACCATCACCCATTACCACATTCTCCTGCATCTCTAAATCTGTAATCGTCTCACCCCTGTATCCATATAGTTTTCCAACTTCCATCCTCTCTACCTCACTCACTATGAGAGTTTTACGTTGCTTTCATGGACTTCACCTCTGCCTTCAACCATGTACCAAGTCAAAAACTGTTGAACAGACTCTCACACAAGGGTCTAAATCCTTCTCATGTTTCTCTCATAAACATGCTATACTCTGACATGACATTTCAGGTAAGGATAAACCAAGATTAACTCTTGAGTCAACAGTTTACCATCATATATGGAGTTGAACAGGGCTGCCTCCTTGCACTGCTACTATTTTCACTTTGTATGATCGAGCTCTACCAAGAATCCCTGTAATCCTCCTAATTGAGCATTTCAAAATATCTTCTATTTTATGTGTTAATGGCTCCATTCTTATAGCTCGCATACCTAGATATTTAAAAGCCCAAATGATGAGCAATGGAAAAATACTATTTGGACAAAGGACTCAAGATAAACAAAAAAACAAAATTATGTTTTTCGGAAAAAGCAGAGAAAGAACACAATCTCATCCATTGCTAATACATGCCTCAAAGATATTAACTCTTTTACAAACCTGGGACTAACCAACAACCTTAAAAAAGATTTCACATATATAGAATTCAACCAAGAAATCTGAGCCCTATTAAAAGCCATCCTCAGGCTTGCCCACTCACATGATCACCATTCCTCTCCACACATTGACCAACTAGTTCAAGACAAGATGGGAAACCAATTTGCATATGGAGCTGAATTTTGAGGCTTGAACAAACGTACAACAAAAATAGGCAAGTACCAAAAGTTTGTAAGTCACTCCTCGTTCTGCAAGCAGGGTTTCCCACAATAGCCCTGAAGTGCTACACTAGCTTCAACTCTATTCAAAACAGATGCGAGATGTCATCCATTAAATACGGGCTCAAAAGACTGAAATCAACTGGGAAAAACCTAGTGGACGAAGCTTGGAGGGAACATTGACCAGAGATTATCGATCCAAAATATTCCAAGCTAAAGCTTGTCATTCTCACCAAGCACTCACAATTACTCTCACACATGGACCATTTATCATCATCATCATCATCAAATACTAGGGATGTCCACCAATTAGCAAGCAGACAGAATTATGTCAAGAAGGACCATCATAAGACAAGGGGGCTGTCATGGAAGGGCCACTACAATTCCAGGGCCAGCCAGCATGTTGCCATCATTATGTATTGGAGGGGCCCATATTATGCAGAGATAGCCCACATCTCTTCAAGAATGTTCACAAATATGTTATGGATGGGTGACTGTTGTCAGGAGAGCCTGAATATAACCACAAATATCCACTAATACCCAGAAGGTTTCAGGTATGACCAACATATGACATGAGTGTCCCCAATCCCTTCCCATCTTTTGTCACACCCATACCCCAAACTAACATTACATTGCAGTAAAACTCATTTGCAACCGCAGGCTTCCCTATGCACCCAGACAAATGTACACACACATTAGCTATTCTTCAACCATCCTACCTTTTTTATTGGGGCTGGATGGCCATGCAGGCGGACCTCTGGTCTATCTTGGGTTTTCTTCTTGCTGTTGTGGAAGCTGTCATGCCTGACTGTTTCTGCTTCTCCTACTTTGGTCACAGACTTGTTTGCCAATCAGAAGAGAAGTGTGGCATCAGTCAAGGCTATCATCCTTTTATTTACATGCACTCTGCATAAAGAGGGCTCACCCACCATTCTATTACATGCAGTGTGCATATGGGAGTCATTTGTAAAGCTGTTTCCCTTCTTTCAGTCTCTCAGCTTTGCTAATGACTCATTTGAGTAGTGCCGGAGATGCACTTTAGGCTGTACTAATTTCTTTTTTGTTAAGAAAGTGTAATGCATTATGCTGAATTGCTAATTTTATACCCATTCCCTTTGATTGTTTGTCTGTTTGGTGCAATATTTAATGTTTTGATAAGATCCAATATAACCATCTGGGATTGTCTTCTAATGCATGTGGCAGGTGGGAAGGGGTGTTTTTTGTTTTTATACCTGGGAAAAATTGCAATTAAAAAAAGTTAAAAGAAAAAGAGTAGTGCGGAAAAAGCGGCAGGGTTCTTGTACCATATATACCAAGAAACTGAGCTGGCTTTGAAAAGGCAGATCCAACACGAGTCTTTAAATTCCTCTGCAGTACACTAATCCTCCTTGAGGATAAATGAATTTGATTATTGACTCCACCTCCTCCTTTCATTTATGTATGTCCATTCACCAAGCAAATAATGAGTCAGGCTCATTCCTTCAGGGTCTGCTAATTTCATCAGAGCTTCAGAACAAAATAAAAGCATTTGGCAAAGTAAACAGATCTCAACTTTGGACCAACAGGCTTTGTCAATTACTTTGGACAATGCTATACAGCAGTGGCAAGATGCTGTACTAAACAGCCAAAAGAAAAAAGGAGCAATGACCAACCACATGTATACACTTACAAAATGATGCAGGTGGTAGTGTTTTATTTACCAATCTGAGATCTCTTCCCTCTATGCACCGTAGCTGGTTAGGAGTCTGGGCCCCTTTCCATGCAGTGTCATCATTTGGTCTACTCAGACCATGACTGGTCATGGGGGACACTGCTTGCTGTTCTCCTAATCGAGCAGTAGAAGGCTACAGTTATCCTCTTTTGATGCCCCTCCCAATGGGTCCTAAAGCATTGTCTTGATGGTGCTAGTTCCTATGGCCCTGCCCCTCCGCTTCACTGTTGCCTGGGGTGTGACACATCATCCGGCAGAGCATTTAATGCATAGGCCTCACCTGTGACTGCATAGTCTCTGATAAATTATTTACATTGGAGCCTTTCTCTCACATTTTGGTGCATTGCATATAAGAGATTGTCTGGTCTCCTTTTATCATAGCTAGTTCATGATTCCTTTAAATTCTGTGATTTGCTCGTCAGTGTGAATCTGTTTCACTGTCAGAATCTGCTATTTGCTCTGACTAGGGGGCATATTTATGAGCTTATGGACTCATCCACATCCACAACGTTAACAGTGAAGATAAAAATACAGCTAGGCAACAAAGAAGAAGAGATATGCCTTGTCAACGCATACGTTCACCCCAAACACAGAGCCAAAGACTCTAACACAATCTGCAACCAATTGACGGAGAATGTCACTCAGATGGAAAAGCCTCTCTTCCCCTTGACAGGGGACTTCAACCAAAACTTACTTGGTTCATCAGTAGAAGAAGAGGCTTTAGCCCTCAATAAAATTTACACCAAACCACCACAAAGCTCTCTGCTACATAGGAGAAAATATCAAAATAACGCTTTACTTAAAGATCTAGAATACCAAAATCTTCGGGCCTTAAATGGAAGATTTCCGACTAAATCTCCTCCAGTAAAAACCTTCTACTCACAAACTGCCAGCTCTATACTGGACTACACTTTTTCCAGTCTAGCATTATTTCCACATATCCGGGGGTTCAGAATGGGGGACAAGGGTGAAAGTGACCACCGTCCCCAGGAATGCCATTTGACATCTAAGACGCATAACACAATTAAGCCAGACAATATGCTAGGGGAGATCTATTCAATCAACCTGAAAAGGATCAAATGCACGCCAACCAACTCAACCACCTTGGCTGAAATTGCCCTTTTCATATATAACACACACAAACCAGATGCAGCTGGGCACATCTCCCACTGGGAGCAATACACAGGATTTTTGCTAAAAGAACTGGCAACTAAGAACGCCCCAAAAAGCAACCTCCATATAGAAAATAGCAAAAGCAACTTAAAAAAAGGTCCGAGAGCTCAAGTAAGGTCATACAAAAGAACAGTCAACTTGACCTTACGGAAGCTAAGATCAGTCCCTAACAATGTACATCTTCGAGCAGAGCTAGGAAAACAAAGGGCTGAGCTCAACTGTATAAAATGGTCCATAAAAAAGATGCTGAAAATGAGGTATGGGCAAAATTACTATATGACACTAAAAGCAGCAATAGTGCCCGCTTCTGGCAATCAGTGAACAGGATCCTGCGTCCACAACATAAAGACCTAGGATCGCACATCGTGGAAGAGTCATGGATCAATTACCTCTACAGCCACTTTAATGACCATCTGGAACACACAGAAGCACAAAGAGGTAACAACATAGAGGCAGACTCCACTACGCCAACGCCGGGATCTCTGATCAAGAGAGAGCAAGGTCAAACTAAAAACTACTTGGAGCTATCAGCCGCCCAGCAAATAGCTGTAATAAAAAAGCAGATTTGTAAGGGCAGGAAAGAAGGCGCGCCAGGACCCAATGGCATCCCGCCAGCCCTATTTAAGGAAAAAAACACAGAATGGGCAACCATTCTGCAACCGATATTCTCGGAAGTCAGACTCCTAAATAGAATCCCAGAATCTTGGAGAGGGTTGACGATCGTCCCTATATACAAAAAAGGCAACAAAATGGACCCTAACAACTATCGCCTAGTAGCCCTCCTTGATAATGAGGCAAAATACTTTGCGGGAACCATCCTAGAAGAGATTGTGCAATGGGCGGAAGCAAACCAGATCATACCACTGAACCAGACCGGTTTCCGGAAAAACACAGGAACATCAACCAACATTCTGGCTATCTCCCTAATCATAGATGGTGCAAAAACTAAAAAACTTCCGCTGCACCTGTGCTACATCGACTTCAGTGCAGCATTTGACAACATCGAGAGAGGCAGACTTTGGGGGAAATTGGCACAATGGGGCATACCACAGCCGACGCTCAACATGCTGAAGCTTCTCCACTCTGACACTTGGGTGCAAGTGAAGCTAGGAGGCGGCACACACTTGTCATCTAAGGTTTGTACCACCAAAGGCCTCAAGAAAGGGTGTGTGCTCGCCCCAATATTGTTTAATCTGTACATGGCTGACCTACCAAGTCTACTCAAAACACGCAACTCCCATTCCCCGAGGCTGGGAGGAGAATCTCTGAGTAATCTTCTGTACGCGGATGACGCCATACCTACATCGGCCTCCAGCAGCTTCTGATCCAAATGCATAGCTACGCAACGGAGAACAATCTAAAAATAAACCTGAGCAAGACCCGAACCATGTCAATCAACACTAAGAACAAACATCAGAAGTCATGGGCCCTAGGTGGTCAAAAAATAGAGCCGGCGTCTGAGTATAAATACCTTGGAGTCTTCTTCGACAGAGATGGTACATTTGCACAGCATAAACAAGAAACAAAAAGGAGAGGGATTTGCATTGCCATCACATTGAAAAACTTAGCCAACTATCTGACGGGGCCAATTTTGACTCCTTACCTGAAGGTTATTCAGGCTAAATTACTCCCTTCCATCTGCTATGGCAGTGAGGTACTACGAGGAAGAGACTCTAAGAACCTGGACACAACCCAAACAAAAGTCTACAGAATAATGTTTTCGCTCCCGCACTACACTTCGCCTGCCCAAATAAGGCTGGAGTTTGGTTTGCTAAAACAAGATCTTGCCAGAGAGGGAGCCTACATCATCTGCTGCCACAAACTCCGCTTGGCCACGGCTAACACCCTAAATTCGCTGCTATGGCAAGACATCCAAAGCAGGGACGAATCTCAAGCAAGATCTTATTTGAAGGCAGCCCTGGGGGTCACCAACCAATTTGCGATTTGGGATATGCAACTTGGGCATAATACGTTTAAAAAACTGGTCTGGAAAAACGTACAATCTCTTTCCTTACTAGAGGACAAGGCCGCATTCACAAAAAGAAACCACGCATGGATGACCTTAATCTCGTACAAAACCCTGACACCACAATCATACTTCAGTCAGGGCTATCCTAAGGCCATAAAACTGTGGTTTTTGAAACTCAGATTAGGGGTCTTGCCGAGTAGAGAGCATCTTTCACCATGGCTCAGGAGCAAAGGCCAAGAAGCCAGTCCGCTCTGTAACCAAGAAAAGGGCGACATTCTCCACCTGACTTGCCTCTGTGAAGAACTTTGTCTAGCCCGCCAACACCTCCTAAAGGACCAGTTCAAGCAGTTAGGGACTAGCACTAGAAGGCAAGCAGTGCTTGCCTGTATGAACCCTGCAAATACGAAACTGAACTGCAGATATGTTAAGTTCCTTGCGATGACCGAGCACAGACTGTTAAACTCACCGAAACTGGGAACAACTACACAGATAACAAGCAGGAGGTCATTAGGACGCTAAGGAACATGCTGCCCTGTATCAGGGAAAAATGCTGCTGGACAATTACTCTGGGTCTTTTACTGTACGCTTTTAAAAATGACGATTATAATGAACAAACTTTTATGCTATTTAAAATTTTTGTAATATGTTTGCACTTGTTTTAATTAACTATGCATAATAAACTTACCTTCCCATATGAGCCTCTTGCAACACTGGAGCATCACTTCTTCTGATGCTCTGGCGGGGCAAACCTTGAAATCATATTTATGAGGTCACTCAAAGCCCCTTTGCGTGGCTTTGAATGGCCTCATAGATATGGAATAAGGCAAGGCAGCACAAATTGCTGTGTTGCTAATTTGTACTCGGGAGGCGTTCCATGGGCGTTGCCATGTAAACTGGGGATGTGCCAAAGCAGTACTCCTCCCTATGTGAGGCGTAACGAGGAGAAATAACTTTTTTTCTCCTCATTCTTTCCTCTGTCCATGTGTGCTGCATACTGCAGCACACATAGAAAGAGGAAAATGCCTCCCAGGGTTGTTTTTGTCCAGGAAGGTGCTCCTTCTTGCACAAAAACAATCCTGCAAACAACACAGGCATCCTGACACAATGGTGCCAGGGGGTCTGTGCTGCCACAAGGTTGCCAAAACGGCGCCAACAAAGGGGAAAAGGACAGGAATGCACTGCATTGTTTAATTAAGGTGCATTCTGACCCTTTCACTTTGACGTGGGGCAGTGCAGCAAGCTGACTTACTGCACTGTCAAAACCCCATAAATGAGGCCCTAGGTGCTCATGGAGCTCTACTTCACTCATGGTCAAAGTTACATCTTTAAAAGGTGTCCACAATTATTTATGAATAGACAGGTTCTCCTGATGGTTTTCCAGAGATGTTGGGGCATATTTATGAGCGACTTGCGCTGCTGGAGCGTCACTTTGTGAGACGTTCGGCCAGCAAAATCCTTGAAATCATATCTATGAGGCCACGCAAATCCACTTTGTGTAGCTGTGAATGGCCTCATAGATATGGAGTAAGGCAAGGCTGTGCAAATTGCTCCATTGCCTTACTTTGCGCTCGGGACACTTTCCATAGGCTTTGCGGTGGGTGTTCCCATGTAACACCCATATATTTTGACGCTTCCCAGATTTAAAAAAGCATGTATATCTGGGGATGCGCCAAAACCTTATGCCTCAAGGTGAGGCGTAACGATGAAAAATAACTATATTTCTTTGCTTTTTCCTCTTTCAACATGTCCTGCATTCTGCAACACACGTAGAACAAGGAAAAAGGCTCCCATGATTGTTTTTGTGCAGGAAGGTGTCCCTTCCTGCACAAAAACAATCCTGCCAACAACACAGGCATTCTTGCACCATTATGCAAGGGTGCCTGCATTGGTGCTAGGCATGCCGAAACAGCGCCAGCGCAGGGGGATAGGACAAGCTGTGTGCCTCTTGGGGTGTCCTCATAGTCCAACAATCTTAAGAGTTGAGGGCTTTCTTCTAGCTTTCTCTGCTGTGCTGTGCCTTTCTGTGAGCCACTCATGTTCTTTCTCTCCATGTAAGTATTGGTAGGTAGTCTGTCTTATAAGGGGATCCTTTCGGGTGTATGTCTGTGTCTGTGTTGCAGTGTTGCATTTGTTTGTGTGCGTGAATGTGTGTGTATGTCTGTGTGTGTGCATGTGTGTGTTTTGTGTGTGCATACGTGTTTTCTCTAGAGTCAGAGAAGAGGTGACCCTGGATCTCTGGTACTGTTACCCAACAACTTTTCTGCCCCTATTCCCAAATGCCACCAACTGTGAGTACACGCAATACATTTCTCACCCCATGTCAACTCTGCAGAACCTGAAAGCAAGACATGGATGACTTTGGACTGCGGGGACAAGCAGTGATCAGTTTCTCACCTATTCCTTGATGTGTCTGCTTCATATGCTGTATTTCAAATGGCAGACTTGCCTTAGTCTCTCATTTTCTGGACTACTGGCTTGACTACCATCAGCATGCCCTTCAGTTGAACTGCAAAGCATGCCTTGTCTTTAACCCCTTCAGTGCCCGCCCCTTTCCCCGCCCTGTGCCGGCCGTTGTATTAGCGGGCGGGGTCTATGACGAGCTGGACTCGTCATGGGCACAGCGCCACCGCGGCCCATGACGAGTCCAGCTCGTCATGGGCACTGAAGGGGTTAAGTGAGCCATTAGCAGGCGGTCAGAATCAGGTTGTTTGCTTAAAGATTCATTTTCCCCTTGCTTTTTGGGGCTTTGTAGTGAAAGCCTTCCAAGGAAAGGTGCAGGCTGTCAAGCACATGGCTTAATTGCTGCATATCACATTTCTTTTTGGTAATCCACTTACAGCAAATCATTTGGTATGCAGCTGTAGCCTTGCATTGAAGGCAAATATTTTTAAAATTGGAAAAGTTAGTATGTAGCAGCCAAGAAATATTGCTCCACCTGTTTCCACTCAAATCCCAGAGCAGCTCCAGGTATGACTTCAGTCTACCGTAAACTACAGTAAAAGCTGCTTGCTCTCTTAAGTGTTCAATTCTCTAAGTCGTAAAGTTGTTTTGCTTTCTTTAAAGTGCACAGTTGCAACAGAGCAACTTTACATGTCCCTAGACTGCAGGGAACAATCTTTTAATGCACTCCTGATTTTCTTTCCTCGTGCACACTTTGGCATTTAAAATCTGCTGCCAAAATGTGTCTGAGACAAAAAGCAAGCACAAACAAGTAATGGGAGGAATGCTTTTCATCCACTGTGGGACTCTAGATTGAGGGCCTCTTTTTCCATATTCCTACTGATCCTTCTGCTCTTGAGAACTGTCCAGTCTGAATTGCCAGGCGAGACCCCCTCCAGAATGGAGTACAAGCTACCCCAGACCCGTTTTGGTCATGTTAGTCTTCGTCAGTGAGTTGTAACTTGGATATTGTGGCACTGCAAGCAAGACAGTACCCTTGGACACTTGGGGCATTACAGCAAACACTAAGGGCCAGATCTAGAGGTTGGCGGAGAGGATACTCCATCGTTATGGTGACAGAGTACCCTCTCCTCCTAAATGAAAGTCTGCTTGCCTCATTTAGAGCCTGATCGCCTTCAGTCTGTTGACAACGCAGACAGCTCTGCCACCGACACCGATACACACCTTGGTGACCCAACAGAGTATCCATCATTGTCAGGTAAAACCTGGCGGTAAGAGGTAGTGTAATCCTCAAAATGAAACCTACGCCATGGGAGAAAACTACCATGGTGAGGGGATCAATGCCATTTTTATTTTCAAAAACAATATTCTGCTTTGGGATTTTGCTTTTACAAGTTAAAAGAATTTTGAAAGATTGATGTACGACTCTATCATATTGATGGAGTCATCTGTCAAACTTTCAATGCATTTACAAGAACCGTTGTGATGGTGGTTTCTGGAAATTCAATAAATGTCCTCTGGACATCTCTAAATTTGGTGGGTGGAGGACTCTCGTCATGATGGAACTAAAGTACTCCCACATGCCAATGGTTCTTATTCCTTCCAACAAATTTTAAATAAGGCTCTAAGGGCCGTATGTAGGTACCTAAATACCGGTCGGTAACGGCCGAAAATCGGTAAATTTCCAGTTACCGACCAGTATTTAGGCAATTGAGATGTAGGAGGCTGGATTTAAGGATTCGGTAATTTACCGAATCGTTATTTTAAGGAATCGGTAAAATACCGAATCCTTAAATCCTATGTAGGGAGCACTCAAGCGAGTGCATTTTTGTTTTAAGGATTCGTTATTTACCACCAACTACAGGTTGGTGGTAAATAACGAATACCTTTTAAAAAGAAATTGTGTGCTTTTCTAGAAATGCCATGTGGCAGACATACATGCCCTTAGGGCATGTATGTGCGCCACATGTGCACACATGCGCGATTCAGGGGTGCGACAGGGTGTCAATGTGACACCATGCCACTCTTGAATATGCTTCCCCTATTACCGATTCGATATTTACCAAATCGGTAATAGTGAATGGCTTCCCATTCATTCCTATGGGCCTCCAGGCCCATAGGAATGACTAGGAAGGTATTCCTTATTACCGATTCAGTAAATACCGAATCGTTAATAACGAATATTACCGATTCGGTAAAATTTACCGATTTTTTACCTACATTCTATTTACCAATTCTTAAATACCGAATCGGTAAAATTCGGTATTTAGGAATCGGTAAATAGAAATTAGCTACATGTGGCCCTAAATGTCATGAGAGGAACAATGAGGCAAAAAGACCAGAAAAAGAGGAAAAACTATGGAAATCATGTGGAATCATAGATTTGCAAGGTTATTTCCAATTTCTCAGGGCATCACTTGTAATCCAGATGCAATCCTATACTTCAGAAAATTATCCTGGTGCCTTCTGTACTTCGGGGTGCCAGATTACCTATAGTGCTCCTCATCATGTCTAACAACGAAGACCTAAGAATTGTATTATAGTGCAAATCTTTATGAAGCAAATTATGAAAATGAACATTACCTCTGATACTTAAACGTCTGATTTTGTCTCTAGGTACCTTATGGAAACCAAATATTAAATGAAACTGGAGAGGCAATTGGAGAAGGCGTTCTATACAGACGTAAAAGTCGTGTAACAAAGAAGAAACCGTGGCGACGCCCTGGTGGAATGGGTCTCCTGGATCACCTTGAGGACACAATTAGCTGAAAGCAGGAAATTGAAGCAACATAGATGTCCTTCAAATATGATCAGTTCCCACAAACCACCTAGAGGGATCTTGTTTTATTTTCTGCTGCATGGATTTTAATTTTATATTCCTTTTAACTTTATTTAAGCCCTGATGTTAATCAGTTTCTTTAGAATAATGAAAAGCTGAATATTGATAGCAGACTTTACTGTATAGTCAATTCAACAGAAACCTGTTTATGTGTCTAATGGCTCAAAAATAAAGGCTGTATGGTACCTCCAAGTAATGTGTATCTTACTTTGCGGGTTCCAGGTGTTTTATGCATTTACAAGTCATTACAATTGGTTGTATCTGATCATAAGCATGTGGGGGAATAGGAACAAAGTCCATAAAGTATAACCTTTTCACCAGACTCTGGAATGTTTCCTAATTTTGATAGACAGCAACAAACCCCTTCTGAGAACCTGAGCTACTTGTGGTTCAGAGTTCCCAAACCTCAGTCCTGATGAATGCCTTAGCAAAATCCCTCTCATTTCAATATATATTTACAAAGCCAATTTGATTATCTGTCTGAAAAGCTTCCAGCATATGATCCCATTTAGACCTATTTGCAAAAAGAACTTAAAATAACCTAATGTCCAAAACCTATTAGCCCAATCTAGAGGTGGGCATGTTATGTGCTGTTTACATGTTTTCTGAGGTCATGAAAAAGCTTTGCAAAAAAGGCGTTTTAGACCAGATGCAATTACAAAATCTTTTTTTTAGCCCATACACAATCAGCCCACTTGAAATAAGCCCATAGGCAATTAGCACATTGGCTTCTGGTGCACACATATGCAAAAACTGAGCGTCTGATTCACAACTTACACTTTTGTGCACGTATACCAATTTTTTGCTATTCACAAACTCTGATTTAATAGTAGGTTTAGGACTGTGTAGACTCAGCAGTTGAGGCGTAGAATTCCGCCAATAAAATAATAGGCCTGTCTCTGAAGTTGTAAACTTACTATTAACTATGAGAGTTTGAATAGCAAAAATAGTAAACTTACTCAAAAGTGCAAGTTTACCTTTGCAAATCAGGCACTGAGAGTCATGTCCCACTATGAAGTTTACTCAAATCTTCTCAGCACTGGGCCTCTTCTGCACTATATGCTCTGGTTGTGACCTCTGGTGGACCCTCACACTTTAAAGCATCCGGGATCTGTGGTTTCATTGCTTGCAGAAACACAAGAAAAAGCACTTTCAAATGCACAGACGTCCTATGAAATAATGCTGCATGGTCACCTGTCAATCGTCGTGGTCTCAGCATCAACAAAAACTAAAATTCACAAATGAGAAGGTTCATGCCATTGCGAAGGATGAGAACAAGATTCATAATATCAAAAGTGCACCAGAGAGGAGAGGCGGGAGGTGGAGGGATGTTTGCAGTGGGCGTTTGTGTTCACTTTTTGTTCCCCCTGATCACCTTAATATTACAGAAATAACTGAAAGTGCTTGCTCAGTTCCTCCTGTACTACAGATTGCGCTGGTGCACATCATGCAGTGCTATCCCAATGGGGAGTTTCCTCATTTGCATGGGGGCAGTGCCCCATGTAAGTGAGGAAGTCATTTGCCTCTGCACCCGTGCCGTATTACAGATGTGGGACCAGAAGCGAAAAGGTAATCAATGGGTGCACTGACTGCATGCCACATGGAGTTGGCACACAGTCAATATGGTCCTTGGGGCAACCCTTGGAAGGGGCCAAAGGGGTCCCATGGACTTTACATGCATCCTCCTGCAGGCATGTGCAATCACTCACTGCACCCCACTGCCAGAGGAGGGATTCCTACCCTCCTTTCAAAAGCAGGCCACATTGCTTTCTGCAGATTGAAAGCAGGACTGGCAACTTAAAACAACCTTTCATTAATGTTCTGCAGTTGCATGTTCTCAGCTCCACTGGGGGCAGTGAATTTATTATGATAGGGCGTACTGTCCTAGTCTGTGCATGGGTCACCCAGGTAAAGGTGTCCAAGAAAATAAGCTATGTTAACATCCTAGCAGATTACCCAAGCAGTTTGAAAAAATTAAAAACTCAGACTAGGGGGTGGCCAAGCCAGCGACCAAGATGGCCGCACAGTGTTGAAGCTATGGGTAGAAGCCTGCAATCCTGATGCTGCCATCACCATTTTCCCTGCCCTCCACTTCCCGCTGACATCATCCTCTGGCGGGGTTGCCAGGGGCCGGCTTGCCCGGCTTGTGGCTGTGAATGCTGAGGAGCTAATCGCATACTAATACTGCTGGCTTGCATGGCCTGACACATCTCTCGGAAGACTCACGGAAAAGGGTCTGCAAGTAAGCCTGAGGGCGGGTTCGCAGTGAGTTCTGCCTGCAGTGGGTGCACCTGATCCGGTTGGGCGCTGGAGTCCGACTTGCCTGTGGCAGTTCTGGCCTCCCCCAATTGTGGTGGGCCGGCTCCACAGGGAGTACAGTGTGCAGCCTCTCTGCCTGGCTGCTTGGGGCCACAGGTCAGCCGGTCAGCTCCGGTCCTCCGAGTGTGTCGTCGCCCGGCCCAGCCCAGCTGGTAGTGGCCCCAGTTTGCCCTGCATTGCACAACCTCCATTGTTAATTCTGCCTGGTACCTGAGGTGTGGCTATGTGCCTAATACCCTGGGCTTCTCTTTCTGATGCAGAGATCACTGCTTGCTGCAGCCTGCCGCCTGGTGAGATTTGCTTGACCCGGTAAGTCATTGTTTTTTGACCGCTGATATGCCCATGGTGCCTGGAAAGCAGGGCTTCACACATGAGCCTTTCTGCATGACCCTTAGCACACTACGGCCAATACCTACTTAATACATCTGAAGGGTCTACTGCTTGTTATGCTACAGACGTATATATTGTGCCTCATATTTGAAGCCTACTTTACCCTGTCATAAGTCACCAATTGGGTCTGGATTGGTGCTGCTTGCTGCGTGATACCTACCCATCCTGTTCATACTGTGGCTGTGCTGTGTGTGGTGTTCGAATCACTAGTCCTGTTGTCATGTTCCCACACAGTGACACCTCATCTGTGTCCCCATGGCCATCACACCCTTTGCTTCTGCTGCCATGCACATCATACCTTCTCTATACCCAAGAAATAGGACGCAGAGACCCTAAACAGCTGCAGTTATTCTTCGACTCCACCAGAACTCTGCTACACCAGAGACTAGAAGACCCCACCAATGGGAATCCCAGGATGGAATCTACCACTGCTCCTCATTCTGATGGAGCCACTCCAATTCTGGCTGAACTAAAGGTGGGATTTATGGCTATGGATTCACACATTGATGCTCTCACCATTTGGCTCGACAATATGAATGAGTGTATTGAACAGCATGACACCAGATTGGATGGCGCTGAGCACTGCATATCGCATATTGAAGATAATAGCGCAGCCATGACTAAACGTCTAGAGAGGGCAGAGCGCCTACTTAAGATGGTAGCCATGAAGAAGGGAGACTTGGAGGTGCACTCTCACAGTAATAATATTCGCATCGCTGGGGTGGTGGAGACCACCAGCACTAGACGCATGGAGAGACGTTCGCTGACACTTTTGTTATTGAGAGAGCTCATTGATCTCCTGGTCCACATCCCAGTCCGGGAGCGCCCTCACGCCGCAATGCCTCGGCCCTTCAATTTCCTGGATCAAGATACTGCCCTGAGCTTAGACTGTGAAAAGGCCCCCTTGCAGTATCAAGACATGATTATATCTCTCTTCCCAGATTTCACACAAGTGGTTCAGAAGGCTTACTGCAAGTTCGCCGAGGTTAAGAGGACACTGCAGAAACACGGCCTCTGCTATGGCATGCTGTATCTGACTTGACTGCTGCTCTAACTCGACAGCAAGTACCGTATATTTGACTCTCCGGCAGACATGGTGCTCTTTTGTAAACACAAACTTGGCTCGATGTCACCTGGGTGCCTGTCATCTGCCGGCTCCCCGGCACCTTTGCCCCCGGGCCTGCAGGACACATCTTTAATCCGATGGCACCAGGCTGAATGTTATTGCTTTCTACTCCAATTCCATGTTACTCACTATAGATTACATGCTGAATGATGCATGCAGGACTCATCTACACGGCACACTACATGCTAATGCATTTGACAGGCAGAATTTGTGCTAGAACAGACCCTCAAAGGCAACCAGGTGACTCCCTCAACTGAGCTTTGCCACACCTGAAGTGTACAGAACCCTGCTTATTCACTTGGTTTGTTGGGGTTATACTCGGACTCACCAGTGGTTCTTTACTCCAGTGTGGGTGGAGGGTTAGGGAATGGTTATTGTTCTGGATGTTTTATCACAGAAGCTACATCACAACTATTGTCATGATAATTGCTATTTCAACAGCTCCCTATCATGCATACAATCAATATCATTACACTGGTTGCAGGTAAGTGCTCTTGTACCCTCTCCTGCATGACCTGGAATATTAGGGGCCTCAACAACCTGTGGAAAGGTAAACGGGTCATTTTCCTCCTAAATAGACACAGTATTAAACTGGCCTTCCTACAGGAGACACTTTTGTCGCCTCATGCAAATTGCTCATTTGCTTCATCAAGAGGTGGTCACTGACCCTGATGGCAGATATTTTCTGGCATCCAAAACGCTTATCGATAGGTCTTTTGTACTAGTTAACGTATATGCCCCCAATGTGGTTGCACCAGAGTTCTTTTATGAAATTTCCACTCACATAAGCCTTCTGCACGCTGATCACGTAATCCTTGGTGGGGATTTCAACATCACCTGTTACCCTCTTCGTAATTCCACTGATTCTGTTGGTATCAACCAACCACACTTGCATCAAGGACATACTGACCTCCTAGGCACTTTTCAACTTGCAGACGCCTGGCGCATTCGACACACACAATCCAAAGCCTATAGTTATTACTCTGCCCAACACAATGTTTGGACCCATTTAGACCACTGGTATCTCTCTCCCGAGATAGTCTTCTGGCTTTCCACTATTACACATAACCCACATACACTTTCGGATCACTCCCCCGGTGACAATATCTCTGCAGATTCCCTGTTCTGCCCCCCCAGTTGCGACATGGCGTTTCCCTAATAACGCATTGCAGGGTGTGGTTTTCCGTACTGAGCTCCGAGATGCCATTAATGACTATTTTACAATCAACACAGGGACATTTCAGAAATATTCTGCACTTTGGGAGGCCTTTATAGCATACTTTATGGGAGCATGTATAGCTAAGCACGTGGGAGTCCTCCGTAGCATTAGAAATAAGCTGGCCAAAGTTGAGAAAAAATGACATGACCTCGTTAGCCAAGCTATGTCCCCCACATCCCATTTGCCACTATATGTCCAAACCACATTATTGACGGAGTTTCAGGACCTTGCCAAACGTGAAGTGGCTGACTTAGACATGCAGGTATGGGGAGGGGGAAAGGGCTGGACGTGCATTGGCTTGATTATTGTGTACACCCTACCAGGCGTCCTGTGTGACTGCCTTGATGCTAGAAGACACCATGGCCACAGACACTCCCACCATACTTACTACATTCTCTGCATACTACAAGCAACTTTATATGTCAAGCATAACAGAAACGGAGGCGGTGTTGACGGACTACTTATTAAGCATGGGCAGAGTTCGCGTAGCGGTGCTCCACAGAACTCTGCAAAATGGTAAAAAAAACTCTGCTGTGCTACATGGAGTTCCGTAAGTGGGTGGAGTTGCTTGTGCCGGCCATATGCGAGATGTTTCTGCCGTACAGCAATGCCGATTGCGTGTTCGGGGGTAAATATTGCACAAACTTCATCACAGGATCGCGCACGGGCGCAGCTATATTGTTTTTCTACTCTTTGTTATGGTTCTGGGGCCTGTTTTGAAACCTCCCTAAATCTTTTCAAGATTTTGTTCCCAAAACTTTTTTCTGATCTTTTTTTATTTATTATCACTCCCTCTCTCTTCTTAAGTGTATATTTTGTGTTTTTTTAATACTTTTTGTGTGTTTTAACTGTGTTTACTGTTTTTCTGTATTACTACTTTCTCATTTTTTTTACTTCTTCTCTTCTAACACTCCCTTACTCTACATTTTCTTTTCCACCCCGCCCCCTCAGTATTATGGCAGAGAGTGCGACCCGGGGAAAGAGGAGCCACCTTCCTTGCGGAAGGCAGCGCCCAGAAGGGGTGCAGCATCTGGCCTTGTTTTTGTAGGTGGAGGTGGTAGGGCGCCCCCTCCTCTCCACCTTGGAGGCAGGCTGCAGGCCTTGGACCGGATATGGGCTCCGGGAGTGTCAGCAGCAGTGGACGAGGGTGTGCTGGCAATGTATCGCTGCTCTGGGGTCCAGCACACCCATAATCAAGTGACACACCGGTGGTCCGATATCCTGGACCGAGAACCGGACCTGCTGGACCTGCTAGGTGTTGAGGTCACGGGGCTTGGTGAGTAGCTAATTATTATTATTGTGTGTTGTATGTTGTTGTGAATATTATTTTTTCCCAAATAGCAAGAATGCTGCTGCTTACATGCAGATAAGTTACGTTTAAAAATCTTATCTATATGATCGTGATTCTTCTAGACAGGTGCTCGGCGCTACTAATCGTTCTTGTTTGCAACTTTGCGCTCACATGGGCTGATTATGTAAGAGAAGTCATAGAACTTAAGTTAGGCAATGCCGACTAATGAGACTCCTTTCCTTTGTTTGTCACTAAAATAGTGATTGTTAGTTAGTTACTTAGTATTAGTAATTTTGCGGCCCACGTGACGTGTCCTCTCGCTTGACTTCAGTCCTTGACTCCTTAGTCCATAGTAGAACCTTTGTTGTAGTTTTTATAGTGAGTGAATAGCAACCAACCAATTTGGTGTATGCAATATGCATGCATCCACCTATGCATTCAAGAAGACTAAATGCAGACTTAGTGAATTGGCCCGTCAAAGGTGGTTGAGATGATTGCGGATGAGATCGGAGATTCGGAACATAGAAGCAAATATTATTTTTTTACAATTCCTTCCGAAATCTTTGGAATAGGGGGGATAGGTAGGTTTAAGATTCAGGAATCGGAATGGAACTGTGGAATGTCCAAGACCGCAATACTAGTTACTACTAGTCATCTGATTTAGGAAAGGGTATGTTATTGCAATTGCCGTTTCTTGTCAAAAATGTTTTTGGAGTGTTTTAATATTTATTTAACACCAATCATTTTTCGTCTCTTTAATTATGTCTTACATGATCATCAGCATCCAGGGGCGAGAATACAACGAGGTCTTCCGAGGTAGGTGCAGGAGTTGGAGGGGTCTCCCTATGGCAGGAACACTCATCAGATGGCTCTGCTGGCCCCAGTAAGAGCTTTGTCCTGTTGTTAATATTAATATATCTGTCCCTAACTTTTGCTGCTCCTTATTTTGAACTATTATTTCTGTTTCCTAATTTTATTTATTCCTAAATCCTCTTGGATCTATCTGTTTCTAAATTCTTGTTATCCCTGCATTACCTACTAACTTAGATATATATATATTTCTAGTGTCTGGTTTTTTTTATTACCTCAAACTGCCTCTGACTCTCTATTAGTCTGTCTGCAGCTTGCTTTCTTCTGGCTTTTCAGTCAGCTTTTTCTCTCCCCTTATATTTTTTGTGGACTGCTCATTGGTGGTACTGTAAAACTCAGAGAACCCATTGGTCCTTACTACTACTAGTACTATTACTCTGCTGTGCAGATTGCATGGCCAAGTAAGGTATTCTACTAAAGTTTGTTAAGATGAGAAGGCTTGCTTTTACTTTTTCATGTTAAATCAGTAAATGATTGTCAGGTTGGACACCCCATAGTTGTGTCTTCTTCTCGTCTAGGCCTAGTATTATTAGCAGCAGTTGATGGTGAACTGATTACCGTGCACCATGGCTGGAAGGAAGTATGAGGAGTGCAGTGATGTGTGTGGTGTATGTATTGCATTTTCAATCTTGCTAGTGGAAAAAATAAATAGGGGGAGGCGTGTATGGCATCTAAAAAAAGTGTAATGTTTTTTCTAGGTGTACTGACCACCAGTACCGGGGCCAGCAGGGAAGGTGACGCCAGCCAGGAGAGAGCAGCAGATGCTGCAGATGCAGGGGGTGAGCCAGCAGCAGTGGCAGGACGGTGGTAAGTCATATTCCTTGCTGCAAGGGTGTACAGTCCCTGTACACTGTACTGTTGAGACTAAGTTGTGCATAGTTGAGAAAGACACCCTTTACTTAGCATTAGCAGGAGTTGATGGCCTTTTCTCTTCAACTCAGCAGAGAAAGTTTTATGAAGAAGACAAAGAGTCAGACCTTGATGGGTTGATGGAAAAGGGAATGATGGATGGAAGGAGGAAGGACAGGTGGCATGCAATATATGACTTACAGAGAAGGATGCGTGGGTGAAGGGGGCCCAGGATGCATGTAGGTGGTTGATTGGGTGCATGGGTGGTTGAAGGATGGGTGAAAGGTCAAAGAAAGGATGCCTACCTGGGTGGGTGAAACTGTATGGGTGAAATGAATCTTCCGGGGGTTTGGTGGGTCAACTTAAAGGCAAGCAAGGACGCATGGGTGGTTAAATGACAAATGTATGCTGATTAAAGGTTTATTAAGAATAGTAGCCATGTTAGAATAGATGGATGCCTAGATGGTATTAAATCATGGGTGAAGACTGAATGAAGACAATGTAGAAGAAAATTAAACCATGCCAGAGTAGCAAAGTGAAGGGTGAAGAAAGAAAATGTGCTAGAAGAACAATTCAATGATAAATGGAAAAATCCCTGGAAAAAAGAATAAACAAGGAATGTTTTTTCCAAGGTTTTTGACTCAAATGTTTGAGGTTGTATTTCAGACTACTCCCTTGACTCACAGTAGTTTGCAAGCACAACGTATATATTATATATTTACCCACCCATCATCAATCGCCTCCCTTTGACTCCGAGGCCTACTCTCTCCCAACCCATGTCATAATTTCGACAGTGTCAGCCATGGGTGGCCTATCGGCTGCATAATTGGTTACAATAGTGGCACCTCACACAACGTGACGTAGTGCCGTATATCATCATTCATTTAATCATATCATCTGTCTTGGTGTAGTGGTCAGAGTGAAAGTGAAATTGAGCATTTGCCAGTGATTTAACAGAGTGGTCATAATAGAAAAAGAGATATTGTGTAGTACAGCTGCCCCACCTGCAGACAGTAGTAAAGTAACACAACACAAGTATGTCTGTATAGGGCGCAAGCTGAGCTGGCATGCCTACAATTACAAGATTAATTTAGCTAAACAAGAGAGAGAAGAAGAATACTTGTCTACTCCATAGTGCCTAATGCCTGAAACTCTAATCTCATCCAAATCACAGGGGCCGAGGAATCGAGGATACCACAAATGTGCTACTGTGCCACTATATAACAATTTTATGTGTTACTGTATTGCCAAGAGTACTGGTTACTATTTATCTTTTTTCTTTCTTGATGTAGCTACTCCTGCCAAACAAACATCTGGAAGGTGGGAGAGATCAGCCAGGACACGGCAAAGAAAGCTGGAGGCCATAGGGCGAATATTGACGGCTGGTGGTCCAGGAGGTGGAGGAGGCAGCAGCTGCAACCTCCAGGCCACCGGGCTCCAGCAAGGCCCCAGTAATGCCTCCGGTAGTACTGCCCCGTGGTCCGGCAGCTGCCCAACGCCACTCATCTTCTGTTGCTGCTAGCACCTTGACAGCGAGAGTGAGATCCTTTGAGCGCCTCATGCTCCTGATGATGCCAAGCCTTAAAAGCTGCATAGAGGAGCATTTCAACAGCCTAGAGAGGAAGATCTGACCCCTCCTAGCCTTAGCCCCCCGCTCGGCCTCTCTCTTGCCCCTTATTTTAATGTTTTGTTTGGTGGGTGGGACCTGTTGGGGAGAGGGCTGGATGTGGGTGTTGGGGAAATCGGATTGGGGTTACAGACATTCGGATTTTGGACTCTTGTTGGACATTGGTTGGGGTTAGGGAGGGGTGGGTCAGATGTTGTGGGCTTTTCCAGTTTTATATTTGTTAGGGGAATACATTTTTAGTTTTACAATACTTATGATGTAAATCTTTTTTCAGGGGGGGTTTACTCTTTTACTCCGCACTGTTTCTTTTGCAGCAGGGCCGCAGCCACGTTTTGAAATCTGCTGATATAGTGTAGCACACCAACAGATAGATGTGGTACCCTCCCTTGTCCTACTACTCTCTCCTCCTAGTCCATGCAGTCTGCAACTATATATATTTGAATAACCAATATGGACTCGGTAGAAGTGTGGATGTGTGAATTAATTAATTTCCATAGCATATAGATTATTATTGCATCTTCAATGAATCCCCGACACTTCTTCTCTTACCTAGAGATTGATCAGGCGAAGCAATGGCTGCATGGTGATGGTTTGGTTTCTCAAGGTGCCTTGGTGGTGGTAATAGTAGTATACAGTAGCACCTGCAAAAAAAGAAAATGAGACAGTCACCTGAGGGAGACTAGAAAACGACTAGTAGAAGTACAGTACACAAGAAGAAGAGTGCCAAACTAGAAACCATGATGATGAGCAATGCTAAAGTAAAATAAAACAAAATGGTGGACTAGCCTGGTACAAGTTACAAACTTAAGTTGACTCGAGCTATGAAGTGGACAAGAGT
Organism: Triturus cristatus; assembly: GCF_964204655.1. Lineage (NCBI taxonomy): Eukaryota > Metazoa > Chordata > Amphibia > Caudata > Salamandridae > Triturus > Triturus cristatus. The sequence continues at coordinate 905,361,871 of NC_140593.1, forward strand.
AACCTTTAGTGCTGGAATGATGATGATGCTGGCAATTAATTATGATGGATTATGTTTCTCTGGATAAAATTTGAATAACAAATACTGCGTATGGGTGGGCAATCTAATGTATATATTGCCAGTGTGGGCTATATATATACTTAGAGCAGAAGAAGATCCTCGCTCTGCCTTGAGTTGGTGTTGCTTTCACCACATCCACCCCAGCTAATGTGTGATCAATTAACGGTGTAAATTTAATTTAGTCATGCCTCAATAAACCACACAGCTCGGGGAAAGAGGGTTAGGAGTTTGATGAATGGATGGGAAGGGGGATTTGACGGAAAGTTTTGACAAAGACAAACACTACACATGGACAACACATTCATCTTGGCAGCCGACCATCATAAATCTGTTATGGGAGGAAAAGGAAATGCATGCTTGATGATGAGTAGTATAACTAGACTAGTACAGGGCAGTATATCATTTATTCAATTGTCTGTATGCCCTCAGAGAGACCCAAGTTACATACATTATGTTTTGTTGTACCCGGCTTTGAAAGATAGCAAATACAATTAAAATATCTTTAGCAGTCAAATAAGCAAACATAAAACAACACACACAGTGGTAATGATTGAAGAGTAGAACAATTATACTGTCTATATTGCCACAGTGGGAGTTGCATCTCTGCCTTTCTCTTGGACTGTCAGTCCATCAATCCTGGGTGCCTTGCAGATGTGATTTGGTAAGGTAAGTGTGAGTTGTTTTTCCAGTATGGTGCAGGGTAAAGGGCCAGTGTATAGAAAAACACAAAGGATATTGAAAAATCAAGGAGAAAAATGAAACTACATGAGGAGTGCAACAAGAAGACTTTCAGAGGCAGCATGGCTAAATGAAATCATGCCTGTTTCTGGCAGTTACTTCCAACAACAGGCCCCCTACCCAATCACCACTTAGCTTCGAATTTGAGCCAGACAGCAGTGAGCACACACAGCAACATAGCATTTTTCAAATTAAGAAAAAAATCAATGCACCGCTGTCAGTCACACCACACTAATCATCACCACCGCCACGATACAAACATGTTAGTTGTCGTTTACTTTTAGGCCACTTCAAAGTCATCATCATCATCCAAATTAGTTGGTTTCAGTGAATTTGAAAACTTCCATCTTCTTTTGGTGGCATTTCCCAAAGCAGTCATGCCCACTCCCTGAGTCATTCCATCAATCATCTCTGATCCTCATGACCCTGACTCCGAGTATGGTGTCCAACTCCATACCAACAGTGTCCTCAGTGAGTCCAGACTCGTCCCGACTCAAAATGCAATGGATTGGCCTGTAGTAGTACAGTTTTTTTATTGAACAACAAGAAGAGAAAGATTGACTTGAGTCACTTTTTTGTGTGTAGAATATAGTAGACATCCTTCACAACAAACAACACTCACTCAGAATGCAGTGCATGCCATCCTTTGCCTGTTCTTCTGGGGCAGTCCCTCTAGGCTAGGAAAGGATAGATAGATAGTCAGGGTCCAGGGTTGGAGGCAGGGAAACATTAGTTTGTTTGTATTCTCCATCCAATGCCTGGCATGAGGGAAATGGCTTTAGGGCGAGTCTGGACTCTGGAGTCGGGACTTACTTCTTCACTGACTGTACACAGTTGCAGCTTCAATCCGGCAATAAAAGAGTAAGACGGTGTGGATGGATTTGTAAACCAGAGACAGACACACACAAATAAATAAAAAATAATGTTTCTTAGCTATATCTTTTTGGGTTTTTTTTTTGAGCTTCAAAGAAAGAAAGAAAGTAACTAGAGAAACTAAAGCCTAGTTGTCAGGGAAGTAGAGCACATCCTCGAACTCTGGTGGTTCGCCCAGAAGTAGGTCACCTAATACACTACTTCCATGACCTGAGTCGTCATCATCATCTTCCTCCTGTACAACCTCAGGTATGGTGTAATCGGGTGGTATAAAGTGCTGAGTCATTTTGATCATGGTTAACCTCTCCACGTTTTGGGGTGAAGGACTGGTCCTTCTCACTGTCAGAACAGCACCAGCAGTACTGTAAACACGCTCAGCATAGATACTTGCTACAGGGCAAGCCAGATAGTGTATCGCCAGCCTGCTGAGCACTGGCCATTGGTGCCTTTTCCCGTACCAATACAGCAATGGATTTTGATCAAAGTAGACCTCTGTTGGGTCATCCAGATACGCCTGGACCATCCACTCAATGGTCATGGGTGCTCCGCTTTGCTCAGCCTCTTTTGCCTTTGCTTCGGCACTGGACTTAAGCCCTTCCTGTAGAAACCATTCCTTTGCCAGTTTTGGGGTTGATGCTCCTGTTCTTGTTGTTGATGTTGTTCTTGGTGTTGTTGGTGGTTTTGGCTGCTGTAAGCCAACTGCACTGCCATCAGCCTCTCAAGTTGAACTTGAAGGCTGCCCTGCAGTACTTGTTGTGCCCTGGAGGAGTGGGTCTCTAATTCCGGGCCATTCTTTTTCTAGCTGACTTCTTTGCACAGCTAACCAAGTTTTGTAGCTGGCAACATCCCTATCTGAAAAAGGAATGAAAGTGTCCAGTAATGGTTTGCACTGTGGATCAAGAATTGTGGCACAAATTTACTAGTTGGATGGCACAATGTCTCTTTGCACCCTTGTGTTTTCAGATAACGAAGGATTAAGCTCTCCACCAACTCATATGCTTCTTTTTTTTCGTCCCCACCTGCGTACATTGCAGACACCCACTTTAGCTGCTCCTGTAGAATATGCGACAATGGGATAGCTTGGCCCATGGTACAGTCACCCTTGCTGACTTCACTTGTGAACACCATGAAAGGAAGCAGTATCTCAGTCAGGCATCTAACTAGGCCCCATTGGTCCACCTCAATGATCTTGCCTTTCACAGTTGCATCCCCTCTTTGCATGACATATTCATTGATTGGTCTGTACTGCTCAAACAGATATTCAAGCATGTAATAAGTCCAGTTGCAACTTGTTGGCACCTCCTGGATGAGTACTTTAACTGGCATTCTATCATAACATTGATTGATCCTCAGCTGCTTCCGGGCTTTAAAAGAATGGCTGAAACGTGTTCAGATTCTTCTGCAGGTGGTCAGTAATTTGCTCACTCGATCTTCTTTTTTCAGAAAGTCTTGAACAATTATATTAATGCAGTGCGCCAAACACAGAACCCTGAAATAGCCACCATCAGCCATGGCCTTAACTAGATTACTGCCATTGTCTGTGGCAACAAAACCAATGTTAAACCCTTTTGATGGCAGCTATTCAAAGACCTTAGTGTTAAAGTCTTCCAAAGTGTTTGCAGCAGTATGGGATTTCTCCAAGGCACACATGGCTACTGTAGCATGCTTCTGAGCATCATTAAAAATGTCAGCAGTGTCAACACCACAAAAGAGGTCCAGTGTGCAGTGATGCACATGTAATCAGTGGCTTGGCAACTGGTCCACATGTCTGTCATCAGGTGGATAGTGTGAACAGCACTTGTCCAAGCAATTCCAGCATGTCGTGGTGTAGTGCTGGAACAGAAACTCTGGTGAAATAGGACTGGCTGGGAACCTTCCATTTCGGGCAGATGACTGTCACAAATTCAAGAACACCCACCCCTTCACAAAAGAAAAATGGAGGAGGTCCAGTGCTATCATTTTAGCCAGCTTTGCACAAACATGCCGTTGGGTGATTGCGTTCGTACTACCCCTCCGACGTTTTTTTTTGCGTTACTCTCTTGCCTTGGACCCCTTGGTGTCTTGGTCGGACTCTTGTGCCATTGCGATGTTGCTGAGATGATGTGGGCAGTACCACTGCACTGCCGGGGAAAGGGCTGCTTTGTGTACTGAAATAAATGTCTCCCTCTTGTTCACCTTCCACCATGATCGGATCTTCATCCCCTCCCCGAGCAACAACACTTGCAGTTTTTGTGGCAGCTAAGGTGCACCTCCCACTAGATAAAGTGGTGTTTTCTCAGATGAGTTGTTTGGCCTCTTGTACCATAGTCTATACCAAGCTTACCCCGACTAACTCCTACTCCACAAATGGAGCATATAGCAATGTTCACCTCCTTCTGGCTAACCAAAAGAAGTCCAAAACTAGGGAGATCAACTTTCTGACATTGCTGGTGCCACTTGCAATGTCAGATGAACTGGTAGGTGGGCGTGAAATTTCATTCTCTTCAGTACCTACTTCCACTGAGGTAGTTGTGGTGGATGTAGGTTGCTGCCGGGACCTTGTAAATATGGCAGCTGGAGGTGGTGTTGGTGGTATCTGTGTTGGTGGTATCCGTGCCACATCCCTCACAGAAATTTGGGATGGGGTAATGTTGGTCTCCACTGGGGCAGGGCCAATGTACATGATGACTGGCTCGTCATCATCCTCCTCTTCTACATGTACCTCCATAACTCTAAGGCTTTCTGGAACCTTCCTTTTCCCTATCCGTGTCTCGCGTCGTGTCTCACTCTCAGACTGAGGTGGGATCTAAGTGGTGTCTAGATCATCAGAAGAGGGGCTTGCAGAAGAAGTTGATGGATTGTCCCTCCTTTTTCTTTGCTGGGTATCTGGAAGACAATTCATCTTCTGAATTAGTTGCTTGCTCTTCTTATTCCTCAGCAGGAAGCTCAATCTCCTGAACTGCCCCTACTTCGGGAGGAACTACTACTATTGGCGGTGGGTGCCGCTGTTGTTGCCCACTGATCTGAGTTTCCTGCATTGATTGGGTGCTACTTTGAGATAACGATAAGTCAATTTCAACATCACTGCTCGTCGGTGTTGTTGTGATTAGGCTGACTGCCTCTGCGCAGACATGGGCTTAGGCCTAGGTTGGTGGGCTGGGTCCACTGAAGTGGAGGTGCTGCTCCCAGCTTGCTCCCTAAACACTGCTGCTTCTTGTGCAAATTTTAGTTTCCCAGAGAAGGTCTTGGGTGACATGCCGATGGTGGTAAGTGGCAGTACCTTCTTCTTCTCACTGACAACTTTGATTTTCTTGGCACTGGTACTGATCTTTGGTGCCATCTTGAAGATGTCAGTTAGCATGTAGCTGCACTTGTCTTAAATTGACAAGTTGAAGAGATGTCTGTGGTCACACGTCACATGACGTTGTGCGCAGGGTGCAGACCTTCTGTCTGGAAGTACATTGAGTGATGTTGTCTTCTCCTTTTTTGTGCACCTAAAAGCAAAGAATCAAGAAGAACATCAGTGAAACGTGGCATTGTTGTGGTTCAATTACCAGTATAAACAATTAAATATCATTTAGTGTGTGGTCACATTTGTTAGTGTTATTACTTCAGTTATTAAAACAATAAAAAATACAGTGTAACTATTTGTGAGACTTTGACAACAAAAGGGCTTTCATGGTGTACTGTACAGTACACTCAGGAAGAATAGGAAAGAAAAAGAACAGCAATAACCAAAATTCTAATTTAACAGTTTGGCATTGTGCATCACAAAGGAGCTGCAGATGACAAATGACAATGGAAACAATAATCCAAGAGGAACAAAGGGAAGACATGCAGGCCAATGGCAAAAGCACTCTAACTGCCTCCACAAAATGGACGCCAGCCACATGGTCACAACAAGCAGGAGGCCTGGAAAACAATGAACTCAAGCAGGCCTATATGGACACAGACTTTACAAAATGGTCCCTGGCCACATGGGGAGTCTCAGCCAAGGCAAATGTGGGCCTACAATTACAAACACATTCACACACTGGCCAGACAAAGGAGGCATGCTAAATAACACATCTTTAATGAAACAATGCCAAAGAAACAAAATCCACAGGGCTAAAAAGGTTTGCAAGTTACAACCACACACAAAAAAAGTGGTATACCACAAAAAACACATTTTGTATTTTTTATCTAATGCCATCCACAGCCAAAATGATGTTTAAATTCAACAGACACCACAGAAACAGTTGTTTCATGCACCCATGAGTCGCTCTGGTCCTACTGGCTGAGAAAGGCCTATTTGTGGCAGACTACTGGGCTACACAGTGAATTAAATAAATGCTGCAAATTGATTTCAAAACATAGAGAAAAATTTAGTGAACTGTGCAATTTGTTTCCTTTATAAAAGAAGAACAATTATTTACAAAGAAACAACTAGGCTCCTACTGAAACTACAGGCCACCCACCAAACGATGGAAAGTACAAAAAAATCTAGATGCATGGTCCCAATCAAACATGCAAGACCAACTTTCCAACTTACTTGTGAAATCTCAAATTCAAAGTCCTTAAATCCAATGATATATTATGCAGCAGACACAAAGAGTGATCCTTCCAGCTCCAAATCCAAATGAAAAGTGACCAGGAGATGGGCAAAGCACTGGGAGGAGCCTGCTGGACAGGAACAGGATGTTGGAGCCTCTGGAGCACTTCCTTCCTCTTGAAAGCAAAAGTAAACAAGCATTGGCATTCCCAATAGGTCTTGCTTTTGGGATCTTATAAGGTGCAACAACATCAACCGTTGCATGGCTAAACACTTATAAGATACAAGGTTTAGCCATGCAACAGCTGATGTTGTTGTACCAAGGATATTGGGAAGAAAAACTAAATACTTATAAGGTCCCAAAAGCGAGACCTATTGGCTATGCAAATGCTTGTTTTTAATCTGTTACCACCTGCTTTGCAGTGTTGGTATTTGATAAATGGTTTGATCGCAAACCATTGATACATACCTTTGCGACTTGCAATGAGGAGGGAATTCCCCTTTCATGTTCCTTCGCATTTTCCATTCAGAAAGAATTGGCAACCCATTTTGCGAGTCTGAAAGGCTTTATTGAGTCAGAAAATGTGTTTAGTAAAAAAAGCAATTTGGCAGTCACAGCTGTGTGATTTTGTGAAATCCAGGGTTTGTGACAACAAAATAGCTTTGTACACCTGGCCCATAGTCCTAGATGAGGAAAGTGTGATTGTGGAGGACATCCAGCACTATAAAAGGTCGAGTACCGGAGCAGCCCATCAATCAGGACGCAGAGTACATAACAGAATGATGGCTTCCCAAGTGACCTCAACTCTCAGAGTAGATTTGAATGAGCACGCCAAGCCTAGCTCAGTGGAAGCGGTGTTGGTTGAGTCAAGGCACAATGCAACACAATAGTCGATGTTGTAACAAGGATGTGAATGTAAAGCCAGAATTGTGAGTTTTGTAAATTGACAAAACCTTTGATAAGAAGCAACAAATGTAAATATACTTATAAGCCACAGGCTTTATACAATGCTTAGCATTGCATATTACAATGGTAAAAAGCAAACCATACACAGTTAAATAGTAATTCAACAAAATGCAACGATGAAATCAGTGCCAATAGCGATAAACTCTACATACCATTCTCTATCACTAGAAGAACTTTAACCATGACACCAGTTCATTCGTTGAATGTTTAACTAAGATTGACTTTGTTTGAACAATTATCATTGTTTTTCTTAATCACTGTTAATTTGAATTTCCACGGAACCTGTTGAAAAAGATGATCGACTTCCTGCTACTTAATTATATTTACTCAGCTAGTGTTTTTTTGTTTCCTGCTGAAGACCAAAGTGAAAGCAGTTTCTCCAATCCACTAAACAAGGGTTGAAACTGTTTACAGTCTTTGTGTAAAAGTTGTGGTTTTCTCTTGTCTGGGTTTCAGGCACTCCCTCTGAACTTTTCACCTTTCCAGGCACAGTAATTCAGGATGTTGAATGCAGACCCAATGATTAAAGGTTGCAGATGGTGCGGGCATTTGCGTTTAATTCTCATTATTATAGCAGGGAGCCAGGACGGGATGATTTTGGTCTTTAATAACTTCGTAACAGCTCCAGGGGACCGATTGTTTTCGTAAGAAAAACTTTGCATGTCATCCATTCTTTGGTATTGCTGCTTACCCGAGGCATGTTTAACAAGCATTGGCTCACGGAGAACATCAAAGCGGCCGCAAAAGTGAAAGTGATCGCGATCGCGATCAAGCGCGGCGCGCGCCCGTGCACATGCACTGTAGCTCTAGGCCGGCCATGGTAGCATTTCTTTAAGCCCTCACAAAAAGTCTCTCCAGACCAGCGCATGCGCTGGGTCAGGCGAGACCTAAAAAAGAAAAAGGACTCCTTGCACAAAAAAGGACAGGCAAATGTCAATTTGAGCAGCTTTTTTTTTACTCCAAATCATCATTTCGAGAAGGTTTTAATGCTGCTCTGGGAGAGAATCTTCTCCAGATTGTATTTGGGGTAAATCATGCGCATTCGGGATCGCAATCTTCACAAAACTCCTGCTGGAACTCCACTAGCATGCTCCAATGATGTGTTTGCGATTGCAAATTCTTGCAGGACCATGCGGCAGTCTAGCAAATCTCGTGGCACTTGCGAACATCTCGGGAAATCTCATTGGCAATCGCAAGGACCTGGTAAGTCACCCCTGCTCATGTGAAAAGGAATTTCGGGTATGCGAATACAAAAAAACTCTGCTCTGTTGTGGAGTGCAGAGTGTTTTGGCAATTTCGCATTCTAAGTTGAACACGCAGTTGTCAAAACTACGCAAACTCCATGAGCGGAGCGGAGTTTTCACCCAGGGTTACCATTTATCAGAGGTAGCTATGATCTGGCTAGACAATGGCTATTCCCATTCGTGCGAGAAAATATCTCAGGCTATCAATGCCCTAAGCGGCTCTAAAGCCCCTGGATTAAACAGCTTTATGTGTGTGGGACTTTTATAAAGCCTAAAAAATTATTCTGGTGTAACACTTACTGTAGGTCTATCCTGAGTCCCTGGAGTTGGGAGTGCTCCCTCCCACCTTACTTAAAGCAGCTATTACCCTATCACTTAAACCTGGCAAACCTCTACAATTCTCCACCTCATACAGACCTCTGTCACCACTCAACCACAACAATAAAATATTAACCAAAATTGTTGCCACACGCTTCCCTCTCTTAATGGACAGCATAATCTCTCCCTCACAGTCAGGATACATTTCGCACCACTCTGCCTCCATCAATCTCCGTGGTGTTTGCTCTTCTTGCTCAAATTTGCCCTGAGCTCCTAGCAGTGACAGCTTTTTTAGATGCAGAAAAGGCATTCAATTCTCTTTAATGGCCTTTTTACACCCCAATCTAACTAAATTGAATATCCTCAAAGGTTTCCGAGACCTAATCACACTATTATACACTGCCACTCCGGCATGTCTGTGAGTTAATGGCACACTATTCGAATTCTTCCTCCTAATGTGAGGCACCCGCCATGTTTGTCCATTGTCCCCCTATTGTTCATTATAGCCATGGACCCCTTGCTCTGTCACCTCCTGGAGCACCATCTTGATCGGTGGCTCCGTTTCCATCAAGGACCTCTATTGGTTTCACTCTAGATGGATGATATCCTATTATTTGCCTGGGACACTTTAACTAACTTCTCTCCTTGAATACGAGAGGTGGTTCGTTTTAGGACCTTCTCTAGTTTGTCCATTAACTGGAGTGAATCAGAACTCTTTCCATTGACAGAAGCCACGGTTCCCTATCCTATCACCTATCTCCTAAAGTGGTGCATGTACTTCCCCAAATATCTTGCCATACACCTCCATAGAGAGGGGCCTGAAGTGATAAGACTAAACTAAGGTCCAGCGATCGACAGGCTAATGACCCAAATTGAGAGATGGATTAAACTGCCACAGTCATTAGCGGGGCTGATTGGCATTATTAAAATGGTGGTCCTCCCATGGTTCCTATATTTATTCCTCAATATTCCCATTACTCCCATCAGAAACCTTTTTGATACCTTACGTGGTTTACTCATGCGGCAGCATAGCAAATCTCGTGGCGCTTGCGAACATCTCAGGAAATCTCATCAGCGATCGCAAGGACCTGGTAAGTCACCCCTGCTCGTGTGAAAAGGAATTTCGGGTATGCGAATACAAAAAAACTCTGTTCTGTTGTGGAGTGCAGAGTGTTTTGGCAACTTCGCATTCTAAGTTGAACACGCAGTTGTCAAAACTATGCAAACTCCGTGGGCAGATCGAAGTTTTCGCCCAGGGTTACTATTTATCAGAGGTAGCTATGATCTAGCTAGACAATGGCTACTCCCATTCGTGCGAGAAAATATCTCAGGCTATCAATGCCCTAAGCGGCTCTAAAGCCCCTGGATTAAACAGCTTTATGTGGGACTTTTCTAAAGCCTATAAAATGATTCTGGTGCCACACTTACTGTAGGTCTATCCTGAGTCCCTGGAGTTGGGAGTGCTCCCTCCCACCTTACTTAAAGCAGCTATTATCCTATCACTTAAACCTGGCAAACCTCCACATTTCTCCACCTCATACAGACCTCTGTCACCACTCAACCACAACAATAAAATGTTAACCAAAATTGTTGCCACACGCTTCCCTCTCTTAATGGACAGCATAATCTCCCCCTCACAGTCAGGATTCATTTCGCACCACTCTGCCTCCATCAACTTCCGTGGTGTTTGCTTTTCTTAATCAAATTTGCCCTGAGCTCCTAGCAGTGACAGCTTTTTTAGATGCAGGAAAGGCATTCAATTCTCTTTAATGACCTTTTTACACCCCAATCTAACTAAATTGAATATCCTCAAAGGTTTCCGAGACCTAATCACACTATTATACACTGCCCCTCAGGCATGTCTGTGAGTTAATGGCACACTATTCGAAATCTTCCTCCTAACGTGAGGCACCCGCCATGTTTGTCCATTGTCCCCCTATTGTTCATTATAGCCATGGACCCCTTGCTCTGTCACCTCCTGGAGCGCCATCTTGATCGGTGGCTCTGTTTCCATCAAGGACCTCTATTAGTTTCACTCTAGATGGATGGTATCCTAATATTTGCCTGGGACCCGTTAACTAACCTCTCTCCTTGAATACGAGAGGTGGTTCATTTTAGGACCTTGTCTAGTTTGTCCATTAACTGGAGTAAATCAGAACTCTTTCCATTGACAGAAGCCACGGTTCCCTGTCCTATCACCTATCTCCTAAAGTGGTGCATGTACTTCCCCAAATATCTTGCCATACACCTCCATAGAGAGGGGCCTGAAGTGATAAGACTAAACTAAGGTCCTGCGATCGACAGGCTAACGACACAAATTGAGAGATGGATTAAACTGCCACAGTCATTGGCGGGGCTGATTGGCATTATTAAAACGGTGGTCCTCCCATGGTTCCTATATTTATTCCTCAATATTCCCCTTACTCCCACCAGAAACCTTTTTGATACCTTGCGTGGTTTACTCATAAGATGTATTTGGGCAGGACGTCGCCCTCTGATTGGCTGGAACACATTAACACTTCCTTTGATCGGGCAGCTTTGGAGTCCCTGACATGTATCTGTGTTATTTACTTGCTCAAGCACATTTTACCTGATTCTGATATAACCCTGATGCCAGATTTCAGTATCTTAAACCTGATGGAATGCAGGCTCTCCCTTCCACCATATTACCCACGTGATTTTCCAGAAACCCTGCGGAGATACAGATGCTACCCACTACTTGCTTGGCCTGAACTAGACTTATCCACTACCTGGACTATGACATCTTATACTCCCCGCATGTCTCTCTATCCAATAACTACTGGCTTCGGCTTACTCCTGAGGGGGCAACCCAACGCATATTGACTGCACATCACCTATACACTATAGGTGATCTTTTTGCAAACTCACCCTTACAATCTATCACAGCCCTAACAGAGGCACATACCACATCACACATGAATAGATTTATATCTCAACCAGCTATAGAGCACTCTCCGTTCTGCTTTTCCATCCTACCTCATGGAACCCAAGGACTTCCCTCCCCTCATGTTTCTTATTACCACTCCAGACAATACACATCTGTTATCCTGTCTATACCACACCGCCTTACAATTGAAATCTATTGTGGCAGAAAAGGCCAGAGCGGTCTGGGAAAGAGATTTGAGACACTCCCTCCCCAATTAAACATGATATTTTTGCTGCAGGCAGACTAAGTTGGTCTCCAATAATTACCGCCACAAATTGTTGCATTATAAATACCTACACCATGTTTACAGTACCCCCCTGGCATTGTCCAAGCTAGATCTGATGAGGACACACTGCTGTCCAAAATGTGCTGTGGAGTGCACTGACTTTGCTCACATGGCTTGGAATTGTGCCCCAATGCAAGATTTCTGGGAGAATGTTCATACCACATTATCACACATGACCGATCATGTTCATACCTCTGATATGTTAAACCCTTACCAGTGGGCATACAACACTTTACAGCTATTGCGCATTTGTTAGCCAAGAGGCAGGTGGCCCATCATTGGGGAAGCAAGACACTCCCCACTGAGGGAGCTCGTATTCAAGACCTTACTTATTGCAACATTACAAGTTAAATCTATGCCTCAATACAACCCCCAACGTGGCGACCAAGAGACTATCCGTTGACACTGACCTCTGGTGCGAATGACGACGATGAGGAAGACACAGCACTCCCACGCCCATGGTGGTCTCCCCATTTCCTTTCCTTCTGTATTGGACTCTTATGTAAGTTGCCCACTGGTAGTAATATATCACCCAATTTGTTCCCTGCTTTCCTTGGACTCTTTTTTCCCACTCTCCCTCTATCCTAGCACACAACTCTCCCCTTATTTCTCCTTACTTACTTGCAATACCATGTTTGTCGCTATATATTTTGATTGCTGCTTCTGTGATTTTTCCCCATTTTTTGACTCGTTTAAATAAAGGTTTTTTTTTAAAAACACAGACTGAGGCAAAATTAACATACAAATTGTAGATAGAATTTAATGTGATATAACTTGTTTCAGAAGAGTGCCAAGTACATGCATGCATTGCCCAACTTTCTCATTCTACATAATAAAAGCAATGTTATTCATAAATAACTGCTCAAATATTCGAGGCCACTGCTAGGTGTTCTGTTCAGACTCTGCGGTATCTCCTCCGGTCATTCTAGCTGTGAAAAGCAATTGTTAATAATAGTTGTTTTTGCTCATGAAACTTTTAATATTGCCTGTTTGCACATCGTTTTAAATATATTATGCTGTATATATTATGCTATATGTACCTACCTAAACTGCTGCCTCGCCCATTTTAGCTGCCCCTGACCCCGTTCCGTCACGGCTGGTGCCGATTGAGCGGAGGGTCGTTGGGGCTAGTACTCACTTCCGGTTGTACCGGAACTCGCAGGTCAGCGTTCCAGCCTCGCACGCCCCCCTCGCTATTTAGTCTGACTAAGGGTGCGGACGCGCGCAGCGCTGCTCAAATATTCGAGGCCACTGCTAGGTGTTCTGTTCAGACTCTGCGGTATCTCCTCCGGTCAATCTAGCTGTGAAAAGCAATTGTTTATAATAGTTGTTTTTGCTCATGAAACTTTTAATATTGCCTGTTTGCACATCGTTTTAAATATATTATGCTGTATATATTATGCTATATGTAGCTACCTAAACTGCTGCCTCGCCCTGTTTAGCTGCCCCTGACCCCGTTCCGTCACGGCTGGTGCCGATTGAGCGGAGGGTCGTTGGGGCTAGTACTCACTTCCGGTTGTACCGGAACTCGCAGGTCAGCGTTCCAGCCTCGCACGCCCCCCTCGCTATTTAGTCTGACTAAGGGCGCGGACGCGCGCAGCGCTGCTCAAATATTCGAGGCCACTGCTAGGTGTTCTGTTCAGACTCTGCGGTATCTCCTCCGGTCATTCTAGCTGTGAAAAGCAATTGTTTATAATAGTTGTTTTTGCTCATGAAACTTTTAATATTGCCTGTTTGCACATCGTTTTAAATATATTATGCTGTATATATTATGCTATATGTAGCTACCTAAACTGCTGCCTCGCCCTGTTTAGCTGCCCCTGACCCCGTTCCGTCACGGCTGGTGCCGATTGAGCGGAGGGTCGTTGGGGCTAGTACTCACTTCCGGTTGTACCGGAACTCGCAGGTCAGCGTTCCAGCCTCGCACGCCCCCCTCGCTATTTAGTCTGACTAAGGGCGCGGACACGCGCGGCGCGCCAAAGGCAAGCCCGTCTGCGCCCGTCCGCGCTAAGTCCGCCGTCCGCTGCCAGTCTCCCTGTGCTTTAATATCTCAACATGCCGACATACACACGGGAGGGGCTTCTATTCTATCAGGATCAATCAGTCTGCACGCCCCACCTCTTTCATCCTGGTTCTCCTATGTTGCAATGCCCTCATTGTGGCGTCGCGACTACTGAGACCCCCTTATCCCTTGGCAAGTTAACACACCTTAAGGTGTTTAGTTTGAACTGCAGGTCCCTGGTCAGTCACTATGAGGATATCTACGACCTTCTAGCTGACCAGACTCCCGACTTATTGTTTCTTACGGAGACATGGCTAACTAAAGATACTTTAGCCATTCCGACTCTGTCCCTTCCACCAGGATATTTAATACAAATCCAGAACAGACCTTTAAAGAGAGGGGGTGGTCTAGCAGTGATTTTTAAATCCTTTTTCTCTTGCTCGCTTTCCCCGGCAAATATTGTGGACTGTGAGAGCTCTCTCTTCAAGATAAAGATCTTGGATACCTTCACTCTAACGGGGCTTTTGATTTATCGCCCTCCTGGCCCTGTAACTTCCTTTCGGGAATCTCTGGTTGCTACTGTCTCCACTATGACTTTGAATTCCGCGAACATTAGCCTATTGGGACACTTAAATCTTCATTTTGAATGCAGTGATATCCCCACGATGCGAGGCCTCTTAGATGATTTAGAAGCATGCCAACTCACACAGTTTGTTAAAGGGCCCTCCCATGTAGCAGGTCACTTATTGGACCCAGTGTTCTCAAACATTCCGGCCATTATCGCCTTCCTCCCAAGCCCTCTCAGTTGGACGGACCACTATTTGGTTCATATCTCCATTAAGGTAGCGGATAACTTTAAAAGAGAGCCCCCCCTCCTATCCCAAGGCGCCCATGGCACAAATTAGACAGCAGTCTGTTTATGAACAATCTGAAAACCACGTGCCCTGTTTGGCCGCTGAATCTGGAGGAAGCAGATGCCGCATACAGAGAGTGGATTATTAAATCTCTAGACCAGCTGATTCCAATGACACTGTCCAAGCCCAAACGTGGACAACCTCATCTCTGGTATTCAGAGACACTTGCTGAACAAAAAAAGCAATGTAAGCTGCTTGAACGCGCTTGGAGAAAATCCTATGACCCCCAAGCCAAAATTAAATTCAGGTCTGCTACCAAAATATATCATAAATTAATAAAAAAAGCTAAGGCTAGATATTATACTGACACGATCCTGTCAAGTGCGAATCAATCTAAAACCATATTTTCTATGGTGAAAGACATGACTAAGCTACCAGAAGGCCCCAGTAATACGATTACATCTAATGCTCATTGTAATGAGATTGCCACCTTTTTTATAAATAAAGTTCAGGGTATATATAAGTCGTTTTCTTCGACTGAGACAAACCCTGATCCCACCATAGTCGAGACCTTACAAGATTTTCCACATTCTCTCTGCACCCTCTCCCCAATTTCAGCAGACCAGATGGATAGGCTGACCGTAAAAATTAAATCCGGATCCCCTGAGGATCCTGTAAAACCCGAAATGGCGCGACTTCATAAGGATCCCATTCTGCTAGAAGGTCAGAATTTGATTAATAAAACCCTGGACTCAACTATTATACCTAGATCATGGAAGCATGCTAAGGTTGTCCCTCTATTAAAGAAACCCACCTTGTGTCCCTCCAAGCCGGAAAATTTCCGACCGATATCCTTGCTACCTTATCTATCCAAGATAGCGAAATCTCATGTAAATTCCATCCTGATTAACTATCTAGAAGTCAATGGAATCTTAGACGACTCCCAAAACGGTTTCCGGGCGAATCATAGTACAGAATCGGCCCTATTAGCCGTCACGGAACAACTGAGGGAGGTACAGGACCAAGGTGGTACATCGGCACTGGTCCTGTTGGACCTGAGTGCAGCATTCGACACGGTCTCCCATGAGATCCTCTTAAGAAGACTCTGGGAGATCGGGGTCCGCGATGGAGCCCTAGAGTGGTTCGTTTCATTCTTGACGGACCGCTCCTTTCAGGTCCATGCTCCACCGTATAAATCGGGAAGGTTTCCGCTGTGTTGTGGTGTTCCCCAGGGGTCCGCACTTAGCCCCACTTTATTTAACGTGTACGTCCGCCCTCTGGCCATACTGGCCAGAGCTCGTAACATCAAATTAACATCCTATGCGGACGATACACAGTTTATCTTCTCCTTCTCCAGCGATACCAACGCCGACAAAATTAAATTTCAGGAAGATTTATCGGCCATTGCAAACTGGATGACTGAAAATTGTCTCCAGCTCAATTCATCCAAGACGGAGGTAGTACTGGTTGGAAAGGAGACTCAGAAATGGGATGATCAGTGGTGGCCGCCTGTATTAGGCCCTGCACCTACCCCTAAGAAGGAAGTCAAAAACTTGGGTGTTATGGTTGACAACCGACTAGACCTCGATTCCCACGCAAAACAGGTGGCAGGCATGTGCTACGGCCGTCTACGGTCTTTGAGACCCATTTTGGGTTTTTTCGAACCCCAAGTTCGCCAGATGATCATCCAGGCCATGGTGCTGTCGCACATTGACTATTGCAATGTCCTAATGTTGGGCTCCAATCAATCTACGATCCACAGACTTCAAAGGGCTCAGAATGCGGCCGCACACAGTCTGTTCGGTTTGCCTAAAAATTGTCACATCTCCCCCATCTTTCATCGTCTGCACTGGCTGCCTGTAAAGCAGCGCATTCAATTTAAGGCGCTCTGCCTTATTCATAAAATTCTCTATTCCTCGGGCCCCAAAATTTTGCGAAATTTAAGTACTCTATATGTGCCTACTCGGGCTCTTCGTTCTGCAGATCTGTCTCTGGCTCACATTCCTAAGATCCGGAGGAGGAGAGCAGGAGGTCGATCCTTCAGATATTTGGCCCCGAAACTGTGGAACATAATCCCGCCTGAAACCCGTGCTATCACAAATCACTTGTCTTTCAGAAAGAGAATTAAGACTTGGCTATTTGTCACTCTTTAGGCCCGGTTCTCTGTGGTTCTTCCCACCCCTGGCTTGGTTGTTGCGTATCTGGCTCGTCTGCAAGCGCTGGGACGCCCCGTTGCTGGGGTAGCCATGCGCTATATAAGCTACCCTAACATAACATAACATAAAGATTTCAAGCACAGATCTTTTTTTTCTAACACTCATTCTGAGTGCCTTCGGTAATCTCAATAAGAATGGCACTAGGATTTACCACTCCATCTGGCTTATAAAATGTGAAATTTCCCCAGGAGGTTTTGGCTGCTAATAAGTATCTAAAACCTCATCCAGGAATCCATGCAAAGTCATGGATTACTGCATATCATTCCACAAAATTCCATAACTTGGAGCATTGCTGCTCCTTTGGAATTAGTACCTCTGGGGGTGGGTTCCAGATGAGGAGGAGTTACAGGCAGAAACTCTCCCAACTCTTAATTTCCCCTGTGTGTGCACAATGTTTGAAGAGAATGACGATTCTCCAATTATTATGCAGAGAGAATCTTGATTTCATTAAAAACATTCGGAGGCTAGCATTATGCAAATACTTTTATTTGCTGCCCAACATGCAGCCCTTTAAAGAATGTTATTACATCATAAACAAAAGAACATTAACAACATAACAAGTAGGTAGTCCCGGTAACGCTCATCCTCTTGGACTGCAATGACACAGCGACGTGAACTTGAGACTCCAGAAAAACCGATTAGTCTTTGGTATCTGAGAGGAAACAAACAAAATTGAGTAGTAACAAGGGAATAAATCCCTAGATAGATTTAAACCAAAAAAAGTAACATTTTAAGTACGTAACATTTTAAATACCAAATGCATAAGAATTAAACAACCCAAACCTCTCAGGGAGAGGAGGGTGGGATAATGCTAGCCTCCGAATGTCTTTAATGAAATCAAGATTCTCTCTGCATAATAATTGGAGAATCGTCATTTCATTACAAGACCGGAGGCTATCATTATGCATGTTCAAAGCCATGTAGAGCTACACTGCTAACATGCTCAATTGGTCTCAAGTAAAACTTAGAGAAAGTACTTGCGTTAGACCAATCTGCTGCTTTAAGTATTTCGGGTAGGGAACCTCCCCCCCAAAATACTTTGCTAGCCATAGCGCCTCTGGAAGACTGAGCTCCAAACCTAGACAGATCCACTCCAGCCTCCTGCATGATAGAGCGTATCCGTAAACTACAGCAGAGGGACCCTGAGTATATTAATGAGTGAGGAAGAGTTCAGGGAAAAAGACTAATGAGAAACAAAACTTCCTACACTGTATGATTTAAATTAAAGGCAATGTGTCCATACAATAAAATAATACCCACAGTCAACGGTATATAAAACTGTAATATTTCATTTATTAATAACTTTTGTCATTTTTTAATCATTTTTTTTAAACAATTTTCATACTGTATTATAATACATATAATATGGTTCACATCAAACTATTGAAGCACAATTTATGATTAATTGTACAACCAGGACAAAAATAGAAAAACATATATACCACATATATGACACACAATTAACAACAATAAATCTGCAACTCAAAAGAACAACAATATGTAGACAATTAAAATCATAGGTTGTATAGTTTAAACATAGGACCAACGCCTACGCGCGTTTCGGAGCTCAAGGAATGATCTTTAAAGGCTCCTTCTTCAGGGCATGTAACTGTCGTCTTTCAGAAGAAAAAAAGGCTTCAAGGCCTAACTTGATGCCCAACACTCCTATATTTAGGGTTAAACAATAAGTTTTGACAGCCGTTGGTCTGTGGGTATAAAGAAATCACAATAAGTGATTAAGAATATTATTTAACTTCCTTTGACTTTATTAAGACTAAAAGTGGAGTAGGAGCTATAGAATAAATAGAAGAATAAGGACCTCAATGTACATCCGTGATAAAAACAAACACCCAAAGACAAGAGTTTGTGTGGAGAAATGTCATTATAGTTCCAAACCACCTGGGTACAAAAGAATGAAATATCGAAAAGAAGAAAAATTGAGAGGGAATAATAGGTTATATTGACAACATACTTGCCAATGGCAGATTCTTACACACGAGGTAACCAATGACGAAGTTTCCTAAATCTTTGGTTTTAGTATTTTAGTACACTACAATGAGAAAGAAACAATAACTGAGGTTAATTCTAAAAACATAATGGGAAACTCAAGAGGCTAGTGTCACGTTTTTCTCTTGTTCCGCTGAGTCGAGTGAAGCACAAGGGGTCCACCTCCCGACGTCCCCGGCTCTGAATAGGGAACAGAGTACCAGGGCAATCAGGCGGGGGAAAGGGAATTAGGATGGGAACAGCAGGGATAGGGATACCTGTAACATAACATAAATCATAACACACGTTACGGTACACATAAGGCAACCTACTCTCATTCGGTCTCACTAAGTATGCCTCAACAGTGTGTCTCTCCACCACATACTCAGGCAACTATAACCATGCCTTTAAAACCAATGTGACATAACAGAAGATCGCTCCCCTTCCAGCAATTGACAACTGATAGGACCGTGCTACTTGACTGCCCCCCCCACCTATGTTCCCTTCAAAGAAAAGGTGAAAACCAGGGACCTCTCTCGCCAACCGAACCTGAATCTACTCTGTTCTAAGGTCCTCGAGAGTAGGCCCCAACTGATAATGAAGTGCGCGGGGAGTAAGGATACAGTCACGCTCTCCCCTTGAACCCTACACTCGTGTGGTGTCTTCCAACCACTGACTATTGTCCCGCACAGTGCAGCCCCTCCTTTCTGCTGAGCTACCTGAACGTTGCGGTGGCGGTGTCTCCGGTGATCCCACCTCACCGGTCTGTAATCCTAATGGGGAGCGTCCGCTCCTACTTCGTCTTTGGTCCAGGGTTTTGACAACGCGGCCACGCTCGTCCAGCGTTCCGCGAGTAGGGATATGTTCGCACCCAGAACCTTCAAACGCGGTGACGCTTACGTCAGCGTCCCGCAAACCAAGTTGTGTGGAGACCGATACTCGGCCTCTCGTACCTCCCCGACGAATCCTCAGTCAAGCGGGGCACACGGCTGTTTCTCTCGTGTTCGTGCGAGCTCCGGCGTTTCATTCCTCGCCGCTTCCAGCCTCCACCAAAACAAATCCAACCAGGCAGTATTACGCACACCGATTGGTCCTCGGTGCCCGTACTTAACAGTTGTGACCACGCCTTCCTCCCGCCGAGATGTCTGGGAGTTGTGGTCCAACTGTAATTTCGGTAGGCGCCTTGCTCAGCGCCTGACAGTATGCCCCCCGCCCAAGCGCCTCCTAGGACCAGGCTTGGCCGGGAAACGGGCGTGAAATACTCTCACGGCAGCAGGAGCATGCACATCCGAGGATGGAACCCAAGAATCCTCCTCCGCCGTGTACCCCTTCCAAGCAATGAGGTACCACAAACGACCCCTCCGAAACTGTGAATCCACCACCTTACGGACTTCGTATTCCTCCTGGCCCTCCCTGACCACCGGAGGAGCGGCCACCCTCCGAGCCCCCCGCGCCGGCTTCAGGAGGCTGCAGTGGAACACCGGATGAATCCGCAGCGAGGCCGGTAAGGCCAACCTGTACGCCACTGCTCCCACTCTTCTCACCACGGGATACGGACCAATGAAACGAGGATGGAAGATGCTGCGCAACTTAAAACGGAGATTCTTCGTGAACAACCACACTCGGTCGCCCGGTTGATACACGGGCCCGTCCTGGCGATGGCGGTCTGCCCAGGTCTTGTACAAGATTTTGGCCCTCATCAGGTTTGTTTTCAGACATTGGTGTATGTCCCCCAAGGCTTGCAACTGAGCTGCAAGAGCAGGCTGGTTGCGCGTCTCGGCTGGGAATGATAAAGGGAGCGTTTTGGCATGATAACCGTAGTTAGCCCGAAAAGGGGTTTCCTTGATGGAGCTGTGCCACGCGTTGTTGTAGGAGAGTTCGGCCAACCACAGGAGGGACACCCAAGACGTACCGGCTTCTCTTGCGTAGCAACGGAGATACGTCTTGAGCGTTTGATTAAGACGTTCGGTCTGGCCATCCGTCTGGGGGTGGAAGCTGGTGGACGTGGCTACTTCCACTTGCAAGGCTTTACACCAAGTCCTCCAAAACCGAGCAACAAACTGCGGACCCCTGTCAGATACTATCACTCCTGGCAATCCATGCTGTCGCACCACGTGAGATAACAACAACTTGGCGGTTTGACTGGCCGAGGGTAAGTTCTTGCACAGAACGAAATGACCCATTTTGGTGAGGCCATCCACTACTACCATGATGGCGTCATATCCCTGGTCCAGCGGTAGACCCACCACAAAGTCCATGCTTATGTTGTGCCAGGGCCCTGCGGGAGTCGGTAACGGGACCAACTTGCCTTTAGCCTTGGAATGGTCTCCTTTCGCCCTAGCGCAGACATCGCACTACTGGATCCATCGCCGCACATCCTTGTCCATGGAAGCCCACCAAAAGTGTCGTCTCATAAGGTGCAGTGTTTTGGTCCGTCCTGGATGTCCTGCTACCAGTGATTCATGGCACCAAACGAAGACCTGGCGTTGCAGCTCCTCCAAAGGCACGAACAGACAATCTCGATAAAAGGGCAACCCCTCTTTTATGTGCCTGTCCGTCTCCTGCTCCTCCCATTGAAGCCATTGCACCAATGTGCGGTGCCCTCTTATGGAGTTCAGAAATGTGTCAGCCCGAACCACACATACCACTTTCTCCGGGGGAATGAGGGCCTTGATCACCTCTGACCGATGTACCTGTCCCCCCTCTTGTCGCGATAGCGAATCCGCTTTCCGGTTCTCTGACCCAGGTCGATACGTAATGACAAAGTCAAAGCCTGCAAAAAACAGCATCCAACGCATTTGCCGTTGCGTGAGATGCCTAGCCGTTTTCAAGTACTGCAAGTTTCTGTGATCGGTATAAACCGTTATGGTGTGCTTAGCCCCCCACAGGTAGTGTCTCCATTCCTGGAATGCCTTGTGAACAGCCAGTAGTTCTTTTTCGGCAATCGTGTAGTTTGCTTCGGCTGCTGTTAACTTCCGGGACAGGAAGGCTACTGGATGTAATTGCCCGGTCAGAGCCTCTCTCTGCGATAGCACGGCTCCCACTGCGATGTCAGAAGCGTCCGCCTCTACCACGAAAGGTACTTCAGAATGTGGATGTTGCAGAATGGGAGCGGTGGTAAAAGCCTGTTGTAACTCGCGGAATGCCTGCATGGCCTCCGGAGTCCAGGAAAACGGATGACCCTTGAGTAGCAAACGAGTGAGAGGCGAGACAAGCTGGGAAAAGTGAGAGATGAACCTCCTATAATAATTTGAAAAGCCCAGAAAACACTGCACATCTCTCACAGTTTTAGGTATGGGCCACTCCTGTACTGCTGCCACCTTTCGTTCCGCCATGCTCAACCCTGAAGGACTCAGGACCACCCCCAGGAATTCTACCCTTTCTACGTGGAATTCGCACTTGCTCAACTTGCAAAACAAATTGTTCGCTCCTAACTTGTGTAACACTTGTGAGACGTGCGTGACGTGTCCCCTGGGATCTGTGGAATATATCAGGATGTCATCGATATACACCACTACTGTTCTATCAATGAGCTCTTTGAGGACGTCATCGAGAAAATACTGGAACGCGGCCGGGGCGTTACACAGCCCAAAGGGCATTACTGTAAGGATCTTACCAATAGGATTCTGCAGGAGCGCCACGGAGTTCCAGAAGAAGACGTAGCTGGCCCCTGCCTTCCACCAGCACCTAGTGCCTCTATCAGAACCTAGAGCGCACAGGTACTAGGGGAAAACAGGGAAACAAAACAAGGTAAGAGGGGAAGATATCTCCACAGCTATAGTCCACTGCTCTTTCGGGATGTAACACCACAATTGAAGTTTGTTCTCTGTAGGATGCCCTGGATGCTGTGTCTCTAAAAGGGAATGCCAGAATTTAGGAAAACAGGGAGAGAGAATAGTGGAATGATATTCAACTGTAAGATAGAACTAGAAATAAATGAATACCTAAGATCTGCTGTTAGGGGTAGGAAGCTTGCAGAGGATAGTCCGAGAAGAAGCCTTCTATACGTTTTCCTAAACTAGAACATAAGAGACAATAAATACAAGTACCATTAATCTCTCAATGCCTCCCCTTCCCCACTACATGCTTTTCCCCGTTACCAGATATGCAAGCAGGGCGATGATCAGACGATACACTGCTTCACGGTAGTGCAAGTCGTAGACAGCTCAGAAAGCAGTGTGAATAGGTGATGTCTTTTTTCGGAGTTCTCCTGGGTCACTGGGATAATTAAGGTAAGTCTCAGAAGTCCAATTCCAGAGCGGCCCAGGGACCACCTCAATTCAGGTGAGAGCAGCACCAGTGGAGATGACGACAGGATGGAGGAAAGTAGGGTAAGCGGAATTCACAGCTGGGCAAGGAAGGCACCCCAGACACCCGGCCGGCCCTCGGGAGACAGCTCTGGAAAGGCGGGCGGAGCGCTGGGTATGCTTAAAACAGTTGGGCAGGGAAAGCACCCCAGACACCCGGCCGGCCCTCGGGAGACAGCTCCGGAAAGGCGGGCGGAGCGCTGGGTATGCGGGGCTGTCGAGGGAGGCAGGACAAGTAAAGTAGAGGAATGCCTCAATTACAACAAACGGGAAAAGCCGCTAGCTCCCCCAGCCTTGGGAAAGCCCGATAGGCAGGCGAGCCGAGTACTGAGTTCAGATACACAAAGTTCCGGTACAGGAATGGCCAAGACGAAGTCTTCGATACCCGAACAGAGTCTCCAGCAAAGGAACGCCTCGGACGGCGTCTAGAATCCAAATTCAAGAACTGTTTACAGGAAACAGGAAACGGAATACGCAACAACGGGGCAAACACTAGAACGCGAAGCCCCGAGTCCTTGCGTGTTCCGCCCTTTCAACAGTCTCGTAGTTCACTGAGCATGCGCACCGGTACCTACTCCGATCACCTCTGAGCATGCGCACCGATGCAGACCCTGAGCACCTCGTCCTGCGCTCGGCAATCCTGACAGTACACTCCCCCCAGGACACCCCCCACTGGTTTGGGCTTGTGAGGATTTCTTCTGTGAAACTGACGTATTAACCTAGGGGCGTGTACCTGACTTGCGGGTTCCCAGGACCGTTCTTCCACCCCATAACCTTTCCAATGAATTAGGTACTGTAAACGGCGTCTACTCCTTCTGGAGTCAACTATGGTTTCGACTTCATATTCTTCGTTTCCTTCAACTGCTATGGGCGTTGGTGTTGGAGGGAGACGTGTACCAGGTTCTACTGGCTTCAATAGGGAAACATGAAAAACAGGGTGCACCTTTACACTTATGGGTAGCTTCAATTCCATTGCTACGGGATTAATTACTCTTGTAATGCTGTATGGACCCAAAAATCTGGGCTTGAACTTACATGAGCCTCTTATAGGGATATGTCTAGAAGATAACCATACCTCATCCCCTGGCTTGTACAGTGGTTCAGCTTGTCTATGGAGATCTGCCCCTCTCTTATAACTAGCTTTCGCCTGATCCAAATTAGCCTGAGTGAGTTGGTGTATGGATTGAAGGTCCTGAATAAACAAATCAACTGCCGGATTGGTGCACTCGGAGGAAGAGAGAGTAAGGAAAGCCTTAGGATGGAAACCATAAGAACAGAAAAAGGGAGTGTATTTGGTGGATGCATGTTGACTATTATTGTATGCGAACTCAGCCATCCATACCATGTCATCCCAATCAGATGTGGAAGTCAGTGCCTGAGCTCGTATATATTGCTCAAAGCACTGATTGACTCTTTCAGTCTGACCATCGGTCTGTGGATGGTGGCTAGAAGACAAACGCACTTCAATCTGTAACAAGGCACATAGTTTTCTCCAGAACCGCGAAACAAATTGGGCCCCCCTGTCTGAAACTACCACTGCGGGAAACCCATGCAATTTTACCACATGTTGAAGAAATACGATGGCGAGAGTGTTAGCTGTAGGGAGACCTTTTAGCGGGATAAAGTGTGCTGTCTTTGTGAACAAGTCTACCACTACCAGTAACGTGTTATACCCCTTGGAGGTCACAGGTAGCTCCACTATAAAATCTAGAGACACGGTGTGCCAGGGACTAGGTGGAGTTGGTAGTGGTTGCAACAATCCCATAGGTTTTTGATGGGAACTCTTGCTTTGTGCACAGACGTGACACGTCTTTACAAACTGTTCCGCATCTTTTCTTAAAGTGGGCCACCAAAACCATCTCATCAACAGATCAATGGTCTTCTTAATCCCTGGATGCCCTGCTAAGGGATGTGTATGGCACCACTCTAGGGCCTGGTTTTGTAAATCCGTAGTTAATAAGACTATGCCCTTTTGCACATAGGCAAGCCCATCTTTCATACAGTGTTCCACTGATTCTATCAGTTCTCGGCCTTCTGGAGTGCATTGTTCCTTCTTTGCCCTGGCTAAGAACTCCTCTTCGGAGGTTCCCCCTATGATCTTATGGTGAGGGATGATAAAAGGAGGTTCTATTTGTTCTTCAGGGACCTCATAGCCAATTCTGGACAATGCATCGGCCTTGCCATTCTTTCTTCCAGCTCTGTACTGAATGGTGAACTCATAGTCACTGAAGAATTGGGCCCACCTTAATTGTCTCATTGATAAGGCCTTGGCAGACTTCAAAAATTGTAGATTACGGTGATCCGTATATACAGTGACTGTGTGTCTTGATCCTAGTAAATACTGCCTCCACACCTCGAATGCCTTCTTAATAGCCAACAGTTCCTTCTCTCCGATTGCATAATTGAATTCGGCGGGAGTTAATTTATGTGAGAAGTAGGCAACGGGATGTAATTCCCCTGTGGACTGATCTACTTGCGATAACACCCCTCCCACAGCAGCATTGGATGCATCTGCCTCCACTATATACGGATTTTCCGGATCAGGGTGTCGCAACACAGGGGCTTGTGTGAATGCCTTCTTTAGTTCCTGGAATGCATGATCAGCTTCTTCTGACCAAACAAAAGGAGCTCCTTTTTTCAATAAGTTTGTGATAGGTGTTACCAACCTCGAAAAGCCCTTAATAAAGCGCCTATAGAAATTGGCAAACCCAATAACACTCTGTATTTCTTTCACCTTTTGGGGAGCCGGCCACCTATCAATCGCTTCCACCTTTTGTGGATCCATAGTTAATCCCCAGGGAGAAACGATGAAACCCAAAAAGGGAACTTGTTGAACATGGAACATACATTTCTCCAATTTGCAATATAATTGGTTGTTGTGTAGTTGTTCTAACACTTGTCGAACATGGGAGATGTGTTCTGGTACCGATGTGGAATAGATTAACAGATCATCAATGTAGGCTATAACGAACTTATCCAGCATGTCTCTAAGCACTTCATTGATAAAAAACTGAAACGCGGAAGGGGCGTTGCAAAGACCGAAGGGCATTACTAAATATTCGAACAGCCCATATTTCGTACAGAATGCTGTTTTCCACTCATCACCCTCTGCGACCCGGACCAGATGGTAAGCCCCAGGTAAATCCAATTTTGTGAAGATTTTAGCGCCACGTACGCGATCAAGCAGCGAGGAGATGAGTGGAAGGGGATACCTGTTCTTTATGGTGATTTGATTTAATGATCTGTAGTCAATGCAACAGCGTAAACCGCCTTCCCGTTTGGGTATGAAAAACAAGGAAGAGGAAACAGGGGATTTGGAAGGGCGAATAAACCCAAGCTCCAACATCTTGTCTAGATACTCTCGTAAGTAGATGTTTTCCTTTTCCGTTAAGGAGTATACTCTACTGAAAGGCAATTTGGCTCCAGTTTGCAGTTCTATTCTGCAATCGAAAGGTCTGTGAGGAGGGAGAACAGAAGCTTCTTTAGGATCAAAGATAGAAAGAAGATCGTGATAGACCTCAGGCAACCCCTCTGTGTCCCCAGGATCAGGGGAAGTCGGAACGGAACTAAAGGCCAGAATATGTGACTCACAAGACTCAGGTCTGAACTGCAAGGTTGCCTTGTGCCAGTCAATGAGAGGGTTATGCAACCTGAGCCAGGGTAGACCTAGTATGAGTGGAAATTGAGGTGACTGTATCAAATCGAAGTACACTTGCTCCTTATGGTTGATTTCCATCAGAATTGTAACGGCCTCCGTCTTATGAGTAATGGGCCCGGATTTTAATATACTTCCGTCAATCGTGGTCACTGTCTCTTCGTACCCCTTGTCATGGGTTTTCACTTGTTGTTCCTGAGCCCAGGCTATATCCATAAAATTCCCGGAGGCACCGGAATCTATCATAATGGGTACTCTCTTCTCTCCTTTTTCCCAAGTCAAGACTGCTGGGACGAAGAAATGACCAGAGGCTACTGGAAGTTCTGTGGAGGAGACGCTCGAACCAGAATAACCCGGAGTCCTTGTCTCACAGGACTCCAGGTTTTTTAGTTTTCCGACTTCCTGGACTGTGTAGGCTTGGTGGGGCAGGTCTTCAAAAAATGACCACCTTTCCCACAGTATAAACATAATTTGTTCTCCCGTCGGTGACGCCGCTCTTCAGGTGTTAATGGCCCCCTCAACGTGCCTATTTGCATAGGTTCTCCTTCCTCTCTGCTAACGACAGAATCAGGTTTCTTCTCCCTTACTGTGATGATACGAACGTCTGTTTTACCTCTCTCTCTCTTGCGTTCTTGCATTCGATGGTCTATTCTGATGGTTAACTCGATTAACTCCTTACAAGACCGGGGAAGATCCACAATTTGGGATAATGCATCCTTAATGTCCTCTCTCAGCCCTCTATAGAACAAGGTGCTACGCTTCTCCTCTGGCCACTCAGCCTCCACCACTAGTCTTTGAAAGGATGTGATGTAAGAAGGTAAATCAGTATTTCCCTGTCTTAGGGCCAGTAGTTCGGTGTCTGCAGACTGTGTGTAGGTATGTTTGTCAAACAGTTTCCGAAATTCTTCCTTAAATGCCACATAATTTTGTAGCAAAACATCGTCTCTTTCGATCAGAGGGATTGCCCAATTGGCTGCTGACCCCCCCAGATAGGATATCATAAATGCCACCTTAGCTTGATCATTAGGAAAACAGTGCGCTTTACATGTAAAATGCAACTGACACTGACTTATGAAGGCAGCGAATTTCAATGAGTCACCTGAGAACCGCTCTGGAGGAGCAAGGGGTATAGAGGGTGGTGTATTAACCTGGATCACTTGTGTGGGATTCCCGGACCTTCCCTCCCCTTGTTGATCCCTCTGTATGGCGTTCACTCGAGTGGCCAATGCCTGTGTTTCTACCTGTAAATTCCCTAACATGTGGGCTAAATCCGCCAACGTCACCTGTTGTCTGTCCATGGCGCTCGGGCAGAATAACCACTTGGGCTTCGCGTTCTGTAAGGATCTTACCAATAGGATTCTGCAGGAGCGCCACGGAGTTCCAGAAGAAGACGTAGCTGGCCCCTGCCTTCCACCAGCACCTAGTGCCTCTATCAGAACCTAGAGCGCACAGGTACTAGGGGAAAACAGGGAAACAAAACAAGGTTAGAGGGGAAGATATCTCCACAGCTATAGTCCACTGCTCTTTCGGGATGTAACACCACAATTGAAGTTTGTTCTCTGTAGGACGCCCTGGATGCTGTGTCTCTAAAAGGGAATGCCAGAATTTAGGAAAACAGGGAGAGAGAATAGTGGAATGATATTCAACTGTAAGATAGAACTAGAAATAAATGAATACCTAAGATCTGCTGTTAGGGGTAGGAAGCTTGCAGAGGATAGTCCGAGAAGAAGCCTTCTATACGTTTTCCTAAACTAGAACATAAGAGACAATAAATACAAGTACCATTAATCTCTCAATGCCTCCCCTTCCCCACTACATGCTTTTCCCCGTTACCAGATATGCAAGCAGGGCGATGATCAGACGATACACTGCTTCACGGTAGTGCAAGTCGTAGACAGCTCAGAAAGCAGTGTGAATAGGTGATGTCTTTTTTCGGAGTTCTCCTGGGTCACTGGGATAATTAAGGTAAGTCTCAGAAGTCCAATTCCAGAGCGGCCCAGGGACCACCTCAATTCAGGTGAGAGCAGCACCAGTGGAGATGACGACAGGATGGAGGAAAGTAGGGTAAGCGGAATTCACAGCTGGGCAAGGAAGGCACCCCAGACACCCGGCCGGCCCTCGGGAGACAGCTCTGGAAAGGCGGGCGGAGCGCTGGGTATGCTTAAAACAGTTGGGCAGGGAAAGCACCCCAGACACCCGGCCGGCCCTCGGGAGACAGCTCCGGAAAGGCGGGCGGAGCGCTGGGTATGCGGGGCTGTCGAGGGAGGCAGGACAAGTAAAGTAGAGGAATGCCTCAATTACAACAAACGGGAAAAGCCGCTAGCTCCCCCAGCCTTGGGAAAGCCCGATAGGCAGGCGAGCCGAGTACTGAGTTCAGATACACAAAGTTCCGGTACAGGAATGGCCAAGACGAAGTCTTCGATACCCGAACAGAGTCTCCAGCAAAGGAACGCCTCGGACGGCGTCTAGAATCCAAATTCAAGAACTGTTTACAGGAAACAGGAAACGGAATACGCAACAACGGGCCAAACACTAGAACGCGAAGCCCCGAGTCCTTGCGTGTTCCGCCCTTTCAACAGTCTCGTAGTTCACTGAGCATGCGCACCGGTACCTACTCCGATCACCTCTGAGCATGCGCACCGATGCAGACCCTGAGCACCTCGTCCTGCACTCGGCAATCGTGACAATTACCCTATACTCAAACAGCCCGTACCGCGTCTTAAAGGCCGTCTTCCACTCATCCCCCTCCCTTATCCGGACCAGGTGATATGCCCCTCTCAGATCCAACCGAGAGTATACGGTCGCCTCCTTCACCTGATCCAGCAAGACAGGGATGAGAGGAAGAGGGTAGCGGTTGCGGACGGTGTTTTTATTTAATGCCCTATAATCGATGCACGTTCGCAAGTCGCCATTGGCTTTCTTGATGAAGAAAAGGGGCGAAGCAGCCGGAGAACGGGAAGGCCGGATGAACCCTATCTCAACGTAGTGCTCTAGGTATTTTCGCAGATGTTCGGTTTCTGGCTCAGACAAAGCATAGACTCGACAAGACGGCAGGATTGCCCCTGGGATTAAGTCTATTTGGCAGTCGTAACTGCGATGCGGTGGCAGGAGTTCAGCCTTACTTTCGCTGAACACCTCTCGGTAAGCGTCGTAGGCGGCTGGGAGGACCGTCTCTTTCTCTGCTGCGGTACTGAGGTGATACCCTTGAGTGAGGGCCAGAAGGTGAGTCCGATGCGCGTTGACACACGCCTCTTTACAGTACTCTGCGTCAAACTCCACCGTTTTTTGCTTCCAGTTAATGGAGGGGTTATGAGTCGCCAACCAAGGCATGCCGAGGATCACTTCATATTGTGGAGCCTCAACAATGTTTAAAGCTACCTGTTCTACATGATCCCACAAGGGCCCTGGTTTGGTCAGGGTTAGGGATTCCGTAACCTCGGTGATGGGCCCTGATTTAAGAGGCTTTCCATCCACCGCCCAGACTACCTCGGGGTTTGTTCTCGGGATGCGCCTTAACCCAAGGCGCTGTACTAACCCACTATCGACGAAATTTCCGGTGGCACCGGAGTCAATCATCACTCCTATCTCGTGCTCTCTAGTTCCCACCGTTACTCGCATGTGTAACACAACGTGTGATTCGGATGCAACCGACTCTACAACGGCTAAAGAAGGTAATTGCAAGACCCTAGAGGCGGGTGTTTCATCCGGAGTGACTGAGGCCCGTTCTTCCGAAGTTGATGCCTGTACTGTGGCTACT
This sequence comes from Triturus cristatus, assembly GCF_964204655.1. NCBI lineage: Eukaryota > Metazoa > Chordata > Amphibia > Caudata > Salamandridae > Triturus > Triturus cristatus. The sequence goes on from NC_140593.1 coordinate 905,392,591, forward strand.
GCCACTTTCTTCGTACCTGCGTACCCCCCTCTTTTGGGTTTGACGGGACAGTCACGAACATAATGGCCTTTCTTGCCACAATACATACAGAGACCGGCTAGTCTGCGGTTCTCTCTCTCGACCCGTGATAACGGGGCTCTGATTGCACCCACCTCCATAGGTTCTGTATGAGAGTCCGGGGATGCCCCTGCGGGTCCGGGTCCTCTCTCGGCTTTCTCGACGTGGGTATAAACCCTCTCTCCCTTCCGCTCTGCCAGTCTATGGTCTAACCTAAGCGTAAGGTTCATCAAGCTGGTGTACGTGGTGGGCTGCGGATCAATTTGCGCCAGTACATCCTTCATGTCCTCCCTCAGGCCCTGGTAATAGAGGGACATACGTTTTTCCTCAGGCCACTCTGTTTCCGCTACGAGACGATTGAACTGGGTCAAATACGTTAACAGATCATGTTTGCCCTGTCGGAGTGCTAACAATTCTCTATCTGCTGATAAGGTGGTGGCCCTCCTGTCAAACACCCGCTCAAACTCGCTTCTAAAGGCGTTCCAATCTGACAGCAGAGGATCGTCGTATTTGACCAAGGGGACTGCCCAATTGGCCGCGTCCCCCGTCATATACGATATGGCAAACGCCACTCGTGAATGGTTATTCGGAAACGAAGCGGGTTTGCAGGAAAAATGCAATGCTATTTGTGTGAGGAAGGTTTTGATTTTGAGGGGGTCACCCGAGAACCTCTCCGGGCTTGCCAGGGGTATGGGTGGTGAAACGTTTACATGTATAGGATTCGATGACTGTGAGGCGTCAAATGGGTTGCGCCCTTGCCTTTCTACCCTGTCTTTTAGGGCTGCGGTTTCTATCTTAGAGGCGGCCAATTCCTGTTGTACCAACATGAGGGCTTGTAACACCTCATCTAGAGAGGCCATACTTGTGCTTGACTCGACCCACACAGAACTATTTCTTGGGCGTGTAATTCTGTCACGTTTTTCTCTTGTTCCGCTGAGTCGAGTGAAGCACAAGGGGTCCACCTCCCGACGTCCCCGGCTCTGAATAGGGAACAGAGTACCAGGGCAATCAGGCGGGGGAAAGGGAATTAGGATGGGAACAGCAGGGATAGGGATACCTGTAACATAACATAAATCATAACACACGTTACGGTACACATAAGGCAACCTACTCTCATTCGGTCTCACTAAGTATGCCTCAACAGTGTGTCTCTCCACCACATACTCAGGCAACTATAACCATGCCTTTAAAACCAATGTGACATAACAGAAGATCGCTCCCCTTCCAGCAATTGACAACTGATAGGACCGTGCTACTTGACTGCCCCCCCCACCTATGTTCCCTTCAAAGAAAAGGTGAAAACCAGGGACCTCTCTCGCCAACCGAACCTGAATCTACTCTGTTCTAAGGTCCTCGAGAGTAGGCCCCAACTGATAATGAAGTGCGCGGGGAGTAAGGATACAGTCACGCTCTCCCCTTGAACCCTACACTCGTGGTGTCTTCCAACCACTGACTATTGTCCCGCACAGTGCAGCCCCTCCTTTCTGCTGAGCTACCTGAACGTTGCGGTGGCGGTGTCTCCGGTGATCCCACCTCACCGGTCTGTAATCCGAATGGGGAGCGTCCGCTCCTACTTCGTCTTTGGTCCAGGGTTTTGACAACGCGGCCACGCTCGTCCAGCGTTCCGCGAGTAGGGATATGTTCGCACCCAGAACCTTCAAACGCGGTGACGCTTACGTCAGCGTCCCGCAAACCAAGTTGTGTGGAGACCGATACTCGGCCTCTCGTACCTCCCCGACGAATCCTCAGTCAAGCGGGGCACACGGCTGTTTCTCTCGTGTTCGTGCGAGCTCCGGCGTTTCCTTCCTCGCCGCTTCCAGCCTCCACCAAAACAAATCCAACCAGGCAGTATTACGCGCACCGATTGGTCCTCGGTGCCCGTACTTAACAGTTGTGACCACGCCTTCCTCCCGCCGAGATGTCTGGGAGTTGTGGTCCAACTGTAATTTCGGTAGGCGCCTTGCTCAGCGCCCGACAGCTAGTATGATTAACAGAGCAACTAAGGTAGAGATTTTTCTTCCTGTGTGCGGCAATTGGAGATAGTATCTATACAACGTATAGGAAAGGATCTTAATATAATATGCCTCTCGAGGTGGTTAGGTTTATAGGTCCTAAGCGATGTCAATATCATCTCTCACGATAGGGAATTTTAGGTTTATTAGGTGGGTTGTACGGCTAATGATAAATAAAGTTTAAGCGAGAAACTAGGAAATATCCAGTGGTCTCCTGCTACATCTTTTAGCCTTTGAGCTAATGTTATATCCTAATTCAATGTTGTAAAAGCTTGCATGCCTTGTAATAAAGGACATGGAGCCATTGAAATCACATTACCAACCTTCATCTAAATAGTGCCCCAATTAATGGTTAGTTAAACTGCCTTGAAGTGTTGGGAGAAGACTACAATGTGTCTCTCGCTATGTACATCATGAGACTAGAAGCAATGGGAAGAACATAGGCGGTGCATTATAGGCCTATCAGGGAATAGATTTAAGTGCCCTGTATACACCTGAAAAAACGACAGGATAGTCTCATGATATAATAGTATACTGGATTGAAATTAAAATCCAAACAATTACGCAATGGTCGGTTTTTGTCTGTATAATGAAAAAACAGAACCTTGTAAGGTATATGCATGAATTATAAGCTCAAGTTATGTAACGGAAGGCAAACAAATTACCTGTCCTTCTCATTAATTCGGTCTTATTGAGGGCAGAATACTCTTAGGTATGAATCCGGTTTGTCGCGTAAGTATTCACACTCGAAAGGGCAATCTATGATGGAATTACAAGAGGATTGCATGTAGTACTCGAATAACTGAAACGTTGACATTTCTTTAAGAACCAAAGAGGCTGAAACTAGTTTATTACGCTTCTTACCGGGCAATTAAGCTGAGGCTTGTCAAAGATTCCAAGGTACTCGTATTTGATCAGGAGTCAGTAGAGCCTGGCAATAATCTTATTCGGTCAACCAGGAGATGACGAGAGCGCTTCTCAGAAACTGAGCGTAAATATTTTTTTATATATGTACACGCTCATAAAGTTAGTCTGCAATGAAATTGCATATGGTTTAGAAATCAAATACTGGGCTTGAAATGTAGACGGTCGTACGGGTAATCTACAGAGAAATTGCATAAAATATAAAAATGATGCTACAAAAGTAGCGTACTGCTCTTACCAGTCAATTCAACAAAGATTTATGAAGGATTCCATGATTTGCGATCTCCGAGGTGAGAGTGTAAAGCCCGGCGTTTCCCTTATACGGAGGGTCCGGAAATGATGATCTAATCATGGGCACTGAAATAGGACTACACATGGGACGGGAAAATCTACCCAATAGTATATTCCCCATTTGAAATACAAGCCATAGGATCGTCAGTAGCGGCGGACATCTTGGAAGAGAAATGAGATTCTCTACGTATATCCGACATAACACATAGCGATTTAGTCTCATTAATAGTTTTATGCCAGTAGTCAATTTAAAATTGAGGGACAGAAGTTACTCGATACAAGGACCAATAAAGTTTTCGGGTGGACACTAAAATGCGACTGCAGTAGGAGCAGGTACGCCACCTTAAAATGTAATATCCTATTTAGGAAACAATTGGATCCCTCCGTGTAGAGTTCCTAAAATTTATCTTGATATGAACAAAAGATATTTAGGTCTCCAGGGAGAAGTTCGTTATGGACCTATAGGACATATATCCCAAGGAATTCCCTTTTATGCCTAAACGCATCCACATAAAGGCTATTGGGAGGTATTAGATGCATAGGCCAATTAGGTAGTTCAATTTGTGAGATTACTAGGACCAAATGAGTAGGAGGAATAGATATTCTCCCCTCTATTTACAATAAATGGGACCAAAAATGATATTATATGATCGCGTTTTCCCAAGGGAGATGTTCGTTAAGGCCTTTTTCTTGTGTCTTAAGGACATATATCCAAAAAACTTCCCTTTTACGCCTAATTGCATCCACATTGAGGCTGTTGGGGGGATGTACATGTTCCAAGATTAGCCACCTGAGTTCTGAGATACTGTGGTGTTTCTCAATCCAATGGGCCACCAGGGGGGCTCCTTCACGTTTGTTAAGTATTGCTGACTTATGTTCACTAAAACGTACGCGAAATTCTCTACTAGTTTCTCCAACGTATCCCTTGTCACAAGGACAAAGGATAAGATAGACAACATGTCGAGTGCGACAATTAGTCATGTCTTTAAATGTGTACGTCTGTTTGTCCCAGATCAGTTCATCAGTTACCATGGCATACTGGCATGCGTGGCAGCTCCCACATTTGTGGGTACCACTAATTGGTTTAGTTCCAGTGATAGATTTTTGTACAAATGGATTGGTAGTGGGTATTTTAGATTTAACCAAAGAGTTTCTTAAGTTTTTGTTGCGTCTAAATGCAAAAATCGGCCTCGGGAAGCTCTTTTTGGTATAGTCCGTATTGAGAATATGCCATTCTTTGTTGATAATTTGTCTGATTTTATGATCAATATTGGAGTGAGTAGTGACGCAAACCAATTTCTCATCAGTTTCAGGTTCTTTAGGTTGCAGCAATACTGTTCTATCGTGATATTTTGCTCTTTTATAAGCATCTTTAATGAGCTTAAGGGGATACCCTCTGCTTGCAAACTTTTGTTTGAGTTCCTCAGCATGTATGTCATAATTAGATATAGTGGTGCAGTTTCTGCGTAGCCGTAGAAATTGGCTAAAAGGGATGTTATCCTTTTGGCTGCGCGGATGAAAGCTGGAGTACTGGAGTAGAGTGTTTTTCGCAGTAGGCTTAGTATACAGGCTCACTTCAATTTTAGCATCAATAATTTGTATCCAAATATTCAGGAATTCTATTTTGGACTTACTTATATTGGGGCTAAATTTGAGATGGACATCACAAAGGTTGATCCATGCCATGAATTCGTGCAGTTGTTCTTCCGGACCTCTCCAGATAAAAAAAATATCATCAATAAAGCGATACCAGCTTTTGATATTTTCGCTGAATGGAGCTATTTCATTGAAAGTAAACCTATTTTCAAATTCTCCCATGTATATGTTCGCTACATTGGGGGCACAGGCTGCGCCCATACTTACTCCAAGTATCTGTTTAAAGATTTGTCCGTTAAATTCAAAGTAATTTTCTTTTAGAACAATAGCTAGACATTCCAGCAGGAATAACCGATCAACCGTGATGTTGCTATTCTCCAGAGTGTGTTTGACTGCTTCAAGTGCCCCTAGCTGTGGGATGTTGGTGTATAAAGCTTCGATGTCCATAGACACTAGGAAGTCTGTGTAGATGTTAAACTGCATGCCTTCAATTTCCCTAATGAGGTGTCCCGTGTCTTTTATGTACCCTCGGAGATTAGATACCAGCGGTTGTAAAAGGTTTAACATATGATAAAAGAAGTTGGTCGGAACCAGCAGGCCTGAAGGGAGAAATTTTGTTATCATAACATTTCATACAATTAACAACACATAGTTTTTCACATTCCTGAATGGTAGGGTAGAAGATGGATTCTGACATAGTTTTTGTTCTTTTCCAAATATCAAAATGAACGCCTTCACAGGAGTAAAACCTATTTGAAACCTCCAGTGCTCTAATATCAGAAACCCTTCTAAAGGAAATCAGGCATAAGAGAGTAGCTAGTTTCATAGATAATCTTTTAAGGGATAGAGAACTATTACAAGGCCATGAGATGAAAAGATTAAAAATAAGGTTAACGTCCCAAAGGGATTGATAACGGGCCTTGGGAGGTCTTCTTAAACGGATGCCCTTCATAACCCTTTTAATAAGAGAGTTACTACCAATTGCAAGATTGTTAATAAGAGAATGACCAGATGAAATTGCAGATCTATAGCAATTGATGGTTCTAAAGGAGAGACCTAGGTCAAAAAGATAAGCAAGGTAATTAGCTATATGTTGGAAAGGGCAGTGAACGGGATCCAGATCCCTTTCCAGGCACCAACTAGACCATTTTCCCCAAAATGCCTTTGTATCTTTTCCTGGTACCTGGAGCCCAAGAGTCTTCCAGTAAACCTTTAGCTTCTCCCGAAAGGTCAGGATATCTTTCTGAATTCCTGATATCCTCCAAACAAGAAGGTTCATCTTCCCTTCGAGAACTAAAGGATGTTCTTCTCCGTCTGGGCCCAAAGGAAGGTTCGGGGATGAAGGAATTAGACGAGGGAAATCCACTGCCAATTCCATTACACCTGGAAACCAAACCTGAGACCTCCAAAAGGGAGTTATCAGGATGATAGAGCACGGTTCGAGTCTGACCTTCCACAGGAGTCTCTGTATCATTGAAAAGGGGGGAAAAGCGTAAGCTCTGATCCCACTCCAAACTTGGACGAAGGCATCTATACCCGAGGCATGTGGGTCTGGCCTCCAACTGAAGTACCTCTGTACTTGGTGGGTTAGCCTGCTGGCAAACAGATCTAAATGAATTGGACCCCAAAGCTTCTGGATCATAGAGAAAATCTCGGGGTTTAATTTCCAATCGCTCGAATCGTAAAGGAATCGAGAGTTCCAGTCTGCCCTCAAATTTTCTGAACCGGGAATGAATTCCGCTCTCAATGTTATTTTCTGATTCCAACAGAAATACCAAATTCGTTTGGCAATGTCTGAGAGATTCTTCGATTTTGCCCCACCAAGGCGATTTATATAGGAGACAGCTGAGAAGTTGTCTAAGCGGATAAGAGTATTTGAGTTTTTTAGCTTCTCCTTGAAGCTCATCAGAGCATTCAGAGCTGCTAACAATTCTAACGAGTTTATGTGGAGGGATCGTTCTTCCATGGACCATCTCCCTCCAGTCTCTAGGTTGTTTAGGCGAGCACCCCAACCGCGATTGCTCGCATCCGATTCTAGAGTAAAATCTGGAACATTGCCGAAAATAGCTTTCCCGTTCCAAGATTGGAGATTTTTTAGCCACCAATGAAGGTCCTCCTTCGCGTCTTCCGAAAGAGGAAGAGAGTCCTCGTACCAAAGGCCTTTCCTCAGACCCAAAGCTTTTAGTCTTTGAAGACCCCTGTAGTGAAGAGGACCGGGAGAGATAGCTTGGATAGAAGATGAGAGGAGTCCTAATACTCTGGCTAAATCTTTTAAACAAATATGATCCTTGGAGAGTGTTAGAGTAACTTGTTTTTTTATTTTGGTCACTTTCTTGTGAGGGAGAATCAGGTTTGACTTGATGGTATTCACATTGAAACCTAGGAATTCTAATTCTTGAGATGGGATCAGAATAGATTTCTCCGAATTTACAATGAATCCCAGATCTTGGAGGAGAGTCATGGTCATTTTTAAATGTTTCAGAATCTCTATTTTGTCTTGAGACATAATGAGGATATCGTCCAGATAGATTATTAATCGGATTCCTCTTTCTCTGAGGTGGCTGACTACAGGACGAAGCACCTTGGTGAAACACCAAGGGGCTGAAGAAAGACCGAAGGGAAGACATTGGAACTCGAAGAGATTTCCTTTCCAGGTGAATCTGAGGTATTTCCGAAAATCCTCGTGCATAGGGATGGTAAAATAAGCATCCTTCAGATCCAGCTTTACCAACCAATCCTTTTCTTGTAAAATATCTCTCAGAAGGTGGATACCTTCCATTTTGAAATGTCTGTAAGTTAGAAATTGGTTTAAAGATTTTAAGTTTATGACGGGACGCCAGCCCTTGTCCTTCTTTTTCACAAGGAAAATAGTGCTTAGGAAACTTTTCGACATTTCTGAAAGCGGGATCTTTAAAATTGCTCCTTTTTTTAACATTTGTTGGACTTCTGACTCTATTAAATTCGAATTCTCTTTGTCCAGAATAATCTCTTTGGGAAACCTTTCTTGGAAAGGATCTAGAAAGAAATCTATTTTGAACCCGGTCACGGTCTCTAGAACCCATGGGTCTTTGGTGATTCGGAACCAATTTTGAACAAAATACTTCAGTCTTCCTGCTACTTGACAAGGAATGGAGAAAGTTTGACTTACCTTGGAAAGACTGGTTTGAGAAATTCGACCTTCCGCCACGGGCTCTTGAACCCCTTCCACTTTGGGGGTAGAAGTTTGAGCGTGATCCTCTGTAGGGGCGACTGTCTCTTGATTCGTGGGGAAAGAATGGGGACTTGTAGTAGCCGCGGCTGGCAGGTAGTCCCCTTCTGCCAGCCCTTCCAAAAAGAGGGCGTCCACCAAAGACTCTACGGATATTAGATTGGGCTCTACTAAAAGTGTTGAAGGTGGCCACGTATTTACCCAGGGATTTAACGAAGTTGTCACCAAATAAAAAACCTTTGGTGTCGCCCAAATCTTCTTTATAAGAAAGGTCGGCCAGTTTAGGGTTCATTCTGAGAAGAACTGCTTTTCTCCATTCCGTAATAAGGTTGGCGTTGGCATTGCCGATAAGGCATATTGCGCGTTGCGCCCAGCCTCTTAAAAGATCAAAATTAATAGAAGTATTATTAGCTCTTGCCTGTTCGGCCATATCCAAGATTTTTGATATTGGAGCCATGGTGTCCAGAAGCTTGTCTTGAGCTTGTTTCAGGCATCTCTCAATTCCCTTTCTAGGGTCTCTTCCCGATTTAAAGAGGAAGGAGATTAGGTCTGGATCGAGGTTAGGTGTAGAACAAATTTTATCCTCCGTTGAGGGTCTGGGTCATTCATTTCTCAACAAATTTCGTGTATTAATATCAAGAGGTTTTCTTACCCATTTAGAAATATACTTCCCTACGTGGTCCATAGGCCACCATTCAGTACTTCGAGGGTGGCGAATGGTAGTAGGATTAAACATCTCCTCCCCGCGTGGGTCTTTAACGCTGAGGGAGGATGTTGAGGCTTTGTCTAAGTCCTCATCCAGATTTTCAGGGGTATCTCTTGGGTCAAAGACAAACTCATCAAAGTCCTCATATTCTATTGTTTCATCATAAAAATCTTTAAAATAATCTTTTGTCCCGTAAAGGGTACCGCTTTCTATCATGCCGCTATGGGCACCCATTCTCTCTGCCTCAAGGAATTGAGGTTTATCTATTGTGTCGCTATGGGCACCGAAATCTTTTGTAGCGTGAGAGCTACCGTATCTTTTGGCATTGATAAATGCCTGCGAAATATGCTTTCTTTTCTGGGAAGCTTTTCCCTTAGTTTGAGTCCCAGAGGTGGAAGGCGATTCTTCATCCGAGAGAGAGAAATAGATCTCCTCAGGAGGGGAAGGCCTTTTCCTTTTATGGAGAGCAGCATCCACTGCTTCCTTAATTGATAATTTAAATTCCTTATCTAAAAACCTCTTAAGGTTATCATCCAGACCTTCTTGTATAGGAATATGAGAAGGATTTCCATCTGAATCCATTGTTAGTAAATAATTAATTAATTAAAGGGAAAAAGACCCCAAGGTAGTCAATGGCTGGTCTCCCAAAATTAGATGAAAAAAATATATGTTCAGTTGAATTAAGATGTTTGATTTGAAAATAGGCCCCTAGATGGCAGTATTGCACAAGCAAACCTCGCGTCGAAGATCGGCTCCGAAATAGACCAGAAGCTGTCAAGACGAGCTCGTTATTTTCAGTTAGGGGACCGGAAGAGGTAGGCGCGCGAGGTGGAGACGCTACGAAGAGACGTACTCCGTGTTTGGGGAAGACGCGTGAGGAGACGCGTTGGCTGGAGACTGCTCCGTGCTCTGGGAAGGCGCGTGAGGAGACGCGTTGGTTAGATCGAGAGCGAATGCAACGGAGCGAGGATGCGCTCCCGTGTCTCGAGGTCTAAGATGTAACGAGACACGGGAGAGCGCGTTTGGCAACTCGGTAACCCTCAAAATGGTGAGAGGTTTAAATATATATAACCCATTACCTCGAAGGTATAAAAGGCGAATAATACGGTGTTTCCAATGGGTACAGTGCTAAATAGGAAAAATTAACGGTCCGCTAAAGTAAATATACGAGGACACGTGTCGGTGTATGCCAAAAGGGAAAGGAGGTCAGAAAAGGGGGTTAAATCCGCCGTAAATTGGCAGATAACGTTAAAGATAAAAGATAACATCATACAGTCTAAAATAAACGAAATAACATCATACAAATCATAGTTATGAGTAGTCTTACTCTATACCAAGTATATAAGTCGAAAAAACAGTGAAAATATTAGAGTATTTTACCAATAAATCATGGACAATAAAGGCTAGAGTAAAGAAGGTACTGAGCTGTGTCAGGGCAGCAGACAAAAGTGGATGAGCGTTACCGGGACTACCTACTTGTTATGTTGTTAATGTTCTTTTGTTTATGATGTAATAACATTCTTTAAAGGGCTGCATGTTGGGCAGCAAATAAAAGTATTTGCATAATGATAGCCTCCGGTCTTGTAATGAAATTCTAATGCCTAGGTTTAAGAAATATCTGTTATTTTTTAAAACTTTTTTAAAACTTTTGTCAGAAAAAATAGAAATAAAGGTGCACAGGAAAAGATGATTGGAGGGGGCTTGAGAAAGGAAAGGGGGAGTGCTCATACAGGAAATACTATGGTGTAGTGTTGTCATAATCTAACAAAAATCTCTTTGTTTGTTGAAGAAGTATATCAAGGGCACTTATGGGATCTGGACTGTGATCTATTTAGCAAACCAATCTATGTACTAATAGATACTGAATAGCAGTGCATCACAATTCGGCCTAAGTCATAAATATGACTAGGCTAGGTCCCAAATTGTGACCCACTATAATTTGCTACCATCACAGCGCTGGTGGCCAGCTGGGGTTAGAAGACCATCATGTCTGTGATTGCTCTTAAATAATGGAATCATATTTTTTTTAATCCTCCTATATGCCTTAAAATAAATCCACCCCCCCCTAAAAATAAAGTTTTTCAAACGTTTTTTAAGACCAGGCAGTGATCCTTTGGACCTCTACCTACTCTAAAAAATCTTACTGTCAATTTTCACATAGACTAAGTGATCCCTTGGACCTGGCCTCTGGTTCCCAATCCTGAGATGCTGCTGTTATGAGAATGGTTGCTCCAGAGATTTTGATATTGGTGGCCAGTGAGGAGAGCTCTCTTGTGGACAGCTTTGTAAATAATGCAGCATGAAGAAGTGGTCAGGTCGGACTGTGATGGAAAATAGGGCAGGACATCAAAATAAAAATGGCACCCTTTAGTGAATCAGTTTACGGTGTTCGACACCTAATTATCAGCATCTATGGCAGTCTGCCACATAGTGGTGTTGTTTGTCTAATTTAGAGATGAATACAGCCTCAACTGTTTATTAATTCAATATGCATAAAAAATATAAAAAATGTGGCCACCAAAACCATTGTTCTAGCGTTGGGTGGCCTGGAAGAATTGGAATTGCCATAGTTGTGGAAGTGCGATGGTTAGTAGTTGTGTTGGTTCTGTCACTGGTAGCACAGACAGGGGCAATGGGTAGTGGAAGCTGCAGTCGACTCCCAACCAGGGCCCTGACACTTCTTTTGTATTTACAAGATAAGCACAACTTGAAAAGTTGCCCACATTAGCAAATCGGGGTAGTTTTGAACTTGTAAATACATGCTCTATACATGTATTGCATGATACAGGAGACTGCATGCACTTGTGCTTGCTGCAGGCAATATCAGAGAAATCAACAGTAAACACTGCCCAACCAGACCACAAACAAGCCCACAAAAAGCATCACATATTCTAACCTGTCACACCAGCCCTTCTGGAACTACCAGATTGTGCTACAGGTCATACCGACCCTAGTAGTGGTAGTACTGGTAGCAGTAGAAATGTCTTTATTTGCAATTATAAAAACCATACAAATATATAACCATACAAAACAAAAAAATACAATATTGAAAGGGCAAAGTATCATACGTATGTGATACAATTTTAAAAGTTCAAATTCATGCCTTCATGTGCTTATCACTGCAACTGGTCCTGAAATCTACAAAAATCTAAAAGAAATGTTATACGCAGTTATGTTGTTATTTGAAATGTAGTGACTGCTCTAAGCCGCACGCGGTCTCCTCAATTCCAGGCTGCCTCATCGATCGCCCCTGGTGAAGGGAGGCGTGTTGTTCAGCAGATTTATCAGTATAGGAGTGGGTGTGTGGGTGTGGTAGGGGTTCTCTCGGCCTGGCGGTTGATGGCTGAGAACCTCTGCCAGGCTGTGCAGCAGCCGATGTTTATTTCTCTTTCGCTTTCCAGGGTATGGGTGGGGGCACGGATAGAGACCCTCGAAAGATGGCCGACTGCTAGGGAGCTCCTGTCGGGAGCTCCCCGACTGGGTATCACCTAAGGGAGTTGTCCTTGGCAGTGGGCCGCCCTTCGAGCCTCCGTCCCTCAGAATCCGTGGGAAGCCGTACCGCAATCCTGCAGGGCCACAACGAGCACGGCGAGATTTATGGCGAGGGATGTGCAGCAACAGTGAGGCAGGAAGGAACTTGGGATGCTAAGCTCCTCCAGATGGAGTGGGAGAGCCTGCCAACTCCCTTCTCTGCTGCCTGCTGATGGCCACCAGCACTGCTTCCCCTGCTCTCCCTGTTCCCCCTGGGGAGTGGCGAGTCCCTGTCCCACAGGAAGGGGATAAACTCAAGCCGGGACTAACTGCAGGGGCATGCTGTTGCTGACTCTCCAGTCTCCGGGATGCAGTGAGCTGCCAGTGCGAGGAATGGTGATAGTATGGCGGCCATATTAGAGGTGAGGAGACTATTGCTGCGCACCTCAGCGATTCAGCTTCCCACAACCTGCAACGTTCAACCGACTCTCAGTGAAGAGGTCAGACTGCTGCGCCTCCCTGATGCCTGGTGCAGTGTTGGGGACAACCAGGAAAGTGTGCTGCCTTGGGCACATTGACTACAGCCTGGCTTGCTCCCCCCTATGTAGCGCGACCGTGGAGACAGGACTAGCAACAGGGGCTCTTGGATGTTGTTTTGACTTATCTTTGATCCAAGCAACCAGCTGAATCCATAAAGTTATGCTATATAATATCATTATGTTATGTCTAGATTCTTTGCGCTCACTTCCTGCTAATACTGGTAGATTATATCTACACTTTATGTTTAAATTGCACATCTTTCTTAAACACCATTGTAACGTTTTCCTTTTGTGTTTAGACTCATGTATCTGTTTTGTATCTTATATGTAATCCATGTACTCTGAAGTCCTTATGTAATGTAACTGGTTCCATTGTAAAGCGTTCTGACACCTTCGGGTAAAGTATGCGCTATATAAAAAAGCATAAATAAATAAAATAAATAAATACAACAATCTTCTCCATTCTCTTAAGCACAATAGCCATAAACTGCTCACTAGTTCTGAATCCATAGGCTTTCAAATAAATAACAGCATAACAATGGGGCAAATGAGTGTCCAATAAAAAGTGTCATACACTATTTTCCCCCTAGACTGCACTTGTGCACACGCTAACAGCCTTGTTCTTCCAGCACCCAGAATGTTTCCGCTCGATGAGAGCTTCCAGGACTAAAACACACAAGAGGGCTAACTTTGCTGACGCCAACCGCATGTTTAAAATGATGCATAAGGCGTGAAAACTTGCCTTTTTAGGTTGAGCCTAGCGCAGCGCGCATGCGCTGCCCTAGGAGATGACCTTTAGAAATCGGTCAGCTCTTTTCAAGCACTCGTGCATGTGGTGGCATTCACCTTGCGGGAGAGAGCAACGGCGCACAGGGGCCATCTGTTTTCAATTAGCATGGCCGCACGCGCTTGTTTACATTTCCCTGCTCGCTGTCACTTTCACTTTCTAGCTTGCTCAGGCATTTGGAATTCTATGAAAGGGTTTGAAGGCTCTATTTGTGTACCATGAAACAAGCATAGGAGCATGTATGTCTGATTTGCTTGAAAGAGGTCAGTGACCTGAATGCCAACACTGAAGCAGGCATTTCCCGCTCATCCGAAGATATTTCTGCAGGTCGGTCATAATATGCCCTTCTGATTTCCCCTCCCTCCTCGTTTCTGGAACTGTACGTTGCTGCTGCCTGTTTAGCAGAAATAATAAAAGAGACAATCACTTGTAACGCGATTCCTGCACAATTGCTCTTCCCGTGATTTATGCTGCCTTTCATGACAGTCTCTTCAATTGGAAGAAAACGTTTGATTTACCGCAGGTTTGTTTTTGTAAGCTCCAGGTCCTGGAAAGCGTTATTATTTTCATCGCTTTTTTTTGCACGCCAGCCAAACCGGCCTGATTGAAACACCCCCTTTTTAATCTTGTAATCAGTCCCCCCAAAAAACGGGTGAAGCTGTTAATTGTGTTGCATATTGATTTTTCGGAAGCAATTTGCAGTTGTATGACAAACTGGGCGAGCTCACATAAACTTTTAGGATTGTTGATTGAAAGTATGATACTGTCAGCGTTCTATCTCAGGTGTGTTGTTTTGGGAATATGTATTTGCATGCTTATTCCATTAGGCAAGCCGAATCCTTAGGGTCTTGTATTCAGTCAAGAGTTACATCCATAATTCAATAATAGGTAATCCGAGCACAGGCAGATACATCAAAACAATAATTCAGAGCCGGTCGCTCCACCCGCCGCGTGGCTCCTCCAGAGTGCGCCGGTGTCCCCGCTGCTGTCTCCTGTCCGCCGCTGCCCCCAGGGCTCAGGTGTCCCTGATTGTGCTTTTCTGTGATTCCTCCCGTTTTTTGTGCCTCGCTGCCGCCTGTGGTGCTGTGTTTTCACTGCCGTGTTTTTTCTTTTACTACTATTGTGCCCACTATTGTGCTCACTATGTGATCGTTGAGCCCTATATTTTCCAGTCTTGTGCCTCTCTGCCGCCTGTTTTCCCGCTGCTCTCCCCGCTCCCTGCCGCTGCTCCCCTGCAGCCCGCCCCCTTCTTCGTTCTGTATCATCGCCCCCTCCTTGCCGCCACCCCGCTCCCGCCTCCCAGCTGCTCCTCCCTCCCTCTACGCCATTATGGCGGAGCCCATGTGTACGCGCAGCGTTCACGCGCAGTGGGTGCGCCGATTGTGCACCGAAGGCGCGCCAAAGGCAAGCCCATCTGCGCCCGTCCGCGACCAGACCGCGCCCAGCGCCAGGACCCCTGGCCCCTGCCGACGCCAGACCACACGTCGAACCTACGACGCCACCACCCTCCACGCACTCAACAACGGCCGGTACCCCGCCTGCTAGCAAGCCACCCCGAAACGCACCCACGGACCCTTCGCCTGCCAAGCCTGCCGTTTCACCTGCCTCCGGACCTGCACCACACCCGCCAAGCCGATCACAAGCAGCAACCACCTCAAGTGCATCCTGCTCAACACCCGCTCCATCCACAGACACGCCGTGGAACTCTGGAACCTGCTCGACACAACATCACCAGACGTCACCTTCCTCACGGAAACCTGGATGAACGCCTCATCAGCGCCCGACATCGCCATCGCCATCCCGGACGGATACAAGATCACCCGGAGGGACCGCGTCAACCAGACCGGAGGAGGCATCGCCATCGTACACAAGAACACCATCCGCATCACGACCAACTACGACGACACCCTCACCGCCGCCGAACAACTCCACTTCCAGATACACACCGACCCCAAGACGACCCTCAGAGGCACCCTCATCTACAGACCCCCGGGACCGCGCACTCAATTCAGCGAAAACATCGAAGACTTCATCAGCCCGCACGCCCTCGCCTCCTCGGACTACATCCTCCTAGGGGACCTCAACTTCCACCTGGAGAACAACAACGACAGCAACACCACTACCCTGCTGGACAACCTCGCCAACGTCGGACTCAAGCAACTGGTGAACACCCCCACCCACTACGCCGGCCACACGCTTGACCCAGTCTTCTCCTCCAGCAACCACATCGCCTTCAGCCACTCCACCGGACTTCACTGGACTGACCACAGCTGCGTCCACTTCAGCTTCAGAAGGACCACGACCCACCACCACCCGCAACAGGCTCCTCGCAGGAGCTGGAACAAGATCACCACCGACCAGCTCACTACCTCCCTCAGCCAGAACCAGCCCGCCAGCACAACGGATCCCAACGAAGCAGCCAGCAACCTCACACAGTGGATCACCAACTGCGCAGACGACCTCGCACCACTGAAGACCCCTCACAGCAGACCCAGCAGCAAGAAAGCCTCCTGGTTCACCGACAAACTTACGAACTCCAAGAATAACTGCCGCACCCTCGAGAAAGCCTGGCGCATCAACCAGACCACAGACAACATGACAGCCCTGAAGCACGCCCCCCGCAAACACCACCAGCTGATCCGCACCACCAAGAAGACAGCATTCAAAGAACGACTGGACAACAACGCCGACAACAGCAAGGAACTCTTCGGCATCATCAAAGAGCTCTCCAACCCCAGCGCCGGGAACAACGACATCACTCCCTCGCAAGACCTCTGCGACTCACTTGCCTCGTTCTTCCACTGCAAGATCGCCGAGATACACAACAGTTTCGGCGCACCAACCACGCACCCAACCACCGAACCAACGCCCCCCACCACCACCCTCTGCGCCTGGACTCCAGTCAGCACCGAAGACACCACCCGCACAATGAACACCATCCACTCCGGATCCCCAACCGACCCCTGCCCCCACCATGTCTTCAACAAGGCCGACTCCATCATCGCACCCCAACTCCGGGACATCATCAACGCCTCCTTCAACACCGCCACCTTGCCGGAAAGCTGGAAGCACGCCGAGATCAGCGCCCTCCTGAAGAAACCCACAGCGGATCCCACCGACCTCAGGAACTTCCGCCCCATCTCGCTCCTCCCTTTTCCTGCCAAAGTCATCGAGAAGACCGTCAACAGACAGCTGGCCGCCTTCCTCGAGACAAATGGATCCCTCGACCACTCGCAGTCAGGCTTCCGAGCCAACCACAGCACCGAGACCACCCTCATCGCAGCCACTGACGACATCAGATCCCTGCTCGACGGGGAAACAGCGGCCCTCATCCTCCTGGACCTCTCCGCAGCGTTCGACACTGTCTGCCACCGAACCCTAGTGCAGTGCCTCAGCAACATCGGAATCCAAGAGAAGGCACTGGAGTGGATCATCTCGTTCCTCGCCGGAAGAACCCAGAGAGTCCGCCTCCCCCCGTTCAGATCCAAGGCCACAGAAGTCATCTGCGGCGTACCACAGGGATCATCACTCAGCCCCACCCTCTTCAACGTCTACATGAGCCCCCTCGCAGCCATCGCACGCCAACACAACCTCAACATCATCTCCTACGCCGACGACACCCAGCTGATCCTCTCCCTCACCAACGACCCAGCCACCGCCAGAATCAGCCTACACGAAGGGATGAGAGACGTCGCCGAGTGGATGAAGAACAGCCGACTGAAACTGAACTCAGACAAGATGGAAGTCCTCATCCTGGGATCATCGCCCTCCACCTGGGATGACTCCTGGTGGACTCCAGCCCTGGGCACCGCACCCAAGCCAACGGACCATGCACGCAACCTGGGCTTCATCCTGGACTCCTCCCTCACGATGACCAGACAAGTCAACGCCGTCTCATCATCGTGCTTCAACACCTTGCGCATGCTCCGAAAGATCTTCCGATGGATCCCTACCGAAACCAGGAAGACGGTCACCCAGGCACTCGTCACCAGCCGACTGGACTACGGCAAGTCCCTCTACGCCGGAACCACAGCCAAACTCCAGAAAAGACTCCAACACATCCAGAACGCCTCCGCACGACTCATCCTGGACATCCCCCGACACAACCACATCTCCGGCCACCTGAGAGACCTGCACTGGCTCCCCGTCAGCAAGAGGATCACGTTCAGACTCCTCACCACGCACACAAGGCCCTCCACGACCAAAGCCCCAAGTACCTCAACAACCGCCTGACTTTCTACCCGCCAGCTGCGGTCGACCAGCCACGCCCTCGCCGCCGTCCCACACAGCCGCAGAGCCACTGCCGGAGGAAGATCCTTCTCGTACCTGGCAGCCAAGACTTGGAACTCCCTCCCCATCCACCTTCGGCGAACCCAGGACCATCTCTCCTTCAGGAAGCTACTCAAGACCTGGCTTTTCGAGCAGTAGCGGACCCCTTCCCCCAGCGCCTTGAGACCCTACCGGGTGAGTAGCGCGCTATACAAATGTCATGATTGATTGATTGAGGCAGGCGGAATCCTTAGGGTCTTGGATTCAGTCAAGAGTTACATCCATAATTCAATAATAGGTAATCCGAGCACAGGCATATACATAAAAACAATAATTAAAGTCCAGATATCAATCTTGATAAAATTCTTCTTTAGTTTATTTCAGGCTTGTTTATCCAGTGGTGTTTTTGCAAGTCTTCGAACCACACAAATTGCCAACACGTGTTTCGTCCAACAGACAGTAAGTCATGGACTTCCTCAGGGCAATATATCAAAATCTTACTCCAAATAGAATTAAAGGGAAAATATTGCTCCAAAATCCTGAAATAATAATTCAAATTCCTCATAGAGTCAGTGCGAGTAAATATCCATAATGTAAAGTTAGTAGTAAATGTTCATCAGTGTCAGCCACATGTCCTAAAGCTGACTATTGCGGTCCTTCATCTGAACCTCGTATGTATGCGCTGCTCTAGGAGATGACCTTTAGAAATTGGTCAGCTCTTTTCAAGCACTCGTGCTTGTGCTGGCATCCACCTTGCGGGAGCGAGCAGCCGCAGGCACAGTCACGCTAATTGAAAACAGATGGCCCACGCGCCCCTGCTCGCTCCCGCAAGGTGGATGCCAGCACAAGCACGAGTGCTTGAAAAGAGCTGTGGCCATCTGTTAGTTCATCTCACCACACTCCTGATTTTCACTTTCTCCTCTGATCCTGTAGTGCTAGTTTCTGCTGTGTTTGCGCGCATTTCTGGCTCTCTGTGCATGCGTCCCTCTACCTGCCTGTCTTCTATGGCCAGTCATTTCCAGATTCTTTCGACCCCTCAGTCCGTGCTGTCTCTGCCTCCCCCTTGTTTCTATTTATTGACATTGTCTGTTGATTTGCAGATATAGGACTTCAGTCACTGATGCGCGAGTGGGTGGGAGTTGTGTTCAAGGTTCTGTTTTCAGCCCACTGCTGCTCGCATCGTTGCCTCTGCCTCTCTCATGAGGCCCTGTGACCACCTCAGGCTGCATGGATGATGAGTTAGTCATGCGAGCGGCTTATTGAGAATATATTTAACTTTCCTGGGCGAGCCTGAACCTTGGTTCACTGTTCTCCTCAGGCCGCCCTGGGGCCATGGCAGGCTGGGCTACTGCACTCGGCTCTCAGCTGACTGGGAGTGACTGGGGACCGGCTGCCGGAGTGAGCCTCACAGTCGGGTCTCGAATCCTGCAATATATTTACGTGCAGCACCAGCCTGAACCTGGGTTCTTTGCTCTCCTCAGGCTGCACTTCCACGGTGGGCTGGGCACTCCCATACCCCGTTGTTTTCTGCCCCCACCCGTTCCTCCATTGCGAGTCCCCCTAGTTTCCTTTAGTGTTTAGGGAACTAAAAGGCAGTTCTGTACTAATTGTGCAGTCAAATGACACCCAAAGAGCCTGGAGTAAGCAGCCACCTGATGTCTGCTGCTGAGCGGGAAGCTATATTCACTTCATTACATATTTTATTTCCCTCCGACGCCCCCGCCCTCTGCTCCTGGTGTCACTGCACACAGGGCCCGCACTTTGGCCTTCAGAGATCAGGCTCTCGCACAAGACAAGCCACACGTGTTTACTAGAGGAATGGCTCCGGCCTACATTTCTCACACATACCAGTTGGCATTTGCTGTTTGGGGTGGACGGCTCATTAGTAAATCCATCTACGCCTGTCCCTTCTCTCCGGCGTGTGCTGCAACACATCCCCCACACCCGAGGTTGGTGAATGGCTTGTGTTGTGAAGTGCACCACGCTAATATAAATTTTCTATTTTCTAAATAAAAACAAAGCTCCAGAGATACTTTTTTACATTTCAGTCTGCCAACACTGCTCTTTTTGCACCTTGTTGCAAGCCTTACTCGCCTCCCCAACATGGTTTCCCAAAAGGTCGATCCTGAGGTTCAACCCACTGAAACAAGCATTGGCATAGCCAATAAGTCTCGCTTTTGGGACCTTATTAGTATTTAGTTATGCAGCACAATAACCTTGGTGCAACAACATTAACTGTTGCATGGCTAAACACTTATAAGGTCCCAAAGGCGAGACCTTTTGGCTAAGCCAATGCTTGTTAAACTTGGTAACACTGAATGGATATTGGTTGCACCTCATTAGCACCAGTGTAACACCCAAATATAGCAATAAAAAGCAAATAGGTGACCAGTACAGCTTTGCTACAGCTCTTCAATCCCTAGGGGTACAGTACCCAGGATAATGTGATGCATGGCTAAACACTTATAAGATCCAAAAGGCGAGACCTATTGGCTATGCCAATGCTTGTTCTTTTGGTGTTTGACAGGACGCCCTTCAGGAGCTTCAAGACATGGACTGAAAAAAGGGTCTGCTGCTTCCATTTATTTATTTAAGAAAGAAATGATTCAGGCAGGAGCAGGATCCTACCAGGTGTGAAATAAAAAATAATTGGGATTGTATTCACACAGCAATGAAACGTTGAGGTTGATTGTTTTGCAGAAACAAAGCACTGAGTTATATTCCCTTGTGTTTTTTTTTATAGAAAGGCCATATCCCCTTCAAGAAATAAATGATAAAACAATTTTTGAATGTTCAGCCAGTTTCAACTTTAGGTGTCAGTTGTGTGGTCCTCTCTTAGAGCCTGTGCATGAGCCAAGCCCTGAACGTAAATCATACAACAAGCATCACGTAAAATATGATCTCTTCAAAATTCTAAAATGTGTATTTCTTTAACATGTGCAAGCCTTGACATGAACACATCACATTACAGCACTGCAGTTAATTAAAGTGATAGTTTTAAATATGAATCATTAGTGAACTGAGAGGCAAGACAGTTGTCATGTAATCCCTGTACCTGGCCAAGATTGTTATAGAGCAACATTAGTTTATTAAATCAAACCCAATATGTTTTTATGGTTTTTTTTTAGAAGTGATACTCTTAACTCACATTTTTTAAAGTGATTTCATACACAATATGATTACAAAGGAGATATGGTCAAATACAATATTTGCCTTAGAAAACACAATTTAAGCGAGGAAGCTGCAATTTATCCAAGTTTTATGGTTTCACTTTGTAAAACTCAGTCACTAAATGGGTATCTATTTGACCTTCCCTTTTTTTGTTAACACTTTACTTTTATCTCTTTGTGCATTTTTGTTTAGTATAAACTCAACTGAAGATAATGAAGCACTCTACATGAGCCCCAGTTACATTACACAAGGTCACATGCATTGTTTATAGTCATCGGTAAATTAAGTGATGTGCCAGAATCACAGTATGTTGAGCAGATGCTGAGGCTCGAACCTGGTGTCCCAATACCAAAGTCGACAGCTCTGGCCGTAATGACATTCTGGGTAGAGTGAGAAGGGCAGGCAGAATCCACATGAAAGCTCATCTCCTTATGAGCTTGAGGTTCCAACAGGACCTCTGGCTGAGACTGAGCCAGGTTTCAGGAGGGCAGATATGAAGGCAGGACATTAAGGAGGCAAAGGATTGATGTGGACGGGTGGATGGAAATTGTATATGAAGTAGAGAGAATTAAGGAACAGGAGACAGAACGAGAAAATGAACAAAGGAGATAGAAAAATCAGAATGGAAAGAAAGATGGAAGAGTAAAGAAATGAAGAAAGAAGATAGTAGGGAATGAAAAGAAAGGATAGGAAAGAAGAAAGCCGGAAGGACAAAGTAATAGAAAGAAATATGGAGCAGGAAAAAGGATATTTGGAGGAGAGGGGGAATATTTGTGAGTAAAGAGAGAAGAAGGCATCTATGTAGAAGACGGCCCGTGGAAGTGGCATAGAAAAATGAAGAAGTAAATTAGTAGAAATGGAGAAGAAAAGAAAGAAAATGGAGTGAGTCGTAGCAAGGAGAGGAAAGACGAAGTGAAAGAAGGAAGGCAAGGATGAGATGAACAAGCAAAAGGGACTAGGAAGACACAGATGACAAACAAGTAGAGAGGTGACAAACAAGGAGGCAGGAGACAAGGAAAGAAACAAGGTGCTAATGTTGTGGGGGTGTTAATTACACAGGAAAACCGTTGCCTGCCAGGTTAGTGTAGTACAAACTTATTACAAATTCATGCAGTGCACAAGGTGAGGGAAACACCCCAAAATGTTGGACCAAAAGGGCCCGTTAATTAAATAATGTCTTGTCCTATACACACGCTTTAGTGTTCAGTTGAAAGATCTTAGAAGAGTAAGGGTGCAAAACAAAGAAGAGTGATGTCTCTTAAGGTTCTTTCTTTGGCTTTATTCAAAACAAACGTCCAGCCTGACATTATCAGGAAAGAAACAAGGTAGGTGAGAGAGAAGTATAGTCAAGAGATTGACTTGATAGAGAAAGGGTGGAATGAGTGAGAGGATAGGACGATTAGAGGGAGATTGTGGGAGAGAGAAGGGTATCATGTAGATAAAAGAGAGAGAAGACAGGGTGAGTGAAAGTGGAAGTGAGAAGAAAGGTAGAAAGACAAGTTGGGTGGGTAAACAGGAGCAAAGAGAGAAGATAAAATGAAAAAGGGCGAAAGGAGAAAGGAGAAAAGGACGCACATGAGATAGAGTGGACGTGGTGACGGATGAGAAAAGGTGCAAGGAGGAGCTAGGAGAGGCATGGAGATAACGAAGAGAGAGGAATGATAGGTAGATTGATAAGGACATCCGATGCAGTGGCACAGGTACCCACGCATGAAAAGTGCCCACTGCACCCCTGGAGAGGGTGCCTTTTAATACTAAACCAGAGGCGAGGGGTGAACATTTTCTGGTTTGCATTAGTGCCCATTGTACTCTTGCTATGCCACTGACTTTGTAGTTTGCACCCTACACATGCTTGCATATTAGTTGTCGCTAGTCTTCAGTGCACACAGCATTGGCAGCAAGACACAGAACACCTTCATTGCCACACATAAAAAAAGAAGTTAGAGGGAACACTGGGCATGCGTGGTTGTTATTTTATTTTTTGGATAGGTATTAAAACTACCAGAGTGCTACAGTTGTGTCAGGACAAAACAATCAAATGTAGAATCTGATAAATTCTGCCCATTTGTTGACATAACAATATGAAACTTTAGGTCTAGTGGGTCACTAAATGAATAAGGCAGTCATCCAATATAAAAGGATATAAAGCCTTTAAGTGTTGCCTTAAATCTAAGCAGATCCTGGCCTCGGTACAGAAAATAGAAAAAGTGTTGTTCACAGGTACAGATCTAAGTAGTTAAGTGTTTCGTTCATAAAGTAACAGAACTATGTAGCCCCTGATAGTTACTCGTTGTTGCCATGTTTGCTGAAGCTACCCTGATAAAAATAGCAAAGATCTTAATCTAAGATATTTCTTATTTTATAGCTTAGGGTAAATGCTCTAAAGGGTATTTCTAGTAGGCTCCTGTTGCTGATTTCAGGTGCTATGGCCCAGGATATTGCACGGGAACTGAATCTGACCGCCTGGATCCTGATGGCGCATTCCTCGGTCCAAGGATTTTTTAATAAGCTTTCAGTGGATAGTGAAACCTTAAAGATGTCTAAACAGTGTTGGGATGAGATCCAAGGCAGTCAAAGAAGGTGGGAAAGAGAAGCACGGGAAAGGCTAAGGGATCTTGAAAATAGGCATTCCAAGTGGGGTACAATTGTAGCTTGGTCCCATTTTTCTAGTAATCAAGCGCTGAAAGAATCTGCTGGAAAGGTTGCCGGGTCTCTTGACTTGACTTATCTGAGGAAGAAGTCTTCTATCAGCTTCTCACTAAACACACATGGCCATGACATGATTTTCCCCCATCTGGCTCAGATACCCGATCCCAGATTGCTGAACCAAATTTTAAAGAAGAGAATGAGATGTAACCTAATCTACTTGTCCCGCAACCGGTGTCCTATGATCTGGATTGGTAATAGTCTCTGCCCATGCCCCACAAATGTAAAATGCTCCTTGTCTCATGCACTCATGGACTGTGTAATTTATATTCCCATTTGTGTTAAGTGTTTACGACCCTTGTTTTTAAAAGACAGAGTATTACTAGGCCTGGGCGGAGTTTGCCTTGCCGCGCTACGCAGTACTCCACGGTGTGGAACAAAAAGTCAGCTGTGATACGTGGAGTTCTGCAAGCGGGCGGAGTTGCTTGCCGTGCCTGTTTTCGCACCAGAAATTGCACACGAATGGCACCACATGCTTAGCTAGGGGGTGGCCATGTTGGTTTTTGCTGTGCTTATGGTGCTGGGCCTACTTTTCAATCCCTGCCTAATTTCTTTAGTCCTACCCCTCTGAAACCTATCTACCCCTCATTTTTTTATCAATACCTTATCCTGTGTCTTTGTGTTTTTGTATTTTATGTTTTTTCAAATTTGGTTTGTGTGACTTTTGTACTTTTTCATTTTTTGCTTTACAGTCTTACTATTTTTCCTTCCTTCCTTCTTTTTCCTTCTCTTTTCTTCTACTTTCTTCTCTTCCCTAGCCCTCACCCAGTGCCATGGCAGAGCAGGGGAGTGGCATCACCTGGCCCTCCTGAACCAGCTCATACAGCCATAGCTGCCTACCTTGGGGTAAACAAGCCTCAAAGGGCTGCAGCCCCACATGTTACTCACGGAGATGGAGGTGGCTGTGCTAGTTTTTTATGTGCAACGCTACTTCCACTCCACCCTGAAGAAGGCAGCAGGCCTGGTAGTGGGTACTCCCTCTGGGAGCATAAGCAACTGGAGGAGACAGTGTGCCAGGCTGTGCCCCACTGCACTGGGACCCAGTGCACCCAACAACAGCTTATGCACTGGTAGGCTGACATCCTGGATAAGAACCAGGACCTGCTCAATGTGCTGGGTGTGGAGGTTGCGTGGTTTGGTCAGTAATAGTTATGTATTTGTTGTGTTCTATCTAAGCCAATATTTAATATTTCTTTCCCAAATAGAAAGCATGCTGCTCATACTCAGGTAAGTTAAGTTTATGATGCAAATATTATGGGCTCATCGTAGAGTAGAGAGGTGCTCGGTGGAGCTACCTAGTACTACTCGTTGGCACTCAATTGGACAGTTTATTTAAGAAGTCATGCAGAGACTCTTCTGTCCTGTCACTAAGGTAGTGGTAGTTAAAAAAAAAAGCAGACTGAAATGACCGATCAAAGGGTGAGAGATCGAGAATGAGATGAGAAGCAAAGATCATTCATTGCAATTTATTAGTAGTTCCAGAATGTAATTTAGAAAATTTGAAATAGGGTTAGGAAATTACGGAATAGGTCCACAATTCTAATAAAAGAGGAGATCTGATTTATAAAAGTTAAATCAAATGTTACTGCGTTTGCCTTCCCCTGTCAAAATATTTTTGGGTAGACTAACTGTGCCACTAATCTCTATTTTATTTATTGCATTTCTTACATCAGTATCCAGGGGCAGGAGGGATCCTAATACCACTACTGAGGCGCCGGCGAGTGAGGGGCTGGAGGGGCCTCTACTTGTGTTGATGGCTCTGCTAGGCCCAGTAAGTCCCCCTGTTAATGTTATTATTATTTCCCTATCTTGATTCTTTTACCGCTCCACATTTAGAATTATTTTGTTTCCTTTTTAGGTCGAGCCTGAGCCAGCGTGCATGCACTGTTCTGGCGATCTGTTGTACTAGAGTGTAGAAGAGAAGCCCCACCCACTCTCCGCCCATATTTGTCATTGGCTTCTGTGTTTGCTCTTTGTAAATGTAGGCTTCTGATTAAGTAATCGGTTCGTTAGGCCCTCCTTAGTACCGCCTTTTCTTCATTTGTAATCCCCCATGGTTATTGGCCCCTATACTTCTGTTGTTACACGGCACTGTTATTTAGTCTTGTAAGCACTCATTTCTTTATTGAGTTTCTCCTACTTCAGGCATGACATGCTTTGCTTACATTTAGAGTGCCATGCGCACTTTTGAAGCAGCCAGAACAATGGTGGCCTGTTGACCTATGGCATTGCAAATATAATTTTTTTTAACATTAAATAATTGCCGACCGCGCGTCTACTTGTGCGCAGCTCACCCAAATCGTTGTTTTTTAAAAAACTTTCAATCATACCAACTGCTCGCTTTTTATAAATCCTGATTAGCGTTTAGAGAAGGAAGTGGGGGGAAGGGACATGGCTGCACAGGCTCAGATTGTCTGGCTGTATGTTGACACCCTTTGGTTGCTGGTAAAAACATGAGCCGCGCCCGCTCTCCCAACTTGCTTTTTAATTCACATTAAATAATTGGCGGCCGCTCGTCGTCTTGTGCGCAATAATTCTTAAACTCACAGTGCTTAGTTAATTACATAGTTTTTAAATTATGAAAATACACTCCTTGCCATTAACCAGTAAATCGCTTTATTGTGAAAAACGTAGCATTGGCAAAGTACTGAGCATTCTCTCTCCAGAAATAACACTGCGAGACATCAGAGGATACACCAACGAAGGAGCCTTTATTGATGATTCAAAATGTAGAGAGCCCACGACTGACTTCCAGCATCGCCTAGCACGCCGGCAGAATGAAGGATAATTCTAGCCAGAGCTGCCGGCTTTGGAGCTGGGTAACCAGGTTCAAGTCTTGGCATCGGCTCAGCGTCCTGTGATTCTGGGAAAATCACTTAATCTCCCTTGTCTACAAAAAGAAAAAAAGCATTTGCAAAGAAATAGGTCTCGCATTTGCCAGAGTTTGAACTATTAGCATTGTAAATGGCAATGCCTTTAATTTATGTGTGTTCGTTTTCAAAACTGAAAAATAAAAGGCATTGTCTTTTTTCAAATGCCAATGGCTTAAACTCTCGTAAATGCGAGACCTATTGCATTGCAAATGCTTGTCTGCCCCTTATCACCTCCCTGTGTCTCCTAAGGCTTTCCTTTATATGTGATTGCTGTTCCACTATCACAGTGGATGCATTGAACAACTAGTGTCCATAAATTTGGGCTGAATGAGCTTTGGCAAGAGAAGGTTAACTTCTGTTGCAGTACAGGTATAAAGAGCATTTTATTTATTTAAAGTTTTTCTAATAGCCCTAAGGTGTCTTCTTTTGGTCACTATGAAGCAGTAGATGTACACCAAGACTAGTGGAAGCCTAATGGTAGCAGTTTGTGTAACGAAGGGCATGGAATAATACACCTGTAGAATTCAGGCCCTTATTTATGAGGGCTTGCGCTGGCATTGCGTCGCTTTTTTTAATGCTGCGGCAGCATAAGCAATGCACCACTCTGCGCCCTATTTACAAATTGACGCATCTAGGCAGATGCATCACTTTATAAAGCCCTGTTCCTCATTATACCCGTGTCAGGTATAATGTATGCAGGGTGGGCGTTCCCACGTAAAAAAGCCTCGTAGAAGTGGCGCAGTGAGATTTCACTGCACTACTCCTATGGCTTGACTCCGTCACAATCCTTACGCCTGCTTCAAGCAGGCATAAGGAGTGATGCAGGGCCTTTTGCCTGGGACTTGCCCCATGTGTAATGACACATTGCTGAAGTTGCGTCCGTTTACCAACACACTCTAGCAATACATCATTACTGCACCACCAGATACGTCCGGATTCCTGACGCATCTGTGCAATCCTTGCGAAATGGAGCTCAGTAGTGTAAATGCGGTGCATCCATGGTGTCGCAGGGATGGCGCAATGGAAAGTGTCGCATTGCTGTTTTTCCCCAGCGATGCAACACTTTTCTTAAATGAGGCCCTCAGTTGTTACCCTCTGCGAGACTGGTTCTCAGTCAGATACCAGTCCCAACAGCTCCATTATCAGAGGATTTCTCAAGTACAATTTTTCGGAACATTATGAATCTCAATTTGACAGCAGAACAAAGAGCCCTGTTCTATGTACCTCTGATAATCTACCTCCACATTTGAGTAGTTGAATTAGTTTACAGGTGGCTGATCAAAGAGCTCGGACTGTCATGTATTTACGTGCCCGAGTTCTAGTTCTCGTCCGCATTAGGTCCTGGTTACGGTGAATGAAAATGTGAAATTCTTGAGTCTATAATGATCATGGTTTAGTTTTCTTAGGTTGGGATGTAATCTAGCAGCCTAATTCTGCATGGTCGACAGTTTACGTAAAATGTTGTTGGGAAGTCCAGTGTCAATGAAGTTGTTGCTGTAGTGAGGGCTAAGGTTAGATCTTTCCTGTTGCATTGAAATTGTGGAAGGCTTTCCCAACGCATGTAGTGGTGGCAATTTCGCTTTATAGTGTCATTGATCTGAGGAGCGGAGGTTGGATCTGCATCGAAGTTGATCCACAAGATTTAAACTTCATGGTGTGGTTAGCAGCAATCTCAGACAGGCTGATGCCCAAACGATTGTCATGGTAAGGATAGATTTGAGCACCAGTTGTTGGATTCGAGGTAGAGACTTCTAGTCACTGCAGAAGCAGCCTGTGTAGTGCTATTCGATCTGTGAATTAGATAAGTGAATGTGAATTAGTTTTCATGTTGTGGATGGGTTTCCAAGGGAAGAGCTCATAAGGGGGGTGCTCCGAATGGACCGCTAGGGACAGGGAGGATTCACTTTAACATCAAAGAGCAGGCCAGCGCTAATCCCTTTTACTGAATAGCTGTTCACAGGAGGTGACAAAATGAGCTGGGTCAGATACAGGTAATCATAAGAAAATACTTTTGGTGGCTAAAAGACATTGACAAAGCATGTGAAGTTCGGCATTACGATCTATTCAACTATTTTGTGGCAGATTTGTGGCTGTGCTTATACATAACAGAAAGGTGTGGTAGGGAATCTGGGGCCTAGCACCCTGGTGACTGCCTGATGAGAGAGGACTACGCGAGGCCGGGGATTTGGCCTACATCCGACTGAGTCGCGGCTGGTGGCCGGAGACGGCGATCCCACTCTTGACTGCTCCGGGGACCCTGGCAGAAACGGAGGAGGTTCCCATTGCCATCAGGGGCCTCCCGGAGTGCGGTGAGTCCCTACATCGTCGCACCAGCGCCTGGGTGAGACTCGGGCCGAGAGGTGCGCTGTAAGGCATTTCAGTGTCAGAGTGCCGGAGGGGCTTCGTTCTGCGGCGGCTGCCTAGGAGCATCGGGTAGACACGGCCCACTCCCTGTCATGGAGAACTATCCTGTGAGGGCGAACCACAAGAATCATGCACCGCTCCTTGCCGCGGGCCGCGCTCGGCCGTGGCCTGCATGTGACGCAGTTGAGGGGCCGGAGATCTCTCCCAGTTGAGCTCCCGCGGAACCTGGTGCCGGTGATGGGTGGCCTCCTCGGCATTGGGATCCCCTTGAGTGGTGCATCTGAAGCCTCGATGGGGTGATGCTGGTGAGACGCTGAAGAACTGGGCTCGCCCTATACTTGGAGACATTGTGCCGGTGGCGACCGGAAACTGGGACGCCCGTTGGGACTGCCTGCTGAGGTTCCATGAGAATCGTAATGATATTTTTTGGGTATGTTCGAATATGGACGAGTTTGGTATCTACGAACCGCAAATGACGAGTTTAGTGGGTGTACGCGTTTTCGCTACGCTACTATGTATGGTTCGTCTCATTCCTGGGTTTGTCCATCTGAACCCTCGGGTTCCATTTTAGATACGGCATCCATTTTGTCTCTTGCCCTCAAGTAGCCAGCGATGGACACTGTCCGCTTCGTGACCCTGGGATTCCCAAGCTTTCGCGGAGGACACGTGTTCCTTTGAAGGTGTCTTTATGATGCGGGGGATGACACTGCAAGGGCAGATGGCTCCGCTCGAGGCTCATCTTGCCGTGCTACTCTATTGTTTCAGTCATGCATGCATTAGGCACGAGTCCTTTGATCCTGCAATCAAGTTTCCGATATTGCTCCCTACACTCTTTTCCAATCTGTTGTGCATCCTTGTTTTTCCTTTGCACCTGTTTCTGTCCTTTCTCCTAATTCATTTACAGTCAGAATGGAATGTATTTAATGTGGGGATAATGTGCTTTTACAGTTGGGAACCGGCAATGCTGCTGTAATTATGTTCTGGGCTTCTGAAAACATGAATGCGACCCTTTTGAAGTTTACTGTGGGAACTGAGTTGTAACCTTTTGTTCGCCATGTTGTTCAATGACGAAAATGTGTATAAAAGGAGCGATCCACTTTTGCAATTTGAAGCAGTCTCTCAGAACCTACACGTTGTGTACTTCTTGCGATTTCTGTATCCCTGCAGTAAATAAATACTGATCTTTGACGCCGCAGGAAGTGTCCCGTGTCTCTGTGTTTTGTACGCCGTAACAGGTAACCCACGAAGGTTTCAGGTGTTGTCCCCTGGCACCGCTGGGCCTTAGAATAGCCCAGTCCTTCAGTTGGCGCCCAACGTTGGGCGACATCAGCGGTACCGGTCCAAAGCCCGACGATCGTGAGGAACTTCGTGTGAAATCTCCGAGGGAAGGTGCACCCCACTTCATCGATCCAGTTGTCGAAATAAGTGGTCCGAAGACTTTTCCCGCGAAGATTCCCGCCTCCTGACGGCTGCGACGGACTGATGCCCTGACTGTCGACCTGTTTTGGCGCCTGGCGTAGTCCTTTGTACGGCGAGACGATAGACGGGCCTTCCTGGTGACGCCACTGCTCTTTTAGTTAAGTATTTGTGGGTCGCCCCCAGAGTCCATGGTTTTGTAGTTCCTTTTTGGGACGGTTACTTTGTATTTTTGTAACTTGGTTAAACCTGGTTGTTTGCATGGTTCCATTGCATGTGTGGTTCTTAGTTGTTGGTTCTTAGTTGTTGGGTTTTATTTGACAATTGCAATTGCCAAAAACCGAGGGTCTTGCATTTTTTTGCGAGGACATCGTAATTCGATAGCCCTTGAAGTTTGTAAACTCGGTTAGTGTGCACGATGCCTGGCCGTAGTACTTTGTTTGGTTTCGTTAAATGTTGCAGCACGGACTCCCGGCTAGAGGATTCATGTCCGATACCTCCAGTTGGAACTCCAATTTTTGAGCTCTATAGTCGCCACGGAGTAGGTCCTATCGTATATAATGAATATTGGATTTGTTACACTAACAATGATGGTGTTCTTAGTTGGCCACCGCATGGTAGTTTCGAAACTGCAATATTAGATAATCTTGAAGCTAAATTGTTTAAAAAGAAGGCTAGGCCGGCCATGTTTGATTGCTTTCAGTTATGGCGTAAAGAGGCCAAGCAGTAAGAAATCAAACAGATTAAGAAAAATAAGAGAGAAGATGTTATTACGGTAATGCGAAATGCAGAACAGTATCAGCGAGACAAAGACGAGAAGGAGCAGTAAGTTTTTGCTAGACTGCATCATATGGCGGTGGATAAATGTTATCCGGTTTTACCGTCTAGTTCTGACAAGAAGGGAGAAGAAGCGGTAGAGGATCCATTATTGTCTTATCTAATGAAATCACCACCACCCTATGCACCAGATACTATGGGTCCTGTGATTCCTCCTGTTCCTCAACCTGTTGTTCTGGCGGCTGCTGGTCAGCCTGTCGTTCCTCCTGTTCTTCCGAATCCCCTTGTGCCCCAAATTGTCCCTACTCCTTTACCCGCTCTTCTTCCTACTGCTCCTTTGCCAGTACCTCATCAGCCTATTGTTACTACTACTCCTGCTATCCCGACTACTGCTACTGTTTCTACGTTTACTCCTAATGTTGTTGCTCCTGTACTTCCTTCTTCTTCCCCTTCTGTTCGTAGTCGTATATTTAATGCTGTCGCTAATCTCTATTCTCCACTTTTTGGACCGATACTCGGGTCCGATCTTTCTGATGTCTCTCAGAGGCGCAGTCAAATTCCTGATGGCAGAGAACGTGAGTCGTTAGTGAAAATGGCGCGTAAATGGATTAGGCATCCTGCGAAGTACACTTCGCGTATAGTTTTCGAAACGTTTTCTCAGTTTAATGAGCCCACACAAAGATTTGTGTTCGAGGAAATGTGTAAATCCTTGAGAGAAGAGTGGGATAATGATGAGGTAGACAATGTACCGCCCGAGATGACGGAACTTCAGAATCAGTTTTCGAATGGAATGATTGTGGGTGGTAATGTCCGACGTGCTTTAGAGCGTCTGTTATCTTTCCGATCTACAGTACAACCTCGAGCATTGTTTAAGGACGAAACTGAGGAGTGGATGGCACAACCTGGTCAGTATCCTATGCGGGAAGTTCCCCCAGTGTGGATGCCAGGTGATCCTGCTGCTAATCCTGCTGTTCTACCACACTTTCAGAGAGTTTGGATACACCTCCCATGGAAGCGATCGGAAGTTTTGCAGGTAAAGCAAACTTTGCCTGACCCCCGCAAAAATCCTGCAGGTTATTATAAGGAGTTATCCCAATTAGTGGATGTTACTGTTATGAACCTTGCCGATATCGACATGTTGTTCGGTAATGTAGTACCTCAACCGATTTGGGCGAAAATCCGTCAAGAGAATCACGCAGCTGAGTTAGGCGGTGATTGGGCTGCTCTTGCGGCGGCCGACGGATGGCAAGTTGGTGGGTCTAAACCTGAACAGATCATTGAGAATCTGCCCCAGAGGATAATTACGCTTATGAAGACGCTTATGCCAGCAATAAGAGTTAACTGGGACAAATTGTCTGCGTGCAAACAAAAGAAGGGCGAGAGTGTCTCGATTTCTTTACGAGATTTGAGGAGGCATTCATCGATCACAGTGGTCAGGATATGAGCTCTGAGGGAGGTCAGCGATTGTTTATTGACAAATTTGTATCGAATTTGTTGCCTGAACTAAGCAACAAATTGAAGAATTCTGAAAGTTCGTGGGCTGTTTCTACCACTGCTCAAATATTAGCCACGGCCCAATACTACGAAAATAGAGAGAAAGAAGAAAGCGAACGTGCAGATAAGAAAACGAAGGATCTTAAAACTAAGGTCTTATTGCAGCAAGCATATCCTCCGCGCTCGAATCAAAATGACTCGCAAAAGCAAAATCGATTACACTCACAGTTTTCTAGATTGCAGTCGTGTACTGACTCCTCTACACCTCGATCTATGCTGGGGTATAATCAATGCGCATATTGTAGGGGTGAGGGCCATCTGAAGTTTAATTGTCCAGTTTTGCGTGAACGAAACAATGGTGTTTCGGCTCGAGGAGGTCGTAGTGGTCCTCAACAAGCATCACGTGGTAGAGGTCGCGGTGTTACTCAGAATCAGAATGAACGTTTTACCACTTCATCAAACTCGCAAAATTGCTTTGATCGGCGCGATTCATCGTCTGGTAGATCTGCACAGTATCATGTGGACGACTATTATGTCGAGCATGATGTTGATGCTGACGGTAATTACTAGGACAGCCATAGACAAAGAAAGGGAGTAGTATCAGTTCCGGTTGATCAGAGAGGGCCTTATGTCGCTGTTGCCACATTGGCGTAGTTGAGCCTTTTCTGTTGGACACTGGTGCCGCGAAAAGTTCCATCATGCATTCGAAACTCCCTGGCGCGCCTTTGTCTGGCTTAACGAATGTTTCCGTTGGATTCTCTGGCGCCCCCGTTAGCAATCCAGTTTCTAGCCCTTTGCCCCTTACAATTGGGTCTTGTGAGTAAGAAGCTCCTTTGATTTTGACTACTGGTTGTGGTGAGAATCTTTTGGGCCTGGATTTGTTGAAGCGGTTATACGCGACTTTGTACTGTTCTCCTGCGGGAGTGGAGCTTACGTTGGGTCAGAGAGTGATCTCTCCTCTGTATTTGTCGACTGATAAGCTCCCACCGGAATTGAGTTCTCTTCCTGAGTCTTTGTGGGAGACAGGTCCCAATGATGTGGGCCTGCTGGATATACCACCTTATGTTGTTCAATGGAAATCCAACGTGCGACTGCCACGCATTCCCCAGTATCGTATCTCTCTTGATGGAGAACGAGCACTATTGGCGATCATTTACAATTTGATCGATAAAGATGTCATCGAGGAAACTCGGGGTAACGTGTGTAATAGTCCTGTGTTACCTATTTTGAAACGAACTGATCCATCCAAGCCTCCTGTGTATCGTTTTGTTATTGATTTAAGGGAGGTAAATAAAATTGTTATTTCACAGTTTCCCGTGGTGCCTGACATTACAGCTTTGCTGACTCTGATTCCAGCTTCTGCGTCATGGTTTTCGGTAATCGATCTGAAGAATGCTTTCTTTAGCATTCCGATTGCTGAGGAAAGCAGAGATCTATTCGGTTTCTCATTAGGTGGTCGCAGCTTCAGGTTTAAACGCGCACCTCAGGGCTACTGTGAGAGTCCATCGATCTACAGCCAAGCTCTTAAGAGTCAACTTGATGCGTTTGTGTTACCGGCTGGTGCGGCCTTGATTCAGTACGTTGATGATCTGTTGGTAGCTGCTGACACTGAACAGATTTGCAAAACTGCTACAGTATCACTGTTACAGCATCTATGTGACTTACATCACAAAGTGTCACCTTCTAAACTACAATATTGTTGTCAAGAAGTAACCTATCTAGGTCACTTATTGTCAAAGGAGGGAAGAAGGTTGACCCCAGAAAGAATTGCAGCGATTGCTCGAATGACTGTGCCAACAACTCAGAGAGATGTGCGTGCCTTTCTAGGTATCACGTCATACTGCAGACAGTGGATTCCGAACTTTTCACTGTTAGCGAAGCCATTGATAGCTCTCACGTGTAAGGATGTTTCGACTCCTTTGCAATGGACGGAAGAATGTCAGAAAAGGTTTTCTGAACTGCGTGATGCGTTGTGTTCGGCTCCTGTGTTAGGTACTCCTGATTACAGTAAACCATTTACACTATACGTTCACGAGAGAGAAGGTTGTGCGTTGAGTGTTTTGACGCCACAATTTGGTGGTAAGCAGCGTCCATGTGCATATTTTTCCTCGACCTTAGACCCGGTAGCTAGAGCGTTGCCGAGTTGCCTGAGAGCGACAGCGGCAGCTGCGGTGTCTATTCGACAATCCGCAGGTCTGGTCATGGATAATATGCTCACAGTGATGGTTCCGCATGCAGTTGACACTCTCCTGAATCGTACAAAAACTCAACATCTGACGAGTGCAAGGTTGTCCGGTTATGAGTTGACACTTTTGGCAAGTCATATACAGATCAAGCGTTGTAATGTGCTGAATCCGGCGACATTGTTGCCGACTAATATGGAATCAAATGATGCACCACCACATGATTGCTATTTACGAACTGAGGAAGAAACGAAGGGTCGTGTTGACCTGAAAAACACTCCATTGATAGACCCGGATGGCACTTTGTATGTTGATGGTTCATGTTTTAAGTTGCCGAATGGCGATGTGACGACTGCGTATGCTGTAGTGACGTTGAGCACGGTTGTGGGAACTGCGAGATTGAGTCAGAATTCAGCGCAAGCGGCAGAGTTGATTGCTTTGACAAGAGCGTGTGTTTTGTCTAAGGGAAAGCGAGTGAATGTGTTTACTGATAGTCAATATGCGTTTGGCGTTGCACATAGTTTTGGTCAATTGTGGAGAGAAAGAGGATTTATGACATCGCATGGTACGAAGATCCAACACGGACAGCTCGTGAACGATCTTTTGGATGCACTTACATTGCCTAAACAGGTGGCAATCATTAAATGTAGTGCGCATCGAAAGGTTACGGATGATGTTGGTCGTGGTAATGCATTTGCAGATGAGATTGCTAAGGAAACGGCTAAGAATCTTGCGACCCGAATGTATGTTACGAGTTCAGTGAGGTGGCCGACGGAGACTGGTATGTGTGAAGACACTGTTGAGAGCGTGAAAGCAATTCAGAATGAGGCCACTGAAACTGAAAAGACCAAGTGGAGAGAAAGCACGGGAAAGTTAGACACGCATGGATGTTGGGTTGACTTGTCGGAATGTCAGAGGTGGATGTTACCGGATGCATATGTGCTAGCCGTCGTGACTATGGCCAACGGCTTGTCACATATTAGCGTGAAAGGTATATGTAAGTTGTTGTCCCCTGTATGGAAGAATGATGGTATTGCTAAATGTGCTGAGAGAGTGGTTAAGAATTGTATGGTGTGTTTGATGCATAATCCTGGCAAGGGCACCCCCACTCCACCCGGCCATTTTGCTTCTCCTACATGTCCCTTTGAGGTTATCCAACTGGACTTCATCCATATGGAGAGATGCAATAATCTGAAGTACGTTTTAGTTGTGGTTTGCGCGTTCTCCAGATGGATCGAGGCCTATCCTCTTAAGGATAATACTGCCTTGTCCACAGCGAAAGTCCTACTGAAG
This sequence comes from Triturus cristatus, assembly GCF_964204655.1. Taxonomy (NCBI): domain Eukaryota; kingdom Metazoa; phylum Chordata; class Amphibia; order Caudata; family Salamandridae; genus Triturus; species Triturus cristatus. The sequence continues at coordinate 905,428,728 of NC_140593.1, forward strand.
GAATACTTTCCTCGGTATGGAATGCCACGGATTGTGTGGTCAGATAACGGAAGTGAGTTTGTGGGAAGCGTGATGCAGAGTGTGTGTAGGGGCCTTGGAATTCGACAGAAATTCCATAGCGCCAATCATCCCCAGGCAGCGGGTTTGGTTGAAGGGCACAATGGTGCTCTGAAACTGAAACTTGCGAAGATACAAGCTACGACTGGTCTGTCATGGCCTGATGCCTTGCCTCTGGCTCTCTTATCGACTAGGGCGACTGTGCACTCTCGAGTAGGGCTTAGCCCATATGAGATTGTGTTCGGCCGCCCTGCAAACATTTGGGGAGTCCCGAGGCCTAAGGCCTTTGATAGTCTTGAGTATCCAATGTTAATTGATTATCTTCATGATCTGACTGCTAAACTGAGGTTAATTCATCAACAGGTCTTTGAAGCTCTACCGGCACAGACAGAGGGTCCTGGACATCGGCTCCAACCGGGTGACTGGGTTGTCACCCGCAATTTTGGCAGAAAACGCAACTTGGAGCCGAGATTTGTGGGTCCCTTCCAAGTATTGCTGGCTACAAGGACTGCAGTTCGGTTGGAAGGCAGAAAGAACTGGGTGCATGCCACCCATACCAAAAAGGTTCCGATCCCCTCACCAGCAGACAATTGGGTGAGAACTGGTATTGCGGCAACGGAAACCGAGACCCCTCTATGTTTTGTGCCGTTTAGTGATGCTCAACCTGTAGGAGACAATTCATTGCAGCCAGACACATCCGTCGAGTCGTCAGTTTTGGAGAACTCAGGGTCTGAATTGTTACCTGATCGACTGAACACTGTTTCACAAGTTGAACAATTATTTGAAGAGCAGACTCGACCTGGAAGAAGTCGATATTTTCTTCGTTCATATGACAAAGACAAATAAAATTTCTCTTATATTGTCCCTTACTGTTGCCACGAACATTAAGAACAATTGCATCCTTTACTGATTTTCGAGTTCCTTTTTATGTGTACTTTTTACAGCTAAGAGATTTTTTTTTATTAAGTTGGGTGTTTGTTTAAGAAAACCTATCATCCGGGTTGACCGTAGGGCTGTGAGGGTACTTCCTTCTGTTTAGCAGGTTCCTGACACTAGGTCGGTTACCTTTTGTCGTTTCCTGGGAACTCCTGGGAATTGATAATCGCTACTCAGAACGAAGTGCGTCAAGGACGTCACGGACGGTTTTTAGAGGATGGCGTTCTCTGAGCTGTTGGAAGTAGAAAGGATGTCGGCGCAAAGATCAAAATTGTATAAGATTGTACGAACAAAATGCTTTTTGTTTCAGGTATTCCTGCTGTTTCTGACTGTTTCTATGCTATTGGTGGGTGGAGTGTATTTTGGAATACAGTCGTTATTGCCTTCCATCCCACCTACTTTTTCTCCTAAACTAAGTTCTATTACCACTGTTTCTCCACATTCCTTTCATCCTCTGCCCCAACATGAACAGGTTAGACGTGTGGAATTCATGAATAACTCCTTCGTTCAACTCCTACATCAGCATCAGTTGGTGATGAATACTACCAACTGTTGGGTGTGTGGGTTAATGCCACATACCATGGATAGGGGTATCCCGTATTTGGTTCTTCCTTACAGCTCCCAGGGGTCAGCTCGAGCATTCCAAACTATGTTCCGTAGTGCACTAGATTCCTACCCCAGTCGAGAGCCACGTTCTGTAGACTTCGGTCCTGGACCGTACCACAAGCCTTTGGCGATAGCGATTGCTGATTTAGATAGAGATATTTTTGATGCCTCGCTTATTCCAGATGAAGAGGTGCAAGCATATAAAGATCTGAGTGAGGCTGAGTATAGTATGTCAGTGGGTGATAGACAGCTTAAGAGCTCGTCTCCAATATGGATCGTACCCCACCTCGGTAATTTCTGCTTGAAAGGTCTTGGTCGAAATCCGAGAGCCCAGCTTGGAAAGAGTGCTTGTACTGATACGTATGTTCTACCGATGCTCTCTTCCCCTGTTTTCCTGACTGCCAAGGGTACCTATTTCGTATGTTATGAACGTGCATATACATGGTTGCCCCGTGACTTCTCGGGTACCTGTTATATTGCTAATCTTTTGCCACCGACTTTTACGGTTGCCTCAGACTATCACAAGATGAGAGTTGTGACAGGCGTTATTAGCGAAGAGGACACTGCCGGTCAAGAAGCAGGAGATTTCTTTAAGGGTTTCTTGCCGTTTTGGGGACCTATGGTTAATAGTAGGAACCTGAGACAGTTGACCCGTGTGGTAGAATTGACTGCTAACATAACTGCGAGTGCTCTTGGTAATTTAACAGCAGAACTTCAGGCGGAGAGACTCATGACGTTGCAGAACCGTATGGTTCTAGACGTTGTTCTTGCAGATAGAGGTGGTGTGTGCAAAGTGATCCATTCGAGCTGTTGCATTTTCATCCCTGACAACGCTCCAACTGTTTATCAAGCCATCTCGAAGTTACATAAGATCTCCGAATCCATACACGTGGACGAAGGTGGTTGGACGCTTCTAGGATGGTTTTGGGGTCTGATATCAACTTGGGGTTGGAAGATTCTGATGATCATAGGGGTTGTTGTAACGTTTCTGTTCACGTGTTGTCTTTGTGTGCAGTGTGGTCCTGCCTTATGTGGCCTCTGTGCTACAACGTGTATAAGACGGCCATCGGTTACCAAAGAGACATTGACGGACAGAATGATGTTCCAGCAACAACTGAACGATTTGATGAATATCGAAATTTTGATCTCGACTAGTGCTTGCCTACATGAGGGCAAAAGGAGCGTCTGAGGTTCCGTGAGAATCGTAATGATATTTTTTGGGTATGTTCGAATATGGACGAGTTTGGTATCTACGAACCGCAAATGACGAGTTTAGTGGGTGTACGCGTTTTCGCTACGCTACTATGTATGGTTCGTCTCATTCCTGGGTTTGTCCATCTGAACCCTCGGGTTCCATTTTAGATACGGCATCCATTTTGTCTCTTGCCCTCAAGTAGCCAGCGACGGACACTGTCCGCTTCGTGACCCTGGGATTCCCAAGCTTTCGCGGAGGACACATGTTCCTTTGAAGGTGTCTTTATGATGAGGGGGATGACACTGCAACGGCAGATGGCTCCGCTCGAGGCTCATCTTGCCGTGCTAGTCTATTGTTTCAGTCATGCATGCATTAGGCACGAGTCCTTTGATCCTGCAATCAAGTTTCCGCTATTGCTCCCTACACTCTTTTCCAATCTGTTGTGCATCCTTGTTTTTCCTTTGCACCTGTTTCTGTCCTTTCTACTAATTCATTTACAGTCAGAATGGAATGTGTTTAATGTGGGGATAATGTGCTTTTACAGTTGGGAACCGGCAATGCTGCTGTAATTATGTTCCGGGCTTCTGAAAACATTAATGCGACCCTTTTGAAGTTTACTGTGGGAACTGAGTTGTAACCTTTTGTTCGCCATGTTGTTCAATGACGAAAATGTGTATAAAAGGAGCGATCCACTTTTGCAATTTGAAGCAGTCTCTCAGAACCTACACGTTGTGTACTTCTTGCGATTTCTGTATCCCTGCAGTAAATAAATACTGATCTTTGATGCCGCAGGAAGTGTCCCGTGTCTCTGTGTTTTGTACGCCGGAACAGGTAGCCCACGAAGGTTTCAGGTGTTGTCCCCTGGCACCGCTGGGCCTTAGAATAGCCCAGTCCTTCACTGCGTTGCCTGCCTCCACCTGCTTGGATGCCCCGTGGTTTCCTGACTTCTGTGGGGAACCTCAAGCTCGCTAACTGATGGTGTGACTGGGACGCAAGGCTTTCCTGCAGCATCGCGACTGTACCCACCGAGGACCGCTTCTGAGGCTGGGGCCGCGTCGGAGTGCACTGCGGGTGTCACTGCGGGTGGGCGGAGTGGACAGATCGCTGCCCTGCGGTCGCTGGAGCAGCAGACATATTGAGGTGAGCAGCCCCGGGGGCTCTGTGGGACCCTTACCTCTGCCCCTGTTTTGGGGTACGCCTGGGTCGAAGTCCCTAACTACACTGAGTGAGGGCAGCGGCCGGTGGCTCGGTGCTCTACAGTGTGGGATTGAGTTGTGAAGCACCGGCAATTTGGGGAACCCTGAGAGACTCCCCCAGTCTTGCACCATGGGTGAAGACAGACTGCCCCATGCCTCCAACCCCAACACAATCACGCAGTATACCACACAACGCCTCCCCACGCAACGGATCACTTGTCAAACGGGCCTTGAGGGGGATGGTGACACCACTAACGAACCATCCCGAGTAGAGCTCCTGGAAGCAATACAGGGGTCCTGCACCGCCTTGGAAAAGCAGATTGAAACGGTCTCCATCGATGTAAATCTGCTTAGGGCGGACCTGCAGAAAGTGGTGGACAAGGTCTCAACGGCAGATGGGGATATCGTACAGCTTCAGGGAGAAGTGGCATCTCTGAAGCAGCAGGTCTCTCAACTAACTAACACCACCGGAGTGTTGGAGCGTCGAGTGGAGGAAGCAGAGGGAAGGTCCCGCCGCAGTAATATCAGGGTCCTGGGCATTCCGGAGCGTACAACCCAAGCTCTGCCCCACAGGTCTGTCGGAGGTCTTTGTGGTGGAAAGAGCCCACAGGGTGCTGGTCCCTCCGCCGCCGCGGGCCCCCCCAGGGCCCTCATCTCCAAAATCCTAAACTACCGGGACAGGGACTGCATTTTGAAAGCTGCCAGGGAAGCGCCATATCTCCCTTATGACAATGCCAAAGTCTCAATATGCCCGAACTATACTCGCCAGGTGCAGGAACAGAGGAAATCTTTCCTTGGCATCAAGCAAAAGCTCTGTGAACTATACCTACAGTACATGTTACTGTACCCCATGAAACTCAAGGTGATATCCCAGGGAAAAGCTTACTCCTTCGACTCTCCAGAAGAGGTGTGGGAGTGGCTCAAAATCAGGGGAGAAGCACTCCCCGAGCAGGAACAGAGGGGCTCCCAGAGCACATGGGGGACCAGGCCCTTGAGGAATCGGAGGCGCAGATGCAGGAACCTGTCTGCCAGTGGCACCCATGCGGAAAGACAGAGAATCACGGTGGGTGATGATGGAACCTTGCAGGTGGAATCATCGGACTCCGGCAACGCTTCTCCACGGACTGTGACGGATGCCCCAGAAGTGGGACTAGTGCCAGAGACTCTGCCACCGACCAATCATGTAGTCCTGGAAACTATTATGGGCCCTCTTACATCCACTCCAGACCTGTCATGAAAGCAATGCTTTTTTTTTCTCTCTTTGAGGTATGGGGGTTCTAGATTAGTAGCCTGGTGGAAATTGACTCACAGGAACTCTGGGGCTGCGCTTCCTAGGTATGTACATCTGGGGAAGTGTCTTTGAGGGAGGATCGGGACGGAATGAGTTTTTGCTTGGATACCGTGTGCATTCTGTGGGGTTGGCAGAGCGAACTGGCTCTGTTGTACCAGAAACATACAATCAGGCCGTTCGGAGCATTGATGTCCGCTATGTGGCGACTGGGCTGGGTGGGGAGTTAGAATTTGTTTTTCTTTAAGGGTAGTTATCGGCCTCTGTTGGGCTGATGGGGCAGCTGTGCACGTCCTGGCACCAGAATGGGAAGAGCATTTCTGCATATATAGCTGTCAGCATATTGCTCGAGGGAGGGGGGAGGGTGTTCCTGGGGGGTTGTTTCTTGTTTTTTTTATGTATTGTTTGTGCAGCATGTGGGGAACAGGTTATATGTAGCTATTCAGGAAGGGGAACGCACAGAGACTGGTTGTTTTACCATCAATAGGGTTTAAATTCTTACGCTGGAATGTGAGAGGGCTTGGTACATGTACCAAGAGATATAGGGTGCTGTCCTTTCTCCAGAGACATCAGGTTTCGATAGCGTGCCTCCAAGAAACCCACCTCAATGATGAAGGGGCTCAGAAGCTGGCAAAGAAATAGCGGGGGCAGGTTTTTCACTCTTCACTCTCTACTTATGCCAGGGGAATCCTTGTGTGGGTGGCCCCGGGAACCCCATTTGCTCTTCAGTATATGGAAGCTGACGTCCATGGGAGATATATACTCCTCAGGGCTAAGTTAGACGGAAGAGAAATTGCTATAATGAACACTTATGCCCCAAACATGGACGAACCAGACTTTTTTCAGGCCCTGCAGGAGTTCCTCGTGTAGGAACTAGAAGTCTCATTCATCTTGCTGGGGATTCTAATTGTGTGTTAGATCCTGACCTCGACAGGTTCCCACCTCGCAAGGCAACAAAACCGAGGATGACAGTGAAGCTCCGAGAGGTTTTGGGGAATATAGGGGCCCAGGATGTATGGCGTCAGAGACACTCAACCCAGAAAGTGTACACCTGTTTCTCCCCCATTCATAATACTCACAGTCAGCTAGACAGGATTTCAGTGGCAAACTCAGACACTGTTATTTCCTTCGAGGTGACACATCAGGCGCGCTTCCTATCTGATCACTCCCCTGTGGCTTGCGTGGTTGATTGGGGTGCCCCGGTTCGTCGCCCACGGACTTGGAGGTTACCAGCAGATGTACTCTAGGACCCGGTAGGGAAGCAGCACATAGAATCTGCCATACCTGACTATATCGACCTAAACTGGGAAGGGCCCGACTTGTCAAGGGCTACGAAATGGGAAGCCTTGAAAGCGGTGGTGAGAGGGGCCTGATTGAGTCTAACATGTGGGGTCCTCAAGCAGCTCCAACGAGAACTACAAGAAGGGGAACAACACCTCCTAGAGGCACAGACCCGAGACGCTCCAGACGCAGCGGATGGGACTAGTGAGCCGTGTCAGGTCCGGTCGGCCTCAGCGCCTACAAACTCCGTAACGAGGAAAACAGCACGGAGACCTACAACTCCCATGAGGCCTAGATCAAGGCTCATGGGTATTTTTAGCACTCACGCATGCCGGCGTGCGTGCTTAATTCTTTATTTCATTTGAATCGTGGCTTGGAGTTGGAGAACGAATCAGTGGCGTCCTAGAGCTTCGGCGCACCCAGATTGCGATTGCAGGAGTGTAGCAGGGCTCTGCCTGCACTCACGGAAGGACGGAGGTCTCAGCTGCTTTACGGCGATATTTGGCGCATATCCAAGGAAGCCCTCAGGTACTTTTGTATTCCTAGGCGCACGAAGGATGGGAGTGCGACATACCACGTTCAGAGGAGAAGAGTGATTCTCCTGGAAGACCTACATTGTTAGTCTGAACAGGCAAGAAGGATTGCCTTTCCATTTTGAGTCTTAGCAGGATTTGGTGTTCTGCCTTATTGTTTGTAGACCTTGCCATCTAATTGGATTAACGTTCATGGTGAACTCGAAGACGTGCAGGGAGCACAATTGATTTTATAAAGGTGGAATCATTGCGCATCGTTCCAGTCCTGAGGAGCTGTTCAGAGCGTGACAAGCGGGGTATTTGGGAGCGCATCCATGACATTTGGGACAGGCTCGACAAATACACCCTCGACCAATACAGACAACGCCTCCATAGGGAAGGGGACAAATCGAGTTGTTTGTTGGCCTGGATTCTCCAGTGAGAACAAGCCCCTGCCGCAATCATAGCTCTGCGGGAGCCCACTGGTGCCCTAATCCACTCAGAGGTGAGGCTACTGCGAGTCCTGAAATCTCACTTGCAGATAGTATATGCCACAGACCCAGCAGTTAGCGAGACAGCTTATCTCCCTTACCTTCACAAACTGACTCTACGGTCTATCCCTAAATCGGCACAGAAAGAACTCGAAGAGCCCCTAACACTGGGGAAGGTGCACTCCGCACTACAGCACTTACCGAGAGCTAAGTCACTGGGAGTGACTGGTATCCTCCTGAGTTTTATCAGGCCTTTGCAGGCACGCTTCCCAGGTGTATCTTGAGCCCTTTGACCGAGGTGATCTCCCACCTAGCATGAAGCAGGGGGAGATATGTCTGATTCTGAAGCCGGGAGGGGATGCGCATGAGCCCTCGTCGTACCGACCAATTACAATGATTAACACGGATGCTAAAATTCTGTGTAAGCTCTTGGCCTCTCGTTTAGGGCCATATATGCCGCATTTGGTGCATGAGGACCAATGTGGTTTTATACCAGGCTGGAACACAGCTATGAATCTGCGCCGGCTTAATCATGTAATGCATGAAGTACGTGATCGAGAGGAATAGATTGTACTGGTTTCCATCGAACTCGCCAAGGCATTTGATACGGTAGATTAGGGATATCTTTTGGAGGTTCTACGGGTCGTGGGGCTGGGACCCAAATTATGTCACTGGATTCGCTTACTGTACACGGAACCTCGCGCGAGGGTTAAGCTCGGGGGCGCGTGCTCAGAAGAATGGCAGCTGGTTAGGGGCACTCACCAGGGGTGTCCCCTTTCACCCCTACTGTTCGCCCTGGCCATAGAACCATTTGTGGTCCGGGTCAGAGCGGAAATGGATCAGTGGGGAATCAGAGTGGGTAACACGAGTCATGTTGTCTCCCTGTATGCCGACAATGCCCTGTTTTATTTGGCCTCTCCCCGGGACGCACTACCTGAACTGCTGCGTCAATTGGAAAGATTTGGAGAGGTATCTGGATTGGGGCTCAATCGAAACAAGTCACTGATCTTTTGATTGGCAGGACTATCCTCGGTGCCCCTGGAGGATCTTCCGGACCTGGAGCTGGGCTGAAAGCGAGCGGAGTTCCGATACCTGGGGATACAGGTTACGCCGACGGACACACAGGCGCTGGCCAGGAACATAGACCGGGTAATCAAATCTCTACAGCATTCCGTGACATTTTGGAATACACTTCCACTGTCACTGATGGGTAGGCTAGCCATCTCTAAGATGGTGATGCTTCCCAGAACCTTATATGCCCTCCAGAATTAACTATGCCCATTACCGACGCGCGTCTTCAAAACCCTGAATATGATTCTCACGTCCCTGCTCTGGGCAGGATAGCAAAGTAGGGTAGCCCTAAACACTGTCATACGCAGCTATGAGGAGGGTGGCTTGGAAGCTCCATGTTTTGGTTTATATTATTACGCTGCTCAATTACAACCTGCGGCACATTGGCTGACTGACACGGACAATTGGGAGAAACGCCTTCTGTGGATACCCTGGCACTTCAGGAGGCGCTGATGCAGGGCAGGGGAGCGGAAGCAACTCTCCCCTACGTGGTGAGACATACGGCTGACATGTGGCAGTGGCTTGTCGAAAAGGTCTTAAGGAAGGCCCCATTTCACAGGGAGCTACAGATTTGGATACTGGCACCCTTTACACACATGGAAAGGCATATGTCGTTTCAACCCTGGAGGGAGGGAGGCTGTGAAGTTCTTGCCGACCTTTTTCCCAATGAGACATTTATCACTTATGAACAGGCGGAGGACAGCTTTGGCTCGGGCAGGGCCAATTCCTACACTATAGAGGTATTCAGGAGGTGGTAAAGGTCACCTGGCCACAATACTCGGACATTCCACATTCGACACAAACTCTAGATATCCTGCTTATGTGCGGCGCTGGTAGCAAACTGATCTCTCTCCTCTATAAAGCTATGAAACAGGACTCCTCACCCCCAGTGCCACCATCCAGGACTGCCTGGGAGAGGGATCTAAGCGTCTAGTTGGAAGAGAAACAGTGGGCATACATAGGCACTCCCACACGTACTGTCTCCTGCAATGCCAGATTTAAACTAACGCACTTCAATTTCATGCATCGCACCTACCTAACCCCGGTATCGTTAAAACGCATTTCATGTGAAAGGGATGATAGATGCCCGAGGTGCGCCAAAGAGAAAGCGGGCTTTCTGCACTTGGCCTGGGAGTGCTCAGTGGTCAGGCAGTTCTGGGCGGGGGTGGTTGGCAGGATTAGTGCAGCCACGGGTCGTCAGGTGAGACTGAAACCCTTGAGTTGCCTACTCATGTCCATCAGGAAGCCCAAGAAAAGGAAACTTCCATTTAAATTGCTACAATTAATGCTTGTGCTAGCTAGGCGTAGGTTGACCATAATATGGATGGGACAGAGAGGCCCGGAAGTGCTGGTCTGGCTCAAGGATGTATGAGAGTGGTCTCTAGCCGAAGAAGCACATATGAAACTTACCCGTAGGGACAAGAAGCTACAAGGGGACCTGATGATCTGGCGAGAAATGTGTGCTTCGGGGTTGGCTGAGGGAGAGCCCTCCGCTCACAATACGCTAGAAAGGGGGAAAGCGGGTCGGATGTGGAAGACCAACCTGATCCTGATGGGGGGCGAGAGCATTGATTCTAGCGGCAAGCGGCCTGTGTGTCATTTGTGTGTCCCATGCTTATACCTCACTGTGTTATACTCAAGGATGAATATGTACCCCTATTGTACCTTTTTACCTCTGATGCTGCCACCTGTACCAAGTATTGCCAATTACATCAAAGGTATGCTCCTCTATGCTGTATCATTGACGATTTGTTTTTGTTATTGCAAAATGAAAAAACAAGTATTAAAAAAACACCAAAAAAAAACAAGAGAGTGGTCATGGTGGGCCCTCAGTGGTCAGTGTTGTGCATGTATTATTATCATAGTAATTCAGCAGTTAATGACCGTGCAGCATGGCGAGGAAGATGCCCCCATTGCATTTGCCAACTAAGACCATATGTCCTTCATTGACCAATTATTGCACCACTTCATTGCACTTCAGTAACTCAGATTCATTTCAGCTCTGCCCCTCCATTACAAAGTTTTCGTTTGACTTGACTACCTGGCTTTTCAATGACTGCCAACCAACAAAATGCCCAACGTTATGTTTTGAATTTTAATAGAAGATTAAGAGATACTGTAAACTAACTGTTGCTCAAAGAAAAATAAGGTGAGGCATATCTGGCATCTAAAATTATAGATGTGTAATGTTTTTTCTAGCCGCACAGACCGCCAGGGCCAGTGCTAGCAGAGGGGATGCGGCTGCAGCGGTCACCACTGAGGAGGGTGTCCCAGCGGCAGCAAGGGCGGGCAGTGGTAAGTCACATTGCTTCCTTATTGACAAATAGTAATATATTTACTGCAAGAGCATTTATTGACTCGTGAACACCCCACTTTAGCAGACACAGAGGAAGTTGAGTAGTTATGAGGATCAGCAGGGTGTGCAGTTCCTAACTAGACGTGAGGGGAAAGGGAGGTCTTTCTACTTGATGCCCTCACACACCCCGGAGGATGTCATGCTTCATCATTGGGCCTTGCTCCTTGTCGGGCTGGCACTGCAATACCTGACGGGCTCCCGTAAACGGGGATCTTTGTCAGAGATCTTTTGAAGAAGCTGTTGGGTGCGTGCGGTTGTGAGGGCTGGGTAGTGCACAGGTAGGTGAGATAAAATAGGTCAGGAGCAGTCCTACTTTGGTCTGGTTTATTGGTTTAGGTAGCTCGAGCCTGATTAAAAGACAGTGTGTGGGCCCTTACGTGGATTTAATGTTCCTCAAGGGCTGCCAAAGTAAAGTAGGTCAACATGTTTTGTGCCTCTTTAGCCCCTAACGGGTCTAGTGGCACTTCGTCAGGACCGAAAAAACTAAAATGTGAATGGTGCACTACCGTCTGGTTCTGCTAATAATGTGGCTAGTAACCAGAGACGGCAGGAAATACCATAGTAGGCTTGTACTGGGGTAGTGAGTAGACCCCTAGAACCCAAGCCTAGGGTTGACGGGGGAGGCAGAGCACGTTGTTGCTAGTGGGATGCTGGCGACTTGCTTTTCTCTTACCCTGTGCTCCGGGTCCCGTGTAGGACTGATCCTGAGCTATTTTATCTCACCTACCTGTGCACTACCCAGCCCTCACACAAGAAAGACCTCCCTTTCCCCTCACGTCTAGTTTGGAACTGCACACTCTGCTGATCATCTGTCCCTTCGGGAGCATGTGTGCAGGACCTCATTCAAACCTAGCTCCCAGTCCCTCCTATTTTTTGAAAAGGTGAGTAGTTATGTCATCTTTTATCTGCAACTCAGCAAACAAAGGATCATAAATTAACTTTAAGAATGATGGGTTGATGGGAAGGGCAAAACAGGTCGCAAGGAGAATGGATGGGTGACATGGATGTAATACATGAGTGAAAGGCTGAGTTGGTGATTGATACATATAGGTGGGTGATAATGATAGGAATCAATCTGCATGGCTGGGTGAAGGATGTTTGTAAGGGTATATGGGTGAAAATGGAAGGATGCCTGCCTGGGTGGGTGTCTGAAAGGAGTGCTTGCATTGGTTAAGGTAAAGCAGGATGGGTGAATGGAGTGGGTGACTGCAAGGATGCATGGGTGGGGAAATTGATGTTGGTGAAAGGTTTGTTTGGATGAATGGATTGATTGAGTGGATAATGTTGATTAGTTTTCTATGGTGAAAGAGTAGATGAGAGAATGTGAAGCTTAAATGGTGCATATCAAAGCCAAGAGTGCAGATTAAGAATTCTAGAAGAAAAATGCAATGCTGAATGGATAATGTAATTTGCTTGGCTTTTGTGGATGAGATAGTCTGTGACAAACGTGTCAAAGCTATATCCTGGTCCTTAATCCTTTCACTGACTGCTCTGCAGTACATTGCTTTTCTAACCTTCTACTTGCTGCAGATACGATGTCTGCATGATTGATTTATTTTATACATGGCATGTACGATTCATATTATTCGTCTGTCTTGTAGTCAGGGTAAAATAGAAAGGCATTGGAGAAGAGCAGGGTCATTGAATTAGAAAATTGTTTATTACAGCTGCCCCAGCTGCAGACTGCAGAGACTACGAGTACAATTAATGAATTTAGCACAGCAAGAGAGAGAATACTTGTACTCCATACCACACAATGCCTTTCTCATTAATGAGAGGTCATTAGTTTTTTATTTTTCAATTTCCACACAAATTGTCTGTTGTTTAATTACTTTCTAGTTAGTAAGCAAGTACACAATACATGTGTATTCCATGGGAATTCTGTTGTAGACAACATTGGAAAATGATAATGCATAGACATAACAATTCAACATCCTGCAGGGCATTTTAATCAAAAGGATGAAGGTTATAGCTGAGGGAGTTAAAGGCAGTTTGGCGATAAATAGAAAGAAAGTTCTATGGTAAGTGGCCCAGGCCTAGTAGTCAGGGAAATGGAGTTTGTCCTCAAACTTACGTGATTCACCCAGAAGTAGGTCAGCTAACACATACTACCATGACCTGTGTCTGATACATTATCTTCATCATCTTTCTGTTGTACTTCAGGTATGGTGTGATCCAGTGGTATAAAGTGCTGATTCATTTTGATTATGGCTCATCTCTCCACATCTTGAGGCGAGAGACTGGTCCTTCTCACTATGACAAGAGCACTAGCAGCACTGAAAACATGCTCAGCCTCAGATAGTTTAGTGCCAGCATGCTGAGCACTGGCCGTTAGTGCCTCCGTCTTCCAATACATCAATGGGTTTTGATCAAGATTGACTTATGTTGGTTTATCTAGAAAGGCTTGGACCAGCCTCTCAATAGTCATTGGTGCTCCACCTTGCTCGACCTCATTTGCCTTTGCCTCCACACTGGACTTAAGCCCTGCCTTTAGAAACAAATCATTTGTGCATTTTGAGGATGATGCTCCGGTTTATGTTGTTGCTGGTGTTCTTGTTGGTTTTGACTGCTGTGAGTCAACAGCATTGCCCTCAGGATCTGAAGTTGAAGGCTGCACCACAGAATTTTTGCCCTGGAGGAGTGGGCCTCTAATTCCCAGCCGTTCTTTTTCTAGGTCACTGGCTTGCTCAAAAATCCGAGTTTTGTAGTTTGAAACATCCCCGTCTGGAAAAGGAATGAAAGTGACCAGTAATTGTACTGTGGATCAAGAATTGAGGCACTGATGTAATGTTTGGATGACACAATGTGTCCTTGCACCCTTGTATTAACAGATTAGTGAAGGATTATGCTTGCCACCAACTCATGTGCATCTTTTTTTCATCCTCACCTGCATACATTTCAGACACCTCTTTTAGTAGTTCCTGTAGCATATGCAAGAACGGGATAGCTTGGCCGATGGCACTGTCCTCCTTGCTGACTTCATGTGTGAAAACCTCAAAAGGCAGCATCTCTGTAAGGCATTTGACTAAGCCCCATTGGTCCATCTCAATGATCATGCCTTTCACAGTTGCATCCCCTCTTTGCATGACATATTCATTTATCGGTCTGTACTGCTCAACCGGACGTTGCAACATATAATAAGTTCAGTTCCAACGTGTTGGCACCACCTGTATGAGTGCTTTAACTAGCATTCTATTATCACGCTGAATGACCCTCAGCTTCTTCTGGGCTTTAATAGAATGGCTGAAATGAGTGCAGATTCTTCTGTAGGTGAAAAGTAAGTTGCTGACCCAGTCTTCTTTTTAGAGAAAGTCCTGTATAATGATGTTGATGCAGTGGGCAAACACAGGACCCTGAAATAGCCACCATCTTCCATGGCCTTAACTATATTATTGCCATTGTCCTTGGCAATAAATCCAATGTTAAGTCCTCTTGGTCGCAGCCATTCAAAGACCTTGTTGTTAAAGTCTTTTAAGATGTGTGCAGCAGTATGGGATTTCTTCATGGTGAACATGGCAAACATGGTTACCGTCGATTGCTTTCGAGCACCATTAAAAATCTCAGCAGTGTCAATACCTGCAGATATAATTTCCTTAACCTGTGATGCACATGTAACCAGTGGCTTGGCAACAGGTCCAAATGTCTTTCGTCAGGTGGATAGTGTGAACAGCGCTCTGCTACAAAGCTTGCCCGAGCAATTGCAACACATCATGATGTAGAGCTGGAACAGCAAACAGCACTCTGGCAAAATAGGACCGGCTGGAAACCTTCCATTTTGGGAATATGGCTGCCATAAATTCTAGAAAACCCACCCCTTCCACAAAAGAAAAAGGGAGAAGGCCCAGCGCTAACATTTTAGCCAGCTTCGCTTTGTACAAACATGCCATTGGGTGGTTGCGTTCGTACTGTCCCTCCTGCCTAATCATGCCAGGAATGGTAGCCTGGATTTCTTTCTTTTCTGGTGCCATTGATGCACGTGACTTCTTGAGAGCAGGCAGTGGTAATCTCAATGTATGTCTCAGCTGGGCAGTCACTGCAATCTCTTGCCTTGGTGTCTTGACCTGAGTCTAGTGCCATTGCGATGTTGCTGATGTGGGTGATACTACTGCACTGCTGGAACAGGGCTGATTTGTGTAACGAAAATGTCTTCCTCTTCTTCACCTTCCACCGTGATCAGACCAGATTCCCTGTTCAGCCTTCAGCCTTTCACCCCCTTCACCAACACCACTTGCAGTTTTTTGGCTGCTAAGGTGCTCCTCCCACTGGATGGTGTGGTGTTTTTTAAATGGGTTGTTTGGCCTTCAGTACCACAGTTTGTACCAAGCTTACCCCAACTAACACTTGCTCTGCAAATGGAGCATATGGTAATGTTGACTGCTTCTTGGTAACCGTAAAGAAGTCCCAAACTGGCGAGGTCCATTTTTTGACGTTGGTGCCACTGTCAATGTCGGATGAACTGGCGGTAGGTGGGCATTTTGACCTTTGCCTCTCTGCAGTACCTACTCCTACTGTGATGGTTGTGGATGTAGGTCGCTGATGGGTCTTTGCAAATATGGCAGCTGGCAGTAGCGGTGGTGTTGGTATAATGATGCCTCATCCCTCATAGCAGGCAGGGATAGGGTAACGTTCGACTCCATAGGGCCTGGGCTAACATCCATGATGACCTTCTCATTGTCATCCTCCTCTTCTACAGTCATAAGTGTAAGGCTTTCAGGAACCTTCCTTTTCACTAGCCTCTCGTGGTGTGTCTCACTCTCAGACTGAGGTGGGATTCAAGTGGAGTCTTGATCATCAGACGGGGGACTTGGAGAAGAAGACTTACCCTCCTTTTTCTTGCTAGAGATCTGTATGAAAATGGAATTTCTGAAAGAGTGGCTTCTTCTACTCCCTCAACATAAAGATCAATCTCCTGATCTGCGCGTACTTTGAGATGAACTACTATTGCTGGCTGCGGATGTTAATGGCCACTTATATGAGTTTCCTGCACAGATTAGGTACTACTTTGTGAAAGAGATAAGTTAATTTCAATGTCATTTGCCGTGATTAGACAGGCTGCCTCTGTGACAGACATGGGCTTGGGCCTAGGTTGGGGTGGGGTGGGTGCACTGATATGGAGGTGCTACTCCCAGCTTGCTCCCCGGAGGTCTGTGCTGCAGGCAATTGCTTTTTGCCAGGAAAAAGGTCTGGATCACCATACCAGTGGTGGTAAGCCCTTTCATATCACTGGCCACTTTCTTGGTAGTACCTTTCTTTGGGGCCATCTTGATGCTGTTAGTTGGCAGTGGCACTTAGCTTCACAAACTGAAGAGATGTTTGCGATGTGTGGTTACACGTCATGTAGTGCACAGGTCTTTGTCTGGCAATACTGTGGGTGATGTCTCTTGTGTGCCTAAAAGCAAACAAGCAAGAAGAACATCAGTGAAATGTGGCATTGCTGCAGTTCAATTAGTAGCACAAACAAACAATATCATTTAGTGTGGTCACTGGTTACTTAAATTATTATAAATAATTAACAATACAGTGTATAAATTCGTAAAACCACAGCAACATAAACGTTCATGGTGTACTCTCAGGAAGGATATGAAAGAGCAACACAACAACATACAGATGCAACTGTTTGCTTTATGTGCATCTCTTGGGATGTGGCACTCAGGGAGGTGCAGATGACAAATTACAATGGAATAATCCCTAGAAAATGAATGCTGTTGTGTACCTATAGCAGAAAAGGTGTTGATGTTTGATGCTGGATGTTATGAAAATGTGGGAGGGGGTTACATTTTTTTAATTAAAACAATTAAAATAAAAACTTTTTATTAAAAAAACATAAATAAAAAGACAGAGCATTTTAATTTAAAAATTACATTTAAAACATTTCATTTGAAAAATCTAAAATTACAAAAAATTAAAATAATTGTTTTCTATAAATAAGTGAAATTATCCTCAAGGACATAATTTATTAAACTACTATCTCATTTCTCAACCATCCATGCAAGCCTATGGCAAAGAGCCACTCTGGCAGGATGCACAAAATTGCTGCCATCCAGTGCCACATGTTCATCAACAACAACACATTGCAAGAAGGCATTGGGAACAAAGAGAAGACATGCAGGCCTATGGAAAAAGCACACTGGCTGCCTCCACAAAATGACTACCGACCACATGGTGAAAAAGCAAGCAAGGAGGCATGGCCACAACATAATGATAGAAGAGCAACACATCCAGGCCTATGGCAAAAGCACACTTGCTGGCTACACAAAACGGTTGCCAGCCACATAATCACAACAACAAACAAGAGGCCTGGAAAACAAAGAACGCATGCAGGCCTATGGATACTGACTATACAAAATGGCCCCTGGCCACATGGCATGGGGAACAAAGGCAAATTGTGGCCTATGGCAAACACACACACACACGCTGGCCAGACAAAGGAGGCATGGTAACTCAGAGAACACAGCATTAATTCAGCAATGCCAGGAAAGCATTACCCTATGTATACACAGTTGGCAGGGAAAAAAATGTTAACTACCACAATTAAAAAAACATTTTGCATTTTAATCCAATGCCATCCAAAGCCTAAATGATGTTTCAGATAAACAGACCCCACAGAAACAGTTGTTTAATGCACCCATGATTAGTACTGGGCCTACTGACTAGAAGGCCCAATGGCAGACATTCCCACATTGTGAAAAAAAAATTATCGCACATTTTTTAAAGAACATGGAGAAAATGTACTAAACTGTGCTACATTTTTCCTCTACACAATAAGAACAAGCATTGGCATAGCCAATAGGTCTCACTTTTGGGACCATATAAGTATTTAGTTATGCAGCATGATATCCTTTGTGTAACAACATTAACTGTTGCATGGCCAACCACTTATAAGGCCCCAAATGCTAGACCTATTGGCTATGCCAATGTTTTTTCTGTTATGGGGCTGGCATAAATAACAGGAGGGTGAAGGTTGTTCAGTCAGTTTTTTAGGTAGTTAGTGAGAGTGATTTTCGAGAGTAAGTCAGTGAGAGAGAGTCAGTTAGTGAGAGAGTGAGATAGTTAGTCAGTTAGAGTGAGAGAGTCAGTTAGTCAGTGAGAGACTGAGAGTTAGTGAGAGAGTGAGCGTTAGTGAGAGAGTGAGGGTCAGTAAGAAAGTGAGATAGTTATTCAGTGAGACTGAGAGAGTTATTTAGTTATTGTTATTGAGAGATTCAGTCAGTCAGTTAGAGTCAGTCAGTTAGTGAGAGTGAGAGAGTTAGTCAGTGAGAGTGAGAGTTAGTCAGTGATAGTGAATGAGAGTGAGAGAGTGAGTTAGTTAGCTACTAAGCGTAATAGAGTGAGTTAGTGGGATATTAAGTTAGTGAGAGTGAGTCAGTGTTTTAGTGAGAGTTAGTCAGTGTTTTAAGAATAGTCACTTAGCCAGTGAGAGAGTCAGTTAGTAAGAGAGAATCAGTGAGAGAGAGTTAGTGAGAGAGAGCGAGCCAGTGAGAGAGAGTTATTTATTGAGAGTTAGTGAATTAGTCAGAGAGAGTTAATTAGTCAGTGAGAGTGACTCAGTCAGTTAGTGATTGAGAGTGGGACAGTCAGTTAGTGATAGATTGAAAGAGTTTGTTAGTGAGATTCTGTCAGTGAGAGTGAGTGATTGAGCCAGTCATTGAGAGTGAGTTAGTTATTGAGATTGAGTGAGTGAGTTTGCCAATGAGAGTTTGTCAGCGAGAGCGATTTACTGATAGTAAGTTTGTGAGAGTGAGTCAGTGAGAGTGAGTCAGTTGGTTATTGAGAGAGAGTGGCAGACTAAGTCAGTGAGAGTGAGTGAATTCGTCTGTGCAAGAGAGTGGGAGAGTCAGTCACTTAGTGAGAGAGAGTGGAACAGTTAGTCAGGTAGTCAGGGCAAATGATAGTCTCGCAGTGAGAGTTTGTCAGTGCGAGTGAGTTAGTGAGAGTCTGTTAGTGAGAGTCTGTCAGTGTGAGTGAGTCAGTGAGATTTTGTCAGTGAGAGTGAGTTAGTGAGAGTGAGTCAGTGCAGTTATTGGCCCTAAGTGATGCTGTTTTTGGCCCTGAGTGATGCTGTTTTTGGCCTTTAGTGATGCTGTGGTGTCACTGAGTAATTTTGTTGTGGCCCTGAGTGATGCTGTGGTGGCGCTGAGTGATGCTGTGGTGGCGCTGAGTGATGTTGTGGTGGCGCAGAATTTGCTGTTGTGGTGCTGATTAATGCTGTGATTATGCCGAGTGCTATTGTTGTGGAAGGCTTTAAATCCAAAGTGGGAGCACACTGCTGATATAACCTTGGACTTTTATCTGAATACAAGCAAAAAAAAACATCTTGCATGTGGCGTGCACTTGGAAATATTTCCATTTTCGATTCACTCATGCATGTCTATGTTTGGAATTTGTCTTAGTTACAAGCATTTGTCCTTGTCCTGTACACCAATAAATAAACCAAATTAAACACGCAGTTGCAATGCAATAGGTCTTGCATTGCTAAAAGTTTGAGCTATAGGCGTTGCATATAATGATGTAAGCTCAAATTTTCAGTAATGCACCATCTATTGCAATGCAAATGCTGGTTTGCTAGTTGTGACCTGCCTGTGTCAGCAATAAACGGAAACCCAGCTGGACACAGCCACATCTCTTTACAGACTCAGCAGACCATTGGGGTAAACAAAGATACAACTTGTAACACTTCACAAGTTAACCAAGTTGATAAGTGTTTCACTTTCTTGAGATGCACAGAGCCCTCTGTGGTGCGAGGAGCGTCATGCCATGCGCTGTGAATGCAGCTGGCAATTAAACGTTTGTCAACAGACCCCTTTCCTAAAAGAAGCAAACATGTACCTTAGAGCATGTTATCAGGGTAGAGTTTGTGCGAACACCGCCCAGACACACGCTAATCATGGCCTTGCTCAATGTACAGCAAGCAGCTTTCAAGTTGTAAGCAGACTCTGAGATGTAAACATGGAGAACAATGTAGTGAATTTGGGATATTTGCACAGAGTTTCGATTTTAAAAGGGTCTTTTGCTCTGTGTGTGCACTGCTCATACAGAGAGAGTTCGGGCAGACGGCGGGGGAGGGTCAGGAATGTCAAGAATTCACAGCTCAACGATAACTACTTTTTGCTCAGTTCAAAAATGGGAGCTGACTGAGGAGGGCTCCTGCTGGGTGGAGAGGAGGAGGGCGGGCAAACATGAAAGATGTCCTTTGGCTGACACACTTTTGCACACAGCCCGAGGGAAGCAGGCTCTGCCGTCGCAGTCTAAATGAAAACTCACTGTCAACTAACACCCCAGGTGGAAAAAACATATAGAAATCCTCACAACCCAAAAGATGGTATCTAAGGCCAGGATCTTCATAGGTCACTTCAAATTGTGTGACGCCCATGAGCGAGACAGTCTTACTACCCGGAAGAAAAATTCTTCCCGATCCAGAAGCGATAGTCCAGAAGTTCCGTACATAGTTCCCCGGTCCCTGTTTATCTATATGGACTGCGGGGAGGGGGCAGAATGTTTTGACTGCTGCGGAAACTAAAGGAGGACTATATTACACAAGTCCTTCAATAAAAAAACAGAAGCGGCGGCCATCTCAGAATGATGTTATTGAGTAGGCCTCGTAACCGCCACTCGAAGAAAATTCAAATGTAAAACAACATATCGGACATGCTATTAGTGTCATAAATATTTATAATTCACGAGTTTGTGAAACATTGTGAAGATGTGGTCTATATTCAAAGTGTACAAAATAAAAATGAAACTAACGTCCTAAACTAAATAGTCAATGTTATCATGAGGGCCGCGAACTGGGACAGGAAATGGGAGCAGGCATTGAAACACACGGCCGTGCGCCCGCGAAAGTGATCGCGATCGCGATCAAACATCACAGCGGCCCCTGCACTGTATCGCTAGGCTGGCCTGGTAGCACTTTTTGGAGCCCTCTCAATAAGTCTCGCAGAGCATCGCTTACGCGATAGCTCAGGCGAGACCTAAATATGACATGCAAAAAATAACTAGGCCCCTACTGAAACTGCAGGCTACCCCCACTATAATAAATTTAAAAAGTCAAATAAAAAAACAAATAAATCCTCATGCATGCCTTCAATCAAACAAGCAAAACCCTTATACAACAGTTTTTTTTAACTTACTTGTGAAATCCAAATAAAAATTATTAAATCCAATGGTATATATACAGCAGACACAAAGAGAGATCATTCCAGCTCCAAATCCAAATAAAAAATGACCAGCAGATGGGCAAAGCACTGGGAGGAGCCTGCTGTCAGGAACAGGAAGTTGAACACTCCGGGGCACTTCCTTCCTGTTGGAAAAAAACATTTTTAAAAAGGACTCTTCGTACAAAAAAACAACGCCAACGGTTCATTTGAGGAGTATTTTTTACTCAAAATCGTCATTTTGGTAAGATTATAATGCTTCTCGAGGAGAGAATCTTCCCCAGATTGCAGCCACTGTAGATCATGCACATTTATGATCGCATATGTCACAAAACATCCGTTGTATGTCGAAGGTGCGGCCGAAAGACGTGTTAGCAACCGCAAAATCTCAGGGGAGGTTGAGGGCAGCTAACAAATCTCATGGCGCTCCCGAACTGCAAGAAAATCTGGTGGATGATCATCTGAAAAGTCAATAGTGAGTGCGCGAAAATACATTTTGAGAGCACCAACAAAAAAAACCTCCGCTCTGTTGCAGAGTGCAGAGTTTATGGGTAACTCTACATTCTCTGCAGAACGCAGAGTTGCGGAATTATGCAAATTCCATGCGTCTTAAGTCCAGGCCTACTCAAAACTCTTTCTACCACACGCACACTGACTCAACCTACCACACACACTGACATCCACTCACACCTGAATTTGGTGAGAGACCCAGTTTCAGGGGACTGGCAGAACAACTTAGATGAGGGAGGCCAATAGGCAACTCTCCTTGTGCAGGTTATAGGAAAAAAGGTCTATATTGTCATATTAACCCATTGCTATCACCACTATGAGTCAGCTATAGCCTTGTGTGCTGATGGAGTTTATGCATGATTAAGGAGTGTGCACAAAGAGTACCAGTCTGGACCACAGAGCCCCACTCTAGGATGCAATTCATAATACATTAGGCTATCAGCGTAGATGCATGGCATTCATGTGTTCCTACACTAAGGAAAAAGAGCCAAAAAGAGCAGGACTTCACTTTATAGGTTGCTCAGGGAAGTGCAGCAGTAAATGCGCTCAGAATATCAGAATTATGCAGAGAACATTCCAGTCCCAATGAGGACATAGTTGTATGGCATCTTCTTTTCAAGATCCCACATTTTGTAAACATCTCTGAAGCACATATCCCAAAAACATCCCCAATTCTGACAAGGGAACTGAGACCATATCCACTACAAAAGCCTGTTTGTGCCTATCTTAGCATTATAACTTAGGTATACATTGACCACACAAGAAGCAAGCAGGCAAGCAAGCAAGCAGGGAAAGCTTTTTTCGGCTGCTTTTTGAAACAGACATAAAAACACATAAAATTCGTAAACATTTCATATTATAGTACAAAATATTAAAAAGCATTAGACATATCACAAGTTATGCAATATAAAAATATTTGCAGCAAATTTTCTAAAACAAGAGCACATGCCTGTAGGAAGAGGATGCCAAAATTACGATTGATCACTTACACAACACAGAATAAGGATTTCCCTGCCCTATTTCTGCCAGGTAGTAACTTATCCAAATTGGGTGGGCAAATCAATAAATCAATCAATCAATCAATCATAGCATTTGTAAAGCACACTACTTACCCGTGAGGGTCTCAAGGCACCGGGGAGGGGGGGGAATGCTGCTACTGCTCAAAAAGCCAGGTCTTGAGGAGTCTTCTGAAGGTCAGCAGGTCTTGGGTCTGCCGTAGGTGCATGGGGAGGGTGTTCCAGGTCTTGGAGGCGAGGTGGGAGAATGATCTTCCGCCGGAGGTCGCTCTTCGGTTGTGGGGGACTGTGGCGAGGGCAAGGTCGGCAGAGAGAAGCTGGCGGGTGGGGGTGTAGAAGCTGAGTTTTCTGTTGAGGTAAGCTGGTCTGGTGTTGTGGAGTGCCTTGTGTGCGTGGGTGAGGAGCTTGAAGGTTATCCTCTTGTTGACGGGGAGCCAGTGCAGGTCTCTCAGGTGGGGTGTGATGTGGCTGCGGCAAGGGATGTCGAGGATCAGGTGTGCAGAGGCGTTCTGAATGTGTTGGAGTCATTTCAGGAGTTTGGCCCGGGGCTCCTGCGTAGAGGGTGTTTCCGTAGTCCAACCTGCTGCTGACGAGGACCTGGGTGACCGTTCTTCTCGTTTCGGTGGGGATCCACTTGAAGATCTTGAGGAGCATGCGGAGGGTGTTGAAGCAGGAGGAAGACACGGCGTTGACCTGCTTTGTCATGGAGAGAGTGGAGTCAAGGATGACCCCTAGGTTGCGTACGTGGTTGGTGGGTGTTGGAGCTGTTCCCAGTGCGGTCTGCCACCAGGAGTCAACCCAGGCCAAGGGGGTGGTTCCGAGGATGAAGACCTCCGTCTTGTCCGAGTTCAGCTTCAGTCGGCTGTTCTTCATCCACTCGGTGACGGCTTTCATTCCTTCGTGGAGGTTGGTTTTGGCGGTGTGGGGGTCCTTGGTGAGGGAGAGGATGAGCTGGGTGTCATCGGCATAAGAGATGATGTTGAGGTCGTGCAGTCGGGCGACGTGGGTGAGTGGTGCCATGTAGATGTTAAACAGCATTGGGCTGAGGGATGAGCCCTGGGGTATGCCGCAGAAGATCTTGGTGGCATCGGAGCGGAAGGGGGGGGGGCGGATGCTCTGTGTTCTGCCAGAGAGGAAGGAGGTGGTCCAGTCCAGGGCCTTCTCTTGGATCCCGGTGTCGTGGAGGCGTGTGCCTAGTGTGCGGTGGCAGACCGTGTTGAAGGTGGCTGACAGGTCCAGGAGGATGAGGGCCGCGGTTTCTCCGTTGTCTAGCAGGGTCCTGATGTCATTGGTGGCGGCGATGAGGGCAGTTTCGGTGAGGTGTTTGCTGCGGAACCCGGACTTTGACGGGTCCAGGATGCTGTTTTCCTCGAGGTAGCTCGTCAGTTGTTTGTTGATGGTCTTCTCGATGACTTTCGCCGGGAACGGGAGCAGGGAGATGGGCCAGAAGTTCTTGAGGTCCTTGGGGTCCGCCTTGGGTTTCTTGAGTAAGGCTTTGATCTCGGCGTGCTTCCCGCACTCCGGGAAGGTTGCTGTCTCGAAGGAAATGTTGATGGCTTTACGTACCTTGCACTGTAATAATTATGCTAACGCAGAGAAGTTGGGCCTCATTTGCTAACCCCCCTGCTTCAGACTTTTGTTAGTATGCTAGAGGAATAAAAGAGTTAGGTTTAGTTTCAATTCACAATGACATTGCAACCCAATTGGCCATACAGTGAAGCTCAGAGTTGATAAGTAAGATTAAGTATGGATTAGTTACAAATTCAAAGCCAAAGTAATATAAATGAGTCTCAGAAATATAATATAGCAGTTCAAAATTATCAAAGGAAAGCCAAAACTGCGTACAAAGTTTATCCTCAATAGCAAGTAACAGATTAGGACTTCAATAGCAATCGTGTAAAGGATAAGTAAGACAATCTGATGGTGAGATTGGAAGTTGCAGTCCTCCTGTCTATAAGAGGGTTTCTAATTTCTCCAACTAACCTACACTAAAAATGCTAAATAACACCCCACTTTTATCTAATAAAATAGAAAGGTGTTAGCATAGGAGAAGACCTGTAGAGTGTCTCTAAAGCAGAATATCACATAGCATGAAACCATGCAATGAGAATAGCGCATAGGACTCTGTACCTCTTCTAGTCTGCGAGGAATCTAAACAAAGAATATTCTCTAGTTATACCCACAAAAGACCCTTCTGGAACAGTGTCAAAGATCCATTAGTGGCCACCTTCAACAATACTCTTTGGCAGACACACTCGTAATTCTTCTTTTGTGATCCACATATTCGAAGTGACCTTGGATTCCATCATTCCACACAGACAGTAGTCCTCCCTTCTGCTTGTTAATTTTTATCACCCTCAACTCCCTGCACACTTCCCTATCTTTTTACCACAATGTGCATGTCTCCTTTCATTAGATCATGCACCAGGCACCTGCAGAGGGAAGAACAACATGCACCCAAAAAAACGCATTCACATTGAAGGTTACACATTGCGAAATCCAACTACTTACAGCCTTCAGTCAAGTTAGCGAAGCTAAGATTTCAATACACGTTGTAAATGAGTGAAAGCAAATACATAGTACATAGACAGTAATGTTTTAAGTGTGAAATGCAACTCTGATAGATACATGTGCCATTATACAGTAAATACAGAATAACTTTAAATAAATGCGTGAATACATATAGATTAATCAATATTATTGAAATGCACCCGTGTAACTAAGTTTGAGAACTGTAATTTGTTGTTACTGTAAAAGAAGCATTAGTGCACACACAAATATAAATGTTGAGGTTACATGGTAAATGCACTTTCTATATGGCTTTTAAGTGCACTTCACTTCATTAGTCACACCATACCACATGATTAGATAAGGCCCTTAATAAACATATATGTGTCCTAATCAATAATAATGAGGATGGAGCCAAAATTACCTTGCTCCAATGACATGGACTATTAGAGTGTTATTAACCATTCCAATGTGCGCTAAGTGGAATTGGGCCAAATTGCTCACCCAGGGCCCGATTCCTATAGGTAAACGTAGACCTGAAGTCTCGGTTTAGACCTGTAGTTAAGGGCACAATTCACAAAGGTAAACTTAGACTTCAGGTCTAAGTTTACCTTTGTGAATTGGGCCCTAGGTAATCGCGAAACTCCATGCAGGCCATAGTTACTGGCTATTCATTATGAGCTTGGAAATGTGCAATTTTCAGGCCTTTCATAGTCAGGGCCTGAGTCTGAACCAAGGCCCAGCAGGCTCCTCGTCTCTTACATGCAGTTGTGGGACACTCTAAAGTTATACCTCCTTTCTTAGTAATCTGGAACATACACGACCCATGCACCAAGAATTTTACAAAGAGGCATGCATTGTACTTTTCCTTTATGCAAACTTAGCAATAAGACATTTTCTATATGTTCTGACTGGCCATTGCTTGTGAAAGGCAAAGAGAAACAAAGGTGACTCAATGACATTGCACTGTCCCCACAGCAAGACTCTCTCCTCAGAGACACTAGTCTATTGGTGAATGCTGCATCCATTTCAAGGAACTGTCTGTCACAGAATTATAATGAGATACACAGCTCAGCCTTGGTGACTTGAGGAATTAGTGTTATCAGATGTCTCAACTAATCTGCTAGATCAGATCATGTAAAAGACATGATTGCTGTGCAATCTTGCACTTCTACCGGGCATTTAATCCAGTCCCAGAATAAACATTATTCTGGATTCATGTTTAGATTCACTGAAGTTAAAAAAGCTTTTATTTTCCAGTGGTTTCTTGATTTTGTGATGAGAACCATTGATACAAAGCTGAAGAGGGCCTTAAAGATAATCTTGAAAGGTGCACCTAACTGCGAGCCACAGATTATAAACACAGAACACTGAGAGCTCTATCTATTTTTTTTTTTTAAACATTTTTTATTTGTGTTCATCTTCATCGCATCATCATCATATTTCTACATACGTTACAGAGTTACTAGCTGCCCACTGTCCATTAATTTCAGTACTGCTGTCTATTTCAAGCATAGTATTACTTAGTGTTATCCGGACAGTCATTTGCAGTTTTCCGTAGCATACCAACAATTAATACATAATGATACAAGTGTTGTTCGTCCCTCCCCAACGATGTAGCAACTTCCCCATCCCACCCGTATCCCACCCTCCAGTGTGCTCCAACTCAGTGTACAATTCCCAATATAATCTGTTCTATAGGTGTTATGCCTAAAATGTGCCATCTCTGTGGAATGCCCTCCATCCCCATGTTGCCTGCTAATCTCCACTTCCATAGCGCCACCAATCACAGTGTCCCTCCCACGATCCCCAGTGGTCAGTGGTCTAGGGGAGGATTTGGTTCTTCCTCCAGGTCTCCATTGGGCCTGCGCAGCACCTCGACCAGCGCCTCCCAGGCGTGCGCCGTTTCCAACATCGTTTCCTTCTGCACCCTATGCGCCAGCCGTAGCTTAATCACGCTTTCACTTGCTGCCCACTTAAGAAGTTCATGCTTCCATCTCTGCGCCCTAGGTTCCTGGTTGTGTTTCTAATGACTGGTTATCTCCCTTTTTGCTAATAGCAGTCCCAGATTTATGAATTTGCTAGTCACTTTGTTGTGTTTTGTGTGCGGAAACCAATGCAATAAACTCACCCCCATGACCTTGTCAAGTTTTCGTTCTGTAACCAACTCCAATGCAGTAATTACTTCTCCCCAATATGCTGTCAGACTCGGGCAGGACCACAGCATATGCTGAAAGTCCGCACTCTCTGTTCCACATCTAGGGCAGCTAGCGGTTTCTACATTAAAGATCTGCTTAATATGCTTCGGGGTCATATATGCCCTGTGTAACA
This sequence comes from Triturus cristatus, assembly GCF_964204655.1. Taxonomy (NCBI): domain Eukaryota; kingdom Metazoa; phylum Chordata; class Amphibia; order Caudata; family Salamandridae; genus Triturus; species Triturus cristatus. The sequence goes on from NC_140593.1 coordinate 905,456,233, forward strand.
CATAAAAGTGTATTAGTTGAAACCTAGCGTTCTGTGTACTCTTCCATGCTCTTTCCACTAGTTTAGGCCAAGTAGTGTCCGGGATATCCCTCCCCAAGTCTTGCTCCCACTTCCCCTTTAGGCGATCCAGCAGTTTCCTCCCTTCCTGTTCCATTCTCCTATTAAGGCATGTGATGGCCTTAAACGTGCCGGCCGCCATAGCTACATATTGACAGGTTAAAGACGTCTCTGGTTCCGTCAGTCCTGTCGTCCACCTGCGTTGGATAGCTGCTACTAGCGCCGCATGCAATAAATAGTGTCCCCGCGGCAGGTCATATCTGTCTTGTAAAATCGAGAATGGCAATAAGGCCCCATCTTTATAGAGGTCGCCCACCATAAATAACCCCTGCTCCTCCCAATCTCCCAGTGCTGACCAGTCTCCCCCGTGGGGTAACGCTGTGCATGCCCCTATTGGGATCTTGGGCATGTAGGGGCACTCCACGCCATGCTTTATATGACTCCTGACCCAGCAACGCTGCAGCGTTCTCTCTTCATTCGTAATGGTGTCTCTGCGCAGCTTCTGTCCCAGCAAGATAGAGGAGAGCACATGCCGCGGTATCCAGCAGTTGTTGCTTGGATATGGCCCTCAAAACGTCGACGCCACTGCCTGCATGAGCCATTGGAGCTGTGCTGCCAGATAGTATCTCTCAAAGTCAGGCACTGCCCAACCTCCCGCCGCCCTGGGACGCATCATTGTATCCAGAGCAACGCGTCACCTACCATTCCCCCACAAGAATTCTCCCACCATCGTTTTTAGCTGCCGGAACAGCGCTCCAGGTATCCATATTGGGAGAGTCCTAAAATAGTAGAGCAATCTCGGCAACACTACCATTTTTAACAGTGCCACCCGACCTGCTACTGACATCTTCAGGGTAGTCCAAAACTCCATTCTCCCCTTGATTCCTCGGATCACTCGACTAATGTTGCCTTCCAGGAGCCCGTCCTGGGAATGATAAATGAACGTTCCCAAATAGGGCAGGCACTGTGCCTCCCATCGGACCCCCTGCACCCGGTCTAGTGCTGGCAGGTTCGGTCTCACCGGGAATAAACAGGTCTTCGTCCAGTTGACACGCAGCCCCGATATATTCCCATATTCGGTCAGCAATTGTTGCGCCGCTGTTAAATCCTCCTCAACATCCTCCAAAAGCATTAATAAATCATCTGCATACAGAGAGATGTATTGCACCTCCGCCCGCAGTGCTAAGCCCCGGTAATGCTCTCCCGTGCGCGCTAGCATGGCTAATGGTTCTATTACTATTGCAAACAGCAGCGGGGAGAGAGAGCAGCCCTGTCTTGTCCCTCGCTCTACCTTACATACCCGAGAGATTGTCACGCCCGTTCGCACTCTAGCCGTGGCCTCTGTATAAACCCCCCCTGATCCCCGTGGACTAAGGATGTCATATAAGGGAGCAGTCGCGTCGCTAGTATCCTGCGGAATATTTTATAGTCCGCTGTTAACATTGTCAGCGGCCTGTACGCTGCTAACTCAAGGGGGTCCTTGCCTGGTTTTAAAATGGGAATTATAATGGCCTCCCGGGTTGTGGTTGGCAGTGTCCCCGCCGTCCAGGCATGTTTATACAGCGCTTGTAGCCGAGGCGCCAATATATCTACAAAAGTAGCGTAAATCTCTATTGGTAGCCCATCAACTCCCGGGGTCTTATTTCGGGCCATGTGCTTAATTGGTTACCGGATTTCGCCTAAAGATATCTCTTGTCCCAATGCTAGTGATTGTTCCTCCTCCAGCTGAGGCCAAACCAGCCCACCAAAGTAACGCTCCATATCTTCGTCATCCGCTGCCCCCATGCTATGATACAACGTTGCATAATAGCGCGCAAACATATTGTTTATTCCCTGTTGGGTATATTCCATCGTAGCTGCTGATGTTCGAAGCCCCAAGATTGGCGCTCCTCTATTGTCAGGAGCAACAAGCCGCGCTAAAAGCGTTCCCGTTTTGTCCCCCTCGTCATGCATCCTCGCATTATATGCCTTATAATCAAACGCCCTAAGCCTCTCAACTTGCCGCGCTACCTCCTCCTTCGCTCCCAGCACCTCTTTCTGATCCCTCTCCAATGTATGACTTCGCCTTTCTGCTTCTCGCAAGCGCTCGTCAGCCCTATGTATATCATCTAGCAAGGTTTTCCGTACCCCCACCGCCTTAGAGATACATATCCCCCGGACCACTGACTTGAATGCATCCCATTCTATCGCTACTGTTGCCGCTGTGTTTTCATTTTCATTAAAATAGTGGGTAATCCCCTGCTGGAGCTCCTCCCGGAACACCGGGTCTTCTAGTATTTCAGGGCGCAATCTCCAAGTTGGAATCAACGCCCGCACTTTGTGCCATTCCAAGTGGATCAACAGGGGGTTATGATCTGACAATGTTTTGGCCAAGTATTCACTGTGTTGCACTTTAATACAGACATCAGACGTTCCCAGCATCGCATCCAATCGAACATGCAAATCATGCAGACCAGAATAATACGAATAATCTCGCTCTTGCTAGTGCTGCTCCCGCCCTACATCAACTAAATTCCAATTTGACTGCCATCTCCGCCTCTTATCTGCAAGTCTCGCGCTCACCGACTCAGGCAATGGTGGGTGAGATCTGTCTATAGTTACATCCAGCACAGAATTGAAATCGCCCCCCAAGAGCAGCAACCCGGCGCGTATGCAGCCATGGCCCCAGACAGGCGGTCAAAGAAGCTTCCCTGTTCGACATTTGGAGCGTATATATTCCCTATCATAACATCTACCACGTTCAGGCGTCCCACCAGCAGGACATAGCGCCCTTCAGGGTCAATCATCTTATGCGTTAATTGGAATGGCACCCCCGCCCTGATCCACACTAACGTACCTCTAGCGTATGCCGAATAAGTAGTGTAATATACCTGCCCTCGCCATCTGCGCTGGAGCGCCTTACCCTCTGTTAGCGTGAGGTGAGTTTCTTGTAAGAAAGCAACGTGTGTTCCCCTGCGCACCAAGTAGGCATGCACCTGATGGCGTCTGGCCATAGTGTGGAGTCCACGGACATTCCAGGTTATGCACTTAAAGGCAGAGATAGAGGTCATTTTCTCATCACCCATCCCCATCCATCTGCAGCATCATCTGGAGCACACTGGTTCCCCATTGATATCCCTGAACAAAACTAAGCACACCCCAAATCCCCCTCCCCAGGACAGATGCCCCAAACTGAACACCCATCCAAACTAATGAAATAACCACAGTGCCCAGACTCCCGAGGAATCTCAAACACCCTATAACAATGGGGGTAGGCACAAAGGTCCAGAGAGGCCGAGTCTGCCCCGCGCCCACCGACACCCAGCCTTTAGTAAACTATGTCCTCCCCATCAAGCCATATACAGACCAGTGAAGCAGGAGTCAGCTTCAAACACCCAGGAGTGACCAATCACAAGTCCACCAGCTCATCTGCCGTGCCCGCCGTCACATGCGGCAGCCGCACACTGTCCGCCTGTGAAGCATCTGTGTACGATCCTTCTGTGCCCAGCTCCGAGTCCCCTTTTTCGCTCTGCGAATCCATCCCTTTCCTGGAGAGCGTCGCTACTGCCTCTACCGCTGCCGATCTCTCCTTTTCCGCTTGCCGCAACGTCGGCCATGGAGATTCCGTTCGTCGTTTCCAGTATCGCCGTGTTCGTCTAGGTTTAGGTTGTGCCGGAGTCGTCCTTCCGTCTTGAGCTAAATTCTCGGCTCTGGCCTTATAACGCTCCAGCCAGTCCCACGCATCCTCCGGGCTGCTGTGAAAGTAGGATTTGTCGTCTAACAGGATTTTTAAATTCGCTGGGTACATTAGGGCATACTGCAGTCCTTCCTCACGCAGTGCCTTTTTGACCACCAGATATGACGCCCTTTTGCGTTGTACTTCCCATGTATAATCCGGGAATATTGTTACAGAGGCATTGTCCACTTTGTACGGTCCCTTCATGCGCTCCTGGGCCAATAGCCAGTCTCTATCTTTATAATGCAGCAATTTAGCAATCACTGGTCTGGGTGGGCGTCCCGGTGCTAGCGGTCTCGCCGGTACTCTATGTGCTCTTTCCAGCGTATAAAAGGGGGTCAGGCCTTCCGGGGCTACTACAGTTCTCAGCCAGGTATCCAAGTAGTCCAGCATGCTCTTTCCCTCCACTCCCTCCGGCAAACCTACCACGCGAATGTTACTTCGCCAATTTCTCCCTTCTGCATCCTCCGCTCTCTGTTCCAGTAGATGTAGCCGACTCTGTATTTCTTTAATTTGGGCCGTTAACTTCTTGGTAGCCGGTTCCATGCCTTCTAGGGCAGTTTCAGCAGTTTTCACTCTTTCGGCCAGCTTAATGTGATCCGCTCTGAGTAGCCCCAAGCTCTGCGTCACCTGTGCTATATCCGCATGTAGTGTATCTCGCGTGGCTGCTATAGCTTGCAGGATCTGGTCGACTTGCTGTTGCGGGAGGCCGTCAGATGATGGTTGCTTCATTACCTGCGCTGCCAACCGGCTCGCCTCCTTGTCCCGGGCCGGCTGCGCGCCGCCCTGCTTGAGTCGGGTTTTCCCCATCAAGCCCGTGGCAATCCTGTCTCGCTGTGACGCCCCAATAATTAACGTGATCCTGTAGTTATTGGGCCTTTTCGTAGTGATCTAACTCGCACACTCCTGGTATTAGTTGTAGTTTCCAACGCGTCTGCACGTTCCACTGAAGCCCCAGGGCCCCTCCACGCCACCGGTGCAATCCCTGTGCGTGCAACCCACTTTTCCTCTTATTTATGTCCAGACCCAGTCATCGCCGTCCGGTCATCAGGCGGTTCTCACTCAGGACTAATCACTCTGCGTGGCTCAATGTCCTAGGTCTAGCCATCCCCGTCTGCGCTATTCTCAATAGGAGTACCGCCGGGTTCCGCTGAGCTGTCTGGGCCCAGGCAGCAGCATTTCACAGCTCCCTATCGAACGTTTCCAAGTCCTTCAGGGCTTCATCATGCTGCCAGCGCCATATTCTTTCACGCGGGGTCAGGCTCTGGTCAGGGTCTCCAGTGCAACAAAGGTTCCACACTACTACTCGGTGAGAGGTATTCCGAACCAGGACTCCTCCCTTACTGTCTGTATTTTCAACCTCTTCTCCGCCGCTGCCACCCTCCAGGCAGCCGTGACGCAGGCTCCCCCTTGTCGGCTGCCGCGTCTATCCCCAGGGCCAGAGGGGAAGAGGAAGAGCTCCGTATAGGGCCTCCGCAATCTTCAGCTCAGTCACCAGAATATGCCGATCAGGCACCTCTCGAAGCCATCTCCCCCCACATAACACTGACCACCACAATTGGCCCTTCCATCCAGCGCCGGAGCCCGAGCCGCCTCAGCTATCAGTTGTCCAGCTTCCGCCGTAGTCTTGCGCTCTACGCCCGATCTCCTCGCGGCTCCCGCTGCCGTCTGAATGCTCCCTCTCAGTGGCGCATCGAATACCCTCAGCTCTAGCGCGGCTCTCATCCAGTGCCGCCCACAGCCCCTGTCGACCTTGGACGCGTGGTAGCAACGGCCGCCAGATCAGGCCCCGAGAAGCGCCGCAGCTGCCATCTTGTCTCCTCTCGGAGGAGCGTCGCAGTCCTCGGCAGATGTCTGCTCCACAGTCCCTGGCAACACTCTATCAAACAAACATCAGTGTACTCCCCGATTCAAGGCCAGTCCAGCGCACTTATGCACGCTGTTAAGGGGTGCTGTTTTTGGCTCTTATTTCAGGATTTACGGCTGGGCCCCAGCGGAGCAGCAGGCTCACACGTCCGCCTGCATTCGAGCCCTGGCCACGCCCCTAAAATACCACAACCATGAGATACATTTACCTCTAAAAGAAAATCTCCACATTACCCCCAGGTCCCTCCTGTCCTCGTCCCATTCCATAAATAGGTGAAGATGACCATCTCTGCAACAGAAAAAAAGAACAGGAGCATGCTGGGATACCTAACCCACTCTCTCCCACTGGGAGTACATAAGCGGTACCGGCCCAGCATGCAGCCTGTTCTTTTTTTCTGTCTTCTGACAGAATGGAACGTGTTTGGGCTTACCTGATGGATTCTTCGCTGGACGTCTCGTCGGGGCTGATGGGCTGTCCTCGCCATCCTCTTTCTGTGTTCTCCAGGCCTGCCGGGCTTGCCAGGAGCCGCGTTGATTGCCACCCGGCCCTTTGCGGCTGGGGCGCCATTCCTCACGGTCTCTTCTGGGTTGAGGTGTGCATCTCCTTGTGGCTTGGCCGGTCTGAGGGACACGCTGCTGCGGCTGTTTGACGTGTCCTGGGGCTCTGCTGGGCGATGCTCCTGGGCGCCCTGCCTGGCGTTTGGTGTCCTGCCGACCTCCTCTTCTTCCTGGTGCCCCTGATGCTCAGTTGGGTCGATCCAGGGGCTGGCCTTGCTGTGGCCTCGGAGGCCGTTTCTGGCGGGCTTCTCCACCTGGCGCTGGTTTCCTGGTGCGTGCCTGGGCTGGCTGATGGGGGGGCAGTGAGCTTGTGGTGCGCTCTTCCTGCCCCCTTGGTGAGTACGGCGTAGCGGTTCCCTTTATTTCTCCATTGTGGGTGACTGTGGCCTTATGGTTGGGGTGTCTGTCTCTTGCTCTGCAGGTTCCCTTTCGACTCCTGGTGCTTCTACGGTTGCGTCGACTGTCTTGGCCTCCAGCCATGCCTCCCTGTGTCCCCCTGATCTTGTATGCTTTCGATGGTTGGCGGGGTCGGGTCTGGTTCTTTCCTGGTCGGGTGTTCGCCTGGATGTTCCTGGTTCGGTGGGCTTTTGAGCTTTCGCTGGGGTTCGCTTGCGGCACTGGCTGGTGTGTCTTCGCCCTTGCCCTTTTTGGGTGTTTGGGTTGATGCCTGGTGGTCCTTCTGGTCGCTGCCGCGCTGTGCACCTGGACCTCTAGGGGTTGCCGGGGTTTGGTCCCGGGGCCTCCTACTTGAGCTTCTTGCGCTCTGCCGTTGTGCTGGGTTTGGCTGGTCTCCCTGAGACCTTGCCATGTGGGTTTCTTGCTTTCTTTCTGTTTCTGTTGGGTCCTGTCGTCCTCAGGTCTCTCCAGGTGCTGGTGGATTCCTGTTGGGGCTTCTCTTTGCTGGCTCCTGTTCCTGCGTGCTGGCCCTCTATGCTTTGCTGGTTGCTTGAGGTGTGGATCCGTTTACTATCTCGGTCCGGGGCCCTTGGTGTCTTAGGCCTGGTTCTCTGCCTACGCTGCCCCCTGCTCCCGGGTTCCTGGCTGTCCTTCGGCATCTTCGGCTGCCTGCGATGTCAGCTCCCCTGCCTTCGCTGTCCTGTCTTTGGCCATGGTTTCCCCTGGGGCTCTGCCCTTTTATGGGGGTTTCTGCCTGGGGTGGGGGTCCTTCGGGGCTTTCTCCATGGGTTGTGTGTTCCCTGGCCTTCTGGCTTTTTTCTTACTCGGCGCTTGTTGCTGGTTGGCGTCTGGGCTGGGGGTCGGTCCCTGTGGAACTGCTGTTGGCCTGTCCCCTTGGTGCATGCCGCCTGGCGGTTTCTTGCTTGCTGTGCTCTCCTGCTGTGCTGGCCTGCGGCCTTGGCTTCTGTTGCTCCCGCTTCCCGCCCTGTGGTTTGGCCGGGTCGGCCATGGTTCCTCCCTGCGGTGGTGTCTCCTTGCTGGGCTGTGGTTCCTTTTGGGCGGTCTCTCCCGGGGTTTGTTGGCTTCTCCTTGTGGCCTCTTTGCTCTGAGCTCTGGGCCTCCGGCCATCCTGCCCTGCGGGCTTCTGTTGTCCCTGATCGGCCCTGGTTGGTGCCTGGTTTGGGGTACGCCTGGGTTTGCCTGTTGCTGTGGCCTGTTCTGGTCGTCCCTGGCTGCTTGTCAGGCATTTTGCCCTTTTTTGGGTCCTGGTGCCTTGCAGTTCTTGGGCTTCCTTCGGCTGCCTGCAGCCCTTCTGCCCGTTGGATCCTGTCCTTCTGTGGGTTCAGGCCTGGTGCCTGCCTGTGTGGGTGCCTGCCTGCGGTTTTCGCTGTTGGGCGCTTCTTGCGCCCTTCCAGGTGATTTTGCTTGCCCCGTGTCTGCCTTCCGCTGGTACGCTGGGTTCTCACCCTTGTTTTCCATGGGTGGGGGGGGTCTGTTGTGCCCTTCCTCTGTTCTGGTGGGCCCTTGGCCTTGTTGGGCTGTTGGCTCCGGTGCGGTGCTGGTTGTGGCCCTGGTGGGTTCTGGCTGGAGTTGGGTTTGCTTCTCGCCTGCTTCCGGGTTGCTGGGATTTGGTTTCTGGTTGTGGTTTCCTTCTCCCCTCTTGTGTTTTCCTTGATGGCTTGTTGAGGTTTGGGCTTGCCTTCTCTCCTGCCACTCCATTTGCCTCCTATGGTGGCAGGGTGTTGTTGGTCTTCCTTGGCCTCTGCCTTGAATGGCCCCTTGTTTTTTGGGTGCCCTGCCCTGTTTGCTATGCCCTTTCCCTGCTTGTGTCTGTTTGTGCCGCTTTGCTGCTTCCCGCTCCTCTTGTTCCGCTTTGGGTTGTGGTTGGCTTTGCCTCGGGTCTGGGGCTCTTGCCTTTTCCCTTTGGGGGCCTGTCATTGAGCCTGTGCTCCAGCGTGGGCTGATTTCGGCCTGTGATGTCTGTGACCCTTGCTCTCTTGTTGGCACTGGGGTGTTCCTTCTCCTCTTGTTTGGGTCTGTTCCCGCTCCCCTGTTGGGTGGTGCTGTCAGGTTCCACCAGAGAAGACACTGAAGGTACCGCGAAAAGGGCCTCGGAAGTGTTCCGGACTACATTACCCATGATCCTAAGCGGGGACCGCGTTGATGACGTCATCGCGTACCCGGAAGGAAGTCTTAACATCTCCTCCGCGGAAGCAGCAGGTGCCGGTTACTCTTGCCGCTGAGACGCCGAAGTCGATAGAGGTCTGGTAAGGGTGCAATTGCACAGAATTTCCTTGTTCTAAATTCCGTGTTGCTCAGTGGATGCGGCACTTCTTGACGTTCTGATGTTAATCTGCTCCTGTCCCGTTGGCTGAGCTTAGTACCAGGTTCGTGCGGGAGAGCAGAACGAACCCCGTTCGTTTTGTTGTTGTAAGCAAGCTGATTGTTGGGTTTCTCGTGACACAGTAGGGCGGCGGCTGCCTTCCCTAACTCTTGAAGCGCTCTCTCCTAGTTGGTGAGTCTGAAACATTGCACTGAGAACGTGTGGATGTTGAGGCACAAGCCGCGTTTTTGAAAGGCTCGTTTTTTCCTGGTCAATCCTTTACGAGCGCACTATCGTGGATCTTCCTTTTAATCCCTTTGCAAGGAGGACATTGAAAGTGCATTATGACACGATACTGTAGTGAGATGAAACTATCCCATGTATAGAAATTGACAACAAACAGTTTGTTCTTTAAGGTCTGAGACGTATCAGACACCTTGGATACTTATTCCGCTATCTAAAACTTGACTACTGAGGAGTTGTGTTATTACCCATTCCTGATGTGAAGGATCTTCGTGTTTTTTCACCATATGTTTATGTGCCTATGCATTGGGCCTTCTTTGTGTTATGTCACTACAGGGGAACCTGAATTCACTCAAGTCAGCACTGCACCCCTGTAAAGCCACGCACTACATATCCTTGGGTAGGTGTTAGCACCTGATAAAAAGAGAGAGGTTGGTGAGTTAGTGCGCTCTTGGTGTTAACGTGTTGCTTCATTCATAGATGTGTGTGGAGCCATAATAACTACTATATGCTGACTAGAACACGGAGGAATTTTTCTTTACAGGTACATAGATAGAGCAATATATATCTGTAGACTTATCGTAGGTTCCTGTTTGCGTGTATTCACAGTGCCTTACCTGGTTGTTATTCTTTGCAGGTCTCCCTCCTCGCGGTTCCCATCCTTCCTTCCCCTGCTTCATCACTCCATTGACTCTGTAATACTAAACCAGACTCTGGTGGTATTAAGAGGTGGACCATAAAGAGCAACATATGACCCTGAGGATCCAAGGCTGCGACAGAGTAACCGGCCTACGTATTAATATCCTCCCGGTCGCAAGTTGAATATGGCCACTTTGGAAGATGTCATGGCTGCGCTAGCTGTAGTGGAGACAGAACTCAAGGCCTCTAGGGCCGAGACCACAGCCTTGCAGGCAGTATTGGATAGAATGCAAAGGAACCCTTTTAATGCAGGCACAGTGCAGGCACACACAACACCTATGGTAGTAGAGATACCTACACCCATTACACTGGACACTCCAGAGAGATTCCATGGGGAGAGCAGTAAGGTACAGGTATTCCTGACGCAGGTGATGCTGCACTTCTCCTGCAAGATGAAGGCCTTCACGACCAACCACACTAGGGTAGCGTTTCTCATTTCATACTTGGCTGGGGATGGTGCACAATGGGCAGTGCCTTTAGTGAAAAGAGACGACCCATTATTATACGATTGGGATTCCTTTATCAGGGAATTTGAAAAGACTTTCAACCACAGATCGGCTACACTCTCAGCTGACAGGGATTTTCTAGAGCTAAGACAAGGGAACCGGGACCTCATCGCGTATCTCAACGACTTTCGCAGACTAATTACTGAAACAGAGTGGCCCGAGGTGAAACAGGCCGCTATCTTCCATCAAGGGCTGAGAGAGGAGATGAAAGATATCTTGGCGCAAATAGACCCCCAGCCAGCGTCATGTGAGGAGCTGATAAGTCTGGTGTTAAGACTGGATCATCGGCTCAATGAACGCAAAGGAGAACACAAAACTTGAGAGCGTATGCCCGCTCGGTTTGAGATACCCATCAACCAGAGGGTCAGTCAGCCTCCAAGGCCGAACCCATGGAAATAGGAGCGGTGCGTTCAGCGCTTACTATAGAGGAGAGAGAGTATAGAAGGAAGAAAGGATTATGTATTTATTGCGGCAAAAAAGGCCATTTCATCAGAGTGCCTCCTGAGATCGAAGTATCCTCGTCCAGAACAGAGAAAGATGTTGCTGGTAGCCTCCACATTATCAGCGGGAAGCAAAAGAGCTTGATGATGACCAAAGGGACTCCTTCAAGCCATGCCTACATCCCTTCATTAGACAAGGACCCTCTTTGTAAAACAGATCACTTCTTCTTGGACATAAGTTTCCTGATCCAGGACAAATGATATCCTGTGCAAGCCATGCTGGATTCTGGAGCAACGGGTTGCTTTATCGATCGTGAACAAGCCATCGCCCTGGGACTCAAATTACAAGAGAAAGATCTTCCAGAAGCAGTGTATGCGGTGGATGGAAGACGTTTGGATGCTGGCCCCATTCGTTTCTGCACCAATGACCTGGATGTTCTACACGGCAAGAACCATAAAGAAAGGCTGGTATTCAACGTCATAAAGGCTCCTCAGTATGGAGTCATTCTGGGATTACCTTGGCTGAGAAAAACACAATCCCCAGGTGGATTGGGTGGAAAAAACCCTTTCTTCCACATCGGAGTGTTGCATCCAGCACTGTATTCAAGCAAGAAGCAACCAGGCAACAACATTGTCTGGAAGACATCATATCGCCACAGCGGCTGAACATCCGGTGTCGTTACCTGACGAATACAAAGAGTTTGCAGACGTCTTCAACGAGACAATGGCGGAAACACTACCCCCACACAGGCAATACGATTGTCAAATAGACCTGCTACCAGGGGCTGTCATACCATCAGGGAGAGTGTATGCTTTGACTGAGCCCGAGAACCTCCAAATCCATGAATATCTGGACAAATACTTGGCCTTGGGCTTCATTCGGGTCTCAAAATCGCCTGCGGCCTCTCTGCTATTTTTTATACCTAAGACCAACAGAGTGTTACGCGCATGTGTAGACTTTCGTTCACTCAACGCCATTACGGTGAAAAATCGATACCTGTTACCCCTCATTAATGTCCTACTTGAGCAGGTAAAAAAGGCAGTCATCTACACCTGTTTGGATTTAAAAGTAGCCTACCATCTGGTGAGGATGCGACAGGGCGACGAGTGGAAGACAGCATTCAAAACATGCTACGGCCTATACGAATACCTGGTGATGCCTTTCGGCTTCTGCAATGCGCCAGCGGCCTTCCAATACTTCCTCAATTACGTGCTGAGAGAGTATCGTGACCAATTCGTGGTGGTGTACATAGACGATATCTTGATTTACTCGTCCAACACAGAGATTCATGGATCACATGTACGCACCATTCTACAAACACTGCGAAACCATCAGCTGCACTATAAAATCAGCAAGTGTGAGTTCAGCGTCACCACCGTGGAATTTCGCGGGGTAATGTTGATGCCTTGGGGGCAAGAAATGTCCGAACGAAAGGTACAGGCAGTAAAAGAATGGCCTACTCCCAGGACGGTTCGCGATATCCAATACTTCCTGGGCTTCGCTAACTTCTACTGCAGGTTCATCGATCATTTTTCCAAGCTGGCCGCTCCACTCACGCGCTTACTACAAAAGAAGGTGGTTTTTCATTGGACGGAGGAAGCTCAACAAGGTTTCGAGGCATTAAAAAATGCTTTTGTATCCGCCCCGGTGCTACGACATGCTGATCCAGATCAGCCATATATTGTGGAGGCAGACGCATCCGAATATGCAGTGGGGGCTGTGCTTTCCCAACGCCACCTAGCTACCGGTCAACTACATCCAGTGGCTTTTATGTCCAGGAAACTTAATCCCGCAGAGCGCAACTATACCATAGAGGAGAAGGAGCTGCTGGCTACCAGGAATGCGTTCCAGGAGTGGAGACAGTACCTAATGGGAACCAAACACATAGTCACCATTTTTATGGATCACCGCAACCTGCAGTTTATGACAGCAGCCAGGCACCTAACACCCCGACAGGTGCGTTGGATGCTGTTTTTTGCTGAGTACAATTTCCTTGTGACGTTTCGCCCTGGGAGCGAAAACAAAAAAGCTGACGCCTTGAGTCGCCAGACTACCCCGATTACTCCTGACATCCTTCCCGAAAATGACATTGTGGATCCCCGGAATGTGATATGTGCCACGGTCACAGAAAAGTTCCTTAGGAGCATCACCCATAACATAAAGCTTGACAAATGGAAGGAGTGGTTGGGGAAGAACAAAGACTGGACTGTGAAGGATGGAATTCCAGTGCGTGGTAACCAGTTGTTGTTGCCTATCTCTGCATTACAAAAACAGGTGTTCAGCTGGTGTCAAACCTTACCCAGTGCAGGACACAACGGCATCGAGAAGACTACTGAAAGGGTGCTTCGCCAGTTTTGGTGGCCTACTATCAAAAGAGACATAAAGACTTGGGTTGGGGAATGTACGGTATGTTGCCAGATGAAGATGACACACACTCGGCCGGTAGGGCTTCTACAGCCTCTCCCTACCCCGCCCCAACCCTGGGAATGGATTTCGCTTGATTTCGTGGTAGGGATGCCTCCGGACAAAGGGCATATAGCGATTCTCGTAGTGGTGGATTATTTGACTAAATTAGCCCACTTCATTGCCTACAAAAAGATACCTATGGTGGGCGAGCTGGCACAAACCCTGTTAAAAGACATAGTAAGATTACATGGGCTTCCACAAGTCGTAGTGTCAGACAGAGGTACCCAATTCACTGCTAACTTCTGGAAGAAGTGGTGTTCGGCGCTGCAAGTCACCTCTAACCTGTCCACCAGCTTCCATCGACAGACAGATGGCCAGACAGAAAGGGTCAATCAGACATTGAAGCAGTACCTTAGATGTTATGTGGATGTTACAGCAGAAGCTTGGGTAGACAGTTTGTGGTTGGCGGAGGTAGCGTACAACAGCGCGTTACACAGGTCCACCAAACACACACCCTTTTACTGCACCTATGGGTATCATCCTTGTTTCACCCCCTTCCAGCATCCTGTGGGCCAGGGATCTGTGCCAGAGGTACAGGAGTGGATAACACATATCCAAAAGACACTACAGGAAGCACGTAAGGAGCTGCAGAAGTCAAAGACCCTGTATAAGGCCTATGCGGATAAACACAGGCGAGAAGGGCCCAGGTACAAACAAGGCGAGTATGTGTGGTTATCCACCAAAAGCATAAGATTTAAGAGATACAGTATCTTTAATCCTCGATACATCCGACCATATAAAATAGTCAAATTGATTAATCCGGTGGTGGTGAAATTAGCCTTGCCATCCTCGCGTATCCGTCCCGCCTTTCATGTTTCCCTGCTTAATCCCTCACGTTCTGAGGTAAGGAAGACACAGGTTCCCGTTCTGGTAGATAGGGAGATAGAACACAAAGTGAGAGGTATACTGGATTCAAAGATCCATCGAACCAGGTTGTGGTATTTGGTTGCCTGGAAAGGTTATGGTTACGAGGAAAACTCCTGGGAACCCGCTACAGCGGTCCATGCTCCTCGATATTTTCGCCTGTTCCATAACCGCTTCCCGCGAAAGCCTTGCCTCTGTCGGTGTTCTTCAGGAGAGGGATGTACTGTCAGGTTCCACCAGAGAAGACACTGAAGAGGCATAAGGTACCGCGAAAAGGGCCTCGGAAGTGTTCCGGACTACACTACCCATGATCCTATGCGGGGACCGCATTGATGACGTCATGGCGTACCCCGAAGGAAGTCTTATCATCGCCTCCACGGAAGCAGCGGGTGCGGTTACTCTTGCCGCTGAGACGCCGAAGTCCCTAGAGGTCAGGTAAGGGTTCAATTACACTGCATTTCCTTGTTCTAAATTCCGTGTTGCTCAGCGGATGCAGCACTTCTTGACGTTCTGATACTTAATCTGCTGCTGTCCCATTGGCTGAACCTAGTACCGGGTTCGTGCAGGAGAGCAGAACAAACCCCACTCACGTTGTTGATGTAAGCAAGCTGGGTGTTGGGTTTCTCGTGACACAGTAGGGAGGCGGCTGCCTTCCTTAACTCTTGAAGCGCTCTCTCCTAGTTGACGAGTTTGAAACATTGCACTGAGAACACGTGGATGTTGAGGCACAAGCTGCGTTTTTGAAAGGCTTGTTTTTCCCTGGTCAATTCTTTAGGAGCGCACCATCGTAGATCTTCCTTTTAATCCGTTTGCAAGGATGACATTGAAAGTGCGTTGTGACACGATACTGTCGTGAGATGAAACTATCCCATGTATAGAAATTGACAACAAACAGTTTGTTCTTTAAGGTCTGAGACGTATCAGACACCTTGGGTACTTATTCCGCTACCTAAAACTTGACTACTGAGGAGTTGTGTTATTACCCATTCCTGTTGTGAAGGATCTTCGTGTTTTTTCACCATATGTTTATGTGCCTATGCATTGGGCCATCTTTGTGTTATTTCACTACAGGGGAACCTGAATTCACTCAAGTAAGCACTGCACCCCTGTAAAGCCATGCACTACAT
Organism: Triturus cristatus; assembly: GCF_964204655.1. Lineage (NCBI taxonomy): Eukaryota > Metazoa > Chordata > Amphibia > Caudata > Salamandridae > Triturus > Triturus cristatus. The sequence continues at coordinate 905,471,494 of NC_140593.1, forward strand.
ATCCTTGGGTAGGTGTTAGCACCTGAGAAAAAGAGAAAGGTTGGTGAGTTAGTATGCTCTTGGTGTTAACGTGTTGCTTCATTCATAGATGTGTGTGGCGCCATAATAACTACTATATGCTGACAAGAACACTGAGGAATTTTTCTTTACAGGTACATAGATAGAGCAATATATATCTGTAGACTTATCGTAGGTTCCTGTTTGCGTGTATTCACTGTGCCTTACCTGGTTGTTATTCTTTGCAGGTCTCCCTCCCCGCAGTTCCCATCCTTCCCTTTCCCCGCTTGATCACTCCATTGAGTCTGTAATACTAAACCAGACCATGGTGGTATCAAGAGGTGGACCATAAAGAGCAACATACGACCCTGAGGATCCAAGGCTGCGACAGGTGCGCCTTTGGCTTCTCCGGGCTCCTCTCCTTTGGTTTACGGTGCCTGGGTTATTCCGGTGTGCTATTGGGGCCTGGGCTCTGCCCCTGTTGGATTTGCCCTTGTGGTCCCTATGTTTGGCCTTCTGTTTGCTTGTGCGTGTGCGCCTCTCGTCTTGGAGGTGTCAGGCTTTGTGCTGTAGGGCCCTTGTTTGCTTGGGTTCCTCTTTTGGCCGCTCGTTCTCTTGGGCTTTGGTGCGGTCCTGGGCTGGTCTTCTGTCCTTTCCTGTGCAGCTCATTTGCGGCTGGCTGTGGCACTGGGTCCGTTGTGTGGGCTGCTGGGCTCCGTCCCTCTTCTTCTCCGCTCTCTGGGTGGCCTGGCTGTGGTAGGCTGCTGTGCCTTTTCCTGGGCCCCTTCTTGGTTTTGCCTCTCCTTCCGGGTCCTGGTGGTGCCGTGTTGGGTGCCTCCTGGCTGGCTGACATGCCGGTTTCTCTGACTGGCTTCTTGGGCGTTTGTGGGTCCTGCGGGGTTGAGCTGTTGGCCTCCTTGTTGGTCTTTCCTGTTTTACCCTTCTGCATCTCCTTTTGGGGTTCACCTTCGGTGGTTCATTGGTGTCCACCTTTGGCCTCCTGACGGGTGGTCGGCTTGTGATTGAAGTTGTTTCCTCCCTGCCGGTTCTGGGGTTTGGTTTCCCCGGTTCCGTGTTCGGCCTCTGTTGTTGTCTTTCTTGGCTGTACCCTGTTTTTTTACCGGGTCTGCTTAGGGTTGCGCTTCTTTACTCTCCCTGGCCTCCGTTGGGCGGGTTGCTGGACTTCGTGTCCTGGTGTCTCCTGCTTTGGGGGTGAGCCCTCTTTAGCTTCTAAATTACCTCTATCTAATTGTGTAAAGATTTTTGTCCCTGAAATTGAAGAAGAAAGTATAGAGGTCGTCACTCAAAAAGCTGAAAAAGAGCTATTTCCTATATTTGTGCCTGAAATGAAGGGGATAGGGGTGGTTGCAAAAGGAGAAATCAGAAAACAAAGAAAGAATTTAGGAAAAAAGAGGAAACCAATCCGTAAACATAGGAAGAAAAGGCAGAGACAAATAATTTTTGAGGATTCTCAGGTTTTAGATATCAAGGCCCATAATTCTGGAGGATCTGTGAGTAGGGAGGTGGTCGCTCACTCTCCTGACACTTTGGAGCCCTCAGTTTTGGGCACAGAATTCCCCCCTGATTGTCCAGCCTCTTCCGGGAATGGCCCCCAATTGGACGCAGGAGGGTCGGCAATTTCTCCTCCAGTGGTAGAGTTGCCCGGGTTGACCTCCTCGTTGTCTGTTCCTCTTGATCCTTCCGCCCCTGCTTTTCATGCCCCGGGTGGCGGTGCGGTATGGCCGCATTATCGACCTACAAAAGTATCACAAGCTTTTGTAGACACCTTGACTGTTGATTTTTTATCGTTATTTGACTCAGATTTATCTTTAAATAGAGCCTGGCTACTCAAATATTTTAAGGATATAGAGAGCCTTAAATTAATTCAATCTAACGATATTGATCTAGTCGTTATATCAGGATCAGTCACCGCTTCCTTTATTAGGGTTAAGTTTTTTTCCAAACTTATAGTTAATCTTATTTTGCAACAGGCTGAGAGTTTTCAGTGTAGGGGAATTGACGTATTACCTGTTCTACCCTCTGAGAGAATTAGCTTTCCTCATAATAGATCCTCTCAGCAGGGTATTCTTCAAGACAGTCTTCCCACCTTAACTGATGATTTAAAGATCACGGTCTCGAAAAATATACGTCTGGTGACGCAAGTCAAGCCTGTTTCGTTAATTCAGAATAATCCCCCAATAGAAGATAACCTACTGTGGAACTGGTTGCCTGGTGTTTTGGCAACTAAATCCGTAGTCAATCCTAAACTCTTTCGACACCTTTAGCAATAATTTAACAGTCATCTCTTGGAATGCTGCCGGGATAAATAATAGTCCCGAGAAATTACAATACTTATTTTCTTTAAAAGCTAGCATTATTTGCATCCAAGAGACTTGGTGTGTCAGTAGATTGTGCGGAGGGAGAGAGTATTTTGTTCTCGAGGCAATGGCTTTGCCTTCTAAGAAAGGGCACGCAAAAGGGGGGATCGCGTGCCTTTTGTCTAATAGATTAAATTGGAATTTTACCCATTATGTTGACCCAAGTAACCTTTTCCAGGCGGTGACCCTCCGCTCTTCTATCAGCAGGGGTAACAGTAACTCTTTGGTAATAATAAATGTTTATATTCCCCCGGATGAACGTTTTAATTCCCTATTGAAGCAAGTCTTTTCATATATCAAACAGATTAAAACGCTAGATCCGCCTCCCCAGGTGTTGTTAGTAGGTGACTTTAATTGTAAGGTCTCTAACTCCAGTTTAGAGTTATTTAGCAATAAATGCAAAGAAGAAGCATATTATATTCCTCAGATTCTTTTCCCTAATAAAATTAAAACTAATAAGAGAGGGAAGCTGCTGCTGGAAGAACTGTCTGCTGTTGAGGGGATAATAGTGAACGGTAGACTCCCTTCTGATGTTCCTGCAAAATACACTCATAGAACCTCCCAAAGCCAGTCAATTCTGGATTATGTAATCACTGATTATGGTATCTTTTCCTTAGTAAAAGATTTGGTGGTTTCACCGACTTCTTTTAGTGACCATAATATGATTACTGTAAACTTTTCTTTATTTCTTCCGGTCTCCGACTCTTGGTCCCTTAATAGTGATACAGTTAATTTTCATAAGGACTCAGGAAGATGCTTTTGGAATTTTAAAGCCCAGAAGGGCCTGGAGTGTATTTTAGGCAAAACTATTTCAGAACTGAATGATTGGCAGGGTTCCGAATTGATTTATTTTGAGAACTTTATGAAGGAGGTTATTTGTGTTGCTAAAAAATCAACCTCTTTCAAAAAAAGGACTCATGTTCCTAGTTCAATTATCCCTTTAAATAAGGAAATAAATAGATTAGTGCGGGAGCAATTCCTGTGCAGATCCATTGAAATAAAAAACAAAATATATTTGTTAAAAAGAAGGAGAAGCAGAATTAGGAAGAAACTAAAAAAGAAAAAGAGGATTCTCTTTGGATAAGCCTACGGGAGGCTGTCTTCCACGGCAAAGTCAGACAATTTTGGTCCCTTATTGGTGAAGGTTGTGGAGTCAGAGTTAGGCCTCTCCCTATTCCTATTGCTGAATCGTCATGGATCTCCTTTATTTCCACCCTTTATGCAGGGAATGGTGTAGTTCTGGAAAGTGAGCAATCCATCAGTGCTATTAGAGATGTTGAATTTCCCATTGAAGTTCCCTCAGAGAAAACCATTGCAAGAGCTATTATAGATATGCGTTCTTCTGGAGCAATGGGCCCTGACGAACTTCCTATTTCAATATTGAAGTTAAACCCTATTCTATGGAGCAAGATACTTTTTCCTTTATTTAGAGCGTGCTTCCTTAGTAAAACTGTGCCCTCTAATTGGAAAGGGAGCATCTTGGTTCCTTTATTTAAAAAAGGCAATAGGGATAAGCCAATGAACTATCGCCAGATAGCCCTTCTTGATGCTATTGGAAAAGTTTTTTCCAAATGTCTCTTATCCCTAATCACTGAGTGGGTTGAGGTGAATCAGATACTACCCCTCGAACAAACCGGATTCCGCAAGGAGCATGGCACTTTGGATAACCTTACAGCACTACAGGTTATTTTGGATAAATATGTAAGAGTTCGGGGAGGAGGAGTGTATGCAGCTTTTATTGATTTCTCCACAGCATTCGACAAAGTAGATCGTCCCTTGCTGTGGAGAAAGTTAGCAGCTTTGGGTATGCCCCCACCTCTACTATATCTAGTCCGAGCCTTACATTCTGACACTTGGTGTCGAGTCCTTCAGGGTGGAGAAAGGGGCTTATCACGGGCTATTCCATCTATTAATGGATTAAAACAGGGTTGTCTTCTGGCACCACTATTGTTCTCCCTGTATATTGCTGAGCTTCCAGCCTTGCTTACATCTTGTGTTGGCATAGCCCCGGTAGTGGGGGGCTCTTCTATTTCCTGCCTCTTATATGCAGACGATATTCTTATCCTAGATTTAACTCCTAAAGGTTTAGCTTTACATCATTTTGCAGAGACCCACTTCATGAGGATAAATGCCACAAAAAGTAAAATTATGTGCCTTACAGGGAGGAAAAAATCCAAATTTGAGAACTTTGGCTGGTTTGTCGGCGGTCAGAAACTGGAGATGGTTAAAACATATACCTTTTTAGGAAAAATAATTTCTGCAAACCTGAGTGAGAAACCTCATATCGATAACAATTCTCGTAAAGCCCTGTCCCAAGGTAAAAGTTTGAGTGCTCTTTATTCCGCCACAGGGAGAAGACACTTTGCTTGTTTTCTTGAGGTTTATAGGGCAAAAATTCCATCAACTCTTTTGTATGGAATAGAAGTGGTCGATTTAAAGCATTGGGGTTTTCTACAGACGGTTGAAGGAAAATTATTAAGGTCCATAACCTCTCTCAATTCTGCTTGTTCTGTCGCTGCGTGCAGACTTGAGTTTGGTCTTCGCAGCTGTTGGGTGCAGGGCCTAGTTGCTTTAGTACGATGGGTTGCCTGCCTCGCTAGAGGTGAAAAGGGGACTCTGAGATCCCTTCTCAGGGGGGAATTGTTGGGAAGTTTTAAAGAGTACTCTCAAATTGTTAAAAACTTCAGAAAAGCTGTAGCTCTTCTTGAAATAGATGAGAGCTCTATTTTTGTGATCTCTCCCTCCCAGCTAAAATCTCTTCTGAAACAGGCTTCCTGGACTCTTTGTTTTATGTTGGACAGGAAGACCATGGAAGCTAAGAAGGGAGGTGTGTATCTGACTAATTCATACCAAAGGAAGTTTGTCCAACCTTATGTTATTTGGAATTTACCTCATGGCATTCGGAGATTTTGGTTCCTCTTGAGGCAGGATCTATTGCCACTTAACACTCTTTTAGCAAAATGGTATGGGTCTTCCCCTTTATGTAATTTATGTAATATGTCTGCACAGGATCGTAATCATGTATTGTTTGTTTTGGTCCCTCTGGTTGTTCCCTTGGGGATTGGCTCTGCGTGTGGGGCCCCCTTCTAGCTTGCCAGGGGGGTTCTTGTGTTTTTTCTGGTCGTCCCCTGCTGGTTTTGGGGTCTCGGCTCTGTCAGCTTGGTTGGGGGTGTGGTTGGTTGTGTGCTCCTACCTGCGTTTTTCCCCTTTCTTGTGGGCTCCTTTTTCTCCCGTGGGGTGCCATTTTTCGGTTTAGTGCCCCTGGAGTTGGTGGGGTTCCGGAAAGCGGGGTTCTCTGCTTTGGTATTCTCCACTTAGTTACGGAATGGGACAAGGACAGGAGGGACCTAGGGGTAATGTCCTATTACTTACCGGTAATCTTCATTACTCCTGGTCCCGTTGTCCTCGTCCCACTCCTTACACCCCTCCGTCCCTCCCTGGTGGCCGGCCCTCTGGCTGTTGGCTTGGTATTTTCAGGCTGCATGCTGGGCTGGTACCTCTTATATACTCCCAGTGGGAGGGAGTGGGTTGGGTATCCCAGCATGCTCCTGTTCTTTTTTTCTGTTGAGGAGATGGTCATCTCCACTTAGTTACAGATTGGGACGAGAACAACGGGACCAGGAGTAATGAAGATTACCAGTAAGTAATAGGACATTCTTTAAAACCTATCGAATTCCAAAACATGATCTCCTCATCAGACAGCGATAACCCAAAAACATTGCTCTTCTGGAGCTGCAAAAATGAACTATCAAAAAAGGCTTGATAAAATGTATTAAGAGCACAACACTGTCCTCTCAACCCCCAAAGAAGCTTGTATCTAGACTTTTTGGGTAGTTTTGCTATTTTAAATAAAAGATGGTAGACTTATTTTGTATTTCTGCACCATTCTGGTTAAAAAAAATCATCAAATACTCTGCTCTTATCCAAAACCCTAACCAATGTGTCCATTAGGGATGCTTGGTCATAGCTCTGCATGTGAGGGAATGCTAATTCCCCCTGTGTTTTCTCGAGTTGTTCAACACTCAATTATTTTCTGGATGCTTTTCTCCTTCAAATATAACTCCTTATAGATGCATCTAGCTCCTTAAAAAACCTATTGTGGATTTTAAATTGGTATATTGAAAAAAGTAATATTAACAATGGAAGGCCTGACATTTTAATCATGGCAACTCGTCGAATTAAGGTCAAGGGAAGCGGAGACCATCTTTCCAGAATCCCTTTAATTTTGCTAAGTGGTGCCTCATAATTCAAGTGATACAAATGAGTAAAATTATTTGTAACATATATTCCAAGATACCTTTTAGGAGATGGCAAACTTGCTTGGAGCTGTAGTTGAACTGGGAGATATGGAGCGGCCGCATTAAAAAGTAGGACCTCTGTTTTGCTTTGAGTGATCTTATAACACCCTCTTCCTGTATACTCCTCTATCCTCTGCATTGCCCCTTGTATATTTAACTCATTTGGTTGCAGATAAAGAAGAATGTCATAATAAAAAAAAGCTTGAGCCTGGCCAACCCCTCTATTGGAGCCCTGATATCACTTTTTCATAATTTTTTCCCCAAAGGTTTGATTAAAAAAAAAGTAAATAAAATTGGGGAAAGGGGACACCCTTGACGTGTGCCTCTATTAATTGAAACGGTGCCAACCATTTTAGCGTTTATCATTACTTTAGCATGTGCAACCTGATATGGATTCACCAACATTGGGATGAATCGTGAGGGAAATCCAAATTGTTTCAGGCCATTGAATAAAGCATCCCAGTTTGCGAGATCACTAATGCACTTTTATTGAAGCATGCATGGGTATAAGCTGGAATATACTTACCAATATTGTGCTGTGGATGCTACATCATTTCTGCAATGGTCATGAAGTGAACATTATTGAAGATTGGGGAACACTATGGTTATGACCATTACTGATAGTATTGACATAATACATGATGTAACACTTGGTATGGGCTATTTACCATACCCTAGTTGTTGGAGTATATTTGATACCGTATGTTTGAATAAAAAAGAGAATGCCAATTTAGTTTAGTGTTCAGAGGTTTTGAAGTTATGACGAGGACTACATATATACATTTTTTATAGACGCTATACTTAGAAGACTTTATGAACGATGAATATTGATTATGATATAATTTGGCGCGGCCACACTAACAAATAGGGTAAAGAGCTGGCCCTTATTTGGCCTCCAGTAGGTTTGAAAATCTGGTTGAATACCAGACCAGTAATAGCAATATTAGGAATATCTTTTACCATTTCTCTGGAAAACATTATGTAATATTGTGTGCACATTACAACAGGTCGTTGGCAATAGACGTTTAGGTGAGTAGATTTGGACACACCGAGTGGTAGCTTTTTGTTATTGGGTGGCTTGAAGTCTGATCACAATATGGAGGAGAGAGGCATGGCATGTTTCTGACAGTAGAGACTTCTCCTTCATCCATTTCTTCTGCTATCCATCTTTTATGGATTAATACTCCTACACACAATAAAAATCACTGGTTATAAGGTTCTTTCAGGGTGCAACTTTTGCACTGAAACACGATCACATTTAATATATATGGTAATACCTGAGTATTACTTTTGGTTCGGGTCTATACACACTTATAATGATGGTTATTATCATTGAGGTGATAGTTCTGGATTAGGACAATAATGCATAGAACTAAGGTCAATTATGACTTTTCATGTAGCCCTGAGGAAGTCAGTGGTATACCTACCATGGACTAAACACATATTGGCTACACTACATATCGTATTAAATTTATTGGATGTATACGAGCTTGAAAATAAAAGAAAGTACATATCTACACTTGCTCTTTGACTCTTTGTGGAGATCTGTGATTGGAACACTGGGGATCAGGATTAACTTTAAATATGAATGGAAGCAGTTTTGTCTCAAACTTGGAAGTGTGACGTGGCCACTTTACATTCCTGGAGCACCATTTGGAGTTTTAAAATATAACACAATATAAGATTGTGCTAAAGAGGGCTAAAAATGAATGGGGCCAGGGAATTTGGGAGGCTCTCCTAGATGCCGCCAAAATGAAAGACCAAAGTTCCTGTTTTTAACCTGGTAGTAACAGGAAGCAGGGATGGATATAGCACCATAGAAAATAATATTGCAGCTCAAGACTAGGTGGTACATTTCACCAGTCTATATACGCAGAAGGGAGTTCAGCAAGTTAACACAGGAGGACAGTTGAGGATAAGGGAAAACCACCAACAGTTCAGTGTACAAGGGGTGGTGAAGCACAAGATTGTCAGCCAAGGGTCCACCACCTATGTACAAGAAGATGAGTCTATGGACATTACAGTGGAGGAAGTTAACCAGGCAATAAGGGGAATAGTCCCGAATAAAGCACCAGGAATAGACAAAATTCCGGGCGATCTATTCTTGAGTGAGATTAAACTATGGAGTGCCTATTTTGCAGTCCTGTACTCGGCAATCCCGAAAGGAGCACCCTTACCACATACTTGGCTGAGGCTGAAATAATTCACAATTTTAAAAAGGGCGCATTCGACTTGCCGGCGAATTATCACCGAATAAGTCTTATAGACAGTAAACAAAAGCTTTTTAGCAAAGTGATCCTAGGTAGACTACAGGATTGGCTTGCTGATAATGAGATTTTGACGCCCCTACAGGCAGGCTTCAGAAAGTCCACAAGTACAATTGACCAAGCGTTTCGCCTACACATGCTGTACTGGAAAACAGTTACACTGGGACTTTATGTTGTGTTTGTGGATTTGCGCTCTGCCTTTGACTTGGTACCAAGACTAACACTCTGGCAGGTCCTTTCTGGAATGGGAGTGGAAAGCTATTTGTTAGATACCATAGTCAGGCTACATACGAACAACTTTGTGCAGGTAAGACACAGTAGAGCAGGAGAGTTAACCGATGCCTTCCACGTAACTAGAGGAGTCAGGCAGGGGTGCATTTTGGCACCCACGCTGTTTACCCACTACATTTATGGCCTTGTAAAATTTCTGGAACAATTTGAAAACAACGTGCCTAGATTAGCAAATATGAGGGTCCCTGCCCTCATGTTTGCTGATGATACTTTACTGATCTCCAAAATCCCGATGGAACTTCAGAGGCTTCTGGATCAGTTTGATTGCTTCTGCAGGATGAGGAGATTGTAGATCAATGTACACAAAACCAAGTATGTGGTGCTTAATCCTGGGCCTTGGACCATGACACGTCTCACTCTGGCAGGGGCCCCATTAGAACGTGTCCGTACATTTGGGTACCTAGGCCTCTCACTTACAGATCACCTCTGGTGGCAAGCTCACAATAAAGGTATTCTCAGAATGTCACATAGCTTGCAGTATCACCCTATTCTACCAGAGATCCAAATTTACAATCTTAAAGCCTTGGGAACTGCTGCTTATGGGGCCGAGCTGTGGGGGCATCAGGGTACGACCTCATTGGAAATGGTGGAAAATTGCTTTTTGTGACAGCTGGTTGGTTAACCAGTAAGCACTCCCTTGCTCCGACTTAGATTGGACCTTGGGGCAAGAAATATTTCATATAAATTGGCACTGCGCCCCATACTGTGTTGGAGTAGCATCTGGGGCACCCCGGAGTTATCTCTTTATCGACAGGGGTTAGAGGAAATCTTGTCCCAAGTGGGCTCTTGCAGAATTCCATGGCTAAAGCATGTATAGGGTACATTGATAGCCATCGGCCTTGAGGGTCTATGGAATACCTTGGTCCAGGCTGGAGCTAGATCCAAAACACTTGTTAAAACTGCATACTGGCAATATAAAGATAGTTGTATGTATAGCCAGTCAAGCCATGGAACACTAGCAAATGACTATCTAGCAGTTGAGGATTCCTTCAAGCTAGAGGACTTTCTGGACGAAATGGAGCCTTCTCCAGCCAGGCGTCTCTACTTGCAGTTCTGGTTTGGAACTTTACCTGTCCAGGCCTTTACTGCAAAGTAGGAGCGTGTACTAGGGGTAAAGGAGTTGCATTGTCCAGCCTGTGGAGATCAAAAATAAACCATTGAGCACATTATCTTTTTCTGCCCAATTTATGTGTCGCAAAGGAGGTGTTGGATTGTTCCGCTCTGTCAGAAACTGGGACTTGGGGAACATAAGGAAGCACTCAGGATTTTTAGATATGACACATGCAGGTTATCAATCTTTGCTCTCTCGTTTTCTGATTGGTGTGTGGAGAATAGGGCACAAGTCCATCCCTTATAAGAAACTTGTATAAGTGGTGAACAATAATATGGCAGCTGTACAATCGTTGGAGAATAGGAAGGGTAATACTTGTTGTATAACAGTATTAAGATTATAGTTTTATATTATTTTAACCTTTTAGCAGGTGAATCACCTATTTTATTGCCTAGAAAGCCACTTTTGCTTGGCTTCAGGATAGCTGGATTTGCAATTATGTTAACAATTAAGCCTCGGGAGGTATTAAGCACTCCAAACAAATTGCATAACATTCTTATGCTGTTTACTGGTAATATCGTATTGAATTTTGCACATTTGTACTGCAAATGTCAAATGTTTTATGTATGTTTTACTCTATGTGTTTTTATGGCTTTTACGCTTAAGTAAGTATAACATGATAGTACACCGAGGTTACCCTGCCACATCATTTTTGTGAATTGAACATAGTAAATGGCCAAAACAGAAATCCGTGAACATTAATGATAGAAAACCCAAGATTTTAATGATTTCTGAAACCGGAAAATGAAATAATTGTTAATGAAGTGAGGTCATTCTCCCCTTTCAAGTAAGAACAAAAATGAACATCCTCCTGTAGTTTTGAACAGGTTGCCAGAAAGAACAAGTTGTTTAAAAAATGCTGTTTGCACAGGCGACGTGGAAATTTAGGATACAAAGCGAGATTGTTATAGGGAAGAGACTGACAGATGAAATGGAAGGCCAAATATGAGGAGAACCCCTGCTTTTTTAATACGTTGGAGTAGCCCAGAGGGTTAGCCAACATTCCTCACTTTGTCGGAGTAAGGTTCAGGATTTACGGCTGCCCGCCACCTTCCGCCAGATTGTTATTTACACGTTAAAGCGTATTTAGTCGAAGGACTTCTTAAAATTGGGTAGAGACAGAATAAATATGTAAAACAGAGAGTAAGGAGAGGAGGGATCCCTAGGGAACAAAGGGTAAAAGATTTGAGCTCCGACCAGAAAGTAGGACATTGGTCCGCCTGAGAGCGATTGAATATATAAAGAGAGATCGCAGAGATCAGGAAAGCTTTCTCCAGTGTTATCTCTTCACGGCTGCTTGCCTATTTATCCAACTCGCTACAATAGAAGCCTAGGTTAAAAGTACACACACACGTCCAGTGGGTGGCACTGCAGTGCTATATAATAATCTGAACAAAATGTGGATGCAAGTAAGATTAATGAAAGCACCTCTTCGCAAATGGAGTCTGGAGATGCTGGTGACTGGTGTCCCGATGTATAAAGCTGTTTTGTGGTCCAGGGCTGGTGTTTTGAAAATTCACCACATAGGCTTTGAACTGCAAAGCAGTGGGGCAGCAGTGCTTAATTTGTGAAAAAGTAAGTGCCAAAGCTCTCATCAGGAGGCCACTGCGGCTTGTATCACGCCTTGCCCCTGCCATGCTGCTAATAATATTGACAACAAAACTACAAGGGCCGGCTTTAAGGCAGTGCGACTGGTGCAGCCGCACTGGGCATTGACCTGGGGAGTGGGCGCTGTGACCTCAAGGGGGGGCACTGTGCTTAGCAAAATGTTACAGTTTCAAAACACCTTCTGCAGAGTTACTTGTGTATCCAACTTTCAGGCAGCAATAAAAATGTCAAGATAACTCCTGTTATTAATGTTCCAGGTAGAGAGAGAGATATCTGAGTTTTGCTAGTTGCATAAAGCATTCCTGAGGGTTAATATGCTTGCTGCAAAGAACATGTACCGTGCAGATCACAAATCTGTAGTTTGTATGAAGAGCTGAGCGGATTACTGATTTTATCACAGAGTTACTTTTGTTACCACAGTACATGAGATACATCTCTAAAATAGAACAGTGACTGTTACAAACTGTCATCAAAGAGCTGCATGCAAACTGCATACAATAGTTAGGACGCTATGTTTTTTTCTCCAGTTTTTCATTGTCTACTCGTAATGTTGCTAAAAAGGGTTAGTTTGGGTAGATATTCATTCTTATTAGTAAAAGCAGACTTTACCAGTGCTTTTAAACAAATAAAATGTAAGTGAGAGAGGGCTATGGAGAGATAATGGGCACTTTTGCTCAGTGGTAGCCAGGGAATCTGAGGAGGAGGTCATGGGGGTGATTGCTGCACCGAGCGCCACCAGCGCTAAAGCCAACCCTGACAACTACTAACATCACACTCCCACAAGTGTGGCCATTCGGACTATTTCAGGCCCCCAAAGCAATAAGAATGGCTTGGGCGGCAGTTAATAGTCTTTTGTAATGTATATTAAATTAATATTTAACTGTTGTTGTGATCATCTCTAAATTGGCCAGACATCACCACCTTGTGGCATACTGTCACAAGCACCAGTGTTAACAATTAAGTGTCCGTGCAGAGTGTAGTATCCTACAAGTGAGAAATGAAGGAACCCTTTTGGCTCCTTATGGAGTCCGTAGGACTGTGACATAAGTGTTAGAGCGGAAATCAATGAAGGCTAGTTTAGAATGTTGGTTTTGCAGTTACACACAGTTGAATAAAAACATGTAGTACTATTCTCTGTGTGTGGCATAGTCCTTGGCGGTTGCCCAGGCTGGGAAGGGTGCTACACCGAGCACCGGAGACCACTGGCTCAAATTAAGCACTGGGGCGGGGCCTATTCACAAACGACATTTTGGAACATGTAAAGTAGTATTACAGAAGTACTGTCCATGTATTACAAAATGCTATTTACTAATCTACATGTGGGAACCCTCACCCCTGCTTCTGACATCTTTTAAGTACAGAGATCTCTGCCAAGTGTGTGGAGAGCTGTGAAGATGAAGCTCTACATTTAAGTAGTAAATGTGGGAGGGAGAGGGGTGACAGGGGTGAGAAACTGCAAAATGCAACTACTGACACATAAATAGGCGAGGATTAGGGAGAGGCCATGATACATTTTTGTTGAAGAATAATTCTATGTTAATCAAATATATTTGAAATTATGAATTATATATCACTCATTTAAGATAATGTGCTACAATATTTTATTTAATTAGTACTACATTTGAAATACAATATTTAAAATTATTTTACATTCATTTTCTCCATGAAAATATGTTTAATATTTTCATGTAAATTTACTAAACATTGAAAATATTCCCTATACTTTCCTAAATGGAAACCTCCGCCAGGTGTTCAGTTACACATGAAAAGTTACAAGTAATAACCTTACACTTGTAAATCCTGGTGTAGGAGCCTCCACCAGGGGGTGGAGAAATGTAAGTATACACCTAGGAGTGATTTTGCACTCGGAAATGGTTAACAGCAAAAAAGTGTAAAGATACTGCTAATGTAGAAGGAAATATACAGGAGAGAAATTTGCACATGAATGTTTACCATTGTGAATAGGGCCTAGTGTGTTTCAATGTGCTATAGACATATTATATTGCAACTCAGAAAATTCTGTCTCACAAAGAGGATATTTATGACCCATGCTAATTTTAAAAAACATAAGTGTGTAATTGGCACCAATCAAGTCATGTCAATTTGCTGGGCTTCAGAAAAGTGCTCCTATCTCAACCATATGGATAAGTGAGGCCTCTTTTGACCTCCAGGGAATGGACATTGTGCGCTACAACTGATTTACTAAGGGACTCGGTTGCAAATTGACCTTAGTGTACAGTCCTGGGTGTCTTTCATATATGTACAAATACATTAATGCCACCATCTGGAAACAGGAAAGATGGAGCTTTTGCACAAAAAAACCAAAGGGAAATGTTTTTTTCTATTGAGTTGCATTGAACTAGAGTTAACTTTAGGTAGCAGACAGCCAAAATAAAGGCCTGATTTGAAACTTGTGGATCAGGCTATCTTCCCCCCCTACCACCCGGGCGATAAAGTAAATTGCTCCATCACCACGGACTAGGTACCGATTACCACATTTTGGAATCTCTGTTGGGCCAGCTTTCCTGCCAGTCTATTGTAACTTTGCTGTACAGGTCCGTTAAACATCACGGAGCAGTACAAAACCAAAACCCCAAAGCAGGATTTTGTTTTTGAAAATGAAAATGTCCCCCTTGCCAAGGGAGTGATCTCCCTAGGCGAGGGGGGCATTTGGGATTTTTTGCACTGCCCCTTACACCCTGGAATTTCATGGTGGTAACAAGCAGTGAAAACTGACCTGTATGTCTGCCCATCTGTATTAGGTGGGCAGACATACAGGTCAACCTCTGATAGCCTTTACCCCCTAAGGCTGTCAGAGGAATCTAACCACCTAATCTCCGCTGTTGTTACACCAAAGGTCCACCTTGGGCAGATGGACAATTGTGTGGGCGGAAATGGTACTCTGTTGCAACAGATTAGAGTACCCTTTCTGCCAACATATAAATTAGATCCAAAGTCATTTGTCTTAAACATCGGGAGTCTTCCACCAGAGTGTGTTGACACTTTTGTCAATATGGAAAAAGTAAAATGGTGGTTCTTCATAGTATAAGCCATTTAGAATAGCAGCAAAAAAATAATAATTTTGACATTTGATGCTAGTGAGTGTGTGACTGGATTCGTGAGTGAATGAGTCCATTTATACAGAGCTGGAAATAGGATATTCTGCTACCACGGAGTGATATGAAAACTCTAGTTTTTGCCAGTCTCACATTTGGAGGAATGCTTTCCCAAGAGGTACTTACCAAAATGTTGAGAAGATTTTAGCTATTCCCCTATGCCCAATTTCAGGATCAATTTCCTCAACTGCTGAATGAATTACCATTCTTTAAATCAACTGGTAAGGGCTTTTGAATGCTAGTGATGGTATTAGTTGGGGCTATCAATCCATGGGTGCCCCTGTATGCCAGGAGTTAGCAATCTGCCAGGTAAAACATTTTGCGATAGGCAAGCACCTCATTCATGGCATGGATGCCAGCCCAAATAAGGCAAGATTTACCAACAATGTGGGAGGGCCAGCATTTTGCTAGAGGTGGGGACTCTTATACCAGGCTGTCCCTAATGTTCCAAGAATTGCCACCAAGATGCAGGTCAGCACGGTCACACTCAGACATAGACACAAACACACATACACACACACACAATGATACACACAGATACACTGACAACAACCCACTGGTATACAAATCATTCACGATGCATTCAAGAATTTGTTTATCTTTTACTTACATTCTACCGACCTGGTTGCCGAAAGGTGTTGCTCCAGCTGCTTCACCTTTGTGGCAACATCAAGGTACCAAAGGCCATATGTACGAACACATTTTCCCATAGACACAGAATGGGTAAAACCCTTTAATACATCTGCCCCGAAGTGACTCTCATGGTCTAGCTGAGCATGGCAGAAGCATTATTAAGTTGTTTAAGTTTCCTTCTGCTAACCAGCCATTTGTACTAGACCTGACCTATCCTATGTGGTCCACACCTGCCATCCTTGGCTGGGTCAGAATATCAAACTGTTGATCATTGCTTGCTTCACGTCTGTCCTGAACAGAGTGTCTGCCCGTAAAACTGGAATTCTACATTGGGTCTTACCTGAGGGCCCACCAGGTTCAGACCACAAGGTAGGAAGCACAGACAAAATAATGGTGGATGGTGAGCGTGTGAAGAGCTGTACTGCAGCAAAGCAGCAGACAGGCAAAGCAATACTGACATGACAGATGCTGGTGCCCTATACAGTCTGTACCATGCATGTCCCGCCATCCTTAAAGTACCAGCCCAGATTAGGAGATTTAACACAACAGAGGTGACCTAGATGAGGTAGAGCTCAGTGACGAGTCACACTAATAATAATCATGGAATGACATCATGGGGCCAAGAACACGTTTATAATTCAGATCATGCCCTCATATCACGATGAAGCCACTGTTGATACACTGAAGTGACATGAATACCTGGGCTACGGCGGGCCTCGCAGGATAATGACAGGGAGAGTGAATGTTTTTTATGAATTACTTGAGGGTCAGGACTGCCAGAGTTCTGGCCCTGAGTATTAAGTAACAGTGGTCACACCAGCAAACAACACGCTGTCCAATCTCTAGTGCCCTCCTCCCAAGAGACTCTCTGCCATCACATGAAGTTCTTTTGGACAGGCAACACATTTTACACAGAACATATCTTTAAAGCATTATTTCCTTTGTGAGCCACACAGTTTTTCTCAAGAAGAACTTTTTAAAACATAAAGTCTGAAGCATTCTGTCCACTTCCTCGCACAAAGAAATAAAACACACCTTTCAGTGGGCGCTATGACATTAGCTCAGTCCATGTCTTATAGGTTCTGGGGTGGGAACTCTCCACAGTATTGCACTCTAAACTCCCTCTACCAGCATTTGGGTTTACATTATAGCTGAACTATAACTGCTTCTCGCAGATCAACTGGGAGATACACTACATGGAAACTGGTTTTCAATATGGTCTGTATCCCTTGCAGGAAACATCCTTTACTGCTGGAGAAACTGTGGACTCCAGCTAATGACACTCGCACTTCATGACAGTACCACCTGACACTGAAGCCCAGCACTAGAAGACATTTGCCAGACGATCACCATTTGCAATGTGTCACACTGTTTTTAGGTCAAGGCTAAAGACATCTAGCTGAAGGTATCTGTATGCAGATGGATATATTTCTAATACATAACACATACTCAGAGTGGACTTTAGTTCAGCCTCTTGCTCGAGATTGGATGGCTTTGTTGTCTGTCTCAGTATATATCTCTTGACTCAATGGCTTTCCTCTCAATTCTTGTGTTTGTCCCACCATGAAGCATTTTGATCTCACAGTGTTCTGATGGGATGAGTTGTATTCTTACACAGCACACTTGAGGGAACTCCACTCTTATTTTTAAAGCACTCCAAGGAAGTGCATGTGTTTCCCTTCTCTCCTCCTGTTTTTTTCTCTTCCTAGTTCCTAGTTTGCCAAGAGTATAATGAGTAAGGGTATCAACAAAATGTCCAATGAGTCTACACCCAAGTTATAAGTATCTACAGTGGTGTGATAGTAAAGTGTTCACAGGAGAACCACACTCAGCAGGCAGTTGGGAATCAAGGTGCAGCAGCGGGCAGTCCATCTTCTGATATGTGTATGAAGTGCATCAAAGATGGACACAAAGGGGGATAGAGTCCCTGGGCCTAAGATGGTCGCACTACTGTGAGGCTCCTCGTGCTGGGGGAATATTTCGTCTGAATCCTGGCAATGCAAGATCCCTGAACTGCCATGCATAAATGAAACTCCACTAGAAGCACTGCTGGAAATTGCAGGCGCGACCGAGGGCTCACTGGTAGAACCATGAGCCGCCTTTGCTGATCGCTGCCTTGAACTCAAATATATCATGATGGCAGCTCCTGTAAGCGAGGTGCTGCTGCAGAGGGGACTGCACTAAGTGAGGGGCCGACAACTTTGTTGGTGCTGTATATTGTCGTGGTAGGCCAGCCCCCAAGAGAAGAAGGGGAAGAGAGCTGACTGGAAAACATTGGTGGGCGCTCCTGCGGGCCACGGCTTTGAACCCACATCTATTGGGATGACAGCCCTTGCAGGCAGCATGCCACCGTAGGAGAGTTTGGACTGAGTGAGCAGCAGCACAACAACTAGCTGAGCATATCATCATGACAAGCAGCATCAGATTTGCAGAGAGGGCAATCAGCCATTGCCCAGGAGGCCTGAGGCAAGGGCCAGCTGGTGGGCCACTTTATTCAGCTGTGGATAAATTCACATTTTTCCTGGGCCGTCTTGGCTGCTGGTACTTGACCTTAAAGGCTACTACAGTTTTAGAGCAAAGATCAGAGCTCATTATAGCCAAGTCCAGTGACTGCTGGACTTGGTTGTCTTGTGCAGTAGGACAGTGTGCCAAACTGAGCAGGCACAGCATGTGGTGGGTCTCTTCCTGTCCCGAGTCTCTCAGCATAACAGTGAGGCCACTGGGAGTGGCTGTGCTCTCTTTACGAGTCACAGCCAGCACTGGTGTTACCTGGGGTTGGGTTGAAAGGTGGCTGGGCAGAAGACAGATTCTGTGTGGCGGCCATCTGAAAGGCTCTACTTTTGTAACCAACAGCAGACAGCGGAGGCATAAATACCCACTGCCACAGTGACATCTTAAAAATTGGGAGACAACTCCAGCTCACCACTGAAGAAAAATAAAAAAATAACGTTTAAAATAATAAAAGTGTTGTTAGACCTGTCTTTTTCAGTGGGTTCATCCACAGACTTTTTGCTTTTTGTGCTCCTGTTTTGGACCCTGTTTTTGTTGGTTTTATGACTTGGGGCACTTTACCACTGCTGGTCAGTGCTAAAGTGCATATGTTATCCCTGTAAATTGCGTTTATGGATTGGTGTTTCCATAATTGGTTATTTGATTTACTGCTAAGTCCTTAGTACGGTGCACTGTGTGTGCCCAGGGTTTGTAAATCAACTGCTGCTAGTTGGCTTGCAGCACTGATCATGCCACCCACACAAGCAGCCTTTCAAAGGGAACTCAGACCTGCCACTGCAGTGTCTGTGTGCAGTGTAGTACTGCCATGTAGACCTGGCAAGTGCACCACTTGCCAGGCCATAGCCTTACCTTTTCTTACATGTGAGTCAACCCTAAGGTAGGCCCAGGGTACCCCTGTGGACAGGGTGCACTGTTTGTGAAAGGTGGAACATGCCCTGATGTGTTTGGCATGTCCTGATAGTGAAATACTGGCAATTTCGTTTTTCACTATTGAAAGGCTACCTGTCCTATAGGATAGAATGGGAGTTTATTTATAGCATCTCAGAAATATAACTTCCCACTGGGACAAGACTGAAAGACGGAGTTTAGTGAAGATGATTGTTATATTGTGTATTTGAAAATACCACTTTTAGAAAGTGTGTATGTTCTTGCTTAGCCATCCTGTGTGCCTCTGCTGCTTTGTGGATTGATTGGCTTTTTAAATGACAGGGGCTGGGGTTGTGCATTCTCTCATACGGCCACTGGGGGGAGGAGGGGTTGATGTGTGTCCTGCCATTCTTGGATGAACCAGGGCTGGGCTGAATAGACCTGGGCTGCATTTAGGGTAGGGGGAGGAGATTTCTTTCACACATGAATGGGCCTGGTCTGCCTTGGACTATGCTGTCTCCACCTCCTGATTGGAAGCTGCACCAGAGAGGACAGAACTTGTTTTGGCTGGGCAAAGAGCTTCTCTGCCACCAGAAAACAAAGGAAATTGTGCTATAAAAAGTGGGACCCAGGCCACTGAACTTTAGACTACTGCTGAACTAAGGAACCTGCCAGGAAGAAGAACCGGGAAAGCTTGAGGAGGAGTACTGCCCCTGTGCTGTGTGCTGTTGGGGTTGGCCTGCAGTGGTTGCTTCTGTCTAGTGCAGGGAAAGGACTGGACTGTGCTTTCATCAACCTGCTGTTAGAGTTTTCTCCAAGGGCTTAAAGTAGAGCTTGCCTCCTGTTGGAAGTCTCAGGGATAGAAAAGACTTCAACTATTACTTCTGGGAATCAAGAGGAACCTTTGTCAAGGAGAAGAGCTGGAGAAACTGAGGAGGAGTACTGCCCCTTTGCTGTTTGCTGTCTGGGGTTGGCCTCAGTGGCTGTTTCTGCCAAGGAAAGGAGAAGGACTTTGCTGTGTGGTGTATCCCCTGCTTGAGGAAATTCTCCAATGGCTTGAAATAGAGCTTGCCTCCTGTTCTAAAGTCTCAGGGACATAAAGACTTCACCACAAGCTCCCCTGAACTTACTTTCTGGGAGTTCTGACCTGCTACAAGGTGCCTGCTGCTGTTTTGGACCCAAACAGACTTTTTGCCCATCCGTAAAGTTTCTAGCATTGAATCAAAGCAGCCAGTTCGCTAGTCATCATGGCTCTCATCAGCTCTTATCAACTGAAAAGTAAGTGTATTTTTCTACAAATTAACTGCAGAACAGGGAGTGTTGGTTGGCTGTTCCAGTCCTCGGACAGTTCCCTGATAGGCCCCACACTTCTGGGGCTGAGTGTGAGGCATAGGATGCTGGAAAGAACCCCCTGCTTCCAGCCCTCGCACATCCCCTTGAGCGCCTCTGATCACAAGCCCATCTCTGTCTCCTTTTCTTGTTGAGTTCAGTGCTTTTCTGAGGAATGCCACGCAGCAAGAGAAACATAATTTTTAATGCTGACCTTTCTTTCCTGGCGCTAGATCAGCCTGCATGCTCCCAAACTGCTTTTGGGCACTAGGGGAAAGAATGGTGCTCATATGGACTCATCACTATTGCTCTTTTATTAGCAAAGAGGCGGTCGCATGTGCGTGGAGGAGCGATAAACACACTACAGTGAGAAGATGGTTATTAGATAGTATCTATTATCAGAAATAGCTATAAATATACAAGTCAGCAGTACACCCTACAGCAGTCCGAAAGATATCTGGAGCCCCCTTACAATCTTGTCTGTTTAGCACTGGTGTATTGGTAGGAAAAAATTATGATTAGGGCATACTTAGAAGTGCGGGGGGGGCGCAGGAATGTCCACAAGGGCTCCTATGCGGTTCTGCCCAGAAGGACTTCTAGTACATGGCAGACATGGTGTACTGCTTCCCAGGGGAGAAGATGGAGCTGGTGATGATGGACTTGATGCTGTACATTGACATGGGCCTACCGGTGGGTTTCTACCTCCTGCCCAGGTTATGTATAGGCCTCTGGTGCATACCCATCATGCTATTGTGCTCTGCAAAATAAGTGATGATTATGAGTCATGGGCTGCTGTATGTGTTTGTCAGCATCATGCTGGTTATTGTTATGCTGGTGGTTTACTAAGGTTTAAAAAAAAGAGATGGACACCTGCATGGGAGTCCAGAGAACAAAGGTGATCTCTCAGTGGGTGCCATTTTGAAAACACCAGGTACTGCAACATATCTGATGAAAGAGGAGATAAAAAATGCGAACCCAATTGTTCTCTGTATATGGAAGAATCGATCTACCAAAGATTCACACATGTTCTCAACTACTAATTAACCATATGTGCCCCCCGAATTCAACTGATATGTATGGATCCATATTCATACCATGTAATGGAAAGGAGGAGTTCATGTTAAAAATTGAAAGGCTTGACAGATCCATGCTGATGACATTTTTTGAATACTGATGGAACTTTTAAAACTACATAATTCAAAGAAATGCAGGACGAATAAATTACAATTGCGTTTGGGTAGCATAAATCATACAAAGTCGAAAATACCCCCAGAAATGTAAATGAAATCATCTAGTAAACATATAAATGTAAATTAAACAAATGTAGTGAAAAGTATTTCCAAAAAGATAAAAGAGCTGTATCCCTGCCGATACTCATAATTGTTCAAAGGTTATGTATATGTTTATACATATTTGCATTTGATAAAAAACAAATCAATAATGAGGTCCGAAAAATCATACCTGGATATGTGAGCTCATAAATAAACTAGTTCAATCATAATCCAGTACATACTATACTTTGAGAAGACATACAACACTTCAGGTGTCGTTATCAACGAAGTAGGTACATCTTCCCGAGTTCTGACAGTCCATTAAGCCCAGTTTTTGTTGTACTAAATCTGTCCATTCATCTGCTTTTGCATGTTTATAACTGTTAGACCTGGCACTTTTGACAGGTTTATGCCCAAACTTTTTGCCTTTTGCCTCCTATTTTTCTGACCCTGTTTTTGTTGGCCATAGGATTGTGGGCAGTTTACCACTGCTGATCAGTGCTAGAGTGCATATGCTCTCTGTGTAAATTGTGTTATGATAGGTTATCCATGATTGGCATATTTGATTTACTGGTAAGTCCCTAGTAAAGCGCACTGTGTGTACCCAGGGCCGGTAAATTAAATTCTACTAGTGGGCTTGCAGCACTGGTTGTGCCACTCACATGAGTAGCCCTGTAAATGTACCTCAGTCCTACCACTGTAGTGTCTGCGCGCTCAGTTGTGAACTGTCATGTTGTCCTGCCACGTGCACCCACTTGCCAGGACCAAACTTTCATTTTCCTTACATGTAAGGCACCCCTAAGGTAGGCCCAAGGTACCCCCAGGGGTAGGATGCAGTGTATGTGGAAGGTAGGACATGTGCTAGTGTGTGTGACATGTCCTGATAGTGAAGTGCTGTGTTATTTGTTTTTCTCTGTTGAAAGGCTCCCTGTCCCATAGGATTAACATTAGACTTGCACTGTAACATGTTTACATGTGTAACTTGCAATAGGGACAAGATAGGAAAATTAAGTTTAGGCTCTCTGAACTCAGAATTTATTAACTGTCCTTTTGGTGAAGGTGGTTTTTAAATCGTGTGTTTGAAAATACCACTTTTAGAAAGTGGGCATTTTCTTATGTCACCATTCTATGTGCCTCTGGCTGTTTGTGTATTCAGCATCTGGTGTGTGAGTGACAGAAGCAGAGATGTGCATTCACTTGAGACAGTCACTGGGGGTTGAGGTGCACACTGCCTTGCCTGGGTGACTCATCGCAGGCCTGAATAGGCCTGGCCTGCATTTAGAGTACTGGGAGGAGTTGTATTTACACCTGAATAGGCTGTGTGTCCTTTTGCACAATGCTGTCTCCGCCTGTGGTCTTGCTGCACCAGTGAGGGAAAAACTGGTTTGGACTGGATTCAGAGACCCTTGCCACAAAGAGAACAAATACATTTTAGGGTATAAGTATTATACCTAAAATCCCAAGACTTTAGATTACTTCCAGGAACAAGAGGACCCTGCCAAGAAGAGCTGGAGATCTGTAAGGAGGAGTACTGCCCCTTTACTGTGTGCTTTGTGGGGTTGGCTTGCAGTTGCTGCTTCTGTCTATGGTGGAGGAAAAGGACTGACTCTTTGCCCTGCTGTGGTATCCTGCTTATGAAGAATCTCCAAGGGCTTGCGTGTGCTGGCCTCCTGTTGAAAGTCTCAGGGATACAAAAGACTTCAGGCAGAATCTTTGTTGGGTATCACAGGAACCTGCTTAGAAGGAGGGCTAGGAACTGTGTGAGTTTTCTGCCCCTAGGTGTGTGGGGGAGGATGGCCTGCAGTTGCTGCTCCTGTCTGGAGCGGGAGAAAGGACTGGACTGTTCTTTCACCAAGTGGCAGAACAGTGTGTGGTGAGCGCTGTATTCTTGTCCTTCTGGGGACGTGCGGCCCTGCCGTCACAGGGCCAAACAGCTGCGTGTCTTGCGGGCATCACCAGAGCAAGCCACAGCTTCTACCCCGACAACAAGTGCCCATGAACGAGGCCCGCAGACCTCACAGGAAAGGACGCCGCATTTCAAGCAGCAATTCCGGGGGCACCTTTCAGTTACACCACGTGTTTGCATGTGGCTGCTCCTCAGCTCAGTGTGACCGTGGGGATCTGGCGAGGCCCCAATGCCACACTTCACAAGAATGAGCCCCACCCCTCCAGTACTAGTGGGAATCGTACCATGGGGAAGGGTGGGGCGAATGGGCAGCCTGGCAGAAGAAACCCACGATGGAGAGGCCTAAATTGCCCCTAGGAGCTAGCTCCATTTCAGCCGTCTGCGGGTCGCAGATAATATTACGGTAGTCCTGGTAAGAGTCCCGCAGGTGCGGCTACATCCTGCATAGGGCACAGTTGACAAAGTGATGGTGAACAAAGCGATTGGTTCCTAATGTGCTTCACATAGGTACTGTTATGCCTTACGGTGGCTTATTTCAGGAACCCCATGTAAGGACTGGGATTTTCAGACACAACATAAAACCTACAATGGTGGTGTAAAGAGTGGTTCTTATGACCTGAGCATCTAATGAGCATTTGTTTAGTTCTCCAAATGTGGTATTTTGTTTCCCTGGTAGGTACTGTAATACCCTCCCCCTGATGTTATGACCCTTGTCTATGGGGAATGGGGTTGATGTGATTTTTGTTACACTGTGGTTTACATGCATTCCTATGACAAATGCCTAGTGGCACAGTGTTTTATGTAATCGTGGTCTGATGTGTCTTTGTATGCCGTCTTTATGACAAGCACCTATAGGCACAGTGATTTATGTTATGTGGTCTAATGTGCTTTACATGCTACTCAGTGATGTGTGGTCTAATGTGTTTTCTGTAAATACAATACAAAGGATATTTTTGATATAACCTGCTGTGGAGTCCCTTTTTGTGGTGTGCCTCGTGTGTCATTGGTGTGTGTGCGTGTTGCGCAAACGCTTTACACTTTGCCTCTGGGATAAGCCTGACTGCTCTTTCAAGCCACCTAGGGGTTGTGCAGGGGTTATCTTGGGTGTGTAACTCCCTTGCCCTGACTAGAGTGGTGGGTTCTGTCTGGCTTAGGTGCATACCCTAGCCAACCAAAAACCCCATTTCTGAAAATAACAGTTTATCAAGATCACCTCCTCTTAAATTATGTTTAACAACTTCCGTTACTTGCCTAGTTTTCCATGAAAAGCACTGTAGTCACATTGGTTGCAGTTTTTAATCTGTTATTTAACCATTTCAGGCTTTGTATTATATATGAGAGGGACAGTTGATAGCATATATCTCATTTTTAGTGTTGCAGTTAAATAATAAACCCAGTCATATTTCGTTCCCTCAAATAAAAAAAATGCACAAGTTCAGGGTGTAATTGCATGCCTGGTGTCCTCTTGGATACATTTTTCTCTGTCCAATCTATCGCATGAGGGTATACTTTTGATGATGATCACCGCTAATTGTTTTTTTTGTTTTTGTTTTTTTGTCCTCATTTGCCTTACCCTCAGTATGGGAGATTTCAACCACCTTACATGGCCCAAAAGCGTAGAATGTTATAATGGTGGCGTACATGACCCATTACCGGAGGGGCTTTCAACAACTCCATCTAGGTATGTTACAACCTACAGGACCATTGATGGACCTAGGCAAAAACTCGGTCCAAGGAGTATTCAAGGCATAATCATAGGATCCGGGGAAAAAAAAAAGAAACCCCGGACATTAACGCCAATTGATCAGAAAATTCCAAAAAGCTAAATTTTGTTTGCTACATGCTCTATTAAGATCCGCTTTAGATGTTTCATATAGAGACGAGAGCCACCCAGAGTGTGATGGGGCAGTTTCCTCTGTCCAATGTATACAAATTTGCCTTCTGGCTAATAAGATTGCGTAGAAAAGAAAGGATCTTGCTCTGCCAATGATGTTATCTTCCAACCCAAAGATGATAAGTGATAGGGTTATTGACAAGGATACATTTAGGATAGAATTTAAAGTGTTCTTCACTTCCTCCCAGAATCCAGCAATGACCGGGCAATCCAAGAACATATGAACGTTGCAGGCTTCCGTAAAGTCACATTTATTGCACTTTTTATCTGGAAGAAATTTGGAAAGTCTCAACGGTGTTATATATGCCCGATGCGCTGAGAATAGATGGTTTCGTTTTAGCCATGATGGTTTCACAATTCTATGGAGGAGGCCGAAAGAGTTTAACCAAAGCTCTTCACAGTGAAGACCGGTCTCCGCCCCCCATAACTGGTCTGGAAGGAGAAGCTCCCCATCAATTTCCTCCAACAGCTGCCAATACCATGTGGCTACTTCTTTCCCGCCCTGTGGTCGTTCCACTAGCCGTTGCTCCAGTATACTAACCTTCCCCATGTGGGGGTCTTTACGCCTTTGGGATCTCGCCCAACTTTCCAATTGAATGTATTTAAAACTAGAAAGCCCAGGGCCAACCTGATCCTGTAACACATCCCAAGTTATTAGTGATCCTTCTTTAAATAGCTGACCCCATCTTATAATACCAGCTTGTTGTATTATGAAAGACAGACTATCCCTCAGACATGGTGGAAGACCAGGCGAGTCCCAGATTGGAGAAAAATTGGAGTAGTAGGACAGCCCCAATCGTTTTCTAATACTAAGCCAAGTTTTAGTCCATGACTGCAAAATTTTTAGTTTAATTTTTTTGAAGAATTTCTGACTCCCAAATTTGGACATGAATCCATCCGCAGTTAAATTCGCCCCCATTAACATAGCTTTATACATTGATCCTGTAGGGAGATTAGATGGTATTTTTAAAAGCATCCTAGAGTGTGACAACAGGAATGCCCATGCATAATATAATAAATCTGGCAGAGCAAGCCCACCCTTCTCCCTTCTTCTCCTTAACTTTTTCCAAGCTATTCTAGTAGATTTGTAATTCCATATGAAGGAGTTGATTTCTTGTTGACATTTTTCAATTATTTTATAATCAAGTGCCAAGGGGATTGCGTTAAAAATAAACGTAAACTTAGGGAGAATGGACATTTTTACCAAATTTACCCTACCCGTAATGGAGAGTGGCAAATGCGACCAAGATTTTAAAAGTTTTTTAGTCTCCATATATACTCTGTTCAAATTGGATTGTCCGATGCTGCCCACATCTTGGGTAACTCTTATTCCTAGATAGCGCATGGATGTCGAAATATTTACTCCCAGTTGTATATCAGGAAGGTTCCAAACCATTATCTCGGTCTTACTCTAATTGATATCGTAGCCCGAGATATGGCCAAACTCTTCTGCCCGTTTAATAACCGCAGGAAATGCCTTTGATGGGTCAGATGTAAAGATCACAATGTCATCCGCATAAAGTGCGACCCGCCTTTCCCATTCTAGAAAGCTAAAAGATGGAATGTTAGCATCCTCTCGCAATAGCTGGGCAAATGGTTCGATGTATAAGTTGAAAAGGAGAGGGGAAAGCGGGCATCCCTGCCTTGTGCCGCTAGTTATATTAAAGGCATCTGTCAGAACGCCATTAATCAGCAATCTGGCCACAGGGGCAGCATAAAGCTGTTTTATAGTTCTACAGAAGCCATCCCCACAATTGAATTTTTTAAGTACATCACTCAGGTAGAGCCAATTGACCCTATCGAAAGCCTTAGCTGCATCTAAGGTAAGAGTAGCTAAGGATATGGAAAAGGCTGTAGCGATGTCTATGGCTCCTATCAATTGATGTGTTAAATCTGAAAGTTGTCGTCCTTTAATGAAGCCTTTTTGGTCTGTATGGACTATGGTGCCAATGACACTGGCCAGTCTAGCTGAGAGAATTGCTGTAAAAATTTTGTAATCATTATTTAATAATGATATTGGTCTGTATGACCCACATTCGAGTGGAGATTTCCCTGGCTTCGGAATAAGTACAATTGTGGCCTCCCTCAAGATTTGGGTGGCACCTCTCCTTTTATTAGGATTCCATTAAATAGGGTCGTCAGGACAGGGGCGATAACATTTTCCAAAGATCTATAAATCTCCCCCGGCAGACCGTCTGGACCAGCCGCCTTACCTTTTTTTGATTGTCGAATAGCTTTAATCACCTCAGCCTCTGTGATCTCAGACTCTAAAGCCTTACTTTGCGATGTCGAGAGGGTTGGAAGCTTGATAGCTGCCAGCCATCTATCTCTTGCCTGCTGATCATTGGGGAGGTCCTCCCTATATATTGCCTCAAAGAATCAAAGAAGGCACTACCTATATCTAGGTGAGTGGATCTTGTCACTGCCTCCCCTTCTATCCTGATTTCTTTAATAAATTTGAGGGCTTGGTCAGATTTTATGTTCCATGCTAGCACTTTCCCTGCGGCTTCGCCAAATTCAAATTGGGAAGTCTTATGCACTTCCCATCTCTTGTTTACTCTCTCTTGTAGGATATTATTAAGTTGTAACTTCCGCTCAGCCAATTTTTCTTGATCCTCTGATGTTCCTGAGGATGAACCAATCCTTGACTCTAGAAGTTTCATATCAAGCTCAAGGCTGGCCACCCTGTCTCTATATATCTTCCGCCTAAAAGAGGCTCTGTTGGTTATCTGACCTCTTAAAAAGGCCTTAAATGTTTCCCAGACAACAGCCGAGCCTGCAGAGTCCCTATTTATATCAAAAAAAGTTAGTGACTCAGCTACCAAGAATTTGACCTCATCCTCCTCAAGCAAGAGAGTCCGGTCAAAAGACCAAGATGGATAGTTAACGGTGTTTCTAAGTCTCAAAGAAAATGCTAGTGCAGAGTGGTCTGACAAGTGCGCAGGTAGATAATCTATCATAGTCAGGGTGTCCTTTAAACAATAACTGAAAAGGGCGTAGTCGATTCTAGAATTATGTTTGAAGCGACTATTCCGAAGGGACACGCCTATCTTATTGCCAGCTTTTTCTCTCCATACATCGGCCAAGCCAAGTTGTGTCATGATTGTAATGAGAGTGTGTCTAGATTTGACGGAGCTACTAGATCTAGATTTTACAGATTTATCCAACCTGGGGTTAAGAACGATATTAAAGTCCCCCATCCAAATCACTGGATCTTGAGCTAATACTAGTTGGTTTCTGACCGCATCCAAATATAGTGGATCATCAGAGTTAGGGCCGTAATAACCAACTAAAATATAAATCTGAGCATCCAACGAGACTCTCACTAACAGCCATCTCCCTGAGTGATCTTCTTTACAGTCCAGGATTTGAGCTTTTGCGGATTTTTTAAAGATGAATATGATCCCCCTAATATTAGCATTATGGTCTGTTGAACAAAATTTGTCGATCCACCTCTGTCTTTTAAGGAGGGTAGTGGCTTCTGTTTTAAGAAGCTGTGTCGATTTGGGAAAAAGGGGGTGGTGATGGACAGAGTTTCTGAATGATGCAGAATACTCTTACCAAGTCAAGAGATCATGGTTTTAATCCATCACCGTTTTTTAGCTCACTGCACCATCCCAGCTCAGAACCTGGCTACATGCAAATTAGTCTGTACCTGTCCCAGTGCATGATGGGAACAGGGCAAACCAAACTACCAAGCCAATTCTTATACTGGGAAGGAAACAAGCTTCCGGGGACCGGTTTCTGGCATCACAGCCTTCGTCGGCCCGGCTTGCCTGAATCCTGATGGTGCAATGAGCAAGGGACTCACGTCTGAGCATACCCTCCCACACAAAGTGTGGATAAAATCGATTTGGGAAAAAGGGGGTGGTGATGGACAGAGTTTCTGAATGATGCAGAATACTCTTACCAAGTCAAGAGATCATGGTTTTAATCCATCACCGTTTTTTAGCTCACTGCACCATCCCAGCTCAGAACCTGGCTACATGCAAATTAGTCTGTACCTGTCCCAGTGCATGATGGGAACAGGGCAAACCAAACTACCAAGCCAATTCTTAAACTGGGAAGGAAACAAGCTTCCGGGGACCGGTTTCTGGCATCACAGCCTTCGTCGGCCCGGCTTGCCTGAATCCTGATGGTGCAATGAGCAAGGGACTCACGTCTGAGCATACCCTCCCACACAAAGTGTGGATAAAATCGATTTGGGAAAAAGGGGGTGGTGATGGACAGAGTTTCTGAATGATGCAGAATACTCTTACCAAGTCAAGAGATAATGGTTTTAATCCATCACCGTTTTTTAGCTCACTGCACCATCCCAGCTCAGAACCTGGCTACATGCAAATTAGTCTGTACCTGTCCCAGTGCATGATGGGAACAGGGCAAACCAAACTACCAAGCCAATTCTTATACTGGGAAGGAAACAAGCTTCCGGGGACCGGTTTCTGGCATCACAGCCTTCGTCGGCCCGGCTTGCCTGAATCCTGATGGTGCAATGAGCAAGGGACTCACGTCTGAGCATACCCTCCCACACAAAGTGTGGATAAAATCGATTTGGGAAAAAGGGGGTGGTGATGGACAGAGTTTCTGAATGATGCAGAATACTCTTACCAAGTCAAGAGATCATGTTTTTAATCCATCACCGTTTTTTAGCTCACTGCACCATCCCAGCTCAGAACCTGGCTACATGCAAATTAGTCTGTACCTGTCCCAGTGCATGATGGGAACAGGGCAAACCAAACTACCAAGCCAATTCTTATACTGGGAAGGAAACAAGCTTCCGGGGACCGGTTTCTGGCATCACAGCCTTCGTCGGCCCGGCTTGCCTGAATCCTGATGGTGCAATGAGCAAGGGACTCACGTCTGAGCATACCCTCCCACACAAAGTGTGGATAAAATCGATTTGGGAAAAAGGGGGTGGTGATGGACAGAGTTTCTGAATGATGCAGAATACTCTTACCAAGTCAAGAGATCATGGTTTTAATCCATCACCGTTTTTTAGCTCACTGCACCATCCCAGCTCAGAACCTGGCTACATGCAAATTAGTCTGTACCTGTCCCAGTGCATGATGGGAACAGGGCAAACCAAACTACCAAGCCAATTCTTATACTGGGAAGGAAACAAGCTTCCGGGGACCGGTTTCTGGCATCACAGCCTTCGTCGGCCCGGCTTGCCTGAATCCTGATGGTGCAATGAGCAAGGGACTCACGTCTGAGCATACCCTCCCACACAAAGTGTGGATAAAATCGATTTGGGAAAAAGGGGGTGGTGATGGACAGAGTTTCTGAATGATGCAGAATACTCTTACCAAGTCAAGAGATCATGGTTTTAATCCATCACCGTTTTTTAGCTCACTGCACCATCCCAGCTCAGAACCTGGCTACATGCAAATTAGTCTGTACCTGTCCCAGTGCATGATGGGAACAGGGCAAACCAAACTACCAAGCCAATTCTTATACTGGGAAGGAAACAAGCTTCCGGGGACCGGTTTCTGGCATCACAGCCTTCGTCGGCCCGGCTTGCCTGAATCCTGATGGTGCAATGAGCAAGGGACTCACGTCTGAGCATACCCTCCCACACAAAGTGTGGATAAAATCGATTTGGGAAAAAGGGGGTGGTGATGGACAGAGTTTCTGAATGATGCAGAATACTCTTACCAAGTCAAGAGATCATGGTTTTAATCCATCACCGTTTTTATAGATGAATATGATCCCCCTAATATTAGCATTATGGTCTGTTGAACAAAATTTGTCGATCCACCTCTGTCTTTTAAGGAGGGTAGTGGCTTCTGTTTTAAGAAGCTGTGTCTCCTGGAGAACGATGATCTGCGCCTGGGAATCTCTCAAATATTGTAAAATACAATCTCGTCTACCTCTCACGCGCAGACCATTAACGTTCCAGGACAGAAAATGTATAGATGTCATGCTCTGTATATTATCCCAACTCCTTCATTGTTACGCACCCCGATTGATAACATCTTGATTATTAAAATATTGAATAGTCTAATTGTGAAAGAAATTGCCTGAGAAGGTAGACAAATTAGGTTTTTTAGATATGCTACCTTACCCCCCCCCCCACCGCCCCCCCACCCCAACCCCCCTTGGAAAACCCTCCCCTGTCTATTCTAGCCTGATGTCTGGCCAGATTTACGCCCTCCTAAAGCCCTACCCTTTGACCCCCCCACTGCTCTGTTGTAAGAATAAGGTAGGAAACTGCTGTTGCCAGCCGATATAGGCGCATGAAACTAGCCCATTAATAGTATCTAATATCTCCTAGCTTTCTTTTTTTTTTAAATTTTTTAATTTTGTCGTTTTTCATTCCTCGCCCCCTTTTTTTATTTTTTTATTTTAGAGATATATGATAGATGGGGAGGAGGAGAGGGCTTCCCTAACTAGCTTACAGTTCCTAAATCTCTATAGTGGACTAACGATATACAACAAGATCGCCACTATATAGACAAAACTTAGTCTAAACAACACAAAGGAAGATGCCCTAAATCAGAAGTGAAAAACAGCTACCCATAGTTATTTTGTAGGCTGGGCCTGGGCATGTTCTCGAATAGATTCCAGAAGGTCGTCAGCATCCTGTATAGATCGGATATTGTGCATCTTATTGTTGTACATAATCCTTAAGAATGCTGGAAACCTCATCTGCACTGTGGCACCCAAAGATTTAAATTTATCCATGCGTTGGCCCAGCTCCCATTGCCTATCCAATGTAGTTTTGGAAAGATCTGAACGTATCTCGAAGGAAAAGTCTGAGCACTTCAATGATCTAGCTTTCAATGCAAGATTTAAAATCTTTTCTTTAAGAGCATATGTCAGGAAGTTGATTAACACCTTCCTGGGTTTAGCTCTTGCTGGGTTCATGCGAAATGGGTCTCTGTGTATTCGCTGGATGTCCTTATCCAATTCTTCTGCTGATTCGACAAGGTTTAGGGATTCTTTCAAGATCCGAATTACAAAGCCTTTAAGGTCGGCACCTTCTTTGCCTTCCGGTATTTTTAAAAGTCGGATGTTGTTTCGCCTTGAATAATTTTCCAAGACCTCAATCCTCTCTCTCATGTTATCCCCGTCTCTTTGAAGAGTGTGTATTTTGGACCTAGCAACCTCTAAATTAGTGGTTAAGAGATCTACTGAGCTTTCCAGTACTGCAGTTCTTTCACATAGGCCATCCACCTTTTGATCTAAAACCTCACAAGTTGCTCTTATTTCATTCTGGTTGGCTTTAGAAACTGCAAAATCATGCCGAATCACCGCTAATTGTTGCTCAACTCATATGTCCTTGTGTGCATGTTCTGATATAAGGACACAGGCTCATACTTGTGTGGTATACACATGTAAAGTGTCCACATTTTCCCTCCACTGGGAACCAAAAACCCCAATTTTAGAGCTTGACTCTCTCAGGGTAGCGGAGCAGAGCAGTCCAAGGCCTACTCAAGGTAGATGGTGTGGGCTAGTAATCACCATTCGCTGGCACGCAATAATAACACTCAAGAAATCATTGTCTAGTATGTGATTTTTTTTCTGAAAAAGGAATAGTACATTTATTATACACACAGTACTCAATACAAAGCAGTAATTTACAAAAATAGATAAGGCTGTTTGAAATACCGTTTGATGGCATTGTACAATCACCTTTGACCCCTTAAAGAGGTCAGGTTCACTAAACCACATCTCAAAAATTACTATTTTAGTAGTAAATGCAATAATCCAATATAACCATGAGTAAGGGCACTTATTACTGGCAATACGGCATATGTACATTGATCACAAGTGGCTGTCAACATCATTATTTGAACAAAGCATTTCACTATTTATGGAGTAAATGCAATGATCGAATATAACCAGGAATGAGGGCACTTATTACTGGCAATCAAACACATGCACTTTGATCACAAATGACTGTCATCATTATTTCAACCAATAAAGCATTTACAAAAATTAATTTACTATGTTCCTCTGTGCTTTTCAAATACTTGCAAAAAAAACAATCGGTGGACAGAATGCTTAACAATGTCAAACATTCACCCCAGTACAGAGATCTGGACTTAAATCCATTGTTTTTCTGCTCCCCATGCCATACCAGTTTAGACCAAGCCATATGCATATCAGTGTTGACCTTGTTCCCCACAGGAACAGTCCAGCCTCAACTGCCAGGCCAGGTTCTCCCTGGAACTGGAAACAAGCATACTACGACTGGTTTTCTGGGTATCACCCCTTATCAGCCAGGCATGTTTGACTCCAGTGGCATGGAGAGCACTGGACCCACGTCTGTGCATACCCATCCCACTCCGGGTGACAAATGGCCAGACGTGGGTCCCGTGCTCACTGCGCCACTGGATTCAAGCTAGCCTGGCTGATGAGGGGTGATGCCCTGAAACCAGTCCCAGGATGCTTGTTTTCAGTCTAGGAAGGATCTGTCTTGGAGATGGGGCTGTACTGTTCCCATATGGAGCAGGGTCAAGACAGATTTGCATATGGCTGGGTCCAAACTGGAGTGGTGTGATGAGCAAAATAATAATGGATTAAACCCGTATTTCTGACTGGGGGTGAATGTTTGCACTGTTTCAGCTTTCCGTCGATCATTTGTTCCTTTTGCTTTTAAATACTCGCAGCATTGAAAATGCAATTGTAAAAATAGCACCTAGAGGGTATCACATTTTGATCATAAACTCATGTAACCATAAACTTTGCCCCTAGAGAGTGCTGTACTACATGTACATTTCCTTCACCACTGTTAGAACCGGCGGTTTCTAGTTGGCAGAGGTATACACTTCTGACAAATAGGGACCAACCAACTCTAGTCAGGGAAAGGGGATTACACACTCAGATAACCCCTGCTACCCCCTTGGTAGCTTGGCAGAGCAGACAGGCTTATCTCAGAGGCAGTGTGTTAAGCATTTATGACCACATACAGTAATAAAGTGAATACACTACAGATGGACACGACACAGAAGTTATTATAAAAATAGTATTTTTATATAAGGCTTAGCACAAGACCAAATAACGACAAAAATATACCACAGTCTTAATAAATACTCTTTGGAAGGAAAAATAATAGTTCAAGTAAGGTTTCTTCTTGGCAAATAGTTCTTTAGCAAAGTTTTCTTCTGAGCACAGTTCTTTGGCAACAATGCAACCCCCACAGGAGTCACACGACGTCGAATCTACAAGATTCCCAAGGTTCGGCGTCGACCGCGAGGAGCGCTACGTCGAGCCTGGAGTCGCAACAGACCCCACAAGTACAGTACCTTGAGAAACAAAGAAAATGATGATCCACGGCGTCGAGATGTCGGCGTCGAGGTCGGCGTCGATCGTGCCTCGGAGTCGGGTCAATCCGCAGCGGTGTCGAGGGATGTCGGGCCGGAGCAGCGCTCACGGCGTCGAGTAGGGCGTCGAGTCGATGCGATCAGCAGCGGCGTCGGGACGGGGTCGCTTGGAGGTAGAGCCGATACTCACTCCTCACTGGCGTCGATACCGGCGTCGAGACGGGGTCACTTGGAGCCGGGGCCGATACCCACTGCTCACTGGCGTTGCTGCTGGCGTCGAGACTGCAGATTTTCCCTTGTGTACTGGAAACAACACTTTCCAGCAATTCAGCAATTCAGTAGATGGTGAAGTCCTTTGGCCCTGTGACTTCAACAGGAGACTGGCACTCTTCCAGTCCTTGGAGATTTCCTAGCAAGTGTTCAGAGAGTACACACCAAGTTCCTCTCTCCTTGTTCCTTGGCAAAAATAAAGAAGCAGCTTTCAGGTTCCTCCACAGCAGAACAGCACTCTGGCAGAAAGGGGAGGCAAGTCCTTAGATCAGCAGGCTTCTTGTCCTTGGTACAGGTTTCCTTGTCAGAAGTGATCTGAGTTCTTGGTTCAGGGGTCCTTCTCTTATACCCCTTTTTCCCTTTGTTCCCTTTGTCCAAGCAGGGAGATTCCCACCATCTCAGGTTTGTTGTGGGTGTTGCCAGGCAGAGGCACCTGGCCTATTCACTGAGCAGGGCAGAGTCCTCAGCCGCCCAGCAGGAGGCGGAGCCAGTATTGTCACTGGCAGGAGCAGGGCTATCAGTCGCCCAGCAGGAGGCGGAGCCAGTATTGTGTCAGGCAGGGCAGGCTACTCTTCCCTCACTCTACGTGTAAACGCCCCATTCACCCCACACTGACTCACCCAGACCTCTGGAGCCACCCAGCCCCTGACACACACACCAAACCAGCAGAGACCGGTAGATAGTTGGACAAGAAAATAGCCACTTTCTAAAAGTGCTATTTTCAAACATAGAATTTAAAAACCATCCATCCTAAAGGGTGTGTTATTAAATTCTGAGTTCAGGGATACTAAACTCGACATGCTACCATGCTCCCTGAGTCAGATAGATTATAATGGAGTTAATAATCAGTCTGCCCAGTCTGGCCTATTGGAGGCAGGTAGCCCTTCAATAGTGAAAAACGAAAATGGCTGTAATTCACTATTAGGTCATGCCACACACATCAGGGCATGACCTACCTTTTACCAACAATGCACCCTGCCCTAGGGCCTACCATAGAGGTGTCTGAAATGTGGCAAAGTGAAGGTTTAGAGACTGGTAAGTAGGTTTCCTTACCAAGTCGACATGGCAGTCAGGGACTGCACGCAGGCGCTGCGGTGGCAGGCCTGAGACACATTTTACACGCTGCTTCTGTGGGTGGCACAACCCGTGCTGCAAGCCCACCAGCAGCAGTTAACTTACACGCCCTTGGCACACGCAGTGCACTAGACTAGGGTCTGAACAGTAAGTCAACCAAGCCAATCATGGTAACACCAATCAATGTAACAATTTAACATAGGGAGCACTTGCACTGTGGCACTGATCAGCAGTGGCACAGTGCCCAAAGCAATAATCCAGCAAAAACATCGTAAACAGAGGAGGCAAACAGAAAAAAATGGAGGAGAGACTCATGCCAATGATGCCAGGTCTAACAACCACCCTTAGGCCATGGTAATTGCAACCAGAAACATCGGCCCTAGAGGGCACTGCAATCTTAGCTGTAGAGCACATGTTCATGACTTAGGAATGCTTGAAACTCAAAAAGAATTGCCGGGGTAGTCATCTTTTCTGTGACCCTTCCAATTTAGGGTCAGTACTTTTAAAAACACTTCCTGTGGGCCCATGTGGGGAGCTGTGACACCTTTGCAGCTCTTGTGCACTCTTTGGTTTTGTTGATAGCGACTGCACCGTTCGGGAGCCACCATGAGAGGAGAAAAAAGTGCTGAATTTGGAAAGCCCTGCAGGGCATTGTGGGGCACTCCCCTGGGAGTGGTGTATAATCTATAAGCAGCTCTCCAGCTGCCCCCAGGGAGTTCCACTGCCTTGTTTCTTTCGGGTTTTTTTCACCACTCTGCCTCATGCTGCACAGCCTTTTCTATTCTTTGGGGGTGTCCTGTCCCACCCGGGCAACCTGTTCTCTGTTTATGCTGGGGGACCCCAGGGAGCCCACCTCGGACTTCCCCGGCTGCTTCCCCGCATGTGCAGCACTCTTCCATGCTGCTGCAGGATCTGGCTGGTTTCTTCAGCCCTGCATGCTCCTGCAGGCAAGGTGCTGGTGCTTGTGGCAGCTTCTGGGTCCCCCCCAGTAAAGTGCATGGGATTGGAATGGGCAAGCCACTACCAGGGGGTATGTGGTATTCCCCCAGGCTTGCCTGAATTCCAGGGCCAGGGATGGGGTCCTGTGCCCCTCTTTCTCTCCTCTCATGGGTGAAACCTGATCGTGCTTCCCCGCTTGCACCACCTTTGGGTGCCCGGATTTGGAATCCCGGGTCCCTCAATGCATAATCTAGGCTGGGGTTGGAGTCCCCAGGCCCATTGAATGTTGGGGAGGCTGCCCCACACATGCCTTCTCCTGGCATACTCACTGAACAACTTCTCCTTCGGCAATCCCAGGGCCCTGGCCTATCCCAGGAGAGGTTCAGAACGGCTGGCAGCAAAGTTCCATGCACACCGGGGTTGCGATGGGGGTCAAAGGTCAGAATCCTTCTCATGGTGATATCTCGGACCTCTTGTTCTATTTTTCATACTTTTTGCCTTGTTCTATTCCTGGTGGCAAGCCTTAGCTACCTGGAGCCCTTCGCTTAGACCTCCTGGCCTCTAAGGTGATGAACTTTGCAAGGAACTGGTTTCACTGGCTCCCTGTGCCAACCTTTCGCCTTTGTTTCCTCTGGGCCCCTCTGCTCCTTGATGCAGAAGCCCAGCCTTACCCCCAACTTGTCTTCAGGTGTGTAAGGGAACGAGGATCTATGGTCCTGGGGGGAGCCCCACTGGTCCTGGGGTCAACTGAAGTCAGAGTCCTTAGTCCAGATGGCATCAGGGGGTTCTTCCTTCCAATTGTCCATGTTGACTGCCTCAAGTTCCAGTGTCCAGCAGAAAAACACAACCAAGAGAGAGCTCCCCCCCTTGCGCAAGACCTTTTAAGTGGGACATGGGGGTACTAGCAGGGAGGCACCACTGACCTATCCTGGGGTGCCACATCACTTCTTCGCCCCGGTCCCAATCTTCCTGCTCAGCCTGCTGGGACATTTCAAAATGGCGGCACCCAGGAGACACTTGCGATATCTACTCTGGGGGCCTCATTTCCAATCCTCGCTGACATCACTGCCAGGGGCCTTTCTCAGCAAATCTTCGATGAAAGCCCCTCTCCTGTGTTGGTTCAAGAAGTCTAGGCTCCCTCCTTTGTTTATTGACCTTGGGAGCCTATTCCTCGTACAGTGTGACAGCTGGTTGATTAATGCAGAGCATTCCACCCCACCCATTTCCTCCTCAGGAGCTGAGTGAAGCACTGTTAATTACTCTCTTTGTGTGAGCGGCTTTTTTTCCTGCTACTGGAAAGACATGTAATTAGTTTCACATAGCAGGGTGACAAAAGGCCTGGGCTCTTATCCGGAGCTAAGCCAGAGAAATATGACATTCCTGGATGTTCCATAAGCTGTATGGATATCATTTTGTAAAAACTTGCAGAATTTCTTTTCCCTCACAGGTTATGCCCCAATTCAAGGTGGCACTGGTCTCTGTTAGCCAAAGGGAAGCAAAGCTGCACTCAAAGGCAACCCTCCCCATAGGTGTATAATGGAGTGTCACTGCAGACTAGACAATAAACCACACTGACTTGTCCCTATGAGTGTACACTAACATTATGAGGCCTACCCCAAGTCAGCATCCAATCCTGCAGAGTCCCGTCTGCACCAGGCTTCCTGTGGACAGTTACTGACAGGAATGTTCCACGCACAGCCCTCACACATGTGCACATGCATGTGACACTTGTTCAAGTGTGACCAACTAAGTTCCCCTTACCCTTGATGAATCACACCGGCCTAATCTTAAAAGGTGGGCACTGGCGGTAAGCTCGTGCACTTCATTTACCATGAGTTTACCATGGATGATTCACAGGTGATGATGCTCCCCCACAGTAAAAGGTAAAAAACCTGGTGATCAAAAAATCTAAAAATGTTGGCAGACTAGATGGACAGAACCCATCATCTCACATCTGAGTTCTCTCTGGAATGGAAAGGAAGATAGGAATGGGAAGGATAAGTGTTAGACTGTTCTTTTCATCACCCCTCTTGACCCCCCACACTCTAGAATAGTCCCAGACAGCTACAGGGTTTATGGCTGCGGTAGGAGGCAGCAGTGGGAGAGAGGATGGGAGGCACATCACAGCCATTCACAGTCACAGTTCACAATTACCTCTCATGCCAGCAATAAATATGATTGTCAAGTGTCAAGTGCATGTTACTGTAGAGTATTGAGGACAATCAATCACTCTTTCCTTTTACTTCCCTGACATGTTCCACCCATTCACCCTCAGCGGAGAATCTGATGAGATAGACCCACTCAAAATGCTACATTTTTTTCTCCCTTCCATCTGGTGTCATTGACTTTTACTAGTTAGAGCACTCATGTTTGTTGGTTCCCTGGTAGTGTAAATGTCAGTGTCCTGTTAGCACACAGCACTGCCACTTGCCAACTGGTAAAACATCGTAAGGGTCTCAATAATGGCATTTTGACAGGGCTGCTCTTGCTTGAATATGAATTTACCTTAAAAAAAACAAAGACTAGAGGTGTTTGGCAAAACAGGAACAGTTGGTTGAATCAAACATTACAGCCGGGAGTGCAGCGTACAGAAATGCGTCTGAGGACTGACTCAAAGTACAATCATTTTGAACATCTTTTTATACATTTCTTGAAGTATCATTAAACAATTCATAGATCCTGTTTCTGGAGTGGAATGTGGGTCTTGTCATGAAGCCATAAATTACTCCCATCTGATAAATTCAAGTAGGTCTTGTCCTTGTGTTATCACAATGAGGTCCAGTGGGTAGCATGACCAGATGCCCAGCATGATCACTGCATATGTAGTGTGTGCTGTGCCCTGATTGGCTGAGTGTTCCTAACTTCAAGTGGCATATAACTTTATGGTGTGTAGGGAGCTTGGGCCCTGCTGGCTATGTGTGTTTTATTGGGGCCTAGCTTCTAAGACCATTGTGGCATTGCTGCCTATCTGTGGTACTAATCTATGATTTTCCTGTTTGCGCATCTGTCCTGCTGCTTATGTACCACCCCACCTGTGATCAGTTAATCAGTAGCCTAGGGCAAAGGGCCTACATGACCACGTATTTCTGACTTGGGGTTGATGGAAAGGTCATAGCGAGGGATTTCGACAACAGTAATTAGCTACGTTTTTGTACTTACATGTATCATTGCGTAATCAACATCAATATTAACATCCCCCTCTAGCTGAATTTTTAACTACATCATTTACCCCCTACTTCATGACAGTCACATTGTTGGGGGCTTGTCGTGTTTCAGTCTTTAATATTACTGCCTCCCTAGTTACTTGCATTCTACCCAATTTGATGGCTGCATTTTTACAGCAGGAAAGCTCTACTTGAAGGAAGCCACACAAAATCAGCACAAAAATGAGAATAGGCAGCAATGACGTTCACAGTCCTGTCACCCACTGGGGGAGCCAGGAAAACCAGCTGGAGTACCAGTCCTGCTTAGGGGCACCTCCCACCTTATGCATGTCAGTTTGAAAATGATGCAGTGCTTGAATGGCAAGAGTCAGAGTCCCGTTGTTCATGTCATTGCCTGGGATGAACGTGCAACAGAATGCACAGATCTTAGCGCACACTCCTCCCTCCATTGCGGTCATCAAGTCCAACACATACTGCTGTTGTATCACCATGAGGCGGATAGCTCTTAGTTCTTCCCTAATTGCATTAAGGCTGAGTTCAGTTCTGGTCATCATCTTTATCAACTACTCTCTGGTTATTTGCAACTAATGAGTTGCGAATAAATAACTGGTGCTGATTTAAATGCACTGTAAGGTCATCGACTAACGCTCCAACCCTGCATTCAACTCCTCCACCCCTCGACCCTATCTTCAAAGTGCCTGCTGCCCCCACTAGAGTGAGACAGCCGCCCTTGACTCTTGTCGTATAACCTCTCTGTCATCTACGCACGACTGCTGCTTGAGAGGAAGGGACACGCAAGCACAACCGGTAGTGTCCTCTGAAATCCATCTCTGAGGCGGTGAGTGGGGGAGCGAAATCAAAACAGCCATATCCGATCCCAATACGGGCTTGTTGACCTGCTCGAGACTTTTTAAATCCCCTATAATTTCTCAGCAAATACTCTCATATTCACTCGTTGAGCCTGACCCTAAAATGGTGACCGCCATAGTATTTTCGCCGGTGAGGGTAGAAGTCCCTTCTGCCAAGAGCTTTCTGATGCTCTTCCAGGATTAATGGCATAGCGAATATAACTAACCCTAGAACTTGTGGCAACTAGAACTAGCTACTGAGTCATGGAGACTGATAGACTCGACGTGCCTGACTTTAAGATGGCTGCCAAACCACATTCCTTGTCCTGTCCTGCCATCCTCGCCAGCTCCTACCACCCATCTTTGGATGCTAGACTTTTGATCACCTCCTGATCCTCACTCTATGCTGGCGGAGCTCGAAACGCATACATGGCCGATTCCCGGTGGAGCTGCTCTGACAGTTATAGAGGAGATTGGCTCTGGCACACCGCTATGGCCATCACCTACCCAGCCGGACGTTAGACATTTGTCTCGTCTCCTTCCCCGCTGCTGTCTCCTTATTGTGGATTACCAGCTTTCCCTGGTCTTTCTGATCCTGATTTTCGTGTTCGTTAATTTACTCCTGTATTTTCTATTTATTCATTCTGTAACTTTTGTGAAACTTTTGCAACTTGTAACACGCAGTTTCCTTATGTAAAGCGCTCTGATACCTCCGGGTCTAGCCAGCGCTATATAAAACTCAAATAAATAAATAAATAAAATAAACCACCAGGCATTTGCTTTCATCTGCACTGTGAAGAAGGGTGTGGACCCTCCAGCATTTACTTTTGTGTATGAAAGCACTCTAAACTCTTCCGGAGTGTCCTTCAACTGAGCCAAGCCAAAATAATCAGCAGTTCTTTTTTTTCTTGAGCCTAATGCAATAGAGTAGTTTTCTTCTGTAGTGGATGTATGTACCCCAAAACCGGTCCTAGGATGCTTGTCTCCGGTCCAGGGAGGACCTGGCTTGGCAGTTCGGGCTGGACTGTTCCCATGTGGCACAGGGTCATGACTGATTTGCATATGGCCAGGTCTAAACTGGGGTGGCAGGGTGAGCAAAAGAATGATGGATTTAACCCAGATCTCTTGACTGGGGGAGAATGTGTTGATTTGTTCTGCATTCCGTCCATCAATTGTGTGTCTTTTGCTTTCTCGCCCTAAGTGCGCCGGGTATGCCTAGACATAGGTCCCGGGCTCACTGTGCCACTGGAATCAAGCTATCCTGGCTGAAGAGGGGTGATACCCCGAAACCGGTCCTAGGATGCTTGTTTCCGGTCCAGGGAGGACCTGGCTTGGCAGTTCGGGCTGGACTGTTCCCACGAGGCACAGGGTCATGACTGATTTGCATATGGCCAGGTCTAAACTGGGGTGGCAGGGTAAGCAAAAGAATGATGGATTTAACCCAGATCTCTTGACTGGGGGAGAATGTTTTGATTTGTTCTGCATTCCGTCCATCAATTGCGTGTCTTTTGTTGGTACAACTCTGACAGATCTTCTCCATAAATGACCATGGTAGGCATGTGTATGGTGACCAGGGAGCACATACCTCACCATCCAGGGACAAGCAGGGTATAGGCAAATTTACTGCACTGCAAGCCGGTATCCATCAGCGTGGAGGTGCCCCACTGCATGTCTGGTACGTGCAGTATTGCTCCACAGTTCTCATTAGTGCTGAGTGGAATAATTCCTTTTCCTCAGAAGCACTAGGAATACAGTGTAAGTTTCTGTACAGTTAGGGGTTGTCCCTTCCCTTCCAACCATGTGTGCCTATCTATCTCAGTGTCCCAAATTTCCTGACAGGGGTTATCTATGCTGGTATTTAACCCTCCCCTAGGAGACTCATTTCTCTTTTCATCATAGGGATGGATGGCCTTATACTGGAACTCCATGTCTGGCACCCATTTGTTATTAAAGAAGACTGCACCAGACATGCTAATGGCCACCTTGAGACCACAGACCTGACTAGACATTTTCGTGCACTGGTGCAGTGGCTATTCCTACCTCCAAGAATCTTTTTCCTGAAAAGTCGTTGGGCCAAACAGGATCCTTCCCTATGGTGCCCTGCTAGCGCATTCTATTTAGCTCTGATTGAATCTTGCTAGGATCTGTGAAGAAGTGTAGTGCTGTGGGATTAGCATCATAACAGCTCATGTTCACTACTATTCTATGGTTTTCTACTCTGTTGAGTTGTATCTTGGCCCTAATCCTACATAGGTACAGGTGAAGGCATTTTGCTTTTTCAGGGCTATCTCTTGGGACAAGTAATGCCTGTCTGCGCCTACAGCATGTGGTATCAGCGAACAAAGAAATCATGACCTGGCTAGTGTCTGGGTAGCCACAGCGGTTATGTGCTAATACTATGTGTTGTGTAAGAGTGCAGGGTTTAGTGTGTGTGCCATACTAGTGTTGTGCACAGTGTAATTATAGGTATTATGGGAGAGGTCCCTCTGCAAGAGCTGTGCGAATGTTTGGGGGGACTTCATCGATCTAGACAGATCTTTTGCAACATGTGGATGTGGGCACACCCACAGTAAACAGATTGTATGCAATTGTACAACAATACATAACTTGTGAAACATTGCAGGTCTTGGAGATGGAGCCAGGAAAGATGTATCTAGTCCTCCGGTGATTGGGAGATTTCTTTAGTTTGTAAAAGTTTGAAAGATTTGGGTGTACAACAGTTCATGGGGGTATCCATTGATCTTTCAGCTGTAGGTCGGAGAGGTGGACCCATGCCTCTCTTCCCTTCACCTAGAGGGTATTAGGTGTTGTGGAAGTCACCCAGTAGGGTTCCTCAAACTTGGCATGCTTCCATTTCCCTACAAAGTTGCTACCATAACTTCCTTCCCAGGTTGAGGTGTTTGAAATGGTAGCTTGACGGTGGTGCACTTAGAGTTCAGATGGTTGACCTGCTTAGATAGGATCTTAACAGTCTTGGTTAATTCAAAGAGATGCACATGCATCTCATTCCCTAGTGTCTGTCAGCTTGTCTCAGCATTTAATTTGGTCCGTGTTTTTTGGTTGGGACTTCCCATCAGTCTACTAGTTACAATTCGGTGTGGTTTGAGATGGTGATCGCTGCTGGGTGTATTCCATAGCTCCATTAAGGCTACTGGCAGACAGTGGAGCCACTTTTTATTAAGGCTGGCACAGATACTGCTTAATTAATTTTTTAACAGGCCGTTGTCATAAACTTACTTGGACAGATTTGCACGGGAGCAGAAATACATCTTTTCCCAATGCCCCTCCAAGAACACCAACCACTCAATTAATGCTGAAGTACGCTGAGCTCCAAGGAGGAAAGGGATGGGGAGAAAAGAAGAGACTGCCTGATAATATGGTTCTTTTTCAGAAAGGTACATTCCAACTCTCTATTATCTTTTCTCTCCATTGGCACCCTTCTGCGATGTTGGGGAAAACTGCAAGAAAGAAACAGAACATGTGCAATCCTACTCTAGCGTTAACATTCTATCTTGCTCATATATTCTTAATCCTAATTATCATACCCAAAACAATTAAGGCCATTGCTCCTCTTCAATGCCTTCTGTTTGCAAATGCTTCTTTTGATTATTCGATATGCTTTTCAATTGAAGAATTATTCATGTACATTCTATTAGCATAACTATATAATCATTATCTTTTACTTTCTAGATTCTACTTGTGTGACTGAAGGCCAAACGACATTCGCAGGAACGTTTGATCAGGCAGGTAATAGGTTTCTTTTAATCAATTCTTTTCTTAGGT
Source organism: Triturus cristatus (assembly GCF_964204655.1). Classification (NCBI taxonomy): domain Eukaryota; kingdom Metazoa; phylum Chordata; class Amphibia; order Caudata; family Salamandridae; genus Triturus; species Triturus cristatus. Next base: position 905,516,318 of record NC_140593.1, read on the forward strand.
CCTTCCATTTCTTTTTATTTCCTTGTATGTTTGCTGAATTTTCTTGTTCAGAGAACAATTTCTGTACAGATAAGTAGACTCAAAATAATACTCAGATAGGGGAATTTCTTTGATTATGCCGTTGAAGTTAAGACTCGAACCGCACAGAGTTGACGCTGTGTGGCAAACGTTTCTAAGGGCTGTTGCAATGTCTATCAGCCCGAGAAGTAATGGGTTTCAGTTCAGGAAAGAGATTCATTTTTTTCCTTAAATATGCAGAGTGAATTGTCAGGAAAGCAACCATTCACAGTTTACGCCAACAGAGTCGAGAGCTGACACACTCCCTGACGAGACACTATTCAATTTTGCTCCTCGCCTGCTCAGTTGAACAAAACCAGCAACAAGTGGAAATGCTTACAGATCTGGAAACTGAAGAAATCAAATGACGGGAACGATGCCACTACCTTGTCTATTTAGCGCATCATAAAGATGCTGCTTCCTCAGGAATTTGCTCAGATTAAGTGTGCGATTGTTTGACTGCGCGCGCTTCACATTCCATTCGTGATTTTTTATTGTTTTATTTAATGGAGTTTTATATAGCGCAAACTTGACCCGAAGGTATCGGGTATCAGAGTGCTTTACACAGCACCAGTTGCGTTACATGAGGACACATTCATTTTTTTAGGCACTGGGAGATTAAGTGATTTGCCCAAACTCACAGGATGTTCAACGTCATTGCCGAGACTCGAACCCGGTTCCCCAGATTAGAGGTCGACCGCCCGAGTTGTAAGGCTAACTCCTCTCCCCTATTAGGTAAGGGACCCCTTGTGGCGTGATGCCTTGGTGCGAAAAGGATCGCCAGCTGGGCGGGGGAGGTAGATATGCCTTCCTTCCCACCCATTTGCGTGCTGGAAGTGACGCAGCCCCGTCGGTTTTGTGCCCTCATGTGGCACTTAGGTGGCCACCACTTCTATGGGGGCCCCCAGCGTGTGCCGCTGCCACACACCGAGGATGGTTAACACTAACCTTACAGCCGGGTACAGCAGGAACGATGGATGAAGCTAGTTAATCCCTTCCCCTATATGGGAATACCCAGGAGTAGATATATCTTACACTCCATAGATAACACCACCATAGGGGAAAGAGAAAAAAGGCACAAAAGAAACAATAGCGTTGCCGCTGTAAGGCTCAGACTTTGGATGTCGCCAGACTATGTAGACCTCTCTCTCTTCTACAGTCCACCCCATCTGCCCTGTAAGTGGAAACACAGTACACACATTAGATTTCTCCCCCCTCTATCCGTAGCACCCCTATCCCCCCTATGTGTCATGTACTTACTTAGATTCTAGCAGTGCTTCTCTCATGTTAAAAAAGGCACAAAAGAGAAAAATAAAGAAAACAAAATAACATCATAGCTCTGGATCTGATTCAGGTACTTATCTTATTGCAGATAATCCTCTCTTTGCTGATGGGCATTCCGTCTTGTTCAGTTGTTCAGAGCCTCCGGTAAATATGAATATCTCTCTGCCCACCTTGATGAGCTCTCCAGAGTGTTTACGAGGCAAGAGGGCAATTAACATCCCCACTGAGATGCTGATTAGTGCAAAAAACACCTTTCACCTTGGAGGCTGTCGGAAATACTAATCATAGCCCAGGGCGTATTCACAATTCTGGACGGTTGTTGTATGAAAGTTTAAACAAAGCAAACACAAAGAAATAGAAGCGCTTCTCAAGCGCCGAGTCTCTTCCTCGTATCACCCGAGGAAAGCTAGACGGGCTGCAGGGTTGAGGAATTCAGTCTTCCAAATAATCCCCTGCTTCCGTCTAAAGGTACGGAGCACTCGGGAGTTTCGAAATTGTTCCGGTCCGCTTGAATCCATCAAGCACGTCCTGAACACGCCACCATGATCACAGAGAGGCGTTCAGAGTATTCCCCACGATACCGCTCCAGGGTGCAGACACGCCGATGAGTAGCGGCCAGCAGGAAGGAGAGTCTCTGACAAAATACGACTGCTGCCGTCCTTCAGGCAGAAGCCTTTGCGAACAAAAACACCAAGTTCATGTAGAAACTCCAACGTACAGGTAACACGTAGTCTCTCTGGTACAGGAAGTTTGCTTGAGTGACAAGCACCGAGTTCTACCAGGGCGGGGCTTAAGTACCCATAACCAGGTGCTGTCTCAGTCTTCTCAAAAGATTGTGGGATTCGCAGTTTTTGTGCTATCATTCATTATGGAATTTTGTAGAGCGCATGGTTACGCACCCCGGCGTGTCCCCGCGCTGAGAGGAGAAAAAAAGAGGCGAGTCAGGCAAGAGATCATACCAGTGCGGTGCGGAACAGGTGTGTTTTTAGTGCTTTACGAAAACTGATCTCTGAGGATTCAAGGCGCAGCTCCAACGGGAGTAGGTTCCATTTTTTTGCCGCCAGAAATCTGAAAGATCTCCCTCCCATTCTAGCTTTTCGAACTTTGGGGATGGCGACCAGTCCAGTGCCCGAGGATCTGAGCGACCGCTCTGGTCTGTAGGGAGTAATAAGATTACAAAGAGGAGTGGGTGCCTTACACATAATGATGCGATGGCATAGGCACAGTGCCTTGAAGATAATCCGTTCCCTGACGGGCAGCCAGTGGAGGGACTTTAAGGCCGCTTTAGATGATGTTCTTCTAGGAAGCCTCAATACCAATCGGGCAGTTGCGTTCTGAAGAACCTGGAGACGGTTAAGGCATTTTGTTGTCACACCCAGATACAAAAGATTTGAATAATCGAGTCTGGATGTGACCAAGGCATGAACAAGAGTCTGCCTAGCACTAACTGGAAGTAAGTCGAGAGTCTTCCTAAGACTCTTAAGCATGCCAAAGCAGATTCCGACCACCCGATTAATCTGGGCCGTGAAAGAAAGTTTGATGTCAAACACCACTCCCAGATTTTTTGCCTGCTGACAAGGTATAGGGGTATGTCCTAGGCAGTCCGGCCACCATGCCGATGACCATACATTCGGTGCACCTCCCATCACGAGCACTTCAGTTTTTGACCCATTCAACTTCAGGCAGTTGTTAGACATCCAGGATGCAAGTTCCTGCATGCAGGCACTGAAGCTGGAAGCAGCGGCGTCAGGAGCTCGTGACAGTGAGATGACCAGCTGTGTGTCATCGGCGTATGACACTTGTTGGAGGTCGTGTCTTTCCACAATGGTGGCAACAGGGGAAACATAAAGGTTAAACAGGGTGGGGCTCAGGGCCGAGCCCTGAGGAACCCCTTGGTTAAGAGAGAACATACGAGAGTAATGTTCTCCCTGTCTAACCTGAAAGCTCCTGTCAGTAAGAAAAGACTGAATCCACATAAGTGCCAAACCAGTGACACCTCCTTTGTTAAGACACTGTAGCAAGGTGAAATGTGCTACAGTGTCAAAGGCCGCACTAAGGTCAAGTAGTATAAGGGCCATAGTGTGCCCCTCATCAACCCCTTTCCTAATGGTCTCAGTGGCCAAGAGTAATGCAGACTCAGTAGAGTGTCGGGCCCGAAAGCCAAACTGAGTAGCATGAAGCAGGTTGGCTTTCTCCACAAAAGCCATAAGTTGGAGATTGGCCACCTTTTCTGCCACTTTAGCCATATAGGGTAGGAGTGAGATGGGTCGTAGATTATCCAGCCTATCCCAACTAAGGTTGGGTTTCTTTTGGATCGGAAGTACCACAGCCTGTTTCCAGCTTTGAGGTACGCTGCCGGAGCCAAAAGAAAGGTCCAAAACCTCTCTGATGTAAGGTTCAAGGGTCTCAATACTCCCTGCCAAAAGCTTAGGAGATGCAGGGTCACGTGGGGATCCTGACGTGATTGAACGACATAACCGCTGAAGCTCTTTCGAGGAAGGAACAAGAAAGTTAGTCAAGCTGTTAGTTCCTACATCGACTGCTTTACTCTCCTTGAAGGCTGTTCCATTTGTTTTTCCTCCCGAGAAGGTGGAATAGATGGTAGCCACTTTGTCCGAAAAGAAGGCAGCGATGCGATTGCATGAGTCTTCCGAGACCAATGACGGGTCAGCCGAAGAGCCACAAACGGCAATCTCTTTATAAATTTTAAAAAGCTCTTTGGTGGAGTTGTTGGCTTCAACTATTCTACCAGAGAAATAATTGGTTTTGGCACGCCTAATTTGGGTGTGGTATTCTCTACGTTTAGCGATATATTTCTGTTTTGCTTGATCCAAAGAAGCCAGTCTCCACTGTCTTTCCAGTTGTTTACAATCAGCTTTCACCAGGTGTAGTTCTTTAGTATACCATGGGGCGGATTTCAGACGTCTGCTAAGCGGATTTTTATAGCATAGCGGGGCAATATCGTCAAGGGCCTTGTTTATACGAGCTTCTAGTTTCTCTGATGCAGATGTTGCATCCTCACCTCCTGGTTTGCCATCCTTGGTAAGAGCAATGTCAAACTTGGATTTAGAAAAAGCAGTCCATTTGCGACTCATATATTTAGAGTTAGTGCTCTTATAGTTATGGCTAGGAGGGATGCTTAGTGTAAAGGGCACCAGAAAATGGTCGGACCAAGAGACTGGAACGGGGGCCCGAATTTCAATATCTTCCCAATTCATAAAAATACGATCCAGTAAATGTCCTTTTTGATGGGTAGGGGTTTCAGATTTAATCTCTAATTGAAGAGATTGTAGTTGCTGACTGAGATCAGTAGCTCCTTTGTCCAGTGGGTCCTCCCAGTGGATATTAAGATCGCCTAGGAGCATAAATTTATCTCTGCGTAGAGCTGTCTCAGTCAGACCCTCAATAAGGCTATTAGAGAAATGAGTAAAAGGGCCCGGAGGACGATAAATACCATGCATGTAATGGCACGTAGTGTACCTATCTCTGTTTAGCCATGACAGACGCGGGCAGCCTCATAGTGCAAATATCAGCAACATACCCAACCCACAAACACAGCAATACCATAATAAAGAACACACAAGACACATTGGTTGTTGGAGAAAACATTGCTGCAGGTTTATTTTGCATTAGAAATATGCCAACATGGTGGGTCAACTTACGGGCGATATCTGGGCAGGCAGCCCCAATGCTGCTTGCCCACCTGATGAGTCAAATTGCACCGTGGCATAACCAATCAGTGCTAACCATTTTGGGGAATTACCCCTTACATCCTGTGGACCACCAGTCCACCCATTTACACACGTCCCTTGAGGGGGCGGAGCGTATCTAGGCAAGCACCCGGTTGCTCAGGTTTACAACCGCCCGAAGGACTAACGGGGCGCCGTCGTTCCTCCAGGGTCCTGCCGTAAGGACTTCCTGGGGCTAGTTGGCATTTGCACCCTTCTTCTGCTCCTAAAGAGGGTACCCCTATGTACCATTCAGCCTCTGGATTGCCCTGTAACTCCGCCACAGCTCTGGGTGTGGCACCCGTCATTCCCAGGGTCCCCCTCCAAGGCAAGCATTATTACTTACACCCTGCTGATTCTAGGGCATCACCCAGGTCGAACAGAAACAGATCTGTGCCCATTCTAGACAAATGGACCCCCATCCACATCAAAACGTTCCGTGGTCTTGGCATGCAAGAGCTGAGTCTGATGAATCCAGAAACCCCTCTGTTCCGTGAATTTTTCGCAGGGTGCCGTTTACCCTCCTGCGAAAAGTTCAACGGACACTCCAGACCCGGACAATTCCCATTTACCTCTGACATGATTACCAGTCCTTCCGGCTGGATAATTCCACTCTACCTCTGCAGGTGTTTACCGGCCCTATCGGGGGGGAACCTTGCGGTGTATGCACCAAAAGAGACCATGCCTAATTCACAAAGCCCTTCCGATTTTATTTGATTTTGAACTAGAGTTGAACCAAGCACTCCTGCATGGTGGGCTTGTGAATGGCATATTTACACTTACGTAGGCAAGTTTGATGGACTCCCCTTAACTTGGGAACTACTGTTCTCTGTTTTAACCCCAGCTTTATTTACCCCCATGGGCATGTTCAATGGCCTCCCCGGGTTTCTGACAACTGATCTCTACTTCAACTACTTTTCCGAAAGATATCCCTATGGTGCCCTTTGTGCCAATAAGGGCCTTCTTGTTAGCTGTTGTGAGTTATGTGTTTAACCATTACCGCCCGGGTATAAGATTTGCGGTAAACATAATGGAGTTCGCCTCCAAGGCCCTCAGTATAATTGTTAAGGTATTAATTGTGGCCAACACAATACCCCTATCGCTACCTGCTGACCTCCATTGTAAGGGAGTATAGAGAAATTACCATAGAAGTTAAAACTACTGCTCTCCTCTTGACAAGGCTTCTGTGGGTATACTCCATTGTTCACTCTGTACCATTATGTGCATTTCCATATGGGGGTTGACCAAGCCCTTGGTTACCCTCTTGCTTGGCAAGTACAACTTTGGAGGTTCACTGATGACCATGTGTGGTACCATGAGAAATATGGACCCCTATTAGGTGATTAGGTAAGAAACTAGTGCGCTGCAGGAGAGGCTGAGCTGGCAGACATCTTGAGTTTCCAGCGCTGCCAGCTCAACCTCCATTTATTGCTTACAGTAGAATGTTGCCACTTCCTGCTAGTCTTTCCCCAGGATATACTGGTTATTGTTTTAGCAGGAATCCTCCTAAGGATCCTGACAGTACCCCCTCTCAAGGAGTATTCCTCCATTAGTGTTTTTTTTTTACATTTTCTGTATAAGGCCTTGACTAAACGCAGAGCGTGAACATCACCATACTATTCCCAGGATCTTTCTTCTGGACCAAAACCCATCCAATCGATTAAGTAGTACAGTTCATTCTTAACCTTTTTGAAATCAAGAATTCTTTTAACCTCATATTCAATTTCACCTTCCAATATCAATGTTTCAGGAGGTACCCCTAGTCTCAAATAATTTTTAGCAGGGAGACGTGAAAAACAGGATGAATTTTAGTACTTCCAGGAAGTGTCAAACGATAGGTCACTGAAATGATATTTTTTCAATAGGGTAGGAACCAACAAAACGTGATTGAAATTTGTGATCCCCTTTCAATCTCAAACTTTTTGTGCTAAGCCAAACTTTGTCTCCAATTTGGTAAGTGGGTCCTTGCCATCTTTTTTTATCAGCAAAAAAATTGTAACGATCTTTAGCGCAGGTCAGATTTTGTACTGTAGCTTGATGAACACGGACCAGATGCTGAACAATATCTTCTACAGCTGGCACCTCTACATTCCCACATTCTATCAATTAGTTTGGGTGCTGGCCATAATTTATATAGAAGGGGAAGAAGCCTGTAGAGATATGTTTTTGCATTGTTGTGGGCCAATTCCACTGTCCACAGATATTCTGACCAATCTCCTTCCTGATCCAACAAAAATAGTCTGAGGTATTGTTCTAACTCCTGATTTATCCTCTCTGTTTGCCCATCTGTTTCTGGATGGAAACTGGTTGAGTAGCGGGTCTCAATATTTAACACACTAGTGTAAGCCCTCCAGAATTTGGATACAAACTGCGTTTCTCTATCTGTGATAATAATCTTTGGTATACCATGAATTCGGATTTTATGTTGATTGAAATACTGTGTTAGTCGTTTAGCTGTGGGAACACTCTTTAAGGCAATGAAATGTGTCATCTTAGTGAAGATGTGTCTACACAGCCTAGAATTGTGTTATATCCTTGTTTAGAGGGTAGGTCTGATGGAGCAGGGTTTTTTACTTTAAAACCGAATATCTGTTCATTTTCGCATGTTATAATTAAAAGTACTACTGAATAATTATTAATGACTAAAAGTTTGTCGAATGTTGACTAATCAACCTTATTAACAAGAGAATTACACGTGGGAATGCTATTGCATGGCTAAATAATAAGTGAACTAAGTTGGTGAGCAAACTGACAGAAAACGATGTTGCTTATGTGATGTTATGGTGTTTTGCGCTTATAATTAATATGCATTAATGGCTTCTGATGTCGCAAATGGCTAGATAAATACACACACATAAGGGTATTAGCAGGGGAATAACACTTTATAATCATTTCTATGCAGTAATTCTGTTTTATGTCTACTTTGCTTTAAGTTGTCCATTGTGGCCTGCCACAAAATGGCCACCACCTGCAGCCTGCATTGGAGTTGCTGGAAATTTACAGAAAGGCTTCGCTCTGCCTGTGACCTTGCACCTCCGGTGAACTGAAAAACCATAAGAATGATGACAAGTCTGGGACGACAGCCAAAAGCCCCTGAAAGACAGAAAAGTTGATACGAACGGAGAGTGAACCCATTTTTTGCAACAAATTCAGCTAACAAGAGACATCCGTGAATGTTGCGAATTAGTCATGAACATTCAATTTGCTATTCATTAGTTGGGACAATCTATGTGAGAACCCTCCGTAAAATATCGAAAAAGTACCGAGATGACATTATTTCCACCATTTCATCCGTTCTGAATAAAGAAATGATACTTTTTAGAATGTAAATTTCAGTATAAAAGTAAGTAGACTAGAGAGGTCTAGCGCCACTTCTTCCCGAGCTGATGATGCGAGGTCCCTATGCTGACGGAGAGGACGATGACTCTACATGACGACAGAAGACTCTAAATCTTCTACAGAGGACCGATTCTGACTTAGGATCTGACTTTTAGAAAGAATAGGTAAATATGAGAAAATGAATTTGCATTTTGATTGGCTTTTCTTTAAATTTTAGATAAACGAACAATTTTTTGAATTACTGTCTCGGGTGATTATTTCTGGTCATGTTTATTGATTTTATTGTGTATTCTTTGAGATGTATTTTGCTAGATCTACAGCAATCAGCTGGTCTCATTGACCTCAAAGTACAGGCAGATTAGACAGAGCATATGTGGAAGGTATTTTCTCCTTTACAGGGCACGGATAGAGTGATTTAGGGTGAATGTTGGTGTAATGGGCCCCACCAGCGTGTGATGTGTGTATGTGTGTGTGACTGTGGAATCATTCCGTCCGTGGAAGTAGAGGGGATTTGGAAGCTCTGATCTGCACCAGTTTCTTGGTAGAAGAATGATGGTTAGCTATTGTCTTGATCTGGCGAAATTGCGTGTATATAGGCTTGTTGATTATTGATTGATATTTGTACTAACACTATATGTTGAAGTCGTGTTTAGTTCTATGTATTGTGAACGGCTTCTGGGACGTAGGAAGTCGGTGACAGTTCCGTAGTAGAGCAGTGGGAGTGTTGCTCTCGGAAAAAGGCGGGATTGTTGGCCCTGTATGCAGACAGGGAAAAACGTGTGACAATTGAAGTTGCGCATCGCATTGTTTGGGTTCGAAGAGGTAGCATCGCCGTGTGTTACCATTAGAAACGTATTTCTGTGTGAGAGAAGTGTGTATGACAGCAAAGGTTATCTGTGAAACTCTGGTCTTAGGTCCCAGGGATCCGTAAGGTATTCCGTTAAAGCTTACCGCTGGAGAAGTAATAGGTATTCTCGGAGCTTGTAAGAAGGACAGGGCAGAGGTAAGCGCTGCTTTGTTAACGTGTGATATAATTCTGTAGTAGGACAGACTGTTCGCTGTTCTCGGGAAAGACAGAATTCTGTGTGAATGTACTACATTTTCTGGTGTGTAAGTGCGTGAATGAGAAGGCATTTTGGTTAATCGTGAAACTCTTAGGAGCATTCCGGAGTGAAACAGTTAATTAATGCTTGTTAGAAGGGTAAAGAGGGATGTGCTACTTTATCAACGGAAGTAACGATTCTGTAGTAGGGCAGAGGTAAGCGCTGCTCTCGGGAAAGACAGAATTCTCGTGGGAAAGGTCTTTTGCTGTTCTGTGGCTAGCGAAGCAGACAATGGAGATGTTTGTATGTTGTAACTAACAGACTCGTAGAAGTTGAAACAAAGTCTACCAAGTAGTCTTGTAAAGGAGGAGTAGACGAGAGACAGGAGACAGGAGCAGAAGCGACTGCAGCGACTGCTGATGTCAGGGAGACCGCGCTGTGATTGGACAGTGGGTTAGAGCAGTGGAAGCACGGTGATTGGTGTGCTGGTGAACGCCGCGCTAGGATTGGGAGACATACAGGGTGACGTAGACGCTCCAGGATTGGTGCGTTAGTGTGAGTCGCGCTGGGATTTGCGGACTGAGTAAGTGACGTAGGCGCTCCAGGATTGGTGCGTTAGTGTGAGTCGCGCTGCAATTGGACAAGAGATCGTACAGTTGTAGGAAGAGAAAACAGCTAGTGGAAAATAAGAAAAATGTATTACCACGCTGAGGAAAAGAAGAAAAAATCCCTGTTTAGTAAAATGACGAATTGGTTTGACAAGGATAAAGACATAGTGACAAGGGAAGGAGAGTTACTCCCTCCGACCAGAAACCCTGCATCCTTTATGGTTGCAAAATATGGGTATCATACCTGTATTTTGTTAGACAACTGGGTGAAATATACTAGAGAGGATGGGGTTTTGGCTTTTCCGGAACACGGCTCATTTAATCTGGCCGTGTTAAGAAATTTACGGGAGAAGATGTTGAATCTAGAGCCCCGGCCTAGGCCAACGCAATTTGAGGCATTAGTGGAATGGGAAGATGAAGTACATGAGCGAGAAAAGCAGAGGAGTGGAGGTAATTATAGATATATGTTCGGACAAAAGTATGATCGCGAAACCCATCATGACCGAATGAGACGATGGCGTGATGCCAGTATGACCGAGGGATTATATCCTGTAAGAACAGCAGAGGAATCAGGAGGGAGAAAGTGTACAGAAAAAGAACATAATGTAGAGACCCGAAGATATGGGGCAAATGAGTCTGATACTGATGTCTTAGAGGACATGCTCTACAAAAGACCACCCCCATGTAGACGAGAACCGGAGGTAGGAACAGCAGTTACCCCAGTGAGAAACACCCTGCGGATTATAAAGACTGAGGCTACAGCCCCTGAGTTGAAAAGCTGTTGTTCTCTGGCAGAAAGAGAGAAGGAGAGAGAAAGAGAGAGAGATAGAGAAAGAGAGATAGAGAAAAAGAGAGATAGAGAGAGAGAGAGATAGAAAAAGAGAGAGAGAGAGAGAGAGAGAAAGAGAGTTAGAGAGAGAGAGAGAGAGAGAGAAAGAGAGATAGAGAGAGAGAATGAACTTGAAAATGAAAAGACCAGAGAACTAGCAAGAACTACATCCGAACTAACAGAGAAAATCAGGGAGCTGACTAAGAATCTTGAGGCTGTTACAGTGCCCGTGACAATAGGCCCAGTTATGCCGATTTTTGACAAGCAGAGGACGGGTGAAAATGGTTTGACGGTGCCATATGTTGGCAATAGGTTGATTGTACCTCCGGAGCAGGTAGAAATGAGAGCGGGAGAAACACAGTGGAGAACAGGAGAAAATCAGTGGAGACATGCCGTATGTGGAGGGGAAATGAGTGTGCAGACTAACTCAAGTTTGAATTCTGGATGTATGGAAGGGAACAGAGGATCAATTTTGGAACCACAAAGAGTGGCAGAACCAGGGGGTGCGGAAAAATCTGTGATAACTGCTGAAGATTTGAATGATTGGCTGAAAACATTACAGAAAAAGGAGAAAGAGTCACAGGGAATTGATGTAGCTAGGATACGTATGGAAATGGAGGAGTTGATTGTAGGAACAATCCCTATAGAAACACTGAAGAATTATCAGGAAGGGGAGATCCTCTTCCTTTGCAAGAGTATCACCTGGAGAGCAAAGAACATACATGACAGGTTTAAAGGAATAGCCAGTGAATTGGGAATTGACATGGATAAGGTGAAAGCTTTACAAAAATCTTACCGAGTGGATTTTTCAGACAAGGATATTGAGAATCTGAACAATGCGGGTCGAACAGGACAGATTAAGGAAATGATTGCCTTGCTGAAGAAATGGGGAGATGTAGAAAGATGGAAAGACAGATGGTATAGAAAGCGAGAGGATGGGGCAGATAGAACTTACTCGGCATTTCCCCTGAAAGAAAAAGAGAAGGCAGTGACAGCTTACCCCATGAGAGAGATTCCAGGAGGTGGGTACGTACATGTCCCATGGACCAGACAGGATATTCTATCATTTACGAATGATTTCCCTCGACTAAGGGAAAAGCCCGTTGAGTGGTACAGACAGGTCGACAGATTTGTAAAGCTGTCAAAAGTACTGTGGATTGATTTGAATAGTCTGTTTGATATAATTGTACCAGCAGACTTGTGGGCAGAATGTAAAATAGTCATAGACCGGCCCACTAAGGAATACCCAAGAGACCCAAAGACAGGAGCTCCAGACCCGGAGGTCATGAAGAAGTATGAGCAGGTTATGGCCTTCCTGAAAAATAAAGTACCCCCCAAGGATCCAGACTGGGTTAAAATAGACCGAACACATCAGGAATTGAAAGAATCAGTCCATGCTTACTATGAAAGGCTGATACTAGCTTTTAAGCAGTTCAGTGGAGATGAACACCTGGGTGACAAGGATCTGAGACATTTTCTATATAGATTTGTATATGGCTTACAACCTGAAATCAGCGAAATGATAAGGGAACATACAGTGGACTGGCAGAGCAAGAAGACTGATGAGATTTTGAGACATGCTAAATACTTCAGTGATGAGATTGAGGCAAAGCAGAGAAAGCTGAAAGAAAAGGCAATGTGGGCACAGGTGAAGGTTGCAGAAAGACAGGAAGCTCAGCTGGTTGAACAGGCAAATAACCCAGGAAATAAGCCCAGGTTTGGTCCGGGAAAAGGAAGGGGAAACATTGAGGAAGCCAAGAAAAGGTTTCCCTGCCACAACTGTGGAAAATTGGGGCACTGGAAATCCGAGTGTAAGAATCCACCATCTACTAACGATGATAATCCATCATTGAATTCACAGGTGCAGAGTGAGGGGTGTGGTCAGCATCGGCAACAGCAGAAGGCTGATAAGCAGCAGAATCAGGTGCCAAAACCACCCTTGCCACAGAGAAAAGGATCTCAGAAGTACAGCCAAGAGTCGGGTTTCTACGATGAAGAACAGGTAATCAAACCAAAACGCGCAAGCGCAGTTTCTCAGTACTGGCTGAAAAATGAGGGAAGTGACTCTGAAGGAGACTTCTGACGGTGCCGAAGAGAGGAGGAGGAGTGCGTTCTTGGCGCAACTCTAGAAATAGACCAGGCAGGACCTTTTGTTGATGGGAAAATTAATGGTGAAAGCATCACTTTCCTAGTAGATACTGGGGCCACGAGATCAACTGTCAGGTCAGCTGATATAAAGAATCTTCCACTCTCGGACGAAGCAATCCAAGTGGTTGGTGTGTCCAACACACAGATCAAAACACTACTTACTGAACCAGTAAAGGTTAGAATAGGGAAATTTTCAGACATGCACCGATTTGTGGTGTGTGACACCAGTCCAGTGAACCTGTTAGGCAGGGATCTGCTGTGCAAAATGAATTGCACTATTTTCTGTACTCCAGATGGTATAACCTTTGAGACACCTGATGAGGATGTGTTATACAGAATGACCATGGACAACCGAGAATGTGAGGCTTTGGAAACATATGCAATATTTAATCCTGATGCATTACCCCCAGAGTTGAAACAGACAGTGAAAGCAGCAGTTTGGGATTTTACTGGAGAAGATGTGGGCCTGATGAGAAATGTAGATCCAGTAAAGATTGCTGTAAAAGAGGGAGTGGTTTACCCAAACATACCGCAATACAAATTGACACCTGAAATAATTGAAGGGATAACACCCTTAATTGAGAAGATGATCCAGCAAGGGGTGTTAAGAGAAATATTGAGCAGCCCATGTAATTCACCGATAATGGGACTGAAGAAACCTAATGGAAAGTTCAGAATAGTACAAGATTTGAGAAAGATTAACAAGATTGTTGTGCCATGTTGTCCGATTGTGCCAAATCCATCAGTGATTTTGTACCAGATTCCCCATGATGCAGAATGGTACACGGTAATTGATTTGTGTCATGCTTTCTTTTCAATCCCATTGCATCATGACAGCCAGCCAATATTTTCTTTTAGATTTGGAGAACGGATCTTGGCATGGTGCCGAATTCCACAGGGGTATACAGAGAGCCCCTCAATATTTAATCAATTGCTAAAGAAATCTCTGGAAAGTCTGACAATGCCTGAAAATTCAGTTTTGGTCCAATATATTGATGACCTACTTGTGGCATCAAAAACACGAGAAGCTTGTGAAGTAGATACCATTGCATTGCTGAATCACTTGGCAGATGGAGGATTAAAGGTATCTCCAGCCAAATTGCAGTTCTGTAAGAAATAAGTCCAGTATCTGGGACACAATATTGAGAAAGGCCTGAGAAAAGTGACTATGGACAGAATCAAAATCATTAGGGGAATGAGAGCCCCAATGACACAAAGAGAAGTGAGAATGTTCCTGGGAATGGTGGGTTACTGTCGTCAGTGGATAAGTAATTTTTCCCTGATTGCCAAACCATTGATTAAACTGACCAAAAGTGAGGTGAAAGATCCATTAGAACTAAACCCAGAAGAAATGGCTGCATTCAGAGAGCTGAAAGACAGACTTTGTGAACCTCCTGCCCTAGGGATGCCTGATTATGAAAAGGAATTTGAATTGTACTGTAGTGAGAGAAATGGATGTGCACTTTCAGTGTTAATCCAGAAACATGGACGTCTGAGAAGGCCAATTGCCTACTTCTCAGCAACTCTTGACCCAGTAGCTGTGGGTTTGCCAGGTTGCCTGAAAGCAGTAGCTGCTACCTGCAAAAGTCTGGAACAAAGTGAGGGAATCATAATAAAATACCCTGTACGGGTATTTGTACCTCATGATGTGGCAATCCTTTTAACAAGGAGCCGGACACAGTTCATGTCTCATAGTCGGCTGACTAAATATGAGAAAGTCATTCTTGGTGCAACTAATGTAAGTCTGGAAAGATGTGTGAATGTGAATCCAGCGACACTGTTACCTGATGCTGAATGTGTGGGAGTGAGAAATGATGTGGATCATGACTGCCTGGATGTACTTGATTACTGCACAAAACCAAGGCCAGACATAAGAGATCTGCCACTGCCTGAAAGTTTTTCATGTGTTGTTTGTGGATGGATCTTGTCTGAGAACAGACGAAGGAGTGTTGAGTGCTGCATATGCTGTGTGCGAAGTTTCGGAAGTTGTGGAAGCATCACCCTTGAAAGGAGTTAAATCCGCTCAGGTGGCAGAACTGGTGGCACTGACAAAGGCATGCAAGATTGGGAGGAGTGTGAGAGTGACTGTGATGACTGACAGCCAGTATGGCTTCGGAGTTGTCCATGATTTTGGCCAGCTATGGCTACAAAGAGGTTTCCTGACCTCAAGTGGAACTCCCATACAGAATGCTGAAGTGGTTGGAAAATTGCTAGAGGTGATACAGCTGCCTAAAGAATTAGCAGTTGTAAAATGTGCTGCTCATGGTAATGGTGATGATTTTGTAACAATTGGTAACAAGTTTGCCAATGACATAGCACAATATTGTGCAAGGAACAATCACTCAATTAACAGGAGCAAAGAGCGGGAAATGTCTTCTTGTTCATTAATGTTTACTAATGAAGTGGGGACATGGGAGGAAGTAAAACAGCTGCAGGATGAGGCAGAAAATGATGAAATGAGAGATTGGGTGAAGGCAGGTTGTGCACCTAGAGATAAGGATCATGTGTGGGTCTACAGGGATGGAAGACCAGTCATGCCTAACAGCATGCTATCAACAATGGCAAGGATGTATCATGGCCAGGGACACCTGGGGAGGGATGCTATGATAAGAGCCTTTAAGCAAACCTGGTACAGTCCAAAGTTCGGACTGATTGCAGAAAGTCTCTGTCACTCACGCTC
The DNA here is from genome assembly GCF_964204655.1 of Triturus cristatus. Lineage (NCBI taxonomy): Eukaryota > Metazoa > Chordata > Amphibia > Caudata > Salamandridae > Triturus > Triturus cristatus. The sequence goes on from NC_140593.1 coordinate 905,532,034, forward strand.
TCAGCTCCTTTGTGGAAGAATCTGGTGTACTGGACCCCCAGCAGGCTGGATTCAGACCTGCGCACTCAACAGAAGCCGTCATCCTTTCTGTTATGGAGGAACTGCGCAGGGGCGCGGACGTGAACATCTGCCAGGCCTTGGTCCTCCTGGACTTGTCGGCCGCCTTTGACACGGTCGACCATCAAATTTTGGTCGATCGTGTCAGGGAGGCAGGCATCCAGGGCACCGCTCTGGCCTGGGTCCGATCCTTTCTGACCCAACGCCATCAAGCTGTCAGACTATCCCAGTTTACTGCCTCCCAGGTCAAACTGTCCTGTGGTGTCCCACAAGGCTCTTCCCTCTCCCCCCTCCTTTTTAATTTGTATCTTTCCCCACTTATCCGCGCCCTCCGTCAGTTCAATGTCACAGCATTCAATTATGCTGATGACATACAACTAATTTTCAACATCAACTCCTCTGCTGACTCTATTGCCACCTTTCAAAATACCCTGTGCTTTATCAGCAACTGGATGAGCTCAAACCATCTGAAGCTCAACCCCGACAAGACCGAACTCGTTCTTGTCGGGGGTCCCCTCAACCCTTGGAATTCTTCTTTTTGGCCTCTCAGCCTTGGCAGTCCACCTAGCCCCGCCAACTGTGTTAAAAGTCTGGGAGTCGTCATCAGTAGTAATCTCTCCATGACGCCCCAGATTAGCGCGGTAGTCTCCTCCAGCCATTTCCAATTAAGGAAAATTAAGAAAATCTCCCGGCTACTTACTTCCGAGGCTCTTACCTTGGCCCTGATGGCGCTTGTAATATCGAGGTTAGACTACGCCAACGCGCTCTATGTAGGCATCCCAGCCTACCAACTCAGGCGGCTTCAGCTGATCCAGAATCAGGCTGCCCGCCTGATCCACTGCCTCCCTAGAGATCATCATGTCCGTCCCCTCCTAAAGAGCCTTCATTGGCTCCCTGTAGCCGCCCGCTGTAAGTTCAAGCTGGGTTGTATCATTTACAAATCTCTAGCCGGCCAGGGCCCCCTCTTTATTTCTTCCCTTCTTCAATCCTACGTCCCTTCCCGCACTCTCCGGTCTTCCCAAATGGTCTTGCTTTCCATCCCTAGATATAAGAGGAAGAAACACGGCGGGCTCAAGTTCTCCTTCCTGGCTCCCACTTTTTGGAACTCCCTCCCCTTGTCCCTGAGATTGACCACTTCGTACCCCAGCTTCAGATCTGCCCTTAAAACTTTTCTTTTCACAGAATCTTATCAATAAACGGCCTTTGCGCTATCTTCTGCTCTCTTTACTTTGGCGCCAAGAAATCTAATGGTGTTAGTTGCGCCCCTATAAATTTATTTAACATAACATAACATAACAGAGATGTCTGATATGTCAGCAATTCAATCCTGGAAAGAAAACAGTGGTGAGCCTAGGAACAATAGGCAGAGAGGGAGGACCCTTCACAAGAATGCAGATAGATTTCATTGAAATGCCCCCAGTCAACAGGTTGAGGTATGTTCTGGTGGTGGTCTGTTTGTTCTCAAGGTGGGTGGAGGCGTACCCAACAAGAAGAAATGATGGGATAACAGTGGCCAAATTACTGTTAAGAGAGTTCATCCCAAGGTACGGGTTCCCAGTAACCATTGAATCAGACAGAGGAGGACATTTTTATAATGAAATCATGAGTCTAATTTGTGAAGCATTGAGTGTACAGCAGAAGTTGCATTGTGCTTACAGACCAGAGGCTTCTGGGGATGTGGAGCAGATGAACGGTACTATAAAAAACAGAATTGGCAAAATGTGCTTAGCCACAGGAATGAAATGGCCCGATGTCTTGCCTCTAGTCCTGATGACCATTAGGTCTACTCCAGACAGAACAACAGGTTTGAGTCCACATGAAATTATCATGGGACGTGCTATGAGGCATGCATATGTACCAGTGAACAAGCTGATGACTATAACTGATGACATGATTTTGGATTACTGCAAAGGCCTGGCTGACGCAGTTCATTCTGTGTTTCACCAGGTTGGAGAAGACGCCACCACACTTGAAAAGAAACCAGCCCATGATCTGAGCCCAGGGGACTGGGTAAGGATAAAAGTCCACAGAAGAAGGAATTGCCTGGTTCCAAGGTGGGGAAGGCCAAGACAAGTCATCTTGACCACAACGACAGCTGTGAAGTGCGCTGGTGTAAAGAATTGGATGCATGCAAGCCACACACTGAGAGTTCCAAATCCAAGAGATGGTACCGGAAAAGAATACTTTGAAGAATCAGACTCCAGTGATGATGCAGACAGCGAGGCAGTAAGAAGGAAAAAGAATGCTGAAAGTGGGGAAAGTGAGTCAAGAGAACCTTTCATTCCACCAGAAGAGGTTCTGAAGAGAACAGTGTAAACTGCAGAAGCAAGTTCAGGTTCAGAGGAATCGCCTGAGGTTCCAATTGACAGTGACCAACACAAAAAGAAAGAAAGGAAAGAAAAGAACATTCCAACAGAAGAGACACCTGAACCACATGAGGAAGTTGGACAAGTTCCACCTAAGATAAATATTGAAGGAAAAGGGACAGAAAAAGACAGTGAGGGACAGATTGCGGAAAAACCCCGAGGAGGTGTAGGGAACATCAACAACAAGCTAGGTGAAGGGACAAGTAGACAGCAAGAAGATTGCGTGTCGGAGACTCGAGGAGGGACAGAAGTAGGGAAATCTCAAGTGATGGAAAAAGAAACTGTTGGAGAAAAAGAGACTGTTGAAGAAAAGAAAGCTAATAACGAACCTGAAACAATTGAAACAGAGTCTGATGAAAGTGACAACGAGCTACATGGAGGACAAGTTCTGAGAAAGAGAACCTGGCTTGGAGAAAGAAACAACAAAGAAGTGAAACAAAAGAGGAATGCTAAAGGAGATCTTTGGCCAAATAAGATAAAGAGACTGAGGTACAGACTGACACGAGTTAACTCTTCAAGAGCTGAACAAGTGAACGAAGTGTCAAGTCAGAATCCAACTAAAGAAGAAGAAGAAACAAAGATACCTGAGAGAGCAAAAAGAATAAGAAAACCAAACCAGAGGTACAAGTCACCGGAATGGACGTATGTGGCACTGCCTGAACAAGGAGAAGAGGCAGACAGTCAAGGAAGTCCAGAGGAGGCTTTACTGAAGGAGGTTGCTGAAGAAGAAGCTGTGGGAATCCTGAGAGTTATCTTGTCCGACATTGGAGAAGAGACGGATGTTCAGGACCTGATACAGTTTGATGATGATGAAGAGACAGTGAAAAGTGATGAAAATCCAAATTGAGTAAATCCAAGGAAAAGAAGAGAAGAAAAATACTAAAAAAAATTTAGTAGATTGTAATAATCTGTTGGGTACTTGCTGCCCTTAAAAGTTCAGTAGAGGAGTAGAAGAGGCTAAGTCAAAAGACACGGTCAAATTACCAGTATGGCTAACACTGAGAATAAAAGTAGATGTACTTTTCTGAAAAGATGGTGCAAGATGTGCTGCTGCTGTACAGGTTTATTAATGCTGCTTTGGAGTGTGCTTGCTCTATTGATTTCATTTAGAGTCACTATAGACACTTTAGAAGGTCATACTGAGAATAAGACTAATATAGGGAAGAGTCCATTAAAGGTAGTTCCAACTAGAACTAGTAATGTACATATTCACAAAGATAGGTCAATTAACGATTTTTCTAGCAATGTTTTTTCTAAACTGTTGTATGAATACGTAAAGACAATGGAAGTAAGGGATTGCTATGTCTGCATGCAATTACCTGCCTCTGTTTCGGAAGGAGTGACTTATCATCATCTTCCGGCTACGTATGGAATTTCCTGTAGTGTGTTGGTTAGTATTTTTTATCAATTAGGGAAATTAGATTACAATATGTCTAATGTAGATAATATTCTTGGGCAGTTGACCATGAATAAAGCACTGAATCCTGCAAAGGATGCTAACACTCTAGGTGAGATTTTTCTAGAAACCAAAGAATTAACCTTAGACTATGTTTTTAGAAATAATTTAACTTGCAAATTGAAAGGAGAAGAATAATTTTCTAGACATGGTTGAGAGAAGAAGGTTGAACATGCACAAGAAAGCAGAAGGGCATAAAATAAGTGACACAATGTGGGATATTGAGAAAGAAAAGGAGTTGAAAAATGGAGCCAGTCCAACTATGGCTATCGATGCCCCACAGAAAGGAAAACTGTGCATTACCAGGAAGAGATCCCAATATGATTATTTCATAGGGACTAGTGAGTGCCATGATACATACTTTATTGCAACCGGATGGGGATTTAGAGGAGGAGAAGATCCAGTTTTTCCGGTAGTGTATTATATTTGTGGGAACAAGGCTTATTACCGTTTGCCTGACCATTGGTTTGGTACATGTTATGTTGGCCTGGTCTTTCCAAAGATTTTTCACATGGATAGAGTAGATGATGCTGAACATTCTAACACATTAACACGCTATAAAAGAGAAACATGGACAGAAATTGTAGGAGATATTTTTGGAGATTTAATTCCAGCAGTGGGAATTTCTTTGAATGCATTTGGCATTCGGAAGCTATCAACAGTGGTGGATCGCTTGTCAACAAGCACCGCTGGAGGCTTTCTTTTGGTTAATACAGAAATGGTTGCTTTGCGTGCTATGGCAGTGCAAAATCGACTTGCCCTTGACATTCTTTTGGCAAAAGAGGGTGGAGTCTGTGGAATGCTGAAAGTTCAACATTGTTGCACTTACATTCCAGACGAAAGTAAAGATCTAAAAGTCTATATCAAAAATATTGCTGATTTGCATGAAGAATTAGTACCACTGGAAGCTGAAAGTATCTGGACTAAAATGGCTAATAAGATGATTGCTATTAAGAACTTTGTAGCTAAAATAGGTAGTACCATTTTTGGTAAGATATTATTTCCATTAACATGCGTAATAGATACATTATTAATCCTTAGATTAGGATGCATGTGTTGTAGATATAGAAGAAATAAAAAGAAAACCACAAAAGAAAATGTTAAAATTAGACAAAAGAAACAAGAAAGAGATAAACAAGAAATAGAATTAGAAGAGCTAAGAGAAAGCATGTATATAGAAACCAAAAAGGAAGATGAGATGGAAACTAGGGTCTAAGATCAAGAACAAGAAGACATTTCAAATTCTTCTAAAAGGGGAAACTAAATTGATTTTTTTGGGGGGTTTTGATTTTTGTGGTGATTATATATTGTGGTGATTGATGGAGCAGGGTTTTTTACTTTAAAACCGAATATCTGTTTCATTTTCGCATGTTATAATTAAAAGTACTACTGAATAATTATTAATGACTAAAAGTTTGTCGAATGTTGACTAATCAACCTTATTAACAAGAGAATTACACGTGGGAATGCTATTGCATGGCTAAATAATAAGTGAACTAAGTTGGTGAGCAAACTGACAGAAAACAGTGTTGCTTATGTGATGTTATGGTATTTTGCGCTTATAATTAATATGCATTAATGGCTTCTGATGTCGCAAATGGCTAGATAAATACACACACATAAGGGTTTTAGCAGGGGAATAACACTTTATAATCATTTCTATGCAGTAATTCTGTTTTATGTCTACTTTGCTTTAAGTTGTCCATTGTGGCCTGCCACAAAATGGCCGCCACCTGCAGCCTGCATGGGAGTTGCTGGAAATTTACAGAAAGGCTTCGCTCTGCCTGTGACCTTGCACCTCCGGTGAACTGAAAAGCCATAAGAATGATGACAAGTCTGGGACGACAGCCAAAAGCCCCTGAAAGACAGAAAAGTTGATACGAACGGAGAGTGAACCCATTTTTTGCAACAAATTCAGCTAACAAGAGACATCCGTGAATGTTGCGAATTAGTCATGAACATTCAATTTGCTATTCATTAGTTGGGACAATCTATGTGAGAACCCTCCGTAAAATATCGAAAAGTACCGAGATGACATTATTTCCGCCATTTCATCCGTTCTGAATAAAGAAATGATACTTTTTGGAATGTAAATTTCAGTATAAAAGTAAGTAGACTAGAGAGGTCTAGCGCCACTTCTTCCCGAGCTGATGATGCGAGGTCCCTATGCTGACGGAGAGGACGATCACTCTACATGACGACAGAAGACTCTAAATCTTCTACAGAGGACCGGTTCTGACTTAGGATCTGACTTTTAGAAAGAATAGGTAATATGAGAAAATGAATTTGCATTTTGATTGGCTTTTCTTTAAATTTTAGATAAACGAACAATTTGTTTGAATTACTGTCTCGGGTGATTATTTCTGGTCATGTTTATTGATTTTATTGTGTATTCTTTGAGATATATTTTGCTAGATCTACAGCAATCAGCTGGTCTCATTGACCTCAAAGTACAGGCAGATTAGACAGAGCATATGTGGAAGGTATTTTCTCCTTTACAGGGCACGGATAGAGTGATTTAGGGTGAATGTTGGTGTAATGGGCCCCACCAGCGTGTGATGTGTGTATGTGTGTGTGACTGTGGAATCATTCCGTCCGTGGAAGTAGAGGGGATTTGGAAGCTCTGATCTGCACCAGGTCTACTATGAGATCTAAAGATAGTGTATGCCAGGGGTATGGGGAAGTGGGTAATGGGCGCAGAAGTCCTTTAGGGGCCAGTCTTTCTGACTTTACCCGAGCACAGATCACGCAGCTAGTCACATATTGATAAGTGTCTCGATTCATTTTTTGCCACCAGAACTTCCTTTTTATCAATACTTCAGTCTTTTGGCTTCCCTTATGCCCTGCCAAGGTACTAGCATGACATTCATATATTGCCTTATTCTGTAGTTCTTTAGTAGGTAATTACAAGGCTCCAGCTTGATAAGGGTAACTGGTCTTGGATTTCTCTTTTGAAATCTTGAAGCGTCCATTCCTTAATCTCCTCTGAACTAAGGGATTGCATTACTTGTTTTGCAAAGGATCGCTCCCACAATTTTCTCTTGAGAAATAATCTAAATTTTTTCAATTGAATTCTTCAGATTTTTCATATCCAACCTTGATAGTGGATCTGCTTTTCCATTCTTTGTTCCAGGTCTTTATGTTATTACGATATCGAAGTTAGCGAAGTAGTATGACCACTGAAGTTGTCGGGTAGTTAAGGTTCTTGCAGATTTAAAATATTTAAAATTCCTATAATAGGTGAAAACGGTTAAAGTGTGTCTAGCTCTCATTAAATAGTGTCTCCATTCCTTGAATGATCTTTTATGGCCAATAGTTCTTTCTCTGTTGTTGTGTAACACACTTCCGCTGGATTCAACTTTCGGGAGCGGTATGCCACAGTGTGCTGTTTCTTTGTGCCTTTGTGATAGTATACCCCCTATGGCCAATTCTGATTAATCTCTCTCCAGATAGAAAGGTTCTGAGGGTTCAGCATAAAGCAACACAAGAGCTGCTTCTTCTGACCATTTGAAGGGTATACCTTTTTTTAATAATCGAGTCAGATGAATGTTTTTCTGAAAAATTTATGGATAAACCTCCAATAGAAATAGGCAAAACAAATGAAACTTCAGACTTCTTTCACTGTTGTTTCGGTGATGCCCCTTACCTTCTGTTCATCCATACTTATACTAGAAGAGGAGAGTACGAATCTCAAAAATTCCACTGTTGTCACATTGAAAGAACATTTCTCAAGCTTTTCGTACACGGTATTCTCGCTCAGCTTTTGAAGCACTGCTCTTTCATGCTTTCGATGTTCCTCTGCAGAAGATGAATAGATTAAAATATCATTGATGTATTCAATGGCACACTGATCAATGAAGTCCCTTAAGACGTCTTTTATGAAATGCTGAAATGCGGCAGGATAGTTGCATGGACAGCACGGCTTTACTTGGTACTCAAACAGGCCATATTTAGACCAGAATGCCATCTTCCATTCACCTCCTTCTCATAGTCTAATCAAATGGTAAGCGCCCCTGAGAGCCAGTTTGGTATACATTTTTGCTCCCTTCACTTGGTCTAGAAGCACAGAAATGAGAGGCAGTGGATAACAATTCTTAATTGTGATCCAATTGATTGCTCTGTAGTCAATGCAAGTTTTCAAGTCTCCTCCTTTCTTTTGAACAAAGAAAAGTGGCGATGAAACTGGGGACTGAGAAGATCTAATAAATCTGTTGTCCAAATATTTCTTTAGGTAACCTTTTAAATGCTGGTTCTCCATCTCCGTCAGTGCGTAGATCCAACTTCAGGGTAGATGTGACCCAGGCTCAAGTTTGATTTTGCAGTCATACGACCTATGTGGGGGAAGTTTCTCTGCTTCGACTTCATTGAACACATCTGTATAATCCTTGTACTCTTCCGTTATCTCCACGGTCTGTATCACACAAACAGATACTCCATTTTGGCAAAGTTGAAATGCTGCATTTAATTCTTGATGAATTCATGTTTCACAAAACAATTTTCTCTGCAATATTCTGGATTCATTTTGATGGTTCTAGCACTCCATTTAATAGTAGGATTATGTTCAGTCAAACAGGGAAGTCCTAATATAAGTTGGAACTGTGGAGCATCTATCAAATCAAATTGCATTATTTCTTGATGTCCTTTCAAGCATTGTAACTGTACTGGTTCTGTGTGGCTTACAATGGTCCCGATGAAAGATTGTTCCCACCAACCACTTTGACAGACTCACTCTTGTCCTTTCTAATGGCCTTTAAACCTATGTGATCAGCAAACATTAAATCACAGAAATTTCTTGTAGCCCCAGTCAATCATCACTGAGACTTCCTTGAGAACCAGATGTCGAAGTTTTAGTGTCACTTAAAGGACCAAATGAGGAGAAGATACCTGTAAGGTATTTGCCACCAGATGGTTCGTTGTTTCCTGATCTGCACCTACCAGTCCAACTCCATTAACTGGTGGTGCTGCGAGTTTTCCTTAATCATCATCTTTGGTTTCTCATTGCACATCTTCACAAAATGACAACCTGCTCTGCAGTAGAGACACAATGTATTCAATCTTCTTTTCTCTTTTTCTTCTTTCGATAATGTGCGTCTAATGGTACCTATTTGCATTGGTTCAACACCCAATGGGCCCTTTGTAGTTCTTGCAGTTTCTGTTTTAATTCTATCAAATCTGGGCACGCTGGATTTGAACTCTTTTCTCTTCTCTCCTCATCTTTCATTTTGATGAAAGTCTATTTCCAACACCAAATCTACTAATGCCAAAATCTCTGTTGGTTGATTAGGAATTTGTGCAAATACATCCTTTAATTCGTCCTTCAGCCCTCAATAAAACACTGCTGGTCTTCTATTCTCTGGCCATTCGGTCTCCACAACTAATTTGTTAAATTGATCCAGGTAAGTAACCAATTCTCGATTCCCTTGTTTAAACTCCAGCAACTCATTGTCAGTTGCTTAAAATGCCTTTCTTCTGTCAAATATTCGAAGAAATTCTTTCTTGAACTCTTCGAAGTCATATAGTATTGGATCATCCTTTGTTACTAGAGGCATTGACCATGATGCTGCATCTCCACTAAGATAGGATAAAATGAAAGCTACTCGAGACTGTGCATCAGGGAAAATTGAGGGACAACACATATTTGATGGGAACATTGTGTAAGAACATTTTGAGTTTTTTGAGGATCTCCCCTGAAAAGCTCTGGGGGCTCTAAGGGAATTACGAGAGATAATGAGTGGATTATTTGAGTTGATGCAAAAGACATTGAGCCAGTGGCGGTGCTTGGGTTCTCAGGAATAGGAATCTTTTGACTTGTCCTAGAAGTCAGTTCTTCTATACTAGTGGCTACATCTGAGGTTTCCATCCTAGAGCTTACAATCCCTTGTCTCAAGGTCTTATTTTCTTCCCTTTCTGCCACTAGCTCTTTCTGACTTCACCCCAAAATCTCTCCTACGTTCTTTAGTTGAATTCCCTCAGCCATTCTGCTCAGGTGCAAGTAACCACGTGGGCACTTCACTCTGTCATAAACTTACTTGGACAGACTTGCAAGGGAGCAGAAAGACGTCTTTTCCGTATCCCCTTCCAAGAACACAAACCACTCAAATAATACCTAAGTGAGCCAAGTTCCAAGGGGGGAAAGGGGATAGGGAGAAAAGAAGAAAAAGCCTGGTAATATGGTTCTTCTCCAGAAAGGTATATTTCAACTCTCTATTATGTTTTCTCTCTATCAGCACCCTTCTGCAATGTAGGTGTGAAACCCAAGAAATAAACAGAAAATGTGTAATCCTACTCTAGCTCAATCATTCTATCTTACTCTTATATTCTTATTCATCATACCCAAAACAATTAAGGCTATTGTTCCTCTTCTTTGCCTTCTTTTTACATATGCTTCGTTTGATTATCCGATATGCTTTTTAATTGAAGAACTCTTCATGCAGATTCTATTGGCAGAACTAGACTATCATTATCTTTTAGTTTCTAGATTCTACTTGCGTGACTGAAGGCCAAACGATAGTCGCAGGAACGTCTGATCATGCAGGTAATTGTTTTTTTTATTTAAATTAATTATTTTCTTATGTCCTTCCTTTTCTTTTAATTTCCTTGTATGTTTGCAAAATGTTCTCAGACAGGAGAATTACTTTGGGTATGCCGCTGAGTTTAAGACTCGAACCGCACAGAGTTGACGCTGTGTGGCAAATGTTTCTAAGGGCTGAGGCAATGTCTATCAGCTCGAGAAGTAATAGGTTTCAGTTCAGGGAAGAGATTCAGTTTTCTCATCATCATCATCATTATTATCATGAAGCTATATTTCGACATCCAGTGACATAAATGCGATAAAAGATATTTTATAAGACAGATACAAGATAAATGTATCATGCGGCACTACGCAAAAAATTGATATAACATGTAGTCCACCCAGGTACCCTGCTGCGCCCTCGGTGTAAAATGCAATTACCGGGTTCAGCTGGTTAAGAAGTTAATATACATCATATCAGTAAAAACATACAAATGACACAATAAAAACGGGGAGGGAAACAACATGACAATTCATCTTAGATGGAATTGGGTAACAGGTTGCAGCCCCCCACAAACCATGTAAAAATAATCCAGCCCTCCATAGGGTAGCAGCACATAAGATTAAAAATAAAAGGAAAAAGTGCATGCGCATAGCGTATGATTTCAGGACTAAAAAGAGCAGCCATAGAGCCCTACAGCGGTTGGGTGTCAGCATGTTTCGTCAGGGTGCCGTGCTATTCCTGTACAGTTTTTTGTCAGTTTTATCCTTGAATGCGCAGAGTGAATTATCAAGAAAGTAACCATTTACAAGTTATGTCAACAGAGTCGAGAGTTGACAGACTCCCTGACGAGACACTATTCAATCTTGCTCCGTGCCTGCTCAGTTGAACAAAACAAAACCAGCGACAAGAGGAAATGCTTACCGGTCTGGCAACCAAAGAAACTAAACAAAAAGATTGATACCACTACCCTGTCTAACTAGCGCCTCAGAAAAATGGTGCCTCCTCAGGAATTTGCTCAGGTGAAGTGCGTATTTGTTCGACTGCTTGCGCTTCACATTCCATTCTTGATTAGGCAAGAAACTAGTGTACTGCAGGAGAGGCTGAGCTGGCAGACATCTTGAGTTTCCAGTGCTGCCAGCTCAACCTCCACTTATTGCTTACAGTAGAATTTTGTCACTTCCTGCTAGTCTTGCCCCAGGATATACTGGCTATCGTTTTAGCAGGAATCCTCCGAAGGATCCTAACAGCTGTTGAGTCGCTCAACAATGCTGTTGTTTTGGGGGTGATATACTGAGGCTAGTTTGTGTGTTATACCTAGGAGGGTGCAGATGTAACTGAACATAGAATTGACAAACTGCCTTCTGTTGCCTGATCAGATGACGTCTGCTAGCCCCCACCTAGGTATTACTTCCCTGACGAGGAACATCGCCACTGCCTTGGTGTCACAGTGTATGCAAGGGCCCGGCTTCAATCCACCTGGAGTATGGACAGACCACTACAATTAAGTATCGGTGGTAGGCACATCAATAGATCAAATCAATAAAGTGGATGTGTAGTGCCTTAAAGGTCTCCGTTGGTCTGGGGAATGCCGATGACACAACCTTGAGTGTAGGTTCGGAGGAGTACAATTGGCAGACCGTGCATCCATTCAAATATATGGTTATTGCTTCAGTAAGGTTAAGGATGAACCAATAGCTCTGGAGTTCGCTGTCATGTTGTCTTTTGCTGGGTGTGTTGGTAGGTGCAGTTGGGGCAAGGCTATGTTAACTAGGCTCTGTGGAATGACGGGTTTCCCTGTGAGTGTGTGTTGGTATATAAGGTCATGTGCATTTTGTGTGCAGCCCCTGGCTAACCAGCGCTCTCTTTTTTCGGGCAATGCTGTTTCCTGTAACTCCCTCAAGTATAGCCCTGCAGTCTCTGTGTATGGCTTATCATGTGGTAGTTCTGTTTCTGGTGACTACTGTAAAGGGAGTATGTGTGCTTCTTGGATCATACCGTAATCTGCCCTTTTCACAATATAGACCAGCAGTACATTCCCCCGCGATACTGAGTCTTTGATCCCAATGTGAGCGGCAAATTTTACCACGGTCGTGTGTTCAGGCAGTGCCAGGCTGTCGATCAGTAACTTTAAGAGGTCTCTGTGGGTGACGCAGGTGCTGCCTGATTTGAGAAACATCCACCTTCTCCACCTCCAATGACAGAGTGCACCATGGTGGTGACATAGGCCGAATCTGAGTAGATGGTTTTTGTCTTTCCCGAGCTTTGGGTAAGGGCCTCAATTAACGCTGTCAGCTCCACCACCTGTGCTGAGAGGTGGGGGGGAGAGTAAGCTACACTGTTACTTGCAGTGTCTCTGAGAATGCATGGCTGTGAGCCGTTATTACAGCTGCCCCCATGTGTCTTACCCAGTCTGTTCATCTATGGTGGAGGATCCATCGATAAACAGTCTATGGTTCACTATTTAAGATGAGATCCTCCTCTGCCTGGCTAATTTCTTCAGGGGTGTATGTGGCACAGTCCTCCCCCTGGACCTCATGTGCTATAAAGGTGGTTGGGTTCCTTAGGCGACAATTTACTATGTATGGAGAAGGCCTGGAAAGAATTAGTCAGTGTGCGCTTGCTCTTTTGGATGACGACGAACACTAAATGTTCTGCATACAGTGTCAGCAGTGCCCCCATTACAATGGAGGTGCTTTTGTTGACAGCAAAGGCTGGGAGTCCACTTTAGTGCGCAAGGGGTTTGTGATCTAGGGGGTATTTTCTTTTAGAACAGCTGCTATGACTCGCCCATCGCTATGTCTGAATAAGAAAACATTTAGAGCTTGTTGACAGCCTCCTTCATTTAAGGCATCCACGCTAGTTCTTCGTGGTCGGTCTTCGCCTTATTTATCGCTTCGACCAAGGGGACGATAAATGCACTGTAGTCAAAGATCCACTGTTGCATATAGTTACATAATCCTAAAAATGTTTGTATACCCTTTTTGGATTTTGGTGGTGACATAGCCCTGATAGAATCTATGCGGTCAATTCGGCAGTTGATCCATCAATCGGCTGCTTAGATCAGTTGGCCCAAATAGCTAACTTCCTCGTGTACATACTGCAACTTCCCTTTCTCCACTTTGTATCCTCTCTCGGCAAGTGCAGTCAGGAGGGCTATTGTGACCTAACGACAGAGGTCCTCAGAGGGACTGCATATCAAGATGTTGTCAGCGTACTGAATCAGGGTGCTGTTCGATTGGAATTTGGCAAGATCCTTCCTCAGTATTCTGTTGACGATACTAGGGGACTCACAGTACCCTTGTAGCATTCTCTGGTATAGCAGCTGAACCCCTCAGAAGGTGAACGCAGGCAAGTAATGACTGTCGGGGTGTAGCAAAATACTAAAGAACATGTTCTTGATGTCTATCATGGAAAAATAGCTGCCATCTGTGGGTATGTCTGTCAGTATGATGGAGGGGTCTGCTACTGCAGAGAATTCTGGGACCATGATGTCATTGAGGAGGTGCAAGTCCTGCACCAGAGAAGGTCCCTCCCTTACTCTTTTTGACCAGAAAAATCAGTGTATATCAGGGGGAAGCACCCATGTGGATGACCGCCTGATCAATTATTACTTGAATTGTTTGTGCTATGCACTCATGAGGTTCTTTGGAGAGCGAGTACTTGAGTACTCCGGACAGAATCCCCCCTTCTTGCAGGGTTATCTTTACTGGCTTGACGTTATTGATGAGGCCCACATCAAAGGGTCCCCTAGCCCATAGTTGTAGTGGTCCTTCTGACAGATACTGGTCCTCCCACATTTCTAATACAGCCATGAGACCCTGGGACACTACCTGAGTAGCTAGCTGGTCATCAGTTACCTCCCACATGATGAGACTGGGTGTAAAGAAAATGATACATGCCCTAATTGCAATTGCTGGGCCGTACAACAATGGCTTCCAAGCAAATCAGTGCCTCCTTCTGAGGTTCCATATCATGGTGACTCAAGCTACGGAACACAAATTCACGGGGCAGCTGTAGCTTTTGACCCAGCAGCTCCAGTGCATTGGCAATGATTGTGAGTATGGCATTAGTGAAGGCCATCAGGTTTAAGGGTGTTGCCCTTATTGGCCTGTCTGTGAGCTGTGGGCATTTTAAAGACATGAGTCTTGATGGGCCAACCCCAGGGGCTGAGATGGTCATCATCCCATCTTTCGAGAAACAAAGGATAATATTTAGTTTGGATATTTAAATCTCTATCTAGGAGATTTGTCGGGATGATGGGTAATATAACTGTTTCGGGAGTGGAATGTCGGTCTTGTCATGAAACCATCAATCACTCCCACCTGACGACAAATGCAGTTGGGTCTTGACCTTGCATGAACACAATGAATGCCAGTCGATAATGTGTCCAGATGTCAGGCATGGGTAGCATGTGATCACTGTGTGTGCAGTTCGTGCTCTGTCCTGACTGGATGAGTGTCCCAACTTCATGTGGCATCTAACTTTATGTTGGTTTGGGAATGGGGGCCCCTCCTGCTACATGTGTTTTACTCGGGCCAATCTCCTAGAACCATTGTGGTGTCGCTGCCTATCTGTGGGACTACTCTGGGTTTTTCCTAATCGCACATTTGTCCTGCTGGTTACATGCCACTTCACCTGTGGTATGTCAATCAGTAGCCTCAGGCCTAGGGCACAGGGACAGTTGACCACGTATTTCTGACTTGAGGTTGATAGAAAGATAATATGAGGGGATTTTAACAACAGTGATTTGATTTTGTTTTTGTACATACATATATCATTGCGTACACTGACATCAAAATTTAGCGCTGTGGAGCCCTAGGCCATATTAACAGGGCAGGAAAGCACCATATTTAAGCAGTACGGTGCATTCCTGTCCTTTCTGCCTGCGCTGGTACCATTTTGACAGTCTAGCGCCAATGTAGGCACCCTTGCAACATGGTGCAAGGTTCCTTCTGCTGCTGGCAGGACTGTTTTAGTACAGGAAGGGCCATCTTCCGGCACAAAAACAATCCTACAAGGCGTTTTCCTCTTTTATGTGTGCTGCAAAATAAAGCACACATGAAAAGAGGAAAAAACTAGGAGAAATAAACATATTTCTCTTCCTTATGCCTCACCACAGTAGGCATATGGATTTGACACTTCCACAGGTTTACATCACTTTGTAAATCTGGGGCGGCATCAAATTCCTTGAGGATGAGTCACGGGAAAACCCACCGCAATGCCCATGGAATACCTCCCAGGTGCAGAATAAAGTGACGCAGCAATTTGCGCTGCGTCACCTTACTCATGATTTATGAGCCGATTCAAAGCCAAGCAGGGTTGCTTTGTGTAGCTTCATAAATCTTTATGAGAGTCCTGTGTCATGCATGTACCAGTTTACATGTTGCAAAAGTGACATAGGGCTCTCATAAATCAGCCCCTGAGTGTATGATGCACGGGGGTGCCATGATGCCCAATTAGACACCCTGTAACAGGTTTTTTTTACTCCTGCCTATCTCAAATATGTGCAGTTGATTATCAACCACATGTGAATTTCACACGTGGAGGACAATGTGGAGATTCACATGTGAAGGACTTTGTGGAGATTCCCTATCCCTACCAAGTCTTCACTTGTGTATCATTGTAATGGGAGCTAGGGGATGTAGACGGGAGAAGTGATGGACCAGTTTCTGTTGCTTATTGTTTTGATTACGCACTTTTGCTAGTACAGTTTTCCCTGTCCCCACGTAGTACATTCTAGGGCTTATTCACACATACATTTTGGAGTAGATAAAGTAGTGCTTGTGTAAAAATCTATAGAATTGTTAACAGAACATTTAAAATAAAAACAACATGGGAATATTCAGAGATTATTAATATACAATTAGTACAAATACAAAGAACTGTGAACTCTGCATTTTCATGAATAGGGAGCTAAATGTTTCAAAGCCATTTCACAAAGGTATGTAAGAGTATACATAAAAGGCTACTTCTGTGGTACTACTTCCCATTCTCATTAATACTTTTGGTCAGTGAGCCCCTATATTCACTGTTTCCAGTAAGCACACACTTGACAATTCCCAGTGTGCACTTCATTCCTACTTTTACTTATGCACATACTTGCCAGTTTTTATTGAAGACTCACTCCGTAATTGCAATCATTTAAGATTGTACACCTGTCATTTTCCAGTGTGCACCCACTCGCGATTCCAAATGTGTAACAATTGCAAGTTCCCAATTTACCACTTTTTCCAATTCCAGGAAATGCACAAATTTACTAATTTCCAGTGTGTATATATATTTGGCTTTCCATTGTGCACACAAATACCTGCTGCATAGTGTGAAATAAGGTTAGATAATGGGATTTTGACTCCCTAAAACTTCCTTCAGACCCTAATAGGTACAGGGCGGGCCAGGGACCAAAAGCAACCCTGGCAAAAAAACTCAAACCAGCCCGCTCACGGTATTCAGATAAAATATCGAAATTCAAATATCGTCCTACCAAAATATCATGTCCAAAATATTGTGATATGGAAATATCATCTGCAAGAATATTGTTGTCAAGAATATCAATTTTAAGGTAAGTAATATTGATTTTTAAGATATCGAAGCCATTAATATCATTTATAAAAATATATTTGTTTATAATACCATTTTAAAATTGTTGTTATATATTATTGTATATATTTTAAATGTACATGAGGTAAATTGTTTGTATAATTATTATTTATGATTTTTAATGTAGTAGTTTAATTTTTAGTAGTTAATGAATTAATTTAATTAAATTATTTATATTGTTAGTACCGAAGCGGGCTGTGGGTTTATAGGGGTACAGGGTGGGAAGTAATTAAATTATATTAAATAAATACTTATTTTTTTATTACATTTATTTTTATAATTGATAATTAATTATGTTAATTGTGCAATTACTTTTTGTTAAATTTAAATTTGAGATACAGATTGTGGGGTTTAAAAGGGTAGAGGGTAGGCAGTAAATTAATTCTAATGAAGTAATAATTAGTTAATTAATATTTATTGTTTAATTGATAATTAATTATGTTAATCATGTAATTAATCATTTTTATTTTTAATTTCAGGTGTGGGTTGTGGGGTTTGTAGTGGTACATGGTGGGAAGTAAATTAATTCAAATTAATTAATATTTGCACTCATTGGAGTGGGAATAGTAATTTTACCCCCCTGCAATCCAACATTTTCCCTACTGTTGCACTTATTGGAGTTGGAATAGTAAATCTTACCCCTGCTCAATCTGACTCTTTTCTTACTGTTGCACAGCCTAGAGTGGGAATAGTAAATTTTACCCCTCCACAATCCAACACTTTCCCTACCGTTGCACTGACTGAAGTTGGAATAGTAAACTCTACCCCTCTGCAATACAACACTTTCCCTACTGTGGCACTAATTGGAGTGGGAATAGTAAATGTTACCCATCTGCAATCCGACACTTTCCCTACTGTTGCACTGACTGGAGTTGGAATAGTAAATTGTACCCCTCTGCAATCTGACACTTTCCCTACTGACGCTCAAACTGGAGAGGGAATAGTAAATCTTACCCCACCTTAATCCAACACTGTTCCTACTGTTGCATTGATTGGAGTGGGAATAGTAAACATTACTTCTCCATAATCCAACACTTTCCCTTCTGTTGCACTGACGGGAGTGGGAATAGTAAATTTTACCCCTCTGTAATCCAACACTTTCCCTACTGTTGAAGTTAATGGAGTTGGAATAATACATTTTAGCCCTCCACAATCCAACACTTTCCCTACAGTTGTACTGACTGGAGTGGTAATAGTAAATTATACCCCTCAGCAATCCAACACTTTCTCGGTGATGTCGTCAGTGATGTCACTGACCATGTCATGAATGATGTAATATGTGATGTCATCAGCAGTGCATTGCGGGGACGCGAGTTATAGTTAGCTGAACTAACTATAACGGGGTAATTTCTATGGTTTTGTGTGAAATGTCGACCTAACTATAACGTCCCTGAAACCTATTTCTTTTTCAGTGAATTTCTAAGGTTTGTTTAAATGCTAATTTCTAACTATAACGTCCCTGAAACCTATAGTGTTTTCAGTGAATTTCAATGTTTTTTAAAATGCTAATTTCTAACTATGCCTACAAAGTTAGGACATTTGAAGAAAGAGGAAGAAAAGTGCAGCAAGAAGCAAGACAAATGCAGAAAGAAGCAACAGAAGTCCAGAAAGACTAAGAAAAGTGCAGGAAGAAGCAAGAGATGTGCAGAAAGAACCAACAGAGGAGCAGGAAGTCCTCCTGTTCCCCCAACTTTTTAGTGATGGGTACTGGTGGTAACTGACTCTGACTAACCAGGACCGGAGCAAGTGCTGTGCTAAAAGACACTTAGAATATAGTGAAAACACCTACATACACTAGGGAACACTATGCGATGCAGTACCCCTGTAATGATCATGACCTCCCCTGTATTTGCCATGAGTTAGTGCCTGTATCATTGCATGAGTACATGGGTAGTGACTGGATGATTAGAGTGCTGCAAGAACAGTACTTGGTGATTTTATAACTGCTTGGGTTTTGGCGGAGTGATTGGATAAGTACATGATGCTGGATGGGTGATTGGAGGAGTGCATGGGTAGTGATAGAGGGATTTCTGGAGTGCATGGGTACAACCTGGGTAATTGGAGGAGTGAATCAGTACTGTGTAGTTGGTTAGAGGTCTGCATGGGTAGTGTACAGGGGATTGTAGCAGTGCATGTGTTAGTGCCTGTATCACTCCATGAACACATGGGTACTGACTGGAAGATAGAGAACTGCAAGGAGAGTGCATAGTGAATTTATAAGTGCCTGGGTTTTGGCGGAGTGATTGGATAAGTACATGGTGCTCACTGGGTGCTTGGAGGAGTGCATGGGTAGTGACAGGGCAATGGCTGGACTGCATTGGTACTGCTCAGGGTATTGTAGCAGTGCATGAGTTAGTGCATGGGTCATTCCATGAGTGCATGGGTAGTGACTGGATGATTAGAGTGCTGCAAGGAGAGTGCATGGTGAATTTATAAGTGCTTGGGTTTTGGTGAAGTGATTGCATAAGCACACACAGGTCCCATCAGGCCCGCCCCCTCCCTTCACCACTGTGCAAACTCGCCCCCTGGCAGATTTTAAATTAGGGGATTAATTCCCCTTGAATCCTGAGGGTCCCTGGTGGCCAACTAGCCCACCATGTACATCCAGTAAGCACCACAGAGCTGCGTTGCAGAGAGGTGGTATGAGGCCATGCCCCTTTTTACTCCTCTCTGCAACGCAACTCTGTGGCACTTACTGGACGTACCTGGTGGGCTAGTTGGCCCCCAGGGACCCTCAAAATTAAAGGGGACTTAATTCCCCAACTTAAAACATGCCACAGGGCGTGTTTGCACACTTGTCACATCAGGCCACGCCCCCTCCCTGCACCACTGTGCAAACGCAACCCTTGGTGTGTTGTAAATTGGGGTATTAAGTCCCCTTGAGTCCTGAGGGTCTCTGGGGGCCAACTAGCCCACCACCTACCTCCAGTAAGTGCCACAGAGCTGCGTTGCAGAGTAGTGAGTAGAGTAGGGTCCCTGGGGGCTAGTTGGCAACTACTGAATGGATTTACACCATTTAACAAAAAGAGTTCTTTCTCAAACAAGGGCTACCTTTTTGCCAAATTTGGTGTAATTCCGTTCAGCAGTTCAGTCTGTAGCCGTGTCTCAAATTTCCTATGGGAAATTAATTTTCTTACCACTTTTTAAAAAATTTCTCAGGAACTACTGAACGGATTTACACCATTTAACAAAAAGGGCTCTTTCTGAACCAAGGGCTACCTTTTTGTCAAATTTGGTGTAATTCCGTTCAGCAGTTCAGGCTGCAGCCGTGTCTAAAGTTTCCTACGGAAAATAACATGGAGAAAACATGTTTTGGGACCCCCTTTTTTTCTCAGCCCCCGCTTACCGAATCACCCGAAACTTTAAGGATAGGAGCTGATCGGAGCGCCCCACGAGTTCTGAAAATTTCGCGAAGATTCGTCATCCGGTGCAAAAGTTATTGGGAAAACAAAAAACGCTTTTCCTATGGAAACTAGGTCCTAACTATAACTACCTACTGGCGACCGCCAGTAGGTAATTTGTATATATATGTATATATATATATACACACACACATATATTATCTACTGGCGGTCGCCAGTAGATAGTTATAGTTAGGACCGAGTTCCCATAGGAAATCTGAAAATTCTATTTTGAATAACTTTGGCGCTGGTTGACTTATCTTCGTGAAAGTTTCACAACTAATGGGGCGCTCCGCTCAGCTCCTACCCTGAAAGTCTTGGGGTGATTCGTCAAGCGGGGGCTGAGAAAAAAGGGGGGTCCCAAAACACGTTTTCCCCCTGCATTTTCCCATAGGACCTTTAGTCGAAGGTACAGCCCGAACGGCTGAACAGAATTACTTGAAATTTGGCAAAGAGGTAGTCCTCAGGTCAGGCATGTGCCTTTTGCATATATGGTGTCAATCTGTTCAGTAGTTCCTGAGAAAATCAAAAGTAAAATCACATATATATCTGGGCGGAGCCTAACCACACATCTCATCGTGAGATCTGATTGGCTGTCAGCACTTCATTCAAGAAGTGTTGGCAGCCATCTTGGGACCAATATACATGATAGCACCTCATTAAAAGCATTGCAGTTAATAGAAGGTTTTAAGACTTTAGTTACATTATAAATCATTTGTTGATGGTACCATACTCATTTTAGGAATTGTGGTGTGTTCTAAGGGGATTTTACCATGTGAAAAAGCCTTCTGCTGTGATATCATGAATCATGTTTGAGAGAAAACTATTTTCTCATGCTTTTCCCACAGAGGTTTGGAAGGTGATTTATAAGCTAAACTGAGAGCATATTTTCTGTAAATTCACATTATCTTTCTCAGTCATGTGAGAATGAAGTCTGACATTCTCAGTAAAACATGTACATCCAACAAGGGCAGAGACTGTCAGTTGATTCCTTTGTGTTCTACTGCAGGTTCCCAGAGTGTTCTAAAGAACAACTAGAGCGCTAACAGTCCTACTTATGACAAACGTATGGCACACCTGAAGCCATCTTGGTTGGTATAAAGTGGTAACTTTTAAAACATTTAATTTAAAAAGGAACAAAATGAGGGGGTTCATTTTGCCATATAAAGTATGATTAGTGGTGCACTTTCAATACCAGCAGCAGACTTCCCTGGTGAGCAGTAGCTTTACTACAGTGATCTAATAAGCAACTAGAGTGCTAACATTCTGAATTTATGGCAAATGTGTGACACATCTGAATGCCTTCTTGATGGAATCAAAGTAAAAAACTGAAAGTATTTCCTACTGAGGAGACTATAGTAAATGAGGAAATTAGGAAACATCATAACAAATAAGTCTCCCAAAATGGCCACCAGAGACAAAAGAGCCCAAATGTAGCCCAAATATCACCCAGATGTAGCCCAAGTATAACCCAATGACAGAATGTCCCAGAGTGTTCTAACGAACAACTAGAGCGCTAACAGTCTTACTTATGACAAAAGTATGGCACACCTGAAGCCATCTTGATTGGAATAAAGGGGTAACACTTAAAACATTTAATTTACAAAGGAACAAAATGAGGGGGTTCATTTTGCCATAGAAATTATGATTAGTTCTGCAGAAAGAAAAATTAGGGCACATTTTGACTTCTCAAATCCTCTTCTATTTCATAAAAAAATTCTGACATGCAGACTGAAACATGCACTTTGAATACCAGCAGCAGACTTCCCTGGTGAGCAGTAGTTTTACTACAGTGATCTAATGAGCAACTAGAGTGCTAACATTCAGAATTTATGGCAAATGTGTGACACATCTGAATGCCTTCTTGGTGGAACCAAAATAAAAAACTGAATGGCAGATTTACAAGCCCCTTGCCAGACATTTACGCTGCCGTTGCGTCACTTCTGTGATGCAGCGGCGGCGTAAACCATGCGCCATGTTGCGCCCTATTTACAATGTGACGCATCTAGGGAGATGCGTCACGTTGTAAAGCCCTGCACTACATTAAACCTGCGTCAGGTTTAATGTATGCAGGGTGGGCGTTCCGTCGGAAAAAGCCTTGGAAAAGTGACGCAGTGAAATCTACAAGATTTCACTGAGTCACTTTTCCGACGCTGCTGCGTCAAAACCCTGCGCCTGCTTGAAGCAGGCGTAAGACATGATGCAGCATGTTCGGTATGGGCAGCCCCTGAGCATTGCTGGAGTTGCGTCGTGCTTGCGACACGACTGCAGCAATGCGCCGCCCTTATACCATCAGATGCGTCATGCATCTGTTTATCCTTGCGCCAAGATGCGCTGCATTGTAAATGCGGCGCATCTGTGGTGGCGCAAGGGTAAACTTGCGTGACGCATCTGTCCTGCCGCATCCCTGCTGATTTGCAGGGATGCGCCAGGAAACATAAATCTGCCCCTGAAAGAACTCCCACTGAGGAGACCAGTGTTGCCAGATTTTTAGACCCGTCCCAAGCCCAAAGCCGCTCAAATATAAGCCCAAAATAAGCCCAATCAGACCAGTTTCAGCCCAAAAACCAGCCCAAATTAGCAAGTCTCCAATTATGCACAAATTGTCATCAGAAACAATTTTAACGACAAATATACATTCTATTCAATATACAGATGGTGGGAGGGTGTTAACTGGGCACCTGCCTTAATGCTATTAATTTTTAAGACCAGTTCTCACTGTGACTTCTAAGAGCCCCCGCAGCTCCACTCTGCCTATTGCTTAAAGATTCAGCCCCCCCCCCCTGAAATCAGCTCCAGTTCGAGCGGCAAACAGTGTGCGTCAGTGCGAGGCTTGGCATCAGCAACGTGGTGAAGCACGGAGTGTCAGATCCATGCCAGGACAGTGGTAAACAGACGCACGCAGTGCTGCCAGCAGGTGCGTGCGAGGTTGGGTGGCCCCTGCACGACCGTTTTCGAAGCTGGGCTGGCCTACGAACAACCAATGTGGTCAGTTTTGGTTTGGGTGTTAAAACACTCTTTACCTACGTCAACTTCCTGGCATCTATCAATATTCATCACTTCCTACAAATAGGGTGACCAACAGGCATGGTTGAAAATTCAGGACGGTGAGTGTAAAAATTCAGGACAAAGGGTCAAAATTCAGGACAAAAATTCAGGACGGGAGGTCAAAATTCAGGACAAAACTTCGGGACAAAAGGTACGTTTTACAGACACATCAAAGAAGGTCGCGTAATAGTGTATAAGTAATTCCATTTATATCCAAACATATTCATCCATTCATCCAATGGTTGTTAGTTGCATAAAAAAAAAATGCAGCAACCATGGCTTCCTTGAATATAATATTGAAACTGCACTTTTCTAAAATGGTGAGACTGAAAGAACTCTAGCCCCTTCTTTTCAACTTGTTTCACCAGCTTCTTTGAATTAACTGGATTCTGTACCCAGTCTCTCTCTCGGCTGCCCCACAGCCTGTCTTTCCCTCCAGCGGGCGGGAGCCGCCGTCTGCTTTTTCAGCTGACGGGCAATCACGGTCTCCGACAGTGTCGCTGGGGTTTACACGTTGCCCCGGAGAGGTCCAAATTACGGACCGTGGTTGGTCACCCAACCTACAAATGCACGCGCCCTTAATTCCCTGCCCCAATCTCCACTCTGTCTATTGCTTAAAGACTCAGCCCCCCCTCCAAAAATTTTCTTACACCCCCCCACCCCTGTAATTTGGCTCTAGCTGCGCCTATGACTCACTCACCTGAGGTCCGGCGTCGAAGTCCGGACTCATCAACTGCGGGCGCCGCTGGGCGGCCTGCTGCTGTGCTGCGTTCATGCGTCCCGTCCAGCCGTCCACCGTTGAGCCAAGCGCCGCTGCCGCGCCGAAACTCAAAAGTAAGATCCCGTGATGTCACTCAGTCCCAGCATTATAGAGAACCGCAGGGGCTGGCCAAAAAATTATACCCAGGGCCATCATTGGTAGCGTTTTCGCGCGCTACTGGATTGATGGCCCTGGGGGACCCCCACATTGGCCCGCAGTGCCCGCACACACACAAGTTAACAACAAAGCTAGGTGACCCCTCTGGGGGGCGCGTGCGGCGGTGCAGCACGCATGTGCAAAATAAGAGTGAGTGCACTGTGCAATACGTAGAGTAACAAGTTAGCGTTCTAGACTGCACAACATCACGTACGCCTACGCCGTCATGATGATGCATGCCTCCTCGTGGTCGGCGCCCGCCCAGGCCAGTGAAATTGCGCACACCCTTTCAATTCTAGCCCAAAAAGTAGCCCCCGCCAGGCATGGGTTTTTCTCGCACAGCTGGGAAAAAAGTCGCCCAATTGTGCGGGAAATAGCCCAATCTGGCAACATTGGAGGAGACTGCAGTAAATGAGGAAATTAGGAAACTTCATAACAAATAAATCTCCCAAGATGGCCACCAGAGACAAAAGAGCCCAAATGTAGCCCAAATATCACCCAGATGTAGCCCAAGTATAGCCCAATGACAGAATGTCCCAGAGTGTTCTTAAGCACAACTAGAGCGCTTACTGTCTTACTTATGACAAAAGTATGGCACACCTGAAGCCATCTTGATTGGAATAAACTGGTAATACTTAAAACATTTAATTTAAAAAGGAACACAATGAGGGGGTTAATTTTGCCATAGAAATTATGATTAGTGCTGAAGAAAGAAAAATTAGGGCACATTTTGAGTGACTTCTCAAATCCTCTTCTATTTCATAAAAAAATTCTGATATGAAGACTGAAACATGCACTTTTAATAGCAGCAGAAGACTTCCGTCATGAGCAGTAGCTTTACTACAGTGATCTAATGAGCAACTAGAGTGCTAACATTCAGAATTTATGGCAAATGTGTGACATATCTGAATACCTTCTTGATGGAATCAAAGTAAAAAACTGAAAGCATTTCCTACTGAGGAGACTGCAGTAAATGAGGAAATTAGGAAACTTCATAACAAATAAATCTCCCAAGATGGCCACCGGAGACAAAAGTGCCCAAATGCAGCACAAATATCACCCAGATGTAGCCCACATGTAGCCTAATGACAGAAGTGTGCAAAACACTTATTTTTTGTGTATTTGCAGTTTTATATAGTGCAGACTTGTCAGGTATTGGAGTGCTTTACATGAGCATTGGTTACATCACACAAGATCAAATTCATTTTGGTTGTAGACATGGGGAGATTAAGTGATTTGACCAGAATCACAGAATGTTGAGCTGAAGCAGAAACTCCAACCTGGTTCCCCAGTTGCAAAGTCTGCAGCTCTGGAAGTAACAAAACATCCTCTCCCCTAGGTGCAACATTTAATCAAGTGGTCAACTGGATAAAAAAACATAAAGATTACAAATAATTTAAAAGTTCTTTCTCGCTATTTGAAAACTCAGAAAATATGTCCTTATTTTAGTCTTTTAGAGCACTAACCATAATTTTGATGCCAATAAGACCCTCTCATATATGTAATTTCTAAAGGAAATGCTCTAGGTATTACAGTTTTGATTACATCAAGATGACGTCAGGCGTTCCACACTTTTGTAATAAATATAGAATGTTAGCAATCTAGTTGTTCATCAGGATACTGTTGAGAGGCAGAGGCCAGGGGCACGGACTCTGAAAATTGAAGGCAGGTAGGAGGATGCAAAGGCAACAATTTAACCACACTGAGCAGGCAGGAAGGGCCGTGGCAGCACAACAGACTATGGAGGGCAGTGGAAAGGGGGGCAGGGGCAACAAACCAACAATACAGGACTTGCAAGAGAGGCTGTGGCAATGTAATAGACCATTGTGGGCAGAAGGAAGAGGCAATGGTAGTACAACCATACATGCCAACAGACCCGATTCAGCCAGGAAACGTCCAATGTCTTTAAGCTCAAATGGGATTTATTTTATCTGCCTCCTGTCTACAATCTCCTCTTTTTCAATGTAACTCAAAGGGGAAAATCAATACCCCAGTTTTTTTTTCAAAATCTCCCTCTTACCAAGTTTAAAATGTTTGCAAGTATGGTACATTGGATCATGGAAGGAAATGGGGTTGGGACATGGACTTGGATAACAGTGGACAGGAGGGACATGGAGAGGTGCACCAAACCGACCCTGCAGGGCAGGCATCAGCGTTTGCAGCAGCACAATACACCACACAGGGCATGCAGGACGGGAGCGCAGCACAACAATCCATAGAAAGCAAGAGGGAGGGGACAGGACCATGCACATGGACAACAGAGAACAGAGGGGCAAGAAGCAGGACCATAATGGACAGACAGGAGAGAAAGCTGCAGCATAACAGACCAGAAAGGGTAGGAGGGATGGATCAGGGGCATTACAATGGAACAGACAAGCCAGGAGGGAGGGAGTAGGGGTCTGCACATGTAAACAGAGGGCTGGGGGCAAGGGGGCAGGGCAGGAGCAGCAAGATAGCCATGGAGGTCAGGCAGGATGGGCACTAGAAGCAAGACACACCATGAAGAGCAACAGTGAGACTGTGATGGCATACACACAGACCATGGAGGGAAGGTGTGAGGGGTTCAAGGGCAGCTAACTGACCACACAGGGAAGGTGGGAGGGGCCATGGCAGCACAGAAGACCATGCATGGCAAGTGGGAGGGTTAGTGGTAGCATATTGGCTATGATGGGCAAGAAGGAGGGTGCAGGGGCGTGCACAAAGGACGATGGAGGATAGAAGGGAGGGTCAGGACCTGTGCACAGACAAGAAAGTTCAGGGGAAGGGGCCTCACAACAGACCGCACGGGGCAGGCAGGAGGAGCAGTTGCAGCACAACAGACCAGGGAGGGCAGAAGGGTGTGGCAGTACAATGGACCACGTAGGACAGGAGGAAGAGTATAGGGGCATGGCATGTGGACAGGCAGGGTGGAGGTGGCAGGGACAGGTTAGAGTCATCTGACAATGCTAGGCAGGTGGGAGGGGAGTGGCAGCTCAACAGAACACTCAGAGTAGATAGGAGTGGCAGGTCCATGGAACATGGTGGGCAAAAAGGATGGAGCAGGGGCATACACAAAGACATCGGAGGACGGGGGAAGGAGAATAGGGGCAGCAAGCTAAGCACAGAGTTTAAGCAGGAGGTCAATGATGGGGCATAGAATTGGGCAATGGAGGGCAGGAGGAGTGGAGTGGTACATCATACTAAATTGAGGGCAGTGGCAGCACATCAGACCATGCATGGCAGGAGGGAGGAGGCTAGTCCATGGATTCACACAACAGAGGATAGGGAGGAGGGGGATGGGGCAGCAAGCTAACTGTTCAGAGAAGGCGGGTATTAGGAACTTTATTGTTTTTAAAACGTGTGTCTGTGCGAACTACTTAAAATATGAACAAGTATGCAGCATAATCTCACTTTTATTCAGGAAGAAGAGGACGTTTGTGACTGTGACTCCGGGCTCACTTGGCAGAAACACCCCCTGACCCTCCACCCCCTATCGCAAAATATAATGCCCGTGAAAAGGGTAGGTGAACACAGTGTTATATAGAACATAGTCCTGAGAGCACGATTGAAAATGAAAACTAGATATAGTGTATGGTATAAACTATGCACCAAAAAGTGTGATATATGAGTGTCTATATGGGTTATTGATTGGTTGTCTGAGTATTTGTATGGGTGCCTGAGTGTTTGTATGGGTAGGGTGTGTGTGACTCTGTGACTAGATGTGTGAGTGGGTGATTCAGTGGGTGCATGTTTTTAAGAGTGCATCTGTGGTGGACTGTATGGTTGGGTGAGTGTATGTATAGGTGTGTTAGTGATTGAATGTATATCTCAGTTGTACATGTGTCAGTAACTACATATGTGAAACGCAGTGTATATGTGTGTAAGAGTATATAACTATATATATATGAGAGTGTGTGATTTTGCGCCATAGTGCAAGGATATCTGTGTCATGTGCTGTTTGTTTTTCTGCAGGAAGACACAGAATTTGTTAGTATTTTTATGAGTAAGTGAACTTGAGTGTTTTTAACTGTATAAGTGAGTTAATTTTACTGTGATTAATTATTTGCATGACTGACTAGATGTATCAGTACCTCAACGGATGATTGGCGGTGGGTGAGTGTCTATATAGGTGTATAAATGCACAGAGTGACTGTAAGTATGAGTGACTGTACAGGTGAGTGAGTGGAGATGTATGTAGACCTAAAAGTCAATGAGTGGGTGAGTAGTTATTGGTATTGGAGTATCTATGGTTGTCAAAATGGCCGTCTGAAATGTTGAGTCAGTGTATCAAAGGTTATATTAGGGTGTGAGAAGATGCACTAATTTATCACATGGATGATGTCATCAGTGATGTCATCAGTGATGTCATTTGAGATGTCATCAGTGATGTCATGAGTGATGTCACTGACCATGTCATGAGTGATGTAATATGTGACGTCATCAGCAGTGCATTGCGGGGGCGCAAGTTATAGTTAGCTGAACTAACTATAACAGGGGAATTTCTAGGGTTTTGTACGAGGGAAATGTCCAGCTAACTATAACGCCCCTGTAACCTATGTTTTTTTCAGTGAATTTCTAAGGTTTTTTAAATGCCAATTCCTAACTATAATGCCCCTAAAACCTATGGTTTTTTCAGTGAATTTCAAAGGTTCTTTAAATAACAATTCCTAACTATAACGCCCCTGAAACCTTTGGTTTTTTCAGTGAATTTCAAAGGTTTTTTAAATGCCAATTCCTAACTATAACATGCATGAAACCTACGGTTTTTTCAGTGAATTTCAAAGGTTTTTTAAATGCTAATTCCTATCTATAACTTATCTCTAAAGATATCATGTTTAATGATTTTTTTTTTTTTTTGATTTTTCAAAACCTTTATTCAGCATGAACACGTAATACACAGCCCCATGCCTACAACCAACCTGTGGCCGGCAGCGTGGTACAAGAAGGAAAATGAATGTTAAACACAGCTGCCTGCCTACAACCCACCAGGGGCCGGCTGCGGCATAAGAAGCAAGATAGTTAGCATGCCAGTACAAAAGACCATCACCCCCAAGACATTTGCATTGAAACAGTCGACCCACAATAACATGTAGCAGTGGTATAAAGGCGTCTGTCTGTTGCGCCCAAGGACCGTCTCAACTCTCATCCCAGTTTGCTGCCTGGCCAAGGGGCAGAAGGTGGGCCACCACCGCAGGAGCGGTGTCTAGGAAGGTTAAGGGGAAAGCGGGAAGAAAGCCCGCTATGTCTGTGGATGTGACAACAGATATACCTGTAAGGGACACCAGATGTCAGTCGGCCGTGAAGCAGAAGGCAGGAGTTCAGCATATCGAAGTAAAGTATCCTGACAGTGTACCATATCACCGATCCAATCCTTAAACCTGGGAGTTCTGCCCCGTCCCCATCTACAGGCTATCAGACGTTTCGCCATAAGAAAGGCGATAGTGGCAAATCTGCGGACTGGTTTTCGTATAGTTCTTGTATAGCCCAGGAGTGCCTGTGTTGGAGAGGGTGTCAGTGGGACATCTATCATTTCGGAAATGCCGGAAAAAACTTGCTGCCAATAGTCAGCAATTTCCCGGCATCCCCACGTCATGTGAAGAAAGTCCGCCCCCGGAGCGCGACAGCGCCAGCATAGATCATCCTCTCGAAGGCCTATCCTATGCATGTGTGCTGGAGTACAATAGAGCCTATGTAAGAACCGATAATGAATCACCCTAAACCTGCTACTGGAGGAGATCTGTTCGGTTTGTAAGCAGCAGTAGCTCCAGAGGTCGTCATCTATGGGGAGTCCTAGGTCTTCCGCCCATTTTGTACGTGCCTTGCAAGGCGAGAGGTCTAGATTAGCGCGGAGCGAGTGGCATAGGGTAGAGACTGCATGAGCCGGAGTGGTAGCCTTAAGTAAACGATGCAAGGGTTCCAGCGTGGGCGGCTCACTAGGGAAGTCACCTGTTAATGCACGAATACCACTACGAAGCCTGGTATAGAGGAAGGTGTCCATGAAAGTGGGTGCAGAGTGAGTGAGCATATGAGATTGGGAACGGAATTGTCCACTATGATAGAGGTCCCCCCATGTTGTAATGTGAAATTTGGCCATAAAGTTTTTAAACAGTTGTTCCTGTAAAAGGGGCAACCGGGGATGGTATGCCAGGGGAAGCAGTGGGGAATAGATGAGCGGTGCGCATGCCACCTTCGCAATGTATCGCCACGCTAGAATGGAGCTCGAGATCGTGGTGTGGTATGCCGTTTGTGTCTCTGGTGTACTGAGTATCGTTCCCTCTAGCGGAATAGGCGCAGCCAGCCAATGTTCCACAGCCGTCTGCGGCAGGAAGGGCGTGGGGCGAATCCAGTGATAAATGTAGTGGGCCTGCGCGCTGTGATAATACAGTTCAAAGTCAGGAAGGTCGAGCCCCCCTTGCGCGAATGGACGAGTCAACACCTCCCAACGAAGACGCGGCCTCCTCCCTCCCCAGACCAGACGAATGAGCTCAGACCTCAAAAGACGAAAGAAGGACTTCCCCGGGTAATATGGGATGTTCATGAACAGGTACAGGAGTGTGGGAAGAACCACCATCTTGATTAAGGAGGCGCGGCCCGCAAAGGAGAGGGGCAGCGTGATCCATCTAGACACGCATGCCTGGATATAATCAAACGTGCGGCCATAGTTCATCCGCATTAGCTCTTCTCGGTCATGGGAGAGGAGTATGCCCAGGTAACGGACTTCCTCCATTTCCCACCGTAGAGGGTAGTCCAGAGGGAAAGGCTGGGCGGCCGCAGTCAGTGAAAATATAGTGGACTTTCCCCAATTGATATGGACACCAGACAGACCCGCAAAGCGAATAAACTCACGGAGGATAGGGTTGAGATTGGTAGCGGGATCACGTATGTAAAGTGTGATGTCATCCGCGTATAGGGAGATGAGAACCTCTCACTGAAGACAGCGCAGAGCCTTGTCTCGGTGATGTTGGCGGAGCCGGGCCGCCAGAGGTTCCATCGCTATCGCGAACAACAGCGGAGATAGGTGGCAACCCTGCCGGGTACCTCTCGACACCACAAAGGCGTCCGATATGCGCCCGTTCAACCCCACCCTAGCGACCGGTCGGTCATACAGGAGATCAATCCAGCGCGTGAAGCCCAGCGGCATGCCCATGTTGCGTAAAATACAATGGAGATAGTCCCATTCCAGTGAGTCGAAGGCCTTGGTGGCGTCCAAAAAAACAGCCACCAATGGCAAATCCGGAGCTACATTATGCAGGATGGAGAATAGCGTCCGGAGATTATTGGAGGTGGCCCTGCCAGGGACGAAACCCGCTTGATCAGATAGCACCAGGCCTCCCAGTAGCAACTGCAGCCGGTTAGCCAGTATTTTTGTCAGGATTTTTGCGTCACAATTAATAAGCGAGAGCGGGCGGTACGAGTTGCAACATTGAGGCGGCTTCCCAGGCTTCAACAAGGAGGTAATCAGTGCCTCCTGCATGGATGGAGGAAGTGCGCCCGATTCATGAGCCTCCATGAAAACCTCACGGATCACCGGAGCAAGGATGTCAATATACGCCTTGTAGAAGTCCATAGGCAGCCCGTCCAGGCCAGGGGCCTTTCCCGGAGCCATCTGTTTGATCGCATCTTTAACCTCCTCCAGGCCTACCGGCTCCGCCAGGAACTCCCGGTGACGGTCAGAGAGCCATCCCAGTGTAAGCTCCCTAAGGTAGTCGTCCATGTCCAGTGCACCAACCCTGGTAGTGGAGTATAGCGTCGAGTAGTGTGTAGTAAAGGCCGCCAGAAGCGAGCGCGTGTCTCGTAAAGGAGTCCCATCCTCCCCCTCCAGTTCCAGCACAAAATTAGAACCTCGCGGTGGTCGGATCGCTCCCGCCAAAGATTTACCGGGTCGTTCCCCTTCCCCGTACGTACGAGCCTTGAAGTATTTGCCCCGGAAATTCACCTCTCTTTCAGCAGTGGACATGTAGTCCGATAGTGTTTCGCGGTACTTCGCCTGCGCATCTGCATTGGTGTTGTAGTCTGGGCTGCGTTCTAGAGTGTGGAGTGTAGTTTCCAGTTTGCGCAATGTATCTCTCAAAGTCCGTAGTACCCCGGAGCTCTTGGAAATGCAGAAGCCCCGTATCGTTACCTTTAGCGCCTCCCAGAGAGTGGCCATCCGGTCCACCGTTCCCCTGTTACGGGATAGGAAATCTTCTAGTTCTTGACCCAATTCTGTTCTAAATAGTTCATCAAGTAAGATGGTGGGTTGGAGTCTCCAAGTCGGAGGTCTGCCCATGATGTCGGGTAGCCAGAACTCGGCCAATACTGGAGAGTGATCGGAGTATGTGCGGCCCAAATGTCGCACCCCCACCAAGGAGGGGGCTAGGGCCTTATCCACCATAATGTAATCTAGTCTGGCCCAAGTTGCATGTGCATGATTCCAGTGTGTGCCTTCCATAGAAGCCGGGTGTAAGTGTCGCCAGGTATCCACGATCTCATGGGTGTCGCATATGTCCCTCAGGTATCTGTGTGTGTTAGTGTAGTGGTGCGTGGAGGGGTTCGACCTATCCATCGCGGGGTCTAAGACAGCATTGAAATCCCCCCCCCAGATGAGGTGTGTGGATCCCACTTCTCTGACCTTGTTCCAGAGAGCAATGAAACTGCTCGGATTATCACAGTTGGGGCCATAAGAGCAGGCAAGGGTGATGGTCTCGGCCCCTATCCTACCCCATGTTATGCAATAACGACCCTCGCGATCAGTGGCGGTGCCCATGGGAACGTAGGGAACTCCCCTTTTAACTAGGATAGTGACGCCTCTTGCATAGGACGAGTAAGGTGCATGAAGTGAATGGGCAGCCCATCTGGCAGCAAAGGTGGCATTGCGAAGAGGGTCCATGTGAGTCTCCTGAAGAAATACAACCTGAGCATGCAACCTGTCTAAGGTACCCAAGATTTGCCTGCGTTTCCTGGGATCCCCCAGGCCCCGAACATTCCAGGTGATAGCAGTGAGCAGGGCTCTCCCCCCTAGCTCAGTGCATGTGGTGCGGGTCATGTGTGCCGAGAGATGACTGATGGGTGA
Source organism: Triturus cristatus (assembly GCF_964204655.1). Taxonomy (NCBI): domain Eukaryota; kingdom Metazoa; phylum Chordata; class Amphibia; order Caudata; family Salamandridae; genus Triturus; species Triturus cristatus. The sequence goes on from NC_140593.1 coordinate 905,565,421, forward strand.
CGAGGTGTAACTGGCAGCAGGGCCATAAGTGTAATGGTCGAAAAAGGGCGGCACAGTGTGCTATTTCAACAGATATATGCGCAGTGTTCATGCTGAATACCAACAACAACCCCAACACAGTCCCTGGGAATCCCACCCCCTTGCCTACTTCAACATCCCAATCATGTCGAACATTCCCAACCCCCATCCCACCCCCTCCCACCACTGCAGCCCAATCCTGCCGGAATGCAGAACCCCTCCCAATCTTAATAACAAACATATATGCAAAGGTGGGGTATACCCTATAGGGGACTCGCCGGTGTGCCGGATCCGCCCTTCCCAATCCCTTTTTTCACCCACCATACCATCACCCCATAGGGGGAGGAGTTCGGGTGGGACAGGGGGGGAGTGCCAGGGCGAAGTTTAGTCGTCAATGTCCAGACCAGTACCTTGTTAACAATAGACGATGGCATATACAGGGCCCCAAACCGTAATGACTGTTCCTCCCGTACATTTTGGCGAGAGGGCGAAGGGTTAATGTAGCCCCATAGTGGCTGAAAGAAACGGTCCCTCCCAAAAAAACCTGAGCCTCCCAAGTTCCATAGGCAAAGTACGGGTTACTCAAAGAGTGGGCTCAAGAGCGATGGGGGAGTAGATAATGCCAAGGTACAAGGAAAGATACATGAAGGGGTAAAGAGACTAAACATAAACCATAACAGCGGTACTCATCAGTCAGGAGCAGTCGTCGGAGAGCTGGAGCCTGATCCCGTTCCAGGACCACGTCGCCGAGGGGCCGCAGAAGACTGTTCCTTCAGAAAGTCCTCCACCTGTTGCGGAGCACCAAAGAAGAAGGGCTTGCCATGATGTGTAACCTTGAGCTTGGCCGGATATTGCATGGAGTAAGGGATTTCTCGTTGCTGTCGTTTCTTCTTTACTCCTGTAAATTTTCGGCGGGCATCTTGCACTGCTTGTGTAAAATCCGGGTAGAATGAAATGGTGACATTTTCATGGAGGATCGGTTGTTTCTCCCTGGCTAAGCGCAATACGGTGTCACGGTCCCTGTAATTCAGAAATTTGATGATAACAGGACGTGGCGGGGCCCCAGGAACTGGGCGAGGCCCCAAGGAGCGGTGGGCTCGCTCCACCACCAGTTGCGGCGAGAAAGAGTCCCTTCCAAATTTGTCGATCAGCAGCTTCTCAATGAAATCCTCCATACGACCCCCACCGCTGGACTCCGCAAGGCCAATCAGGCGAACGTTGTTTCGGCGGGAGCGTGCCTCTAAATCTTCATTTTTGTCGGCAATGACCTTGAGCAGCCGGTCCATCTGCGTCAACTTAGCTGCACCGGCCACCGCGCCATCCTCTAGCTCCGATATTCGCCCCTCCGCCTCTTTCAGGCGCTCTCCGTGTTGGTCCAGCCGATGTACCACTGCCTCCAGTCGTGTGTTCATGTTGTCGATTTTGGTGTCAATGGACGTTAAGCTCGTCTGCAGGCCGAGAAGGATAGCCTTCCAGTCCACTTCCTCCTCCTCGCTGGGCCCCACCTCGCCACTCTCCGCAGGCAGGGTTCGCGTCTTCTTTTTGGGGGGGTTGAATTGTAGAGTCGCCTGTTTTGCGTCTGCTTTGCCCATGGCTGCGTCGGAAGAGGTCGAAGAGAGTCAGTCCGCCAGGTAAGTTCAATATTGTAGGCGCTTGCGGGAGCTTCGAGTCGAGGCGCACGCCTCACTCCGCAATGCCAATACCAGCTCACAAGAGAGGCAGTCCCTTCCAGATGGCGGGAGTCTATAGGTCAGCTTGGCCGTAAGGCGCTCCGTATAGCCACAGCACCTCCTCAGCCCCCGCAAGTATGGGAGCACGCACCACCGCTTCGTGGGCAGACCAGGAGAGACGTCCGGAGGGCACGGGTCGCCGCTACTCCTCAACGCCAGTTGAGGTGCTCCGCTGACCGCCCCCCCTTCGATGCAGCTCTCGGTGCCCTCGGCCACGGCACCTCCGCAGTACACGGGTCAGGAAGCGCGCTCCCCTGCCTTAGTGTGGTCCGGCTGGATGGGCAGGGTATCTACACGCACGACATCAGCAGCCTCGATGTAGCAGGGTCCACCTCACGCTGCGAGCACGCCCGGCACCGCAGGTAGGCACCGGCAGTCGCGAGGCAGCGAAGGGGACGTCAGGCCCACCGTGGTCGTCAAGAAGAGTGTCGTTCGCGCCAGCCACAGTCCACAATTCCCTCGCGGCCTGCAGGGCCCGATGAATCCCCGGTCTCGCGTTGTTAGGAGCCTCCGATCCGAAGGTCCGCTCCTCTCGCCGTCTCGTCCACGACGGGTAGTATCTGCGCCGCCAGGGCGCCTACGGACTCGAAACTTGCGCCGAGTGGACCCGAGACCTTCAGCTGTCCATCGGCATCGATTAAATATAGGTAACTGGCCTGTAGGATGTAGTTGCAGGGTTTATTGACGCCCGGCTGGCGAGAGCCTCACTAAAGCGCGGCCATGACGGTCCAGCGCCACCTAGCGCCCCCATGTTTAATGATTTTGATTGCATTTCTATATTTTTGAAATTCAATGTGTCATTTTCTTTCTTTTTTTTTTTAAATACTTTTTTATCATCATTTTTTAAACATATTTCTTCAATTAATTCTTTTAAAAATTAAAAAATATTATTTGAACTTAATGTGTTTTTCAAACATATTTTTTGCAAAACTTTATTTTAGATATATATTTTTTCAATCTTTTTGGATCCGCGCACCCTATGCGCACCATTCACGAGCCTTACGCGATAGCATCCGCGCATGGTATGCGTTGGGTACGTGTTTAGTGCGCGATCGCTTTGCGACCAGTACGCTACTCCCAGCCTATACGCGACACGTTCAATGTACGTAACGCTACGTTTACGCGCTTCCGCGATGCGCCATATGTATCCGTGACGCGATGGGTGCGCGGATCCCGCGAAGTATTTAACATTTAAAAACACATATTTATGTATTGCATGTGAATATTAATTGAAGACAAACTCTAAACTAGTCTTAAAACTAATATATTTTGACATCTAAGCCTATATTTCTTTTTAATTCAATTTCGCGGATGTGCTCTGGGTGCGTGCTGCGTAAGCGCACGGTGCGCGGATCCCATGTGACCTGCAAAAAAAAGAGATTTGATTGGTTCATTACACTTCCTGTTCTAACTACTGAAAGACCCCACCCATTTCAATCATTCTTCTTTGCGCTTCTTTGGAGAACCATCTCTTTGGACAGAAGAAGATTTTTTTAGACTAAGTATACACTTAGTTCTAACTTTTTGCAACCAAAAATGGCTTCAGGGCAGCAGGCATCACCTGCATCACCTCAAACCTCTGAGGATAAATTTTTGCCGGAGGAACCCCACAAAAAACGTTTTGCTTCAGTGGTGTGGAATTTTTATACTTTTCCCGAAGGACAGAATAAGACCAATGCCACCTTGGTCACATGTAAGATTTGCAAAAGAGTCTTATCGAGAGGGGATCCCACCAAGAAATACTCTTGCGGCACGGCAAGTATGATGAAGCACATGAGGAGCCTTCATCCAAACAATCTTGCACGTGAAGAGTGCCGACGCATGAGAGACACTCCTGCGCCATCCACCTCATCGCAGCCGAGCACGTCAAGAGTGCATCCCTCAGACCACACCTTGGACATCCGTCCTCAATTTCAATTTTTAAAAGTGCTCTGCACTAAGTGCAATAAGACTTTGTGCTATGGCGAGCAGTCAATGGACCTCATCTGCCGCCGGCAGGAAAGTCATATTTGCTAGGTTTTTTTTTTATTTTTTTTAACTGTTCCCTGAAGTTCATTGTTTGGTTTCTCCTGTTTTTTTTTCAGAAAAACCAAAAAAAACCACAAAATTGTGCAAAAGCCCCCCACAAAAACATAAGAGAAGAAATAAGAAAAAAAAAAGTTCTTTTAAGAACTAACTTTCCTGGTTTAAAAAAAGAGCTAAATTTCTTTGTTAGTGTGTGAAAGTTTAGATGAATATATGTGTAGTACGTAATTGACTGAATGAATGCATTAGTAGCGTATGGTGAATGTATAAGTGCAGAACTATAAGGAAGTACTGCAGCATCACACAGTAACCTCTTTAACTGCTGTGTGCTGTAGTACTTCCGAAGCACAGGGATGCAACATATGTAAATAAATATGTTGCAAATCTATGCTTCTCTCTGCACGGCTGCTTAAACTGCAGCCATGTGGTGACACAGGCACCCTTGCACAATAGTGCAAGGATATCTGTGTCATGTGCTGTTTGTTTTTCTACAGGAAGACACACCTTCCTGTACAAAAACAATGAGAAAATGCATTTTTCTCCTTTAATGTATGCTGAACATTTCAGCATGCATTGAAGAAATAAAAATGTGGAGAAATTAAAACAATTCTCTTTGTTGTGCTTTCCTACACCAATTGTAGAATGGTGCACCATTCACACACATATTGAGATTTTCGATTTCTAATAAATCTAGACATGTGTCTTGTTCTATGAGTATTAAGTGCAATCATGCACAACAACACTTATAGAACACCCTTTCATCCGAAAGTGGTCTGCATGATGAAGTTATATTTTCATGGAGTATAAAAAGTGCACAGAGTGCCTTTTCCTCTCTTTGAAAATATGAAAGAATATCTTACACAATAACAATGTTACAAAAAGTGACATATTTCCGTTTTTAAATTTCCTTGCGAATGATAGAAGGTAAGCACAGAATTTTGACTGCAAAGATGTTCAAATAAGAATGATTGAAATAATTGCGGTCCTTCAACAGCTAACAAGATGAAATATTATGAACCCCTCAAATCTCTTTTTTTGCAGGTCACTTGATATCTGATTATGGTCAAATTTCAAAACTACATAAACAAAGTGTTTTAAGAAACGTGTTTCAACTTTGTAGATTCTTGCAGGCCTCTTCATTCTCCATATTGAGACTTAGTTAAACTTACCTTCACAGTAATAGGAATAAAAATTTTTATTCATTTTTGCCTATTTTTCTTTCAAATATAAATTCTTAAAAATTGTTCGTTTTAAAATTTGGATCTGTGAAAGAAAATAAAATAAAAATTATAACATATAATAATACATTTTTTACAACACAACATAATTTTCACAAAGTAATTTGTTTGCCTTTTTTGCTGTTCTCAGAATATATTGAATTTCACTCGAAATAGTGATTTCAATGGTACTCATCACTTAACAGCGGGCAAAAAAAAAAAAATCAGAAAAATTGTTAAAAAAAAACACCGAATAATTGACCACCAAAATGTCCATAATTCAAAAATATACCTTTCCTTGAGGCCAAATGGTATTTTTGCACTTCTTCTTTATGTAAACTGTCCAATGGTTGTTCTATTAAATTATAATAATAAATTCCTCAGAGTGAATTAGCTTCTTAAAACTTTGGCTTCAAAAATATTAGGTAGGAATTTTGTAATTCCCTAGGCAAACGTTGTTTGAAAACCAACTGGGCATCATTACAAAGTGTCCAGCCTTTGTCACATTTTAGATAGGCAGTGTAATGTCCAGATGTGGTGGAAGGACCATCATGGTAAATTATTGCAATTGCTACAAAAGTCCTTCCTGATATTGATATTTGTGCTGCTACAAATTGTTTTATTAAAGTATCCAATTTTCTTCCATCAGCTGTACAATGTTGCATCATTAAAATTATGTATTTTCCATATTTTGTTAACAATAATGTGGATAACAATTCTGATTTACATTGGCTACACTCCATGTTTTGATTTGCACCTTTCAGCTACGCGCCGGGGGAACGCACCGTACATACACGGGTGGGGGTACGACTCGTACGTACACGGGTGTACATACACGGGTGGGGGTTCGGCGTGTACGTACACGGGTGTACATACACGGGGGGTTCGGCGCGTACGTACACGGGTGTACATACACGGGTGGGGGTTCGGCGCGTACGTACACGGGTGTACATACACGGGTGGGGGTTTGGCGCGTATGTACACGGGTGTACATACACGGGGGGTCCGGCGCGTACGTACACGGGTGTACATACACGGGTGGGGGTTTGGCGCATACGTACACGGGTGTACATACACGGGTGGGTTCGGCGCATACATACACGGGTGTACATACACGGGTGGGGGTTCGGCGCATACGTACACGGGTGTACATACACGGGGGGTCCGGTGCGTACGTACATGGGTGTACATACACGGGGGGTTCGGCGCATACGTACACGGATGTATATACACAGGTGGGGGTTCGGCGCGTACGTACACGGGTGTACATACACGGGGGTTCGGCGCGTACGTACACGGGTGTACATACATGGGTGGGGGTTCAGCACATACGTACATGGGTGTACATACACGGGGGGTCGGCGCGTACGTACACGGGTGTACATACACGGGTGGGGGTTCGGCGCGTACGTACACGGGTGTACATACACGGGGTTCGGCGCGTACGTACACGGGTGTACATACACGGTGGTGTTCGGCGCGTACTCACAGGGGCTGGGGGGGTACGGCACATACCGGGCCCCCTAAACTGGTCGTTTCGCGGCGTACTTCGCTTTTCCGGCACTTTTTGGGTGCCGTAAAAATATTGGCTTCCGGACTGCTGTCGGTTCGAATCGTACTTCCTGGTTCGTGAAACGCTGCCTGAAAGCGTCCCGACGTCACGTCGGCGCTTTCCCGGATCACATTTGTATGTATATTTTCGTCGGTTGGTGTTTTGTACGAATCGTACGGAAATAGTGTTTCCGTGCGAATCGTACTTGCATGTTTGTAAAGTTTTACGACCGGGTACGAGTCGGACGGAGAAAACGCTCCGACCGACATTTTGTACCCGGTTTTTCCAGGATCGGAATCGGCACACTAATCTTTTGTTTTACACTTTTTTTAGTATAGACTCGTAAAAAACTACATAATTTTTCAATAGATTCCTGTCGTACACTACAAACACTACTGCAATCCCAAGTGTACACAGGGTTTTTAGCACGTCTCCCTAAAACTTCATAAGCTATCACTTCTTCTGCATTTCTTTCAACCATTTTCTCTTTCTCCATTGGACAACCATCACTAACCTCATAACCTCTACCACTGGTGTCAACTGCATACAATAATTTTTCACTTAGTGAATAACTCTCTTCATTAAAAAAAGGCTCTGAACTAGAACTGTGTTTCCATTCTCCCAAAAAAAATCACAAAATATTTTTTTATTAATAACTCTTTTCCTCCTACTTTTGGCCTTCATTACATATATTGATTTATCAAGTGATCGAATTCTGTTCCTCACTAAAATAAACAGTTTCCTTTTTACTTCAAAAGCCTTTTTCACAATGCTTTCCATATGCTTCTTCTTTTTATAAAATAAAGCTCTCTTTTTATATTTCTTTACATCTTTCAGCAAATTATGCACTATTCTCTTGTAAAATATTTTTTTGCGTAATTCCTTATACTGATTTTGTCTTCTTTTACCATACTTTAGCTCCTTTGACTGAACATTTGCTTTTTTACTTTTCCTCTTATTTTGATTTTTTTTCTTACTCAAAAAATTATTTGAAGTTGCAGCATTCTCTACATTCTGTTTGCTCCTACAAACATTTTTAATAAATTGCTTCGTGATCTTACCAGAAGATTTTTTCCTTTTAGCCACATTATCTTTTTCATTCAATACTTGTGGTTGATGTTAATCCTCCTGTCTCTGTTCTTTTCTTTTTCTTTTTTTTTCTGGCATACTTTCTCGATTTTAACGTTGAAAAACAGTATCTGCAAAAAAGAGTCACAAATAAATGTATATTAATAAGTTTCAAATTTACAATATTCCATTACTGTACAAACACATTTTATATAAAAACAGACTAAAAAACTATAGCCCTGAACCACAAGTGTGACGATGGTTAAAACACTACATACATAATGCATACTACTTTGAAGCAGTTCATGCCATAAAGCCTACCTCACAAAAAGACTACATGCTAACTAACTGAATGATTACAGTACTAAAAAGAGACACACTGGGTGAGTAACAGGGTGTTTGCTAGAAGTGTATGAATACTAACTGGGGAATTGAAGCTGCGAAAGACAACTGTGTAGCTCATTAGAGAACTGAATGCATACTGGATAGGCATTTAAAGCAGTCCATGTGCTAAGGCCCGGCTCACTGCATGAGTACTTGGGTACTGACTGAATGATTAGACTACAGCAAGGAGACTGCCTGGATGAATTTATAACTGGTAGACTTTTCGCACAGGGAATGAATTAGTACTTGGTACTAAAAAGGTCACTAAAATACTGCAAAGGGAGTGACAAGATGTTTGCTGGACTATATGGATATTGACTAGGGAATTGAAAGTATAAAAGAGAAATCTGTAGGTGGTTAAAAGACTGCATGCATAGTGCATAGGGGTTTGAAGCAGTCCATGTGCTAAGTCCTGGCTCAGTGCATGAATACTTAGACAGTAACTGAATCATTAGAGTACTGGAAAGAGAGTGTCTTGGTGAATTTATAAATGTTTGGGTTTTGGCACAGTGAATGAATTACTACATGGTGCTGAATGGGTCACTAGAAGACTACAAAGAGAGTGATAGGGTGTTTCCTGGAAGTGTATGGAAACTGTCTAGAGAATTGAAGGTGTGAAAAACAACAGTGTAGGTGGTTAGAGAACTACATGCATACTGCATGGACATTTGAAGCAGTCTATTTGGTAATGAATGGTTCACAACATAAGTACTTAGAAACTGACTAAATCATCAGACTACTTCTAGGACAGTGCCTGGGTAAAAATATTAAATTTTCAGTTCTGGGGCAGTAAAGACAATACTACATAATACTGTGCTTTAGTGTCAAAGCATGACTCATTTTATCAACGCATAAGCAAAGACTGGCTACCAATGCTACTAAAACTTGACAACATGACAGGTTTCAAAACAGTTTTCTGTCAGCAAATGCACAATGTTACCAAACGTTTCTCTGACAGTGGTTCCCAAATGCACACAGACTCACAGTGTGATTCTAGACAAGCACCACTATCCCTAGGAGTTTACCAAAACTCATTCACTACAGTGGAAGAGGTAAGGGAACTGCACACAATCTACATATTTCACGACTACACTTTAGTGTCAATGCCTGACTCATTTAATCAACACATAAGCAAAGACTGGCTTCTAATACTACTAAAACTTGACAACATGACAGGTTTCAAAACAGTTATCTGTCAGCTAATGCACGATGTTACCAAACGCTTCTCTGACAGTGGTTCCCAAATGCACACAGACTCACAGTGTGATTCTAGACAAGCACCACTATCCCTAGGAGTTTACCAAAACTCATTCACTACAGTGGAAGAGGTAAGGGAACTGCACACAATCTACATATTTCACGACTACCCTTTAGTGTCAATGCCTGACTCATTTAATCAACACATAAGCAAAGACTAAATTCTAATGCTACTAAAACTTGACAACATGGCAGGTTTCAAAACAGTTTTCTGTCAGCAAATGCACGCTGTTACCAAATGCTTCTCTGACAGTGGTTCCCAAATGCACACAGACTCACAGTGTGATTCTAGACAAGCACCACTATCCCTAGGAGTTTACCAAAACTCATTCACTACAGTGGAAGAGGTAAGAGAACTGCACACAATCTACATATTTCACGACTACACTTTAGTGTCAATGCTTGACTCATTTAATCAACACATAAGCAAAGACTAGCTTCTAATGCTACTAAAACTTGACAACATGACAAGTTTTAAAACAGTTATCTGTCAGTAAATAAACGATGGTACCAAATGCTTCTCTCACAATCCTTACCCAAATGCAAACAGACTCACAGTGTGATTTTAGACAATCAACACTATCCTAGGACTTTACCAAAACTCATTCACTACTGTGGAAGGGGTAAGGGGACTGCACACAATCTACATATTTAAGTACAGCACATCAGTGTCAAGGCATGACTCATTTAATCAACATATAAGCAAAGACTGGCTTCTAATGCTACTAAAACTTCACAACATGACAGATTTCAAAACAGTTTTCTGTCAGCAAAAGCACGATGTTACCAAACGCTTCTCTGACAGTGGTTCCCAAATGCAAACAGACTCACAGCGTGATTCTAGACAAGCACCACTATCCCTAGGAGTTTACCAAAACTCATTCACTACACTGGAACTGGTAAAGGAACTGCACACAATCTACATATTTCACGACTACACTTTAGTGTCAATGCCTGACTCATTTAATCAACACATAAGCAAAGACTGGCTTCTAATGCTACTAAAACTTGACAACATGACAGGTTTTAAAACAGTTATCTGTCAGTAAATAAACGATGTTACCAAATGCTTCTCTCACAATCCTTACCCAAATGCACACAGACTCACAGTGTGATTTTAGACAAGCAACACTATCCTAGGAGTTTACCAAAACTCATTCACTACTCTGGAAGAGTTAATGGTACTGCACACAATCTACATATTTAAGTACACCACATCAGTGTCAAAGCATGACTCATTTAATCAACGTATAAGCAAAGACTGGATTCTAATGCTACTAAAACTTGACAACATGACAAGTTTTAAAACAGTTTTCTGTCAGCAAATACACAATGTTACCAAACGCTTCTTTCACAGTGGTTCCCAAATGCACAAAGACTCACAGTGTGATTCTAGACAAGCACCAGTATTCCTAGGAGTTTACCAAAACTCATTCACTACACTGGAAGTGATAAGGGAACTGCACACAATCTACATATTTCACGACTGCACTTTAGTGTCAATGCCTCACTCATTTAATCAACACATAAGCAAAGACTGGCTTCTAATGCTACTAAAACTTGACAACATGACAAGTTTTAAAACAGTTTTCTGTCAGCAAATACAAAATGTTACCAAATGCTTCTTTCACAGTGGTTCCCAAATGCACAAAGACTCACAGTGTGATTCTAGACAAGCACCGGTATTCCTAGGAGTTTACCAAAACTCATTCACTACACTGGAAGTGATAAGGGAACTGCACATAATCTACATATTTCACGACTGCTCTTTAGTGTCAATGCCTGACTCATTTAATCAACACATAAGCAAAGACTGGCTTCTAATGCTACTAAAACTTGACAACATGACAGGTTTCAAAACAGTTTTCCGTCAGCAAATTCACGATGTTACCAAACGCTTCTCTGACTGTGGTTCTCAAATGTATACAGACTCACAGTGTGATTCTAGACAAGCACCAGTATTCCTAGGAGTTTACCAAAACTCATTCACTACACTGGAAGTGGTAAGGGAACTGCACACAATCTACATATTTCACGACTACACTTTACTGTCAATACCTAACTCATTTAATGAAAGCATAAGCCATAACTGTGTTCTAATGCTACTAAAACTTGACAACATGACAGGTTTCAAAACAGTTATCTGTCACCAAAAACACGATGTTACCAAACGCTTCTCCACAGTGGTTCCCAAATGCACCCAGGCTCTCTGTGTGATTCTAGACAAACAACACTATCCCTTACACTATACCAAACACATTTCTTCATCTACAAGGAGTACTACATTTTACTGCAGAAACATAACTCATTTCACAAATTCATAAACAATAAGTGGTTTCTAAATCTACCAAAATATAAGAACTGCATAGTTATCTGTCTACAAACACATTAAAAAACACAAATGCTTATCACAAAATGGTTTCTACATGCACACACTGTCAATAAGATTGTAGAGAAAAAAAAATACTCCCTACACTTTAGCAGAAAAAATACATTAGTCTGATTAAAATAAAAATAGTCTACATACATCCCCTCACAATTAAATAACTCACCTTTCAAGATGTTTTGTAGATTAAGAAGTATATCAGTCACACACCAGATATCAGTCACACACCAGATTTTCTTATACAGAATCTCTGCACTGTGCACCTGTCAGCAAAACCAAAGAATGGCAAAGTTTCCCTCTCATTTTCCACACATATACATGTAAACATCAAATCACATTCCTTCCCACATAAATTCAAAAGCAAACACACATTTCTATTGGTTAAACATTTCAACCCTTTCCAAATGACATAAACTTCAACCCTTCCCCCAATCTGCCTTCTGCCCGTTACCATAGAAACAGGTCATGGAACACTGTACTGAGCACACAGGTCACAAGTTCAGCACACACAATGTTGCTAATCAAAACACCAAGTGTGCTTGACTTCTCAACCTATCAGCTTATCATATATAATGTTCCTTACAATCTGTTTTTGTTAACCAATAAGGATCAAGCGTTTAAAAAACAGAAATATTCACCCTACCTTTCAGTGTAGAAGGTTGTCAAACAACCAATGATTTCTTGTCTTTTTTCAAAATTGCATCTTAGCCACCATTTTAGAAACATCTTACTTTCCAAACTGCCATTTCATTTACAGAGACCATCTGAGTGCATCCAGACCTCCTTACAAGATGCTTACAGTGTGGATTGTGGGACACAGCTACATTTTCTGGAGCCAAAGGTATGCAGAAAACAAAGGCATTCACAAAGACCTAGGTTTGCCAAAAATAGACATTAAATGGATTGGACAGAGAGGGTTAAAGTGGCACCAGTTGATGCCCTCAAGTTTGTTGCTGGTGTGGCACAGGTGTTGGGGGAAATGCTAGCGGGTGGAGAACCCCTCCCAACCTTGCTCACACCTCCCATCCCAGCACATTCACAATCCTGAACATTGAGGAGAAGAGGGAGACAAAGGAGTGCCTAGGATCAGGGCTCATTACTCCTCATGGAATTGGTTAAGCGAGCAATCTTCGACTAGATCCTTCTGAAACATAGTGATGTTAGCAAGTGGTAAGAGCACATATCTGTGCCAAAAGATTGTTCAACTGTCTCACTCTCTCAACACCCCTGCATTGCTCTCCAAGGGGAACAAACACAGTAATAAATTTCCAAGCATACACACTTTGTAATATTGAAAAGTCTTAAGTCACTTTTTCATCACCACTAAATGCCAACATGCAGGTACATCAAAAGACATTGAAGGGGTTAAAGAACTGAGGAAAGGGTACTGCCATTCATCTACTACAAGGTTCTTCCACAAGATCTCAGTCAGTTTTCCAATATTCATAATTTTCTCCATTCACTGACTTCTGTTATCCTTCTCTTTTCTATGGCATCATTTTGGAAGGCTTTTTTCTCTCTTTTATAATGTATCTTTGCACATGTTTTCTCATAGAAGCAGTTACATTTGCAATTTTTTTAAATATCTCTTTATTCAGTTTTCGCAGAGAAAAACAATCAACATATCTAGGACATGTGAGCAAAACATATAACAATCATTGCTTATGTCTTCCCGAGGTCTGGACCAGAACATGGCAAACACAGTAACCAGAGTCTTTTTTCTTTTCCTTTCTATTTTCACAGCAGTATCAAAACCCCACAGTTAATCTTGTAGCTCAAGCCTGATCTGCCCTCCATTACTAATGTACCTCCCACGTCTCCTCACTCTCCCTGTGGTAAAGTAGGGCAGGTCCCACACCATCAGGCGAGTTTCATCGACATGGTTTACTATCAAACAGAAAAAGCCATGACACTCCCTAGCTCTCCAGGAGACAACTGACTCAACTGACTCAACTCAGAATGTTCACCTTCAAACAAACAAATGGCATCTGACATGCCTCAGATTCCATGTCTACAAATTGTACAAGTCCAGCATGAGGCACTGGCCCATTTCTACACATCTCCTTTCCTTCCATACAGTGTAAACAAACAAGAATACAACTAAATCATAACTTAACATATATACAATACAATTGCAAACCTATAAAGAAATGTCAAATAAACAATGAAAACATGTTCCAAACAATTATATCACATATCCCTGTTAATACAATAACATGAAAATGTTACATAGAAACACATCGTGAACAGTTAAAAAAAACATCTCAGTAATAATTGTGGGATTGCTACTGAACAAAATCTTTCAAATACTCTGGAGGTCTGTGAATCCTCATACTCCTGCTCACCCCCAGGCTCACACACTCTCACTGGAAACCACTCCCTTTCACAGTCTGAGAAACACAGGAGCCATCACGACTCGCTGTACGAGATTCACATGCATTCCTGTCCTTTGCCACCTCAAGATTCTGCATAAGCAAATGCCTACCACATCCTTCACTCTTCTCAACAGAATATTAACCTTCCCACTGGTATAAAGCTACCCTACAGTGAATCGACCTCTCACAATTCTCTAAAATAACATAGTACTGGAAAACCACTTGACCCTGAATGAACCTTTAAATTTTGACAAACCCTTATCTTCAACCAATTACCAACTTTAATGACACCATCCATAATCAGAATATCTCTTGCACCTTTGATACCACTGCTTCCTCCATTTGATACCCACTCCTTCACCCATGAAGGTACCAATTTGGTTCCCGGATCTCTGCTTCTCAAAAGCTCAAAAGGTGATTTCTGGCTCACCCCTTGAACAGTGGTGCAAAAGGCCTGCATCATTTCATTCCACATTTTACTCACATATTGTCTGATCACACATGCCATTTGAATGGTTCCTTTCACAATATTTTTTGCCCTCTCGACTAAGCCATTTCCTTGCGGGTTAGAAAGCATGGTCCGTTGATGTGTTATGACACACCCTGAGAGGAATTTCTTTATCTCCCATGAGACTAATTGAGCACTGATGGGACACATTCCATTAAAAATATTTTGCCCAAACAATAGATAGTGGCTTCTGTGGGTATTTCGTTAACAAATGTAACACAGAACTACTTGGCAAAGACATCTATTACCACAACCACAAACCTGTTTCCTGTTGGTAATTCATCCATGGGTCCAATAAAACCCAAACAATTACAATGTCACACTTCACCAGGATCAGCAATGTGCCCCATGTTGGACTTGGTGCCAACCTTCATTCTCTTCTCTCCCTCCTTACAAATGGGACACGTTTCCACCCATGACACCACCTGATCGTCCATACCTGGCCACCACTACTGAGGTCTAAGTCAACACTGAGTCAGAGTCTTCTCTAAATGGCCTTCATGGGCAAGTACCATTAGTTTACTCCTCAAACCAAAAGGTGGTATAAACCTGTCACCTCTTATCAACACATTGTTACCACACAGCGACAATTAATCAATAACCTTGACATATGGTTGTACCGCCACACAACTCTCCCTCCTGCTCCCTAGTTTTACCATACACGTCAGCCCCTTTAAGAACATATTCAGCATCCATCTCTTGATGCCATTCCTCAATTGTAAAGGCACCTTCACCCACCATCACTACATCCTTCACAGAAGCTACAGCACCATCACACTCACTGTTTGAAACTGGGGACCATCAACCAGTTTCCAGTTAACAGACATCCTAGACAAACAGTCAACCTGAAAATGTCTCCACCCTTGAGCATGCTCCACCAAGTATTGATACTCCTGCAATTTAGCTGAAATCTTACCAGTCTTGCCAAGCCCTTACCAGCACCACCTGGAAGTAGCACCTTAACCAGGGGCTTCTGAACAGATCTCAGCACAAACTGAGTACCTACACAATCATGTAAAATTACTCCACACCTCAAGCTGCTGCTAACAACTGTCTCTCATTAATGGAATAGTTCCTTTCTGGAGCAGTGGGGGTCCTAGAAGCAAATGCCACAGCCTTCTCAACTGTACCATGTTTCAGCTGGAGAATTGCTCCTAATCCAGTAGCACTGGCATCCACTGTAACTATGGACCTGAGTGTAATGTTAAACGGTGCTAATATGCCTGCCTCACAAATTTATTTTATCATGAATCAAAAAAATCCTTTTATTGTTTGTCTGAGACAAACTTTGCGCCTTTCCTGAGTAGCAGTCTCAAGCATTCAGCCTTATCGGAAAACTTCAGTTTTCACATATTATTCGAAAAGCCCCACAACAGACGTAAATTGCTTTTTATCTGTGGGGGCAGGTGCCATCTTGAAAGTTTTAATAAGATTCCTCTTTGGTTTGACACCCTCGGCAGAAATCATGTAACCCAATAATTCAGTGTCTTCTACCAAAAACAAACATTTCTCCTTCCAGAGTGTCAAACCCACCTCTGCAATTCTGTGTAAAACATGCTTCAAGATAACATTGTGTTCTTCAATTGCTTTCCCAAAAACCAAAATGTTGTTTTGAAAATACACCACGCTACTCAAACCCTTGAAAACTTCAGTTGCCATACGTTGAAAAATGCTTGCAGCTGATGACAAGTCGAAGGGCATGCGAGTAAACTGGAAGGTCCCCTCAATGGTAATAAAGCTTGTCAAAGGTTGGGAATCCTGGTGAAGACTTATTTGGTGGTACGCCTTCTTCAAGTCTAACTTTAAAAAGTACCTACCACCCTTCAACACTGAAACCAACTCACCAATATTGGGTAAGGGAAAATTGTCAGCTACCACACATTGGTTGAGGGACCTGAGGTCAACACAAAACCTAAGCTTGCTATCAGCTTTTTAGTTATGCCAAAAAGTGACACCCAACATAAAGCATTAAATATTAATTAATTTTCTGACCTCCTCCAAAACCACAATGGGCACCCTCCTTGTAGAGGTATAACATTCTCTTCAGTACAAGTTTATGAGCATACCTTTTGAGCTGTTACAATTTTTCTTCAAAAACATGTTCCACCCCATCCAAAATTTCAGACAATGATTCATCCTGCATAAACATAACCTGTGTAGGAGCGCTAGGGTTTACTATAAAATGAAGGGTGCATTGATGCAACCACCCTAAGATTGGGATTTGCTGCTCAGCTATGTACACCTTGCCCTGAATTGCTCTTTTAGCAAATACATTATGAGCCTTCATAAACCCTAATATGTCAATAAATCCTCCCCAGTATCCATCTGGGGAAATATCTTTGGGTTCCAATGGTACACCTTCACACTTGTACTCAAACATAATTTTTGGTATTGTAGTATACATTGAACCCTTTATCCACCATGAGGTGGATGGGACACCCATTGATTTTAAAAAACTGCTTTGGGCCTATTTCTACTCTTATCCTCCTCAGTCACTCCCTCCACATCTCCCACACTGAGTATTCTGTCCTGGTGGTCAGCACCCATATTTGATGCTTCAGTGGCGACTGCCACTTTGCTACGTACCTTGGCTTTGCACACCCTTGCATAATGGCCATTGCGGCCACACCCTCTGCACTCCTGATTACTAGGAAAGCAACATTTTGAGTCTGACATGTGACTTGTGCTCCCACACCGGTTGCATGTTTTCACACCAGGTTTGGTGTGCACAATTTGTTTTTCAGGTTTTGCTGAAGCCTTCAGAGCACCTACAGTTCCTGGCTCCGTCCCATAGGCCTCACCTACTTCAGACACCTCTAACACATCGTGAATCTGGTTCTTCTTTTCCAACTCCCACATGCACAATTCAGATTGCTCAACAACCTTGGCCATGTCACTAGCAGCCTTCAGGGTGGGTTTTGGGCTGCCCATACCTTTCTTGATGTTTTTATTTTTGCACTGTACAATTAACTGGTCATGAATTAGTTCATTAGTCATGCTTCCAAACTGACATCTGGTAGACAATTCCCTCAATCTAGCCCCAAACTCATCAATAGATTTCTCAGACTTCTAATGTTGAGTGTAAAACCTATAATGAGTCATGACCAAGTTCTCTTCTTTACCATATTGGATTTCTAATCTGCAAATAGCCTCTTTGTAAACATCCTGAATGGGCTGACCATTGGGTTGCAAAGCCTGTCGCAAATATCTTAAGATGCATTGACCTTCTCTGCCTAGTGTGCTCAACAGTAACACCCTTTTTAGTGTTGGACTGAACTCCTGTCCATCTACGGCATCTAAATAATTTTCAAAAATCATAATCCAATCCTCCCATGGAATTGGTGGAGGACCAGACTGGGCTAAAAAACATGGTGGTAACACCACCAAAATTTGAGGGGCTGACATTTTTTTTAATAAGGGATAGCACATTATAAATTTGCAATGGCATAACACTTATATTACTGCACGTGTCACCGGTATACAGCTTGAAATTCCACCTATTAGGTAGAGTTTAATGCTGAAATTATGTGCATTTCATCAGTGAGTGACAGAAAATTAATTCACTCCCTTGCCTGTGTGACAAGTGTTTTCCCAGTTTAGTTTTATTTTTTAAGTAGTGCGCGTCACCGGAACCATCACAGTGTGACACGCCACTGTGTCCAGGAAACTTCATAAAGTAAATGCCGCTGCATATGCCCAAATTGGCACTAATTATCCTGTGTGGGCATTACCATGGTGATGAGGTTTGCCAAATACTAAATCTCCCAATTAAGATGGCTGCTTTGTGCATAGCGCCATCAACCCAAATAAAAATGGCCACTGGTAGCAGTGGTGCGCATGCTCCACTGGTCACCACTGACAGTTCCTTGCAGGCAAGCAGCACCCTTAGTGAGTCAACACACAGCAATGCTTTCTCCCTCAAACACGGCTCACTTTACTTGCCTTAACAGTCCACTGGTAACACCCCTGCTTCCCTGTTGCTGGTATGTACACCGAGGCTCACACGACCTCACTCGCACCTGGATCCCGTCTGCTGTTGCTGCTGCTGTGCCACACCGCTTGCTCTTCAACCCTCTGACTAGTTCCTTGCCAAAAAATGTGGTAAAGAAGAACGCACTAGGCTCACACAGTGTATAGAGTAGCGAAGCACAAAAAGAACAAAGGGAAAATGAAAGATGGAAAGGTGGTGGGGCACTACAAGTGTTCAGACTAGAACCCTCACTCACTCAAGGGTGACATGCTTCATCATAGGGTCCCTCCACACTGGGACTGCAAGGTACCCAGTGTGGGCTACGACTTTCCGGTAGGAAAGGAGCAGGAGTGTTTTTATGAGGCACATCTATGTACTAATACCTCCAGGGTAGAATGAGAGGCATAGTGCAAAGGAAAACAAAAACTATCTACATAGGAGCAAAACAACTTTATTCCTATGCCCTAAGGGATAGAGGTTAAAAGCATAGTGAAACAGGGTTATGGATGTTCACCCTGTATAAGGTCAAGATGTTTCTGCGGTATATGACTAAGATGTTCCAGGCATTCTTCAGGACCAAGATATTCAGTCACTCTGCTACAAAAACGTGTATAGAAATCATAATATGAATCAAAATATGGTATTTCAAATATAGTCAGGCCTGTACTCTTGACCAACTGTGCACAGTAGCAACAGATTCTCGAGTGGGTCAGGCGACCCCTAAGAAAATGAATAAGGTCCGACTCTACCATCAACAGAGTTCCTCCACACGTAGAGCTCTTACATGTAGACTACCTTACTGTAGGGAGACTCTGGCGGGAGTAGTATAGCATAGTTTTTAGTAGCATATACTTCACTTTGACCTCTTGTGTGAGATATAAAGAAGAACGCACACCATCAGGTAAGTTTCATCTGCATGGTTTATTCGCAGGCAGCAACAAAAATAAAATAAGCACTCCCTAGCTAGACAGAAAACAACTGACTCAACATGGAAATTTCACCTTCAAACAAACACATGGAATCAGACATGTGTCAAATTTCATGTCTAGTGATTGCATGAGTCCAGTAAGAGGCACCGGCCCATTACTACTGACCCCATACATTCTCGAATTTGCATGGGCCACCTCACCTGGCACATCAGTTAATCCACACCATACACCAATTAATGCCTTCCTCCCACTCTTGTATGGTAGGCAGAGTTGGCAGCCCCTAGAAATTCAGTAGGTCTCTACATGTCACCAGGAGGGCCAGGGTGCAGAATAGTAGGGCATAGTGATCCTGGGTTTCTTCGCCCCAGATGCTTGATGAGACCAATTGGGGTGTGAGCCACACCACATAGCCCAAGACTTCTGATTTTATATCCCTCACCCATTTCCAGTAGGCCCCAATCTTCGGGCATTCGGACATTTCCACAATGTATGCATCAGGGTGTCCTTCATCCGACATCCCAGCAGGTAGTGTTCGTCCATTATCTGACCCCTACGGAACAGGTGCGTCCGTGTATGATATGCCTTGTGGACGTTTTTTTTTTTAAAGTTTGAAAAGCTTTATTCAAGGAAATTTGAATACAAGGATATCAGCAAAAGCATAAGAAATCAGCAAATACAGATAAAGTAACACAAACAGGCTAATATAATATATAACAAGCAAAAGCATTTTATATAGTTTTAAGGACAAGCGGGAAGGAAGGGAGGGAAAAGGAAGGGTAAAGAAATAAAAGTGGGGGGGAAGGAAAAAAAGGTGATAAGGTATTGTGAAGAAGAAAAAATGGAAATATGTCCGAAAAGTAAGTGCTGTAAGCAAAATATCAATCAAATACAACTCAGAAGTACAAGTATAACAATATATAAAACATGTACTGGTAATGCAATAAAAGAAGAGACAATATCCTCAAGGCGGTTGAAAGTGTTCGGAAGTGGTACGCGATACATTCTTTCGGGCCATCCGATCTAAGTATAAGGTAAGAGGTAACCAGAAGAGATCCCTGTTGTGTGTAGGAGTACAGTAAGAGGCAAAAACAGTGTCAAGTCTATGAAAGTGACAGAGGGAATTCCACCAATAACGGATAGAGAGTTTTGTGAGGGATTTCCAATTAGAGGAGATGTGCTGAAAGGCCAAAGCAAGCATAAGGTCAAAAGACCTCGAGAGTGTAGAGGGAGATCCAAAGTATCAGATAAACTGCCGAGAAAAAGAATAGAAACGGAATACGGGGAGGAGAGCGTGAAAATATGAGAGATGTAGAGCCAAACATTATTCCAGAATTGAGAGACAGAAGGACATAAGAATAAAAGATGAAAGAGGTCAGCGTTGGGGGCAGAGCATGTCCAACATTTAGAATCCGAAGAGGAGGAAAAACGAGCGAGAGAAAGTGGAGAGAAGTGTAATCTGTGTTAGAGGTAAACCAAAGATTGAGTGAGGGAAGCAGAACGAGAGATTTTCAAAGATCTGGACCAGAGTTTATCCCATAGGGCAACGGACCAGACACAACCCAAATCCGCCTCTCAAGAGAGCTCCAGTTTAGATTTAAGGCGGTCAAGATTAGGGGATGAAAAGAATTTATAAATGAGAGAAGCCTTGGGAAGGGTTGAAAGAATTTGGAGAAGAGGAGGTTGAGAGGGAGAGGAAGAGGAAGAAGGAAGAGAATAAAAAATATCAAGGATAAGTGTAGTCAAAGTAATACATTTTTGCAGAAAGGAACGAGGACAATGAAAGGACATCTGAAATTGGGGAAATGAACAAGGAGACATTCCATCAAAAAACTGGTTAACCCATATGATGCCCTTAGACCTCCAGGAACTCCAGAAGATGGGCCTATTATTCACAAGGATGAACAAATTATACCAGACCGTTGAA
Source organism: Triturus cristatus (assembly GCF_964204655.1). Classification (NCBI taxonomy): domain Eukaryota; kingdom Metazoa; phylum Chordata; class Amphibia; order Caudata; family Salamandridae; genus Triturus; species Triturus cristatus. The sequence goes on from NC_140593.1 coordinate 905,586,764, forward strand.
CCCAGAAATGATTCCCGAGTACTAGGTGTAGAAGGGAAAAGAGGTTTTAAAAGAGAAGAAGTATGTTTAAATAAAGGAAATGACATGTGCGGAGCTTTGGCAGAAAAACGAATGAGCTCTTCAAAAGAAAAGGGCAACAACAAAGTTTGTTCGATGTGAAGCCAAAGAGGGGTCAAAGGAGAAGGAACTGCCAGAACGCACCTGGACGACTGATGAAAAGAAAATGATTTATGATAGAGACAAAAGTTCGGAAAGTTGACACCACCATTGGACTTGGGCTTACGAAGCTGCGCCAAAGAGATTCTAGATTTCTTTTTGTTCCAAAGAAATCTAGATAAGCAGGAATCAATACGTTTAAAATAAATTGTGGGGATGTGAACGGGTAACATGGATAAAATGTAAATTAAAATGGAAGCTATCATCATCTTAATGGAGTCCAATCGCCCCCACCAAGAAAGAAAGAGGGGGTTCCATGAGGAAAACAATCGCTCAATACGAGACAGTACCGCAGACATGTTTAGTGTAATTGAAGAGGAAATCGAGTTGGAAAACCATATTCCTAAATATTTTATTTTGGAACTATTCCAAGCAAATCCAGTAGAGGAAAAGGCATGAGGGGTGCAAACTTTTGTTAGAGGGAGAATTTCAGTTTTATCTGAATTGATTTTATATCCCGAAACCCGTGAAAAAGAGTCAAACTCAGACAATAGAGAGGGAATAGAAGTTTCTGGGGTAGAGATGAATAGAAGAATATCATCTGCATAGGCAGAAAGTTTCAATTGTTCATCCCCATAAGGAAAACCTGAAATGGAGGTATTATTACGGATAGAAGACAGAAAGGGTTCAAGGGCGAGAACAAAAAGTAAAGGAGATAGAGGACAGCCTTGACGGACACCTCTCTGAAGAGGAAAATATGGGGAAACCTGACCATTAACCAAAACCGAAGCTTTAGGAGAAGAATACAACAGAGAAATAAAAGAAATGAAATGAGGACCGAAGCCATGCCAACGTAAAGAAGCAAATAGAAAAGACCAATCAACTCTATCAAAAGCTTTCTCAGCGTCAACAGAAATAGCCGCTAAGGGAATGGAAAGAGAAGAAACCTTATTTAAAACATTGGGGAAAAGACGAGAATTATCAGAAGTAAGCCGGCCTTTAACAAAACCACATTGCTCTTTACCAATGAGATGGGACATTAGAGGATCTAAACGTAAAGCCAGTACTTTAGCAAATAACTTATAATCCACATTTACTAAAGAGATCGGGCGGTAATTCTTGCAGAATTTGGGATCGCGACCTTCCTTGGGAATAAGGCATATGGTAGCTTCTTGAACTGCACCTTCTGCCTTTCCCAACAGACAAAACGATTGAAAGAGAAGAATAAGTTTGGGAAGTAAAAGGTCAGAGAAATGCAAATAAAATTCAACTGAAAAACCATCAGGACCCGGAGTCTTACCTTTGGTGAGAGTACATAAAGCCACAGAGAGTTCATGTAAAGAGAGATCAACTTCCAAATCTGGGAAACGAAGAGAAGAAGTTAAGGGTTTAGGAAGGTTGTCAAAATAAGCTTGGATAAGAGAGGGAGAAGGAGAAGATTCCGGTGTGTAGAGAGTACGATAAAAGAACTGAAACTGGTCAAGAATATCCTGAGTTTTATGCAGTAAAGAATTGTCCGAAGAGTAGATAGAGTCAATAAAAGAGCGCTTCTTACGGGATTTAAGATAATTAGCGAGAAGCTTCCCTGCCCTGTTGAGACCGCCATAGTAACGAGCACTACTACGAAGAAGCATGGATGAAGCATTATCCGTAGTAGATTTATTGAATTCTAGCTTGGCCCGAATAAGCTCCGGAGAGACAGAATTATTAGGAGAAGAGTAAAATTTATGCTCCAAAGATTTAATATGGGCTAAAATAGAATTCTGCTTCTGAAGGAAACGTTTCTTCTTCTTGGAGACAAAATCAATAACAAACCCACGAGCTGTAGCTTTAAAAGAATCCCAGAGGAGATGTGGGGAAATATTAGGAGTATCGTTTAACTGGAAAAAATCAAGAGCAAACGAACGAACAGAAGAGGAGAAAAATGGATCAGTAAGAAGAGAATTGTTAAATCGCCAACGAGAGGACTTGGGATGCGGAGGAAGGAGGTCAAGATCCGTTACAATAGGAGCATGGTCCGAGATGAGTATAGGTTCAATAGAAGAAGATAGCAGGCTTTGTGATAGGGAGAAAGAAAGAAAAATATAGTCGAGGCGAGAAAAAGATGAGTGAGGAGGAGAGAAAAAGGAAAAGTCAAGAGAGTCCGGATGAGAGAGCCTCCAAGAGTCAGTGAGATGTGCTTGAGATATGGGGCCATATGTAGGTAGCCCAATACCGGTCGGTAATGGCCTATTTTCGGTAAATATACCGTTACCGACCGGTATTTAGGCTTTTGAGATGTAGGGGGATCATTTCTGTATTCGGTAATTTACCGAATCGGTAAAATTACCGAATCGGTCATTTTACCAATTCGGTAAATACCGAATACAGAAATGAGATGTAGGGGGAGTGTGTGGTGGGTGTGGGGATTCGTTATTAACCACCAACTGAAAGTTGGTGGTAAATGACGAATGTCTCTGTTAATGCATTATTTGGACCTTAGATGTGTGCAATGTGGCAGACACACATGCCCTCAGGGCATGTATGTGTGCCACATGTGCACACATGCAGGAATCAGGGGTGCAACAGGGTGTCAATGTGACACCCTGCCACCCTTGATTGAGCTCCCCCATTACCGATTCGGTATTTACCGATTCGGTAATGGTAACTGGCTTCCCATTGATTCCTATGGGCCTCCTGGCCCATAGGAATCAATGAGATACAGGTTACCATTACCGAATCGGTAAATACCGATTCTAAAATACCGACACTTACCGAATCGGTATTTTTTTACCTACATTACATTTACCGATTCATAAATACCGAATCGGTAAAATTCGGTATTTAAGAATCGGTAAATGTAATTTACCTACATAAGGCCCATGGTATCTAGAAATTGTTTGTGAGATTTGTGAGGTAGAAACCGAACCGTTGACTTACGGTCAAGAAAGGGATCTACAATCTGGTTACAGTCTCCACCTAGAATGAAGAGGTCATCTTTATGTTGAATACATTTGCTCGTAATGGAAGGCCAAAAAAGCAAGTCAGTTTGTGTAGGTCCATAAACATTAAACACAGTCAGAGGAACAGAATTAATTGACAACTTAGCTAATATCCACCTACCATCAGAATCTGTTTCTTGTAGTAAAACATTACATTTCAACTTTTTATGACACAAAATAACAACACCATTCTTCTTATTGATGGAAGGAGAAAATAAAACCGTACCCATCCACGCTTCAACTTGAGGGATTCAGTCTCAGACAGGTGAGTTTCTTGTAAAAGAACTATATCAGGGCTATAGGAAGCAAGGTGGGAAAGAATCCTCTGATGCTTAATGGGGCTGTTAAAACCTTTTACATTCCAGGAAATTACTCTGAATTGAAACACTGGAGAACATTAATAGGAACAATACCCACAGCAACAGATAAAAAGAGAAGACATGTCAAAAAGTAGAGAAGAATATAAGCTAGATAAAAGGGTTGAGGTAAGACAAAGTAAAGGAAAAATAAAAAAATGTAAGATTGAAATATAGCCAATAAGAAGAGAAGATAATAAGACAAATAAAGAGAGAAGGAGAAAAAAGAAAAATAATAAGTAGAACGGATACAAAAGGAAAAGAGAGGAAGGGTAAAAAGAGAAAAATACAAGAAAAGACAGTACAAATCCAAAAAGGACGACTGAAAATAACATACCTGAAGGGGACATGAAGAGGATAACGGGGCAATGGAGAGACGAAACAAGAATGACCACCTGGAACCAGGAGACCAGACCGCACCAGGACGAAAGATGAAAGGGACGAACCATGTACAGGGATAGGGGAACACACCAATCATCTGAAATAAATAGAAGAAACTCACAAAATGACACGACCAACCATGAAACAAGTGAAAGGCGACATTAAGGACGGAATATAAAAGAGAATGTAAAAGAAAATAAAACCAGCAAAAATGGTAACAGATAATGAGAGGCACCATAGTAAAACTATGAAAAACTAGCCAAAAGGCAAATTAACAGTATAGTAATAAACATGGGCAATGTAAAAACATGAACAGAGAAAACCTGCAAGAAAAAAGTAAAATTAGACAATCAACCACAAGCAGAAGTAGAAGTATCCATGCCGGCGTTAGACTGAATGTGAATAAAGTTTTTAAGTTCAGCAGGATCTTGAAAAGTCCAAGTCTGATTTTGATGGGTGACTTTGAAGGTGCAGGGATGGAATAAGCCATATCTGGCGCCAAGAGAGCGCAGAGGGGCACGAAGGCAACTCTTTCCTCCTCGCTGCAGTAGCTGTAGAGACATCCTGAGTGAGAAAAACCCTCTGACCCAACCAGGAGACTTGGCGTTTGGCTCGAGCCGCAGAGAGAACTAGAAGTAGGTCTGTGAATTTCAGAAAAAGAATAATGACACCTCGAGGCTTAGTGGAAGTTGATGAACGAGGACCAAGTCTATGAGCTCTTTGGATTGTAAGAGAAGTGGTAGAAGGCATGTCTAAAAGTTTCAGGAGGAAGGAAGAGAAAAACGAGACGGGGTCATCACCTTCCAAAGATTCAGGCAAACCATAAATGCGCAAGTTGTTCCTCCGATTTCTATTTTCCAAATCCTCAGTGTGTTGTTGGAGAGCAAGAACGGACTTTTCCAGTGAGGAAATACGCTGAGAGTTAACTTGGATTTCCGAAGTCTGTTGCTCCACAGAAGAGACTCTGCTTTCCATAGTTGACCATTTCAGTTCAAAAAGCTGCATTTTATTGTTAGTCTCCTCAACAAACGGTCGTAAAGCACGTATCTCTTCCAAGAGAAGTTCCATGGAGATGGGAGGTGATGACTTATCTGGAGGAGGAGAGTCTTGTTTCAAGCGCTTAGACGACGTGAGAGGAGGTGAGGATTTACTGGAAGATGGCTGGGATGAGGAGGGACGAGTAGGAACTGGCGACGCCATTTGATCTGTGATAGAAGGAGAGTCAGTTGCGGAGGAAGACGGAGATGGTGCTGAAGAAGAACCTTTTGAGGGCACAAAAACAAACTTTGGATTACGTAGCTTGCCCATAGAAAGTTGAGCGTACAGACTGTATAGTAGATGAAGGGGATATACAGCACAAACACAGGCACAGATGTGACTAGAGCATAAGAGACTCCACTGGCAGTAGACAGGTCGGGTGTTTAAGTGCCACAATCGAAGAAAAGACGGTGCATAGCAGAGAAAAAACAAAAATGAGTATGAAAGAACTCATCCAGGCTGGTGTAGTAGCTCTTGAGTAAAACTGGTCCCCAATGACAGAAGCGTAGAGGCGCAATACAGCAGAACAGTGCGGCTTTTGCAAAGAGTTGTCAACCGACGACAACTGAGGAAAAACTCATTGGGAAACCAAGAACCATCAGAAAAGTTAGTGAGGCTGCACAGAGACCAGCATCAGCACTAAAAAAAAAAAAAAAAAAAAGAACGTCCTGGAGGAATGGAGAATAGGAAACCGTCGGTCTTCTTAATTGATGAGAAAGACATGCATCTGACTGAGTGACTCAAAACACAGGAGCTGTAGTTGGAATTCTCCACTCCGTCGCAAGTGCGCAGCGTTACCAGCAAGGTACGAAATAGGAATAATACCATGAGGTACTTACTGGCTGACAGCTAAATCCATAACAATTTCCAGCGCTTAATAAGAACATAAAATGTCAAAAGGGCAATGCCATAACATACATCGCATGACTTCCAATAGTATAGCTCCTTTGGGTCACCACCAAAAATAAAATAAGTCATTCAAGGATGAAGATTGCACAGCATTGTGGAATGACAAATATGAATTCACGTGGAAGGCAGAGTAAGCGCTGTGGTGCCTCAGAAAGTTAACACAAATGCCACAATACATTACTGTTGCAAGGACTATCGATATGTGCTCAGAATAACCAAACATTACTGTAATGTGCCTTGCAGAACATCAAAAGAGGCAGGGAAGACTCAGGGGAGAAACTAGGAGCCGTGGCAGAAGTATGCCGGTCAGACGCGTTATCATCATGAACGCGTAATAAGGACGACGCACCTGCGTGCCTGTGCGGGCACTGAGGCCCTTGACGGTTGCTTGGCGGCCCTCTGTTCCACCCCTAACTATTTTCTCTACTGAGGAGGGAAGTTATCCCGAAACCCGAGCCATGTCTCGGGCGATATTTTAAAACCCGGGACATGTATCGGGTCTAGAGATTATCCGTTTAACAAGTACTTACTTGCACCCACTGGGGTGAACCACTCAAGAACTTCATGTACCAGCTTCTCATGAGGCAACCCGGAGGAGGAGCTAGCGGTGTGCGCTCCATTGCGGTTGTTTATATGAACGCGTAATAAGGAGACAAAATGGCGGACGCGCTGAGGCGTCTAGAAAATGAGGTAAAAATAAGGCATTGCAGCAAAAAAGAATGTTCCTCCAAACCTCCTTCGGCGCATACCACAATCCGATCTTGGGGACTGCCAGTAGAATCGGCAAACGAGCCGAGAATCCGCCGAAAATGAAGAAAGCTCATCCCGGCACGGCGGAGCTCCGTAGTCAAGCGGCCATTCGAGTCGGCGTCCAAGCCACGCCCCCCTTGTGGACGGTTTTAAACTGGATTAAATGGAATCCTGCCCGAACAGTGACCTCTGAGGGATACTGAAATGCCTGCCCCTAATCATCCTCCCCGAATCTTCCCAGATCCCTTTCCATCTCTCTCTCAAAGGTTCAAGTGATTGAAGGCTGTTGCTCAAAAGTGCAGAGTATAGTCAGGATACCGGATGTTCTTTCAGGAGGGCACCCAGTACCTTATTTTTAATATAATTTCACAACATTGTCAGAAGGGAAGCCACACAAGTTTTCACATCTCTCCTACCTGAACAGCAGAATTTCCTCTCACACAGTTCCATACTGTCTGCCTGATGCGTGTTTCGACGGTCGGGACTCACAAAATAGCTAACCTTCCCTGTGATCAAAGCTCAGAGGTACCCATGTAGGTACTGACATCAAAGCCAACGTAGTGGCTTAACAAAAATTGAGGAGGCCCCCTGCAAGGTACTGGGAGCCCCACCCCCCCCCTCAGACTCAATCAGGAGCTCCTAGGCCAGGGTACTGTGCTGAGGGGGCCCCCTGCAGCCCCCCCCGCACTGCGGGCTGCAGCGACCTATATTTTGCCACTGAGCCATCACAGTATCACAGGTTGATTTTCCAAAAGGACTTTCAATTTTTACACGATTCAATGCTAAGAGGAACCCAATGGGAATACTGATACTAACTGAAACCAGGAAAGAATACATAACTTTGCCTTAACTTTGTTGATTGATGAATGTTGATTTACGACAGTCAATTACACATATGTAAGCAAATACATTTCACTACCAGTTTTTGCCATTTCCTGCATTATAGAGCCATAAAATGTCCATGTATTTTGATTTGTGTGTACCAAACTAAAGGACAAGCTAACAAAATATGGAATAAATGTATAAAATGAATGTTAATACCATAAAACCTGATAAATCAAGATCGAGTAAATCAAAATGCTACTGCAAAGAGATTATTCGTGTGTTCAAAAACTGAATTGGGTCATGGGTGATCCTCAAAGGGCCTTAACGAATCACTGTACTTGGATCTTTCATTTAAACTTTCTTGAAGTTGTTCACTGTAGCATCTCATTTATGTTTATTATTGTAATTATGTACAATATTTTCTGAAGTAAAGTATTTGATTTTCTTTAAAATAGTAGGAAAAGTAGAGACACACATGCTTATTATTTAAGGAGTCGCGTTTAGCATGTTTATAAAATGCATAATATATGTCCGATTCCACCTCACGATAATATTTTTGTTGGACAACACTTTTAAATGTTTGATTTCCTCTCATGAATATATGTTTTTTGGAGCAACAGTCTTTTAATTGGGTATCATGAAGTCTTAGACGAACTCACTGAAATCTAAAATGATAGGGTGGAGTTTGGCAGGTACCAGGATGCATCAGAGATCCACCGCAGCTCTAACTTCGGGGATGCAGAGGACGACAAAGAGCTGAGGATGGGCCCCTATACTGGCTGGGCAGAGGAGTGCGGATCCTGGGGGCCAGTCTAGAGGACTCATTGCCTTCCCAGATCCTGTTGGAGTAGAGACAACCTACTGAGTTCATAGCTGCCAAGGTTTCAGATTGCTATGAGTGACATTTTCATAATGGCAGTTTAATTATGAGTGACATTTCAATGAGAATGAGTGACACTTTCTCGCAAGCAAATTCAAGCAATGGAGACGAGGGGAATGCATCAATATCACAAATTGCACCCATTTGATCAATGAGAAGCTCTTGGGGGCAGATTTACAAGGACTGGCGCATCCCTGCATATCAGCAGGGATGCGCCAGGTAAGCTGCGTCACGCAAGTTTACCCTTGCGCCACCACAGATGCGCCGCATTTACAATGCAGCGCATCGTGGCGCAAGGATAAACAGATGCGTGACGCATCTAATGGTGTAAGGGCGGCGCATTGCTGGAGTCGTGTCCCAAGAGCGGCGGAACTCCAGCAATGCTCAGGGGCTTCCCATATCGAACATGCTGCGTCACGCCTTACGCCTGCTTCAAGCAGGCGCAGGGTTTTGACGCAGCGGCGTTGGAAAAGTGACTCGGTGAAAGCTTGTAGATTTCACTGCATCACTTTTCCGAGGCTTTTTCTGACGGAACGCCCACCCTGCATACATTAAACCTGACGCAGGTTTAATGTGGCGCAGGGCTTTACAACGTGACGCATCTCCCTAGATGCGTCACATTGTAAATAAGGCGCAACATGGCGCTTCGTTTACGCTACCGCTACGTAACAGAAGTGATGCAACGGCGGCGTAAATGTGTCGCAAGGGGCTTGTAAATCTGCCCCTAAGAATTCACTGAAATAAAGTGTGCAACGGAAACAAGCACTTGCTGACTAGGTAAAGCACTTGGTACAAGTTTCATTGAGACTTCGATTTGGTCCCAAAATCTAACCAAATAAAATAGTAAATAAACTACATATTTTTGTTTGATTCTTGCAACAGCCTGTACTTAATGAGTTGCACAGATATGTGTGCCTTTCCACCATATGTTTTACAAGCCCCTTTGTGAAGCATATGTTGCAAAAAGTACTTGAATTTTCCCTTAGATTCATTTGGGTGCCTGGCCTGGTGAAGAACTATAATCTTGAATAATCAGGGTTGTGACCCACAGCATTGATTTTCAACAAGGACAACAACTTTTGGTTTTGAGGCTGGGACAGGCAGAGAATTGTGACCATACACCTAACAAGACTGCACATGCTGCCCACTCTGCACTTATTTCAATAGCCACAGGGCTCTGATCATGAAGCCCAGTCTGTTCTGATTTTTTTAAAAAATGATTACTGTCATCTTGCACTAAATATTATGGATTAATTGCACTGATTATGAAGGCTACTCTGCGCGAATAAGGATTTCCACTTTTTACTTATTCTAGTGCAGTGCTTTAAATGGACCGGTACTGAGTACCAGCTACCAGCACTTCTTAGATTTATCGTTCCGAGTACCGGCACTTCTCTACTGCCCTGGAGAGTACATGTACTCATGAAAAGGTGGGCTCATTGCCTGTGCTAGTGAGCAGGAGTTGGACGTGCCTCTGGCAACCAAGGCGCCGCTTCTGCAGCCCCCGATCTGAGCCCCAGCTGAGCTATTCAGCAGGGCTCATTTAAATAATGTCCGGCTACTCACCATCACCCTGTGCTCGACAGAGCAGGGTCCATTCAGGCCCTGTGCTGTCAATCATATTCACACTATCCTGTGCGTTCGTGCAAGCACAGGAATCATGTCAGTGCCCTGGCAGTGGCCATCAGGCTATGGCCAGTCTGGCCCTGGTGACAATTAAAAAGCCATGGTAGCATACATGCCAACATTTTAGGACAGGGAAGTGGGAGATTTATTATAAAAATTCGGGAGAATGAAAATTCCCCATTGACATCACATGTAGAAAAAGCAATTTCAGACGAGAGACAGCTAAAATAAAGCCATTTTTGGCTTGAAAAATCGGTAGTCTCCTGCCTGAATCGGGTCTATTGGCATGTATGTGGTAGGTGAAGAGTATAGCATGGCTTTAATCATACCCTAGTATTTTGTGTGTCTGCTTCTGTTTCTGTGTATGCCTGTTTTTGTAAGAAGAAAGTGAGAGAGAATCCAGACACTCTTAGGAGGTATTTTAAAGAAAATGGGTGCCACTTTGTTTGTACATGTCTGCTTGGTAACAAAGATTCATTAATAACGTAAAAGGGAGGGTGGGTGGGTGAGTGAGTAGATGAATGAGTGGAATGAGTGAGCAAGGGTTGATGTATAGATGGATGGCTGGATGAATAGATGGATCGATGAGTGAAAGCATGCATGGGTGAAAGAGGGTGGATGATTGGATAAAAGGGCGTATGATGGGTGGATAAGTGAAAGATTGGCTGGATGAATGAAAGGTAGGGAGGATGGATGAAAGGGTGGATGATGGATGAGTGAAATGAGGGATTGAGTGAAAAGGTGGATGGAATAAAGGAGTGAAAGGGTTGATGGATGGATGAGCAAAAGGATTCATGGATGAGGGAAAGGGTGAATAAAAAGATGGATTAGTGAAAGGATGAATGGATAGGTTTGGAGATGGATAGGTTTGGATATGAAGGGTGGATAGACGGAATAGTGAAAAACTGAATGATCAATGAAAGACTGAATAGAGGATAGAATGTAAAGGTTAAATGGTGGACATCAGCAGGTAAATGGAAGGATGAAAGGATGAATGGATAGATCGATGGAAGAGACAAGGCATATCTTCTGGGGAGGGTCATGATGCGTTGCTTCATTTGCTTGGTGCCATGAGAGCTTTGGTTCGACGTGGGGATATTTTCAGTTTCTTCCTACTCGCGTGCTCAAAAATATATAGCATTGTGCCAAACAGCAATTAACAGTATAACATTTGGAAGGTGCAACTATTGAAAAAAAACGGAAATGTTAACATATTATCGCATTTCCCTTTCATTTTGTGTAATGAGTTTACCTGCCTTTTTATATAAACACATTTCTCATGTGTTTTGGTATGTGCTGCAACTAATATAGAATTTGTTAAATATCATCATGTCTTGCCCTTAGCCCCGCCCCTAGCTTCGCCCCTCACTACACCTCTAGCTCATTTTAATGAGTACCTGCACTTATGTTTTCCCATTTAAAGCACTGTTCTAGTGTTAATCTGTCTTTAGGATTTTCACTGTGACACTGACATGCCCAGGCCAGGGCACCTCAGTAAAAATAACCAAACTGCCCGTTTCCTCCTGGAATCATCTTTTGGGCTGCACAGTAGTGACTATCTAGCAATTAAAACAGAAGACGAGGCCCCACCAGATCTGCGTGGGGGCTCCCTTTCAGATTATGATCCGGATGCTGTTTGTAGTGTCGCGCTCTAGTCTTCACGTCTACGTGATGACGTGGAGCGTGGCGGCCATTTTGGGTGCCGAGTTATTAGGCGCCGAGCCCGCTAACGAGGCGGACATTCCCTGACGCTCTCCCTCCGTGGTAATGTAAAGTAGAAATAAACCTATACTTACCTGAAACCAGTTGTGTCCGAGCTGTACTTCCTACCCAGAACACCCACATAACAAATGGCGACGAGGGACTGGGATTCATAAGGAAAAGACAGAGGAGAGCACGAACAGAAGACACTGGTGGCCACGTGCACGGGAAGCATTGCTATCGACCCTACACCGGTGCCTCTAGAGGGAGAGCGCGGCGGAGGGGACGTCAGTACCTTGCAACACAAGCCTGGAGGTACACATATTGCGCCAGCAGAGAGCAGCCCCAAGCCACGCCAGCAGGCGGCCCAGACCACGCAGCCAGGAGGAGTGGCACCACTGCCACAACCAGCCAAGGCAGCACATTCAAGGCAGGTAGTGCGGGCGCTGCGGTCACCCTAGGGCCAGTGAAGCAGGGTGCAGTGCCACCCGGTACATAGTGCGGGGGCACAAGCAGGAAGCTGCCCCCAAGGCGCCCGGAAAAAAAAGGAAGTGAGAGGCCCTGGCGGAGCAGGCAGAGCGAGGCAGTGGCGGTGGAGCGGCGGCGCACCAGAGCCCCCCACGCCGGCAGAGACAAAGCGCGCCAGGCAGTCCAAGGGGAGAAGAAGAGTCACCAAGGGGAAGCGCGGAAATGTGTGCCCAACCATCTTCACTTACAACATCGATTCCTTTCCTACCGAAGCCGGGAGAACCGTCAATGAAATGGGAGGACTGGAGAGAATACTTTATGAACTATTTGGAGGGTCTGGAGGACGAATCTGGAGAAGCGTTCCCCAGCAAAACGAGAAAGAGGATCTTGCTGCACAATCTGGGAACGGAAGGGATCAGAGTATTTCAGAATATAGTCCCCACGCCGAGGCAGGCGGCAGATGACGACGTATTCCAGCACGCGATAGACGACTTAAACAAGCACTACAGGCCCGCGGTATGCACGTCCATAGACAGATATAACTTCCAACAACGGAAGTAAGCAGAAGGGGAGTCCATAGATGAATACGTAGCAGCGTTACGGAAATTGGCAGTCATGTGTAAGTTCGGCACGTTACATGATGAATTCATCAAGGACCAAATAGTCATGCACACTACCAACTTGATGATACAAGACAAATTATGGGTCAACGGAGAGGCGACACTTAAAGAGGTGATAGCCATGGTGAAAAAGGCGGAGCTATCGAAGAGGTGTGCAGAAGCGGCGAAAAAAGAGGCAGCCCCGAGGCCCATGGTAAATAAAGTCACGGAAGCAGAACCATCGGAGAGAGGCAAGGGGGCAACGGGGGACACAAGAACGCAGACCAAATGGACACCCAGACCAACCCCGGCGAGGAAACCGAACTCTGAGGGCAAGAACATGTGTTACAGGTGCGGCAGCCTATCACACCCAGCGTATGACAAGCGATGTCCGGCCTTCAAAGCCAAATGTATGTTTTGTGGGATAACTGGGCATTATGAGAAAGTATGTCAACGCAAGCAAAAGAGAATAGCCATCAAATACATCGCACAAGAAGAGGAGGAAGTAGGAGAAAATGAAGAAGACGACGACAGTGTGCTGTGCATAGATGAGCACATGCTGGGCATCAATTGCAACCGCTCAAAGAAACCACAATGTGACCTAGTAATTGGAGGCGTTCCAATACAGATGGTAGTGGATTCAGGATCCCCATACACCATAATACAATGCAATGTGTGTGATGAACACTTCAAGAACCTCCTAGGTGACCACCTGGAGCCTCCAGACATTCGCCCAGTCACCTTTACAGGAGACCCTATCCCCATGGTGGGATACCGCCGTCTGAAATTTGAATTCAATGAACGACAGGCCAGGTGCAAATTATATGTGGCAGAAAAGGACCCGTCGGTTCTCGGCTGGATAGACCAAGGAGATCTTGGTATACAGTTGAACCCGGATGGTATCACACAAGTCTTAATGACCAGCGATCCACAGCGGCCAGAAGCAGGGAAACTGAAGGTAGAATTTCCCAACGTGTTTGGAGGCAAGGTTAGCAAACTAACAAAATTCACGCACAGGATAGAACTCAAAATGGACGCCAAACCTGTGTGCCACAAAGTGAGGAACATCCCACTGGCAATCAGAGAACAGGTGCAACAAGAACTTCACAGACTGGAAGAAAACGGCATCATAGAACCGATAACGAGTGCAGAGTGGTTGGCTCCATTGGTCGTCGCCATGAAACCAAATGGCAAAATTCGTCAATGCGTGGACCTGAGGGAGTTGAACAAAAACATCATAGTGGAACGGTTTCCCCTGCCCAGAATAGACGAGATGCTAGCAAGAACAAAAGGAGTGAAGTGCTTCTCGACCATCGATCCAGATCGCACTACACCGCACCTGCAGGAAGCTAACATCCTTCATAACTCCCTTTTGGGTGCTATCGGTTTCGCAGGATGCCATTTGGACTGGCCTCAGCGGCAGCCGTATTTCAGAAGCTAATGCATAAATTATTTCACGAAGTAGAAGGTGTACAGTACTTTCAAGACGACATCCTGGTGATGGGCATGGACAAAGCGGACCATGATGCCAAGTTGTCCAAAGTTCTACAAGTCCTGGACCGCAATGGACTCACAGCAGAATGGGACAAGTGTCGGTTTGGTATGACGTCGGTCACGTACTTAGGGCATGTGATCAGCGACTAAGGCATCACACCCAAACAGTCCAACGTCAAGGCGATATGTGAAGCTCCACCGCCAAAGTCCAAGGAGGAAGTTAGGTCGTTCCTAGGCATGGCCGAGTTCTATAGCAAATTCGTACAGCACTTCGCTATGAAGACACACCATTTGCGACAACTTCTAAGAGACAATTTGAGTGGACTAAGGAAACGCAAGAGGAGTTCCAGAGGATAAAGACGGACATCAGCACGGCCATACCTCTGGGCGGATACGATCCGCAAGCCAGATCGGTGTTGACGACAGATGCCAGCGAGCGGGGCCTGGGAGCAGTCCTAATGCAGGAGTTGGAAGGTGGTGAACTATCCACCCTCAGCTTCGCGTCCAGATCGCTGTCACCCACGGAACAGAAGTACAGCGTAATTGAAAAGGAAATGTTGGCAGTAGTCTGGGCCATGGAAAAGTTCCGCCAGTTCCTGTGGGGCACGAGATTCAAGTTGAGAACAGATCACAAGCCCCTGATCAAAGTCCTCACTTCGTCAGGACATGCCACGGCGACACCCCGCATCGCGAAGATGACGTTGAAACTATTGGACTATAGATACGATGTGGAACACATTCCGGGGCAAAGGAACAAAGCAGCCGACTACCTCAGTCGAGCGTCGGCCATGGATGAAGCCCCAAGGATGTTGGATGAGGAGGACAATAAAGTGGCATTCATGGAAGATCACAAATGCGTGATCAGTGAACAAGAGTGGAAGGAAGCGTACGAAACCAACACAGACATAGAGGCATTCAAGCAATGCATAATAAGGGGTGGCCGGAAAAGAGACATATGAAGGCGGCGCTCAGGAAATTCTTCGAAGTAAGAGAGAAGTTATCAGTTTGCGACCAAGGGATCTTCCTGAGGAGAGGAGAGAAAGTAGTTCCCCCCAACAAGTTGATCCCACATCTCCTGGCTCTCATCCACGAGGGTCACCTGGGCATCGTAAAGACTAAGATGAGGGTGAAGCAGATGTACTGGTGGCCGGCGATGGATAACCAGATAGAAAGGCACGTGCAAGAGTGAGGCCAATGCCAAAGAGCGGACAAATCTCAGAGCCTGATGCGACCACCTCTAGGGAAGTTCGATAACCCAGAGAACCCATGGGAGGACCTATCCATTGATATCCTGGGTCCGATATTGGATGGCCAGGGAGTCCAAAAATACACGTTAGTACTGGTAGATCGGTACTCCAAGTGGCCGGAGGTGGACGTACAAGAAGACATGGACACGGACAAAATATTGAAGTTCCTCACGGCCGTTTTCCTTAGGGAAGGTATTCCACGCTCCCTCCTAAGTGACAATGGACCCCAATTCGTATCAGAGAAGTGGAACGCCTACATGGGAAGAAATGGCATTAAGGTTAAACACACATCGATATACCATCCGGCAGGAAACGGACTAGCCGAAAGGTTTAACCGAGTCATTATGGTGTCCGTACAGTCAGTGATTGGGACTGGGAAAGACTGGGAGAAGGAATTGAAGAGCATGTTGTGGGCGTATAGGATTACACCAACCAGCACGGGATACAGCCCCTTCCAGATCCTAAGGGGTAGAGACCCCTTCACGAAAGACAATGTAGCCTGGAAGGAGCGCATTATCATGAGCAAGTGGTCCCCCGCCGTAGTGCACCACAATCTAGAAAAAGCACAGAGAATATACACAGAACACTACAACAAAAGAAGAAATGTCAAGGAGACGGAGCTTGAGAGAGGAGAATGGGTTCGAGTCAAACTAGCCCACTTAAGGAGGAAAGGGGACAGCAAATTCAGCGCACCCTTGCAGGTGGAAGAGGTTTATAACTGGTCTGCCCTACTGAGCGATGGGAAGGTGTGGTCACAGGACAGGATGTCCAAGTGCAATAAGATCATGCAGTGGAATGGAAGAGAAGGAGGACAAGTGATACCTCCCCGGACTCAAGGGACTGAAACCAATCCTGTGGACGCAACCACAGGCAGCCCCGGAGAAGGGGGAAGAGATACAGAAGCAGAAGGGAGGAGTGAACTGGGGACCATGGAACTCTCGGAAATCTACAGTGGATCTCCCAGCAAGGGAGTCCCCCCAAGTATAGAAGGTGGAGAAACGAGAAGCTCACAAGAGGGTACCGAGCACACTCCAGGCACCCCAGTGAGACGTACCCGCACCGGAAGGACAGTGGTGAGACCGTCGAAGTTTAGAGACTGTGAGATGGGTGATGGAAGGGAGTATGCATGCAAGTAAGAGTATCTTTTAAAATAAAATGTTAACCGTAAAGAAAGGAGATATGTAGCGTCGCGCTCTTGTCTTCACGTCTACATGATGACGTGGAGCGCGGCGGCCATTGTGGGTGCCGAGTTATTAGGCGCCGAGCCCGCTAACAAGGCGGACGTTCCCCGGCGCTCTCCCTCCGTGGTAATGTGAAGTAGAAATAAACCTATACTTACCTGAAACCCGTTGTGTCCGAGCTGTGCTTCCTACCCCAGAACACCCACACTACACTGTTCTCTTAATACAATGAAGGATTCATGAGGTAAGCTTGCGAGGTGGCCCCGGCAAGGGGCTTGATTAATTGATCTGGGCTGTTTGTAACGCAAAACAAAGTGAACATGCCAAAACTCACCTCTCTGAGCTGGGCTCGGCTCAAATCTACATCAGATCAGCAATAATTAATTCATGGGGCGGTACATGGGATGATTAAACAGCAGCAACTAAAACTAGCCAACGGCAAGCAGCTCCCACTGCTACAAGGTGCTAGGTAGCAGGCCCGCCTACCTCGACGGCGAGTATCACTCTGATGGGAATCAGTGAGCCTGAGGGTCGAGCCCGCCTGCGTGATGCATTATGATAAACCCCAACCTGGTCTCCAGGATCACACCGGGAGGCAAGAGCTCTTCACGCACGCGTCACTACAGGATCTCAGTCTGTCGCAGCTGCAGAGGTTCACCCCTATATTACCACCCCCGCAGTAGTGCAAACAGCGTGCACACTGCAGCTAAACTTGAAATCCCCCCGCACGCACCACCCTTTTAAAGTGTTTCCTTAGCCATTGGGCACTTGAAAGTAACTCCTCTGATGTCACCGTTGTGCCGGCCATGTGTTTTGGACAGGGTGACAAATTATTACATTGTAGCAGAGTACTAGTAGTGCGCACATGAACCAGCTTTCAAGCATATGCCAGGAACAGAGCGCATCACGTGCGCTACCACTGCAGCTGCCATTTGGTGAATTATAGGGCTCCGGCTTTTCAGCTGAGAGGCGCTATAATGCGTGATTTTTGCATTCAGTGCGGTGATGCGGACCACCACACTGAAATGCGTTAGAGTAACGCCTGATGCGTGGGACTTGGCAGGGCTGTGAGTTGAAACCCTGCAGGAGGCAAGATGGCAGCGCAACCCGGACGAACCGATATTACAGGTCTGTCTGGGCAAACCTAAAATTTCCAGGAGAACTGGCTGCTTAGGGGCAGTGGTGCTGCAACAATGCTTAGAGTGGGGGCTTCCATCAATGTTACATCACTAAAGTCATTGGAATTGTGAAAAATCCAAGCCTCATACAAAGATTAAGTGCAGCAAATGTATTCAGTTGGAGAGTGCTAAGGTGACAGTATACAGCTGGTGGTGTATTTTGTAGAACACTGTTGCAAATATATGAGGAAAGCACGGCATAGAGGCATACTGGGGCATATGTATAAGCCCCTATCGCCACTGGAACGTCACTTTTTGTGACGTTCCTATGCCGATAGGGGCGGGTCCTTATGTACAAGGCAGCATTAAGCCTCTTAACGTCGCTTAACTCTGCTTTGTACAGAAGGCTCCCTTTCACGCTATGGTTAGCGTGAAAGGTGTGCAGTGGGTGTTGGGGTGTTAAGTTGTGGGCTTTCCACTGCACCACCCATTGTATTTGGTGCTGCCCCCTATGTACAAGGGTGGTGTACATAGGAGGCAGCGCCAAAATCAAGACCAGGAAAATCCTGGTCTTAAGTTGGCGAAACGAGTAGAAATGCATTATTTATCCTCGTTTTTGCTTTGTCCACACATAGAAAAAGCAAAATGACATGGTTTGTTTATGTACAGGAAGGTGTCCCTTCCTGTACATGAACAAACATTTTTAAAAAAAAATTGTTTTAACTTTCATGTGTGCTGCATTAAGCAGCACACATGAAAGTTATAAAATGGCATTTTAGGATTGTTTATGTGCAGGAAGAGACACCTTCCTACACATACCCAATCCTCCCCTGCACACAGACACCCTTGCACTCTGGTGCAAGGTGCCTGCGTTGGCGCTAAGTTGTTAAACTTAGCGCCATCGCAGGGGGAAACGGAAGGCTGGACCACATTCTTGTAACTATGGTGCAGCCTTGCGTTTCCGAAGTGGAGGAGTGTGTCGTTAAGCCGAGGTGCACAAATGATTGTGTGTGGAAATCAGGTTTCAGCAAATATTTATTTTGTGAATCACGAAGTGTATTGATTTGTTTTTATTACGTAAAATCTTTGTTACCATCACACTTCAGAATTGCAACAAACGTGCTTCATTTGGATTTCTTAACAGCTATCATATTCTGTAATATTTGTGCAATTCTTTTAAAGGTGTTTAAATATTGTTGCGTGTTAGAAAAAAGTGACAGTACGTAGCCTTTCCTTTCACATTCCCTGTACCCACACAAGATTGTCAGATAGTTCACTTAACAGAATCCTCAAACATTGCAGTCAGTGAATGAAAAGTAGAAACTAATTTTCATGTTAAAAGAATAAGCAGCAATTTGCAGAAGACGTAGTCTAACATTTGACCTGTCTTCGAAGCACCCCAAACGTGACAAAAACAAATTAGTCACGTTTGACCCACGTTTGGTATGTCCAGACATGGGTCCCGTGCTCTCCATGGCACTGGAATCAAGCTATCCTGGCTGAAGAGGGGTGAAACGCCGAAACCGGTCCTAGGATGCTTGTTTCCAGTCCAGGGAGGACCTGGCTTGGCAGTTCGGGCTGGACTGTTCCCATGAGGCACAGGGTCAAGATTGATTTGCGTATGGCTGGGTTCAAACTGGAATGGCTTGGTGAGCAAAAAAACAATGGATTTAGGCCCAGATCTCTGTACTGGGGTGAATGTAAGACATTGTTCTGTATTCTGTCCATCAACTGTTGTTTTTTTGCTAAAACAAATTAGGGGCATCTTAGTGCTCATTCACTTTCTGACCTCCAGCATGTTTGTTTTGGGGGTGCTGCAGCACTCCTACTTCCAGGGCCTATGCTTAAGGATAGATGCTTGAAGGAGGTGTCTGTAATCAGACATGATTTACCCCTGCTGCAAGACGATGGTGCAGAGCTTCACACCAACATCATGAACCCAAAAACAGCGAGCAATGTGTGGGTCTCGTAGATGCTGTCTTACACTTAATCTTCCAGAGATGTTAAACAGAAATCTAGCCGCGACATTCTGTTTGGTTTGCAAGTTTTTTAGCAGGTAACCAGGTATGCCAATGTACAAAGCTTTGGCATAGTCAATATGGGAGAGAATGAGAGCACGGGCGACCATTTCCTTGGCTGGCCTCGGTAGCAAGGGGAAGAATCTTCTTAGTGATTTAAGAGTGCCAAAGCAGACTCCGGTGAGTTTCTTGATTTGCACCGAAAACCGAACGTCTTCTCCAAACCAGACCCCCAAGTTCTTTGCTGGATCGCCCTCTGAGTTGGGTCATGGAAAGTCTGGTGGCCACAGGGTTTCTTTAAAGGCAGGTGGAAACTGACCGTACAGAAGGACCTCCAACTTGTCCTCGTTGCACTTCAGTTGAGCATGTGCAAGCCACTTAAACACAGATGAGAGACCTTTCTGGGCAGTTTCTGTAGACAAGTCGAAGTCCTTCCAGGTAAATAGGAGTTGAGTATCATCAGCATAAGCTATTATTTTTGCTCCCAGCTCCTCTGCCAGGAAAATCAAAGGAGTCAGATAAATATTCAAGAGCAGGGGGCTCAAAGTAGAACCCTGTGGAACTCCTGTAAACATTTTCCTGGCAGCCGATGAAAAAGGTGCCATCCAGACCTGCTGAGTGCGCTCTTCCAGAAAGGATATCAACCAATCCCAGGCGGGGCCAGCGATGCCAATGATTGAAAGTCGGGCGAGAAGTTGATGATGGGGCACCGTATCGAAGGCGGCAGAGAGGTCAAGCAAAATCAAGGCCGCCCTGCCGCCCGCGTCCAGGCACTCCCTAATCGCCTCCACCATTTCCACCAGTGCGGTCTCGGTGCTATATGACGCCCTAAAACCGGATTGCGCCAGGTGAAGAGCACCGGATGCCTCAACATAGGCCTCAAGCTGTCAGAAGACCACCTTTTCACAAACCTTTGTCAATGCCGGTAGGAGAGAGATGGGGCGATAGCTAGCGAGTTTGAAAGGATCTAAGGAGTACGGCGAAATAACCCAGAGGTATCTTTTGAACCGATACTCTCCTCGTGGTCTTTCTCGGAGTTTCGTGACTGGTTGTTCGTCTTCCCTTTGTGGCCTCAACACTCTCTATCCTTGTTTGAGTCTTTGGTATGTCTTTAATGTCTTCTCAAATTATTTTCTCTGTCTTTTTCCTCCCTCTTCTTTCATCTTTTCTTTCTCCTTTTTTCCCTTATTTCTCTTCTCTTCTTTTTTATTCTTTCTATTTCAATATTTTTCATTCCATATCTTCTTTTCTTTCTATTAGAGTGCTTGTTTCTCGCTTTTTAAAAATTGCAAGTTTTTCATTGCTTCTTCGTTTTTGCTGTAATGATATACAATTTGTACTGTTGTTATATTTAGTTGTTAAATGACATTATGTATTATTTCTTGGAATGTTAAAGGTTTTGGTACTCCTATGAAAAGGCAAAGGATTCTTACCCATCTATCTAATCTTAAATCAGACATTGTATTTTTACAAGAATCCCATTTAACTACTTCAGAAGTTCTTAAACTCAAGCAATAATGGATGGGTAGTGTTTTTTCCTCACCAGGTACTATAAAAGAAATGGGACTGTAATCCTTTGTCATAAAAAACTTAAAGTATCCCTTATCTCTCAAGACTCGGATGATGAAGGACATTGGTTAATTGTTCACCTCAAAGTCAATGATATACCTATTACTCTGTTTAATGTTTCCGCTCCTACTAAACCCGACAATAATTTTTGGCCACATATCTCTACTCTTTTGATGTCTATACTTTCACCTTATGTTATTTTCGGTGGAGATTGTAATCCAGTGGTTGATCCATACATTTATCGTACATTCTAAGCCTCTTTTATTCCTTCTCCAATGTATCAACACTTCACCACCCTAATTTCCCACTGATCCCTCTTTGACTCCTGTAGATTCTGTAATGCACAACTCCGTGAATACACGTTTTTCCTCCTACTCACCTCTCACAATCTCGCATAGATTATTTATTTGTCTCCAAAGCTTTGACACAATCTATATTACAGGCAGATATTGGGTCTATATTGATATCGGACCATGCTCCTGTAATATTATACTTGGAGCTACTCCCAGTTAATGTCACCAGTAAAAGATGACATTTTAATACCTCTGTTAGCTGACCAAACTTTCACTTCTTCTTTTGAAGACTTCATTACTGACTTCTTTAAATGTAGCTTATCTTCTATGTCGTCCTTCTCTATTGTGTGGGACACTTTTAAGGCTTCATCCCGAGACTTTATTATCTCTTATGTTGCCAAAAAGAAAAGCCAAAATTCCCAAAAAGCGAATGACATTCTTAAAACATTGCTGACAAAGCACCAAGACCTGTGCGGGCCTTTGCAGTGACTCAGAATGTCAAGAGGGAATGCCATAGAATAGGAGGCTGCACTCTGAAGATTGCTGCAATGCCTATTGGGACCAAGCCAACCTTCCATGCCAGGAGGAGCTGCCAGAACTGAGTATTGCAAAGTTTGGATTGTCATCTGGGAAAACTGAAGCTGCGAACTGCGGGTTGAAAATAAGCAGTGAGACTGCCCCTGACCTGCCCCATGGATTCCAGAGGTAGTCAAGAGGACTTTGCTCTGTTGCTGGGACCTGATCGGGAGCCCAAGGATCAACTCCCTCCCCCTGTGTGGGGGAAAAGCTGTCCTTACTGTGCCACTGGAGGCCAAGAACCCCTGGTGTGCCATGTTCTCACAGTGTTGGAAGAGTTCTGCGTGGTCTGCTTGGTTGATATTGTGCTGTTCAGCAATTCATGAAGGACCACTTGAGGCACCTTGAACAGGTGTTGGCAAAGATACAGGAGGCAAAAATGACCATCAAGGCCACTAACTGTCAGGTGGCGCAGTACTCTGTAGTCTGCCTTGGGCATGAGGTGGGGTACTGAAGGATACAGACGTTGGATGCCAAGAAAGAGTCTGTGATGGAGTATGAGGTGCCTCCTACCCAGACTGAAGAGAGGCCCTTTTAAGGACTCTCTAGGCAATACTGACATTTTGAGGTGAACTATGGCAGTAGAGTTGCCTAATTTACTGCCGTGACCCCTGAGAAGAAAGTAATATGGACTGAAGTATATCAGAGAGCATTTGAAGAACTGAATAAGGCACTTTGCACTGCACCTGTACTGTAAGTGCTTGACTATTGTCAGCCTTTCATTGTACAGATGGATACCCCGGACAAAGGAGTTGAAGTGGCGTTAGCTCAGCTGGATGACAAATGTAGCGAGTGTCGGGTAGCCTTCATTAGAAGGTAATTACTACCCAGAGAGCAGAACTGGGTGGCTATTGAGAGGTGTTTTTCCATAGTGTGGGTCTTGCGTAATTTTCACCCATATTTGTTTGACATGAAGTTTGTAGTGCAAACAGATTATAAGCCACTGAAATGGTTAATGGCTATGATGGGAAAGAATCTCAAGTTGTTTATAAGTGTCTATTTCTTTGCAAGGGTTAGACTTTGTAGTGGAGGACAGAGACATATTGAACCACAGGAATGCTGACGGACTTTCTTGATGGTTTTACAGATCTGCCCACCCAGTCTTTCTAGGTATGAATTGGTGTGCTGATCTGGGAGGGGTATTTGTTGAGAGGTAAAAGTACTCTGCATGGTAAAGGGCATGTACCCCTGCCCTGAGTGCCCAACTTTACTGTTGTCTAGATCCCTAATGCTTATTTTTGTTGTCATAGGCAAGCACTGATCATGTGTATGTGCCATGACAAAGGCATATTTCATGGATTGTAGACTCATTGGACCAGGAGGGCACCCAAAGCATTACCCTCATAGTGGTGGAAGGCTACTTCCTTCACCAGAAGCTAAGCAGCATAGTGGTGGCATCATACCGGGTAGTAATCAGTAGGAATAAACAGGTCCTTTTTACCCTGTGTCACTGGAGTGAGATTACAGGCTCACTCACCTTCCCAAAAAGTTCTGCTGCTGAGTGCTTAACTCACTGTCACGGGGCCCCCGTCTCCTGTGGTAATACCGTAACGGTGGACGAATGGTGGCAAATTCCTGACAGCCAGGATCCTCTCTTTTCTTCACAGACAGAGGAAGCCCCAGACTGGTTTGTTTCGCGGAATCCCCGTCAGGACATTTGTTCACCTGCTTCTGCGGAAGGTCCCTTTAATTGGGAACTCTTGTCGGTGGACCCCACCCCCTGGCCACACGTCATCAGCCCGATCCAATTGAAGACGGGGAACAAGAGAAAGAGAGGACGAACTCAGGAAGACGCTGGAGGAGAGAGAACGCTGAAAGCGGAGCCCGCGAGGAGGAGACGAGAGCTGCGGAAGAAGATGCTCCGGTCCTGATATTGGCAGCCAAGGGAGAAGTTCCAGAAGTGTCAGGAGAGCCAGGAGGCCAACGTCCCCGCTCTCCGCCCAGCCACGCACCAGGAGGAGCGTGGCTCTCACAGGTGCGTGCACGGTTTGCGGGGTGGGCCAGGAGGTGAGAGAAGATCGGCGGTAAAAAGCCAAGCGATTCCCCACGTCCCTAAACCGTCCCGATCACCCTCCCGTCTCACATGCACAGCCGCATCAAATCTTTTGTTTTGTTTTAGTAAAGCACCGGGTGACTCCTCACTCCTTTTCCCCTTTGGTGAAGGCGTACAAACGGAACCTTTCACCAACACTCTATTTGTTCTTAATGTTTTGAGGGAGCCTGAAACCTGAAGTCTTCCCCATGGAATGCCACCTGACGATACGAAGAAGACGACATTTGGATAAGACGTATTATCCCCAGAACAAACCCTGGCAACACCATCCCGACGTGTATATAAAATAAAAACCTCACAAACTCCTATTGGTGTGGACCTCAATCCTTCAACCCGCTCACACTCACCCTTGGCCTAAACCAGTCAGATGTAAAATGCTGCACAGTGCAGGAGTGATGATTCTGTGCTGGTTGTATGTGTGCCTGGGAAGGATCCTGTACAGGGATAGAGTAGTGCTGTGCAGGTAGTGTATTATTCATGCATGTACCGGGTGTATGTATGACTGTAGGCAATACATTACATGAGAGATGTAGTGCTGCACAGTGCATGTGCAGTGGCATCATGTCCTGGGAGTATGTGTGCTTGTGAAAAGTATAATACATGAAAGATTAAGGCCTTATTACTTGTACGGCGGCCCTCAGCGCCACTGTACTCGAGGTGGTGGTCCCACCACTGCCACCACTGCGGGTCTGCCCGCAGTATTCTCAGTATGGCGGTCAGACCACCACGAGACCGCCGACTCCGCCTGGATTAAGGATCCTGCTGCACCGGCGGTCTGCAAGCAGGCGCAATATACTGGTGGTGCCGATGCCAGCACCACCCAGCATATTCGAGTTGACTTTCCACCACCCATTTCATGGCTGTGAGTCTATCATGAAAAGGGTGTTGAAGAGGCAACTAAGGGGGCCTTAACAGGGCCCCCTGCTGCTTCTGTGCCTGGGGGTGCATGCGATGAGGCACATATTGTGCCACCTGGAATTGCACCCCCATTCCTGCACGGTGTGTCATGTATGCCACATCATGCAGGAATATGTTGCAAGCAGTGGTCTGCTGTTAAGGCTCTACTATGAACCATACACAGCCTCCACCGTGAGACCACCACAGCAACTCCTGCCTGCCCTGGATCACACTTGTAATCCGGCGGACGGGTGCACGATGGGCTTGGTGCTTCTCCTGTTGACACAGTGGTGGAGGGCTGACAGGAGGACTGCCAAACTCATAATAGGGCCCTAAGTGTTGGGCAGGGGACACATAATAAATGAGTGTACTAGTAGTCTGAGTGTTTGCAAGTAGTACACCATGGTACAACACAGAAAGGCTACAGTACTAAACAGTGCTCAGAGCAAATGCGTGTGCTGAATATATGTGTGTCTGTAAGGGCACAATGCATAAGGGTAACAGTACTGAATAGTGTATATGCCCAAGAAAACTGAAGCTGCGACCTGTGGGTAGGAATAAGCACCAAGGCCTTCATTCCGTGGACTCCGGAGGATGTTGAGAGGACTTCACTCCAGTCATGAACACAAGGAACCCCCTCCCCTCATGTGGAGAAAAGCTGAACTGGTACCAATGGAAGGCAGGAGCACCGCCGATCACTGTTGAACCTGACCACACCACTCAGAAAAAAGCCTACATCTGCCAGGTGCTGTTGCATGCCCTGTGTGCAGACTGACTCAACTGAACAGGATTGGAGCCTGCGGTTGGCCCACCTGCTGAAACGCTGACTGCTTCCTTGCTGCTGAAGTGGATGAGACTGATATAGGCCTGTAGGGCCCCGGGGGACCTGCGGATAAAGATGCTGCGACACCATAGACACTTTTCACTGTTTCCTAAGAGTCAAAGTGGACTCTTTTGTAGGGCCTACACGGTAGCATTCTCTGGAAACGCCCACCAATGAATGGGAAATAACCCCGCCCACATTACAAGGAGGAGGGTGGGACAGGGATTTGCCAGTTAAGCACTAGAACCCTGACCCTAAGGGGATTGTGTTATTGCCTATGAATGTTTAATGCCTCTTTAAATGTGTAGTTTTATGAATAAAATACTTCTTTTTAATATAAAAAAAAGTGTTTGACTCAATATTGAATTATTAGCATTGCTGAGTGCACTTTGCGTTACGAGTCGTGTTTGCTAACTTATATCTACGCTTCCCCTCTGAGGAAGCCCTTGACTGCTCATCCACTGCTACCATTGAGAGTCAAGTGCAGAAGGGGTACTTAGCCCAGTTGCTCAGGATCCTTAGTAGGTGGGCCCCAGGACATCAGCAGTAGAAGGCCTTAAACACCACGCCTTGGCCCAGTAAACCCTGTGTGCCCGTGGCCAGCTGAAAGGGGTTCTGACAGCAGGTTTTGTTGGAAGAAAAAAAGAGATAAAACCTATTTTCATTGTGAGGACTTTGTTGCTAACACTGCATTTGCAGGAACTATTTAGTAGCAGTTGGCAAAGCTAGGTGACCTTTATCCATTTTACAATATCATAAAGTTGTGCACTTGTACAACATTGCGTGCAAATTGTAAACTTTGCCATGTATGAATGTGCCCGAGTTTTTAACTAATGACCAGGAAATTTAGAATCTAGAAATTGTGTATACTTACGAATATGTCCACTCCTGATGAGCTCATAATAGTGAGCTCATTATATTGCTAATATGATGGAAACAGGAGATCCTGCCCAGATGGAAATTACAGGTTGCGTTGGGTAAGTAATTGTCCCGTTCACATTTTGCCAGGAAACACTTGGCAGCATTTGAACAGGGAAAGCTGCTCAGAAAGTGGCCAATCATAAGGATATTGGCTTGGAAATTGTCATGTCTCATTCCAAAAGAAAAAAAACATGAAACAGAAAAACTGCACTCAACAATACTGGGTTCGATATTATCAGTTTAGCAGGAGAGCAGGAATTAGATTTTTCATCAAGAAGGAGGTAGAGTTGTAAAAGAAAAAGAGTTTCCATCAACAAATCTATTGATCCTTTCAGAAGTATTTTTTTAGGTTATTTGGATCCTCTGAAGTACAAAACAATTCCAAAGGAGAGGCGTCTTACATTGACGTAGATAAACAGTGTGTAGTTTCAACAGGAAACTTCATCAAATAATGCTCAAAAACTTTCATTTACATTGTTTGCATGTACTGTCTTTTGTATGACTACACGTTATTGTATTCTTTTTGTAGTTCGCCTGTTCCAAGAAGGTGTTCTTGCTAGCATTATTTAGCATTATTAGTGCTGGCAAGCTTGGGCTAGTTTTAAATGAAACCTGTTCTAGTGATAAACAGCCTTTCCTGCTTTCTGTGTTTGTTCTTTAGGAGTCTCCACTTAACTGTCTTCACTGTATTGGATTTGAAATTATTGTTCTTTAATCTTGGGTGTAACTTTTGGGAGGACGTGGATACTGCACAGATACATAGCATTATTTTTCAGGTTAAACTGGCTTTAATAAAAAGATATGAATGCGGGAAAATACATGGGTTTGTGTTTACTCTATTGACAGGTAGTTATTAGTCGAGGTTGGGAGGTGTTCCTTTTCAATACAGGATACACATGACCTGATTTAACATGGTTATATTGAAAACCCCTCCCTACTCAACTGAAAAACATACCATAAAGATCAAAGCAATTCCCAAAGCCATGCCATCCCCAGATTAAAAATCAAGGGCCTCATTTACAAAAAAATGGCGCAGCGCCACAAGCCATTTTGCTGCGCTGAGCTGCGTAATGCTAAAAGCACAGGGATGCGTTGTATTAACAACAATACAATGCATTTGTGTGCTTTACCCTGCACTGGCTCACAATTTGCTGCCATGTGCCAGCGAAGGTTTCCTTGCGTCATGGTGCAAGGGTGCCTGCGTTGCATAGATGATTGTTTCTGATTGATGCCATTTTCTATGCAGCATGCATAGAAAGAGGAAAAAACAAGGAGAAATCAAAGTATTTCTCCTTGTTGTGCCATTCCTATGCTCCCCCTGGGGAGGTGTAGGATTCTGATGCATTCCCAGCTTTACAAAACTTTGTAAATCTGGGAATGTGTCTGGTTACATGGATGTTGTGTGGGAACACCCACAGTCCCACCCATGGAATGCCCCTTTGACGCAGAGAAACGCGTGACAGGGGCCCATATTTACAAGGCCATGAAAAGTCACGCAGGGTGGCTTTTTGTGGGCGTGTAAATATGAACAGGCACACTGGACCACCGGTGCACCAAAAAAAAGTGAAGCACATGCGGTGCAAAGGCCTTATAAATGAGGCCCCAAGTGGTGCAAAAAGGAAAAAAACAAAAGACAAGCCTTACCAAGCCAAGCACCCACCTTTAGAATTAGCATCACAGACCAGACTCACTCCTTCTCCCTTCCACTTCAGAAAGGGCCTGCAAATGCATGTCTTCAAAGAGCTTTTACCTGCAATCGGAAGGTCCAAGATCCTAATACTCCTTCCCCCAATGAAATGATCGGAGACCCTCTTCCTTCCATTTACTATGTGCACAATCATAAAAGGTCCTCCTATAAAAGGTAGAGCCCTCAGTTTCCTCTCCGCATATTTAAACGCATGTATGAAAAAAAAGCCACCAACATATTCAGGCAATTGTTCAAAGAGGATGCACTTTCGCGTTCATCAAACACCAACTGAACTTCAAAAACCTCCAGCATGCTGTGCAGGAATGTTTTTTAAAAAGCAATCATTTGCATGGTCGCCTCATCATTAATCAGCCATCTACCTCGAACAACAGACTGAGCTCAACGTAGAATGGAAACATTTCACAAATACTTTTCTTGAAAACCAGTGACAAGAAAAATACTCACATGTGAGACTTCAAAACCCTGTGTGGTTGTCAAAATATTTCACTCACCTATTAGAGTAAAACACTGACATGTAGAATTAGTGAGCTAAAATGGCACTCACACATTGTACTTTCATTGAAGAGTGTATGACTTGGCTACAGTTTCATGAACTGTCAAGGAAAATGTACTGCACAAATGACAGCATGATAGATGGTGTCAATGAGCATTGGGGTTGGCTTTAGCAATGGGGACGCCCTGTGTGCCAACCTTCTTTGGTACACAAGAGCTCCCAATGACCTGCTGCTTCACTGATTCTCTCACTACCACATTCCAACAGTGCCCTTCTTCTCTCCATGGCCCCTCTCAGGTGTATTTCATTTGTTTTATAGCGCTACTCATACCAGTGTGGGGTGTCATTGCACTTTATATCTCATTGTTAGACTTGGCAACTTTTGGCATGATTCCCCTGACTTTTTGATTTCTGACCTCCCGTTTTTTACTCTTGTTTTGCTGGTTAATGTCTCTGTGCACTTTTCCACTGCTGTTCAGTGTTAAAGTGAAAGTGCTCCTGTTGTAAATTGTTATTATGGATTGGTGTTTCTATGATTGGCTGATTTGATTTACTAGTCAGTCTCTAGTACAGTGCACCGTGGGTGCCCAGGGCCTGTAAATCAAATGCTGCTAGTGGGCTTGCAGCACAGATTGTTCCACTCACACAAGCAGCCTGTAAATGTAACTCTGGCCTGCCATTGCAGAGCCTGTGTGCAGTCTGGTACTTCCATGTCGACTTGGCAAGTGCATTCACTTGCCATGCCCTAACCTTCCCTTTTCTTACATTTCAGTCACCCCTAAGATAGGCCCAAGGTACCCCTGTGGTCAGAGTGCAGTGTATGTGAAAAGTAGGACATGCCCTGGTCTGTGTGGCATGTCCTGATAGTGAATTACTGCCAAGTTTGTTTTTTCACTAGTGCAAGGCTACCCGATCCCATAGGACAGAATGGGGAGTTTGTTTATAACATCTTATAAACATAACTGGCCCTAGAAACGAGGTAGAGATATAAAGTTTAGTATGCCTGAATGGAGAATCTAAAGATGCATATTTTACTGAAGGTGAATTTTACATTCTTATTTTGAAAAAAACACTTTTAGAAAGTAGGTATTTTCCTTCTCAGCCATCAGGTATGCCTCTGCTGGGTTTGTGGATTGACTGTCTGGCTTTTGGATGACAGGGGCTGGAGAGGAGCAATGGCTCCAGAGAGTCTAGATGGGTCAGGGATGGGCTGAATAGACCTGGACTGCATTTAGAGTGGGGGGAGGAGATTTCCTTTCACCTCAATGGGCCTGGTCTGCCTCTGGCAATGCTGTCTCCACCTCCTGCCAGTAAGTTACACCAGAGAGGACATAACTGCTTCTGGCTGGGCATCGACACTCTCTGCCTGATAGGAAAAAATATTTGGCTATAAAAAAATGGGCCCAAACCCCTAAACCTTAGAACTCTTTTGGACCAAGAAGACTGCCAAGAAAAAGAGCTGGACACGCTGTGAGGAGGAACTACCACTTTGCTGAGTGCTTTGCTGTGTTGGCCTGCAGTGGCTGCTGCTGTCTTGGGCAGTGAAAGGACTGGACTTGAACTTTCTACAACTTCTTTATTGACTTTCTCCAATAGCTTGAGGTAGAGCTTGCCCCCTGTTCAAGAAGTCTCAGGAACAGAAAAGACTTCAAGTTCTTCTGCCATCAGCACTGGGAACTATGTGTTTTGTGCTGCAACAGAAGAAAAGCAACCCGACGCCATCTACGATGCCGCTGTCCTGAAGGGACCGCAGAAGGCACCGCCGCAACACCGCACTCACCTACGATGCCAGCTGACCCCGCCACTGAGTCGCTGCTTGCACCGCGACCTGTGGGCACCACACTCTGCACCCCCTCGCTTCACACCATCGCCCTGGTATCCCCGACAATGCCGCTCCATGCTGACATCAACACCGCTGCTTGCACTGTGGTCTGTGGGCAACGCTCATAAGTTACACAACACACCGTCCTCATCCCCCACTGCAGCCTTGGCCTACCGATCCCGGTGCCATTGATTCCAATTTGTCAGCTGACGACAGCGCTTCAGCAACGATGACGACGACGCTGCTTGCACCGTGACCTGCCAGCACCGCGACGAGCACCGCATGACTTCACACCACAGCACTGGTTTTACCAACGCCGCTGGATGACTGTCACCGAGCTGCTGCCTGTACCACGACCCGAGGGCACCCCACGCCTCACTGCTGCACTTCGCACTGCAGCACCCAACGCCTGCCTTGCTAACTGAAGATTTCTAAGTACTATATTGTGGATTTTTATCCTTTTTGGTCTTGTCTTACATATATAAAAATATTGGATATTTTTCTAA
This sequence comes from Triturus cristatus, assembly GCF_964204655.1. Classification (NCBI taxonomy): domain Eukaryota; kingdom Metazoa; phylum Chordata; class Amphibia; order Caudata; family Salamandridae; genus Triturus; species Triturus cristatus. The sequence goes on from NC_140593.1 coordinate 905,618,153, forward strand.
ACTGGTCTGGTGTCCTTTTGTAGTGCTTACACTGTATTACTGTTGGTTATGTGCAAATGCTTTACACACTGCCTCTAAAATAAGCCTGACTGCTCGTGCCAAGCTACCAAGGTGGTGAGCAGGGGTTATTTTAGGAGTGTAACTCCCTTATCCTGACTAGAAGGAAGGGTCCCTACTTGGACAAGGTGCAATCATTACCAACTAGAGACTCCCATTTCTAACACTCATACATTATGCACTGACAATAAATCAGTTTATAGGAAATGTTTTATGAGATAAAGAGAACTACAAGGTGTAAGAGTCACGAGCCATCCGTACTGCTAGTCAGTATATTTTAAGAATGCTTAGCCTGGACAAACACAAACTCAAGATTTAAAACATAATCTTTATATCATCTGGCTACCGATATAGTGTTGTTCTAGGTTTTCTGACTGTGTTCCATTTCTGGTCTTTATTTCTATTACAAAGCTCTTTCCATAGATTGATAGGCCGCAACATACGTGTAACTTATTTTTCTTCAATAAAAATGCTAAATAAAAAAAAGTAACATAGTGGTTGCAGTTGGATTTACAAAAAATAATGTATTTCTACCCAAACTAACCCTTTTTAGTAACAATAAGATAAGTAACGACTGGTGAAAAATCATAACGTTCTAAACTACACCCTGAAGTTTGAATGCAGCTCTTTGATGCTAGTTTATAATTCACGGTGCTATATTAGAATTGTGACTTATAAACTGCAAGTAGCAAAGGGATCTCTTTGACAAAAGCAGTAACACTCTGACATATCTACTTAAACTACAATTCTTTGATCTGCATAGTACATGTTCTTTACAGCAGGCACGCAGTCGTGGCTGGCAGGACTCACGGGTGGGGGTGCAGGAGGGGTGTGCGGGGAGGGGAGTCATGCAGGGGGTGTTCATTTAAGTTAAAAAAATCTACAATTAAACTGACCTTCCTGCCATCCGGGTCCCGTATCTTCTCTGCTCTCCTGGTTTCCAGAACAGGAAGCAGGCAGCCAGGCTCCCTCCCTCCCCTAAGCCAATCACAATGCTGCAAGCAGCGTTGTGATTGGCCAGGACGCCCCTCAGCCAGCCGCTTATGTGGAGGCCATTTTCTCCATGTAGGCTGCAATGCAGCCTGGATGGAGAAGGGCAGAGTGCGCATGACTGGTTTGGGCGGCCCGAGAGGGCTGACCAAACAGTCTTTGCGCACTCAGAAGTGGGCAGGCACACCACTCCGCTTTCCGAGCAGACCCGCCCACCCGACCAAAGATAAAATGGTAATAACTGAACATTTTATGTTTCTGCTTCTCGCACTGCGAGAAGCAGTGGGATGACGCTCCTCCGCCCTAGTGGTGGAGCTGCCTTGCAGGCACGTTAACACTCTGCACTACTTTATTTTGAGTCAAAGCCGCCACTAGACAAAACTCTATCTCCCTCCAGCAGGTACATTATTTACCAGAGATATCTTGAGATAAATTGCTGGACACACAATGAACTTTGCAGCATGTGCTTTAAAATAAATAAGATATTTCAAAACACAGAGCCCCACCAGCTCGATGCCCAGTCTGGTGATACAAGTCGCACATCCATATGCTGGCGCAGATGAGAAGCAGTCTTCTGGAAGAAATAGCATGACAGCAGCACATATAGTTGAATCATGCTAGCAAAGCAATGAGAGACATCATTGTGATCCTGGGAACGGATAGGTAGTCCTGTCACCCGGTGTTCAGTGCACGCAAAATCTGTGATAATTCAGTACCACAGTAAGTTGTTGCCATGCAGAGCCTGAGGATGTTGCTTTAGCTTCACACTCATAAATATTCCATATCATTCTTGCAACAAAACCCTGCCAAGAGTTGTGATTGCACAGTAACATGTTGAATAACAGAGACTTCTACTCAAATTGAGAAAACCAAGTTGGGATGTTACGGGTAGACAGGTGTGGCCCTCATGTTGCTGGGTTTTTGGTCCTATGATTACAATTGGCTACACCATCCACCATAACAATGGTGTTGACCGCAGTGTTTACACCTTAAATTGCTGCCATAGTGTAAAGATATAGGGGTTAAGTTAGGATGTGGTGGTGTATCTGTATTATACTACTAATAGTGTTCATAATTAAGGGATACGCAACCTGCAGGTCTTTAAAATCTTTCCCTTGGACCTCCCCCGATGTTGTCCTGTTGTTACGGTGTATCTGTATTGCCATAAATGTGTCGGCCAAACCTGAGGTTTCCCACATCACGTTTCTCAAGGTAGAGCCTCAGTCTATATCACTGTTAGAACCCTTTATCCCAAATTTCTGTGTGCCACAGGGCTGCTAGGTCACAGTGCTGGTGTCCCCACCCAATTTAGGGCAGGGTTTCACCGGACAGGCAGGAACATTGCAAAATATTTCTTACTCGAAGCAGAAAACTCCCTGCACATCTGGGCTAGAGATTTCTGCCTAAAAAGAAAACTAACTAAATGTCAAGCAGGCTACAACAAACCATGACCCACTAGGCATTCGGGTATGCTGAAAGTGCATTTGTCTCCTTAGCAGATGCACATTTAGCAACAAGTTCTGCACCAGGTAAGCAGGAATCTCAAAATTAGGTGGATAATCCTCAGCCGGGGGCAGAAGCAATGCCCTCCATGGATTCAGTGGGCATCAACCAAACTCTAAATGAGCCCAGCAGTCAGTTATGCAGGTAGGGCTGTGGCCCCACCAGGTATGAATGTGTGAGAAAAATCCTAAAGTCGCATAAAAACTTAGAGTGAGGTAATTACCCAGTATTGGGGCAGGCTGTATTCTATGATTGTGATGGAAGGAGAGCCAAACTTAAGGGTCCATCCACCCGCCATAGCCCTGGGAAATGGGACTGCCTGCAATGCATGCGGCGGTCCCGCATGTGAAATTAGGATGCGTCCGCCACACTGGCGGGCGCATCTCGCATTATTAACATTACGGCGGACGGTGCTTTCAGCAGCACCCACCGCAATGTCAAACATGCATGTTGTGCATTTGCATGCACAAATTGGCTGCCATGTTGTGCATGCAAATGCAGGGGGGTACCATAGTTACCCCCCCATGTGCCCCACCACCCCTCCAACATCCTGGGGGCCCGCAACGGGCCCCCAACTTCAAACTTCACATGCCTTTCCGTGGCGGCGTTAAAGGCTGCTTACCGCCTGCATAATAATATGGATGGCGGTGTCTAGCAGACACCGCCACCATATTCAACCCATTTCCGCCCGGTCGACGAGTCGACCGGGCGGAAAAGTGCCGGACAGTCTTCCAGTCCGCCACGGTACCCCCGCCATACTGATATGGATTCCTATGCAGGCGGTGATTTATGGCGGGCGGATCGCCACCGCTGTTCGGGCGGTGGCGATCTGTCCGCCATACTAATGGCTCTCTTCATAAGGAGTTGACATAGGTGACTTCTGTGGCATAGCTTGCATTAAATGTTTATGTGATGTAACATGAGCATAACCCTTGCTATACTTTATCATGGCTATTCTTTGTGCATAGAAGTGTATGACAGTAGGAAAAGGCCAAAAGGTAGACTCATTTAATACTAAGCCTCTCAGCTCTAGGTAAAACATATTATGTGTGTTCAGTTGTCACATAGTTTCCATTGCTCACATAAATATACCAGATATTGTTTTTTCCCTTCTCTGCAGCCCCTTGCTCCAGAAGAAGCTGTAGGTCTGCTCCTCGTGTATAAAAGGCATTGTAGAATTGTGTTTCAGTGGAACTAAAGATACAATGTGGGCAGTTTCCATGTGCTTCCTAGATGTACACGGCATTGTTTTCTGTTCTGTGTTTTCAATGCAGGTGCTGGTAATGAGCAGACCCCTCCTTGCTCCATAGACTTCCATGTAAGGAAAAGGTATCAAGAATACAAGTGATTTGGAAGGGGCAGGGTAAATGGACCAGTTGTTAGATGAACGCCGATAGGCAAATCTCCAACTTCAGGTTTGATGCCATAAAGTTAGGTGGAGCAATACATGACTCAATCTGTATATTTTAAAACAAATTATGCTGTAGTTTTACTATACATTGGGATCAGATTAATTGGTGAGGGATGTGTGATGAAATATGATTGTAGTGTATTTAGCATCCACCCATTTATTAATTTTATTCAATGAGGAATTAATAATTGTTTTATTAATTCTTACATGACTTGTAGAAGCATGGCACATAATAAAAATTGGTTTGTTATAAAATATCAATAAATGTGTTTGTGCACTCAATTTTTCTCAGTCTCACAGTAGGTTGGGTTAGGTTCAAGGGCATCATGTAGTTTGGTGATGTGGTTGTGGCTTACAAATGTGATAAGATAAGAAACAAAGAGGGGGTCAGTCGCAATTGAGCCTAGTCCTCTTTCTCAGAATGCAAAAGCTTCCGCGTTCCACAAAGCAGAAGAAAAATGCACTAAAAAGAAAACCATGATGTTTCACAGGATTTAAAACAGGTGGATCACTTTTAGGGAATTCCATGGCAAATTTTTTCCAGGCACGAAATTTCTTTGTGGGCAGATATTGTATTTTTCATTTTTGTGGAATGTCTTCCCCTTGCTTAGGAGAAACCCTTATACAATGAAAATAAATAGAGGCACCAGAAATAGAAATGTGATTTATTGGATTTATTTTTATTAGATATGATGTCCACAGTAATCTTTCTGATTCTCCTAAAATCATTTCATACAAAATTAGTATTGTGATAGATATAAAAATGTAGCTAACATCTTTTTCGCAGCTTACATGCCGCTCTGCTTCTTCAAGGCTAAAATGAAGAAAAGACAAAGAAGAAATAGTAATATGGATGTGGTTCTCTTGTTGAAAATATTTCTTGTCCATTAGTTGATTTTCAGTAGAGATTTTGTACTGTTGTATGTTATTACGTCAGTGATGTTAAACTTCTGTGTGACATTTTGTTTTTGTACTGTGGTGCTCAACCAGGAATATGGATGATTAAATTTAACTTCCCATTATATAGCTCAAACTGGAGATTTCGGTTTGTTTCAGTTTATTCTGTCACTGACAATTTCAAAACTGCATGATTTGACGGGCTATGTTATTACATTTATATCTGCAAAAATTGTCATTTTCCACTTCTAGGTGATCTGGTGATTTTTGTTTTTTGGCGCACTAATGGTAATAGGGAGGAGGGTATTTAAAATTGCATCTATCTTGTCTCGTTTCACTAGTTACGACAAATATGCTGAGGAATCTCTTGTTGATGAGTTTTTAGAGTGGTAATACCTGTGGTTGAGAGTTTTAAAGGTTAGTTATAATAATCATGAAAGATAATATTTTGCATTTGATTATTTATGTTGACTGTATCATGGGTATACGTGGTTTCATGAAACCTAGATGCTAAAACGGTATATATTTTTTTCAGACGATCAGAAGAGATTACCTGACTGAAAAGTTATTAGGTACGAACTGCTGATGCTCTGTATGTGTGGCATATTCAAATGTGTACATCAAGGTAGCGAGCGACTTATGGTACACCATTGTACAGCTTCTTATATAACTTGTCTCTTTTAATTGTTTAATGTGTAGGCTGTGCGTTTCCATTTTTTGGACCATCTGCTTTAGTAGCCCCATAAAACATGTCCCAGGCTTGCCATTTCAGCCTGAATAAAGTTACATTGTTTTAAACTGCCAATGCAACTTGGTAATATTGCCCCCTGGCCAAACCTTAAACTTCCCTTGTATTGCATGTAAGTCACCCCTAAGGCAGCCTCTAGGCAGTGCATAGTGCAAGGTGGACTGTAAATAAAAGGTTGGACATGTACTATTAACTTTTACGTGTCCAAGTAGTGACAAATTCCTAAATTAGTTGTTTACTTCTGTGAGGCCTACCTCTCCCATTGGATAAAATCTGGTTGCCTTATTACATTTAATAAATGATAACTTTTAAGTTACAACTTTAAAATATGTCACTTTTAGAAGGTTCAAAGAGTGAAAAGCAGCTAAGAATGCACTCAATGAAACAAATTTAAAAAAAGTAGAATCCAACAATTTACAAATAACTTTATCACATTATGAATGTTGTGTGCACCTGTAAAAATGGCACTGCCAGCCACCTACGTTTGAGCAAAAGGAAAAAAATTCCAGACCAATGGCTGGAAATGACAGGTGCACTATTACAATGCCTCAAAGAAGGCGTACTCTAACTCTCACACTTCATACAAAAATATATATAAGACAGTTTTGATAATAATCAAATTCAATCCATAATTTTAAGGACTTGAAACAATGAAATATGAAATCCAGGTAATCGAAATGATGACATGAGAAAATTTCAAATGCAGAATGAAGTCTTCTGTCTTTTATTCTTTGGAATGTGGATGTTGAAAATGAACAAAAAGTTGCTTGTAGTCAGCAATCATACATTCAAACAGCTTCAAAACTAAAAATCCCAATGCATTTCGAGCTGATTAAAACAGCCCTTTGTCAGGGGAATCTGTAGAATACAAACAATGACTGTATCAAATTCGAACATGATACCTCTGTACAAGAATACAGAAATAGAAAAGGGCTCAAGGAAAGTCAGAGATTGAAAAAAGAAGATTGTGTACCCGAGTGATCAAATGAAAATGAAACCGTGGATCCAAAACCAAGAGTGAAGTCAGAGTAAACCAAATAAGCGAAGAAACCACAAGTTTCCCAATGAACCGCAAGTGTGACTGAAACATAAAGGTAACAGCAAGTGCACAAATGTACCTTAAACAAAATGCTGTAAGCATATCCGCAAAATACTGTGCGGCACCAGCAAATGAATAATCACTGTGAAAAAACAAATGAATAATCACTGTGAAAAAACAAAAACATCGTATAAGTGCTCAATCAAGCGTATCAATCTCAAGTGCTCGCGAATTACCGTCCGATGCACTTACCAAATGAAAGCCGCTGATAGCGTCAAGTCGAGATTGACAATCACACAATTGTCCACGGAAGTCCTAAGCCTCCAGCCAGATTTATGTAGGGGATATGTGGAAACAACACGATACGCCGTGTCGAACAAGCTCTACATGCGGTGATCTGAAACAAAGATCGCTGCCCATCACCCTCATTTTCAAGGAATTAAAACTATAGATACAGATGATTTAGCGGACCCAGAATTAAAACTAAGCTCCGACTACAAGCGGCTAGTAAAAAAAATTCTTACCGCAATGAGCAGAGAAACGCTGGTACAACCACTCTGTCCCAGGTTGGAAGCGCTATGCGCGGAAGCGTGTATTTTAAACCCAGTGCCACAAAAATAAAAACAGGACAACATGCTCAGGATGAAGTATAGAGCCTGAAGTTCACCGCCATATTAGAACGGGATGACAATCACACGTAAAAAGTGAAAATCAACGTGCCGAAAGTGCCAGCATGCAAAGCGAGTGATGAAGGATTGAGAAGGTTTAAAGTGAACAATAAAGGTGTCGAGAAGAAAAAAGGAAATGATAGAAACAATATGTAAGCAATCAGCCAGGTACACTGCTGAAATATGCCAAAAATACAAGGAGCAAATGCTCGTCACAATTTAGAATGAACTACAAAACAAGCAATAAATACACATTACTGAAACATAATACATGCAGAAAAAATGTGAACAGAGAAAGAAACCATACAGGGGATCCAATTACAGAAAACAAGCCAATTCAAATTTGTCATTAAGCCCCTTCGGTAGCAGGCTTTTAGAAGGTTGGCATTTTCCTGGCCTAACTATTTGGTGCCTGTAACCTGTTCCTGGGTCACTTGACTAGGTGTCGTTGGCAGTATGGCTTTGCTTATTTCTCCCAGACAGCCACGCAGTGGAGAGATTAGGTGTGCCTGAATGGACTATAACTGACAGAATGGGGTGCGGAGCTGTGCACAGCCCCACTATCAACTGAATAGACTGTGCCATGTCTTCACACAAATGACTTATCACCACTGCAATGCTTAAGCAGCCAACTTGGAACCAGGAGAGGGGAGGCAGGAAGCTTCAAGCACTTCAAAGGGAATTCTGTAGTAACTTCCCCTCCTTCATGGAAGGCACACATTATAAAAATAGGACTCTCAGACCCAGTCTTAAGTTCACTTTTTGAAGGTACAGAAGGACTCCTTAAACGAATGCCCACTGCTGTGGCCTGCTGTGTATTTCAGAAGACTGCTTTGGTGCACCTGTAATAAATGCTCTGCTGCCTGAAGCCTGTCTTGAATCCTCAGAGGCCTGCCCTTCTGCTTAGGTATGTTCTTCCTCTTGATCTGAGGGCTTCAAGAGTGACTCCAAGGGCTAGTTGGCTGGCCTCCTGATCAGAGCCTCTGGGAAAGAAAAGGCTCCACCCATCTTGAACCTGCATCTGGACGCAGCCTGAGTACTGACCCTCAAAGTAGTTCCCCTCCAGTCCTGTACCCCTGGAAATGGTGGCAAAGGTGTGTTGTTGGCCAAAATCCCAAACTTGGGATTTAGAGCATTTTTGGCTTAAAACTGCTCTGATAACCAAGAGGAGACAAGGATCAACCTGCTTGTCTATCTACCCAAGGTGCATTGCCAGTCTGCCTAACTTCGCGAAAGCTCCCGCTACATTTTTCTTTGCAGCAGGAAATCCTGATTAGCAGTCCTTGGTGAAAGGGGTATCCAGTCTTGTGGAACTGTCATCAGCTGCAGTTTCAAGCTTCGTCCCAATGGAGATTTTCCACTGCCAATAAAGAAGTCGGAACGTGAAATCTTCACCACAACTTCATGTAGCGGCTCCACAACGACATCGGCTCCTCCTTGGACACCGCCTGCCGCCTTGCTAAGCTGAACTTCTACCTTCTCAGAGACCTTTCTTCAAATTTCTTCTAAGTCCAAAGGCAAACAACGACTTGCCCAATCCTCTTTTTGTATCCGACTTGTGCTTCATCGTGGTCAGCCATATTTTTTTACTTTGACCCAGTCTCGCTCATCTAGATGTCCGTGGTTGGTGCTTTGATCTTTTAGGTGCTAGATTTTACCTTAAACTTTAAAAATTCATAACTCTGTTCTGTTTATTGGATTTTTGCTGTTTTGGTGTTTAATAATTTATAAAAATGTACTCTATTTTTCTAAATTGGTGTGGGATTGTCTTGTGTTGTGTTTTCACTTTATTACTATTAGTGAATTGCATAAATGCTTGTTAGACTTGGCATCCTTGGCGTGCTCTCCCATGTCTTTTTCCCTCTAATGTCTGTATTTTTAACTGTATGCTGGACTTCGTTTTTGCTTGTTTGTGTCCTCTACGCACTTTACCACTGCTGATCAGTGCTAGCACCTGTGTAAATTGTGACTATAATTGGTTATCCATAATTAGCATATTTGATTTACTGGTAAGTCCCTAATAGAGTGCCCTCTGTGTACCCAGGGCCTGTAAATCAAATGCTACTAGTGGACCTGAAGCACTGATTGTGCCACCCACACGAATAGCCCTCCAAACATATCTCAGGCCTACCACTGTGTGTGAGTGCAGTTTTAAACTGCCATGTCGACCTGGCAAGTGCACCCACTTGCTAGGTCCAAACCTTCACTTTTATTACATGTAAAGCACCCCTAAGGTAGGTCCAAGGTAGCCCATGTGCATGGTGCAGTGTATCTGAAAGGTAGGACATGTACTGGTGTGTTTTACATGTCCTGATAGTGAAATACTGCCAGTTTCGTTTTTCACTATTGCAAGGGCTATCTCTCCCATTGGTTATCATTAGTGCTGCCTTGTAACATATTACAAGTGTAACCTTCAATTGGGAAGAAATAGAGATTTGGAGTTTGGGCTCCCTGAGCTCAGAATTTGAAATACATCTTCTAGTGAAGGTGGTTTCTAAATTATTTGCTTAAAAATGCCACTTTTTTACTCTAGACAGTCACACAAAGGGAGCTAAGGTGTGCCCTGCATATCCTGATGGCCCATCAAAAGGCTGATGAGCCTTCCTGAGCTAGAGTACTGGAAGGAGTTGTCGCTGACAGCTGAATAGGGCTGTGCCACCCCTCTCACAATGCTGTATCCACCCCCCTGTAGTGTGTCTGTAGCCAAGGGAGGACAAAGCAGTATCTTGTGGACAACAAAGACTTTCCTTTGAAGTGGGCCTTCTTCAAAGCCCAAAAGGGGTAAAAGTATTGGACCTATAACCCCACATCTTTAGAACACTCCTGGACTGAGGACTCTGCCAAGAAGAAGAGCTGAAGAGTTGTTAGGAGTACTGCTCCTTTGCTGTGTGTTGCTTTGCTGGACTGGCCTGCAGTTGCTGCTTCTGTCTGTGGACAGTGTAAAAACTAGACTTTGCTTTCTTGTATCCTGCTTTTCCAAGTTTCTCCAAGGGCTTGTGTGTGCTTGCCTCCTGTTGGAAGTCTCAGGGCCATCAAAGACTTCATCTGCAGCATCTCTGAACTCCACTGCTGGCAGTTCTGACCTGCCAAGCGGTGTGAATTCTAGTTCCTGGCTCTTGGAGGTGGTTCTGCTCGTTCAAGACTTGAAAATCCATGCACCGCTCTTCCAGTGCCATTTTCTCACTGCAAACTTGCTGTGTGAAAAATTAACACATCACCGCAGTGCAGCTGGAAAATCATTGCAGAGCTTGTTCGCGGCCAGAAGAACCGCTGCAGCCCCAAGCTAGAGCACCAAGTCTCCGACGTCCGAGACCCAGGCTGCTATACGGGTCATGCTGTGCAGCTGAAGGAAGTGACGCATCACCTGTCTGCGGCTGTGGAAATCGATGCATCGCCTGTTTTGCTGCAACCCGCAGTCCCTGCACTAAGTTTCCAGTGCATTGCCCCGCCGGAAGGAGTTGCCTCTGGAAATTGACACACCGCTTCTCCTTGCAGTAAGGAATTAACCCAACACTTCTCCTGCATACAGCAGAACTGATGCCTCCATACCCCAGGGACTCAAGAACAAATCCATTGCTGTGTTTTTTAACAATTTCCCCCTTTACAGCTGTTTTTCATCATGGATTTTGATGCATCCAAGGCACTTTCTGCTAAAATCAATGCAGCCATAGAGTTCTATAGACAGAACTGCTTAAACCTTTTCAAAGTGATATTTTGAGTTATGTATGTTGGATTTTTGTTGTTTACTTCTTGTCTTGTTTTGATAAAGATTGGGTAATTTTCTAAACTGATGTAGTGTCCAGTTGTAGTGTTTTCACTACGTTATTGTGAGTTTTATGTACACATATTTTACACATTGCATCTGAGATAAGCCTGACTGCTTGTGCCAAGCTACTGATGGGGTGAGCAGGGGTTATCTTGGGTGTGTAACTCCCTTATCCTTACTAGAAAGAAGGGTCTCTACTTGGACAGGGTGCATACCTCTGCCAACTAGAGACCCCCATTTCTAACAATACTTTACACATTGCCTCTAAGTTAAGCCTGACTTCTTTATGTCAAGCTACTAGAGGGTTAGGCACAGCCTAATTTAGTGACTTTAGTGGTTTACACTGATGGCGACTGTGGCTGCTGATTGAGTAGGGTCAACACCCGCCTCAACCAACAACCCAGCTTGTCAAACATCCACTGAGCAAAAATATCACAGGCCTAATATGTAAATGCTCATTATCTTAAAAGTGAGGCAACATTCAAAGAATTGCTGACAAGTAAAAAACAAGCATAATAAAGATTTACTTCCAAGAGCATATCCTAACAACACCACTCTCAACACTGACAATAGAAACAGGAGCGTCTGTCACATAACAGAACAACACAAATGTTTAATGCAATATTTAATTAAAAACCCTATAAGTGTCACAATGACTTGGTTAATTCCTTTCAAGTTGAACATATTAATAACAATCCAATACAACAATTAATGAATGGAAAAGATAAATGCCTGGGTTCCCAAATGCCATTAGTACAGCATGAGAATTTTGCAAAAGTACCATGAAATCTATTATATTGGAAAGAGTGGTGCAAGTCAAGACTAAGAATGTATACTCATGTACTAATTTCTATTCTCATCTAGTGTGTAGACTCTACCCATAGTAAATATCGAAAATTAAAGACCTCACATATCTTCCATACCTCCACAGTCAAGAATCCTAAAGATATTGCATTACTCATTGTTATGCTTATTATCCATAGATTAAGAAGTCTAATAAGCCCAACAATAGTGGTAAGTCTCATATACATACATGTAGTTTCTCCATAGCAAACAAGGTTAGCTTACTGGTACACCAATATTCATATGTGAACCTAACTTTATCTGCTTCATTAAAATTGTGACATTCTTTGTGTTAGAATAATAGTTTGGAAATTTAAAGCATGATGATGAATCATTCACATGGTATATAGGAAGCTTTAACAAGAAACATGCAGTTATTCAACCAACATTCAGTCCAAGTGGTACACATTGTAATGTATTGATTCATCTTGTTTCCATATGTTTTTTTCCTTATTGCCACCTCAGTAGTCAGGTAGAATATGAAGCATGCCATGCAGACTCATGTTATAAAGATCACTTACATCATGTAATAAGCAATGATATTTTGCCTTTGGATAAGTGATAGCAGTATTCAACAGAGCTTAAATATGTTCATCCCTTCAATATTTTAAGGTTCTCTTTGTAGATCTGACATACATATTATTACACATAGGGACCGATTCCGATTTCAGCCGGAAGGGCTCCGAACGATGGTTGGAGCCCTTCCGACTGAATCGGAACGGGTCGGCCAGATTCCTTTCCGACCGAGCCATTCCGATGGGCTCGGTCGGAAAGGAATCTGACTTGGATTTCCAGATGGCTGACGACAGGCTCGGAGAGCCTGTCCGCCGTCCGAAAATCCCTCAGTACTCCCACGGCCGCCTCTTTACGACCGAGGGAGTACGATGGCAGTTTTTCACTGCCTTTTCGTGCAGCTCTTTCCGGCACGAAAAGGCAGTCAGAAACTGTCTTTGGGGGCCCCCAGTAGGGCCACCATGGGTGCGAGGCTGTCGAATAGCAGCCTGGGGGCATGGCACCTATGGTGCCCCTCTGTGGATTCCTGCACCCGGTGGCAGGCACCTTGAGGTGTCGGCCACAGGGTGCAGGGACGAGCTGCACCCCTGCTTTTCACAATGCAAGCATGCATTCCGCTCGGAATGCATGCTTGTATTGTGAAGTATACGAGTGCGACCGAACCATGTTTGGTCGCATCGTACTTGCAGGGCGGTCGGTTACGGCTCCTGACCGATGTCGGACGGACTCATCGGAATCAGCCCCACAGTGTAAGAAAAGGGGTTACTTTTTGAGGGAGGTGAATAGCCTTCTGAAGCAACAACCACAATCTATGTCAGGGTGAACCAAAATGCTCACTAAATTAACCTGTGCTTAATACTCTGGTAGCCTGGTACAAAAACAGTCACACTTACCTTACAGGCAAAGTTAGCTGTATTTTTTCAACAGACAAACACTAATAACATGTAAACACAACACAATAAAAATCCCCTAGGAACTTAGAAAAATAGAGTAAAATATAACAAATCAAAGGAGATCAAACTAACAACATTGTAATCTGAGGTGTTCATTTTCAAAGACTGAGGTAAGTATAGAGCCTAAAAGCCCAAAGCATCACTCATGCCATTTGTTTGTGGTAGACTGGGGAAAGTCACAAGTTCAGGCCAACCATGATTGAGTGTGGGCTGGATACAGGGACCAGGCTAGTCGTACTGAAAAAGTTGGGGCGGTAGGCCACGAGGAGCAAAGAGAGTGTCGCAGATGGCTGTCACTGTAGCATAAAAAGCAGGCATGGCGCTGAGGCCAATCTTTGCTGTAGTGCAAAGATCCGACCAGGTGTCATATATGGTGGTTGCTGAAGCTTTGCATTGGTGCTCACCAAAGGCTATTGTTGCTGTAGTGTGACGTTCATATCTCACTTTGCCCATCTTTGCTGGCAGATGCAGTAGCACAAAGAGCTGGGTTCAAAGCAGCTTTGCATTGGCAATGGTTGCAAACGGCATGATCTCGGTATGAATGGGCCCATTTGCGGTCGCAAAGAGCTCCAAACTTAAAGATTTCTCTGTTTCTTTGCAGAAGCAGCTCCACTGATGCCAGCCAAGGGTCCAAGACCTGGGGAGGCACCTCAAGGGGATAAGGAACTCACTCCAGCAGAGGCCAGCAGGACTCAGGTAAGCCCAGTTGCAGGTTCAAGAAAGTGTAGTTGCAACATTCAGCTAGGCAGTTGCAGGGAGGCCTCTGGAGCTTGTTGTGTCCCTGTAGCTCAGAACAGGAGGTAGGCCAACTAACCCTTTGAGTCACTCAGGTTAGCTTGGTATGAAGGGAGTAGGTCCAGTCACTGTTTACAGAGTGTGGAGCAGACCTTAAGCAGCAGAGCAGCTCTCTGGGTAGCAAGACCGGCCTCAAGCTGCACGCCAAACATTTGGGAAACTAAGTTGCCTTCGTCTGTAATGTCCAGAGGTTGAGGAGTGTACTGAAGAATGACTCAAAAGATCCCATATGTATGTCTAGTGTCAGCATTTGAAATGGGCGAAACACCCTGGCCTACGTCTGTATCCAGCTCTGAAATTTTCTTCCCTTCCCCTGCCAGGCTCAGAGAAGTTTAGCTTTACAAAGGAATGGTGTCAAGTCTTTTGTGAGTGTGCTGGAGGCAGCTGTTTCAAAAGTAAGTGGGGCACTAAACATCTCAACCACTTTCCATCCTGGCAGGATGGTTCATCCTGCCAACACCTACTACCCCTTTGTCTCACTGGCATGGGAGGAATACACAAAGGCCTACTGCCAACTACACCCAGTCATGTGACTCAGGACACACTCTGCAGGCACCAAATACTTAGCACAAGAAAACAGCAAATTTCCATAAGTGGCATTGTCTGACTTTACCATTAAAGAGAATGTTGCATTGCAATTCATTTGAGTGTAAACATGACATTCCTACCTGCTCCCAATCAAAAGGTATTACTTATTATATGTAGTGAGGCAATCCAATGTTATCCAATAAGGGTAGAAACTCCTTATGGTAGTGAAATATAAATGTAGGAGTTTTTCACCACCAGGACATGTAAAGCTTATAGACCCATGTCCTACATTTTAAATACAGTGCACCCTGCCCTAAGAGCTGTTTAGGGCATACTCTACGGTGACTCATAAGTATTAAAAAGGAAGGCTTAGGCACGGCAAAATGTTTATTTTACCAGGTTGAAATGGCAGTTAAAAAACTGCACTACAGACTTCAGTGAAAAGCCTCAGACATGTTTTAACGGACTTCTTAAGCGGGTGGAAAAATAAGTGCTGCAGGTCCACTAATAGCATCTAATTTACAAGCCCTAGTTAATTGTAGTAACACTTTACTAGGGAATTCTAAGTAATTTAAATATGCCAATTGATCGTAAGACAAATTTACCATGTTTTAAGTGGTGAGCGCAAGCACTTTAGCAATGGTTAGTGGTGGTAAAGTCTACAGAGTCCTAAAGCCAAGAAAAACAAAATTCAGCAAATAGAAGGGGCCAAGGCAAAAGGTTTGGAGGAAGACCACATGAAGGATATCAGTTTTAAAACAGAGTAAATGATGTAGATGCAAATAGTTGTATTACAGTTCATGAACTCTTATCTCAAATGTTCTCTTACCACCCTGATCGGAAACCACTTTGGTTTTCTATTCTGTAAACTTACAAGAGGCACAACTACTACACTATAGAAACTTGAAGGAGCAGCCACCAACATTCCTCTAGCACTCACTAACTATCAGTGTTACTTGGGTTCTAGAATGATTGTGTTTAGTTTGTATTGATAATCACATGAAACTAGTTTGTAACGTATTCTTGCAAGAAAGATGATTTGTGTGGCTGCTCAATAAGTGGAGAAGCTATCATCTCTTTCATTACTCCTTTGCTTTTTGCATTTAAAGATGTATAATTTTATCATTCATGTTTTTAATTATTATAGTCATTATTATTGCTAGTACTAATGGAGGTAGTAGGAGCAGTGGCAAAAAGTGTAGGAATCCGATATGCCCTTGTGTGAAACCTCAAACCTTTTACATTCTCTGCACCAACACTTTCCCTACTGTTGCACTCACTGAAGTTGAAATAGAAATTTTAACCCCTACGCTACACTTTCTCTACTGTTGCACTCACTGGAGTGGGAATAGTAGTTTTTACCCCTACGTTATCCAACACTTTCCCTACTGTTCCACTCACTGGAGTGGGAATAGTAATTGTAACCCCTATGCTATCCAACACTTTCCCTACTGTTGCACTCAGTGGGGTGGGAATAGTAATTTTTACCCCTACGCTATCCAACACTTTCCCTACTGTTGAACTCCCTGGAGTGGGAATAATAATTTTAACCCCGAAGCTATCCAACACTTTCCCTACTGTTGCACTCACTGGAGTGGGAATAGTAATTTTTACCCCTATGCTATCCAACACTTTCTCTACTGTTGCACTCCCTGGAGTGGGAATAGTAATTGTAACCCCTACGCCATCCAACACTTTCCGTACTGTTGCACACCCTGGAGTGGGAATAGTAATTTTGACCCCTACACTATCCAACACTTGCCCTACTGTTGCACTCACTGGAGTGGGAATAGTAATTTTAACCCCTACGCTATCCAACACTTTCCCTACTGTTGCACTCACTGGAGTGGGAATAGTAATTTTTACCCCTACGCTATCCAACACTTCCCCTACTGTTGCACTCGCTGGGGTGGGAATAGTAATTTTTACCCCTACTCTATCCAACATTTTCCCTACTGTTGCACTCCCTGGAGTGGGAATAATAATTTTAACCCCGAAGCTCTCCAACACTTTCCCTCCTGTTGCACTCACTGGAGTGGGAATAGTAATTTTTACCCCTACGCTATCCAACACTTTACCTACTGTTGCACTCCCTGGTGTGGGAATAGTAATTGTATCCCCTACGCCATCCAACACTTTCCCTACTGTTGCACACCCTGGAGTGGGAATAGTAATTTTTACCCCTACACTATCCAACACTTGCCCTACTGTTGCACTCACTGGACTGGGAATAGTAATTTTAACCCCTACGCTATCCAACACTTTCCCTACTGTTGCACTCACTGGAGTGGGAATAGTAATTTCTACCCCTACTCTATCCAACATTTTCCCTACTATTGCACTCACTGGTGTGGGAATAGTAATTTTTACCCCTACTCTATCCAACATTTTCCCTACTGCTGCACTGTTTGGAATTGGAATAGTAATTTTATTACCTCCGCTATCTAATAGTTTTTGTATTATTTTAGTTAATGTAGTATGTAATTAATTTTAAAAAGATTAAAAATATGTTTTTAATTTTTTTATTTGTTATATATTTATTTAATTTGTATTTATAATATTGTTTTATGTGTATAGATGTATTTATAATTTATATATTTTTTAACACATTATAAGTTATTAAACTAATCATTAAAAATTATTAGTAAGTAAGTATATATATATATTATATGTATATGTTTAATTTATTTTTACATTACAGATATATTATTCATAATTTTAAACATTTTAAAATATTTGTAACTATGTTTATTTTAATTATATGTATTATTTACTTCATTTTACATTTTTTTTAACTTAAATAAAAAACGATATTTTTAACAACGATATTTTTGACATCGATATTTTTTTAAAATATTTTTGTACTTACCATAATGTAGATAGGATGGCGATATTCTTGACTTCGATATTCTTGCGTCAATATTTCTGTAGGTCGATATTCTGACCTTCGATATTCTGTCAGTGATTCCTCTAGAACTTGTCCCACCCCTGCCATTGCAGCCCGACTTCAGTGTCAGACTGCCATGTCAACTATCCATTTAAAACCCCTTGTAAGCCTTAAACGTCCCTTTTATTATATATACACGTCACCTCAAGATAGGCCCTAAGTATCCCATAGGACAGGGTGCTGTTTAAATAAAAGGTAGGACATGTACTTTTAAGATTTACATGTCATAGTAGTTAACCCCTTCAGTGCCCATGACGAGCTGGACTCGTCATGGGCTGCGGTGGCGCTGTGCCCATGACGAGTCCAGCTCGTCATGAACTCCGCCCGCTAATAAAAAGCGCGGCACTGGGCGGGGAAAGGGGCGGGCATGCAAGGGGTTAAAACTTTCAAAGTCGTTTTCACTTGTGTGGGTCCTATTCCTCCCATAGGATAACATTTGAGATTGCTTATTACATTTATTATGCTGTAAGTTCCAATTGAGAGGAAGTAGATGTGTCATTTTGGTACCTATGTAATAGTAAGGATAAATCCTCTTTAATGGTAAAGTTAGATTTTTCATTACAATTTTGAAAACACCACTTTTTGAAAGTTAGGATTTTCCTGACCTAAGCCCTTTGTGCTTGCAGCCTGTCCTGGGTCACATGACTAGGTGCAGCTGACAGACTTTGTGAATACCTCCCAGACAGTCCCACAATAGTGAGATTAGCGGTGCCTCAATGGGCCATCACTGAATGGATGGGAGGGCAGAGCTGAGCCTAGCCCACTTCTACCTAAATAGGCTGTGTTCTGTCTCACAACAGGCTTAACAACCCTGTATTGTGAATGTAGCCAGTTTGAATCCAGGGGAGGCAGGTAATTCTTTGCACTTCAAAGAACCTTTCCAGAACATTCTCTCACCTTCTAGAAGCAGGGCGCCAGGGTATAAAAATAGTGCTCACAGACCCACACTTAATTTAACTACTGGACCTGCGGTGGCACTCTCAGAGGACTGCCTGCTGCTGTGACCTGCTGTGCACTTTGCCAGAATGCTGCTGTATCTGGAAGGACTACTTTACTGCCTGCCTCAAATCCTCAGAGGCCAACTCTGCTATGGAGCCTTGCATCTATATCTGCACCCAAGAATGCCAGAAGTGACTCCAATTGCTAGTTTGCTGGCCTCCTGTTCAGAACCAAGGAGACATAACAGGCTCCCACCATCTTGAACCCACACATGGACCCAGCCTGAGTGGCTCCTCAGCCCCCAAGAGGTCTCCGTCCATTCCTGGACTCTAGGTTGTGATGCTACAGGTGCCCAGATGTCCATTTCTCAAAACTGAGGACAACATTTGGCCCAAAGGTGCTCTGTGAACCAGGAGGAGACTGGACTGGGACAACCTACTTGCCTATTAGTCCGAGGTGCAGATTAACTTTGTGGCTTCTTCCGTTATGTTCTTTTCCAAGCGGCAAATCCATTTCAGTGGTCCTTCGCCAAAGGAATATCCGACCTTATGGAACTGTCTTCGGCTACCACATCCTGCTTTGTCCCACTGGAGATTTTCGACTTCCATCACCACAGCTAAGTTTGAAGGTAAAAATCTTCACTGTGGCTTCACTCAACGGCTATCTGATGATAACACACCCTCCTTGTACACTTTTACCAGTTGAACTTCTACCTTATCAGTCACATTTTCCTAAAAAACTTTCTAAGTCCATAGATAAAAACTCACTGGACCCAACCCACTCTGTGTTTCCGAACCACGCTCCCTCCCGGGTCAGCCTTAACTTTTGACTTTGACCCAGTCTTGCCTGACCAGATGTCCACGGTTGGCACTTTGATCTTTTAGGCACTCGATTTCACTTAAAATTGAGAAATTCATAACTTCAGTTCTACTGATTGGATTTTTGTCATTTTGGTATCAAATACTTTATTAAAATGTACTTTATTGGGGGCGTGGTCTCGCCAGGAATGGAATAGGACGCAAGTCGCGGCCGCTCCTGGCCGCCGCTGTTATCAACTACCACTTACAGCGGGGTGACGGCGACACTTGGACCGGGGACACAGATAGGGGAGGGCGGAACACTGGGGGCACCGGTCTAGGCGGTCGGCGGTGGCTGCTGAGGCTGACATACACCGCACAGACGAGGAGCCGGGTGCTGGCCGGACAGGCCGCCATTTTCTTTCCACCCGATCTGCGCGCCCGGAGCTGGGCGAGTCCGGAGCTGAGGAGGCGTCGCGCTGGTGGCTGCTGCAGGCTCCTTGCCGGAGGGCGCCGATAGTAGAGGACCCCCGACCCTGGACAGCGTGAGCGGTGAGAGCGACGACTTCGAGGCCCGAGCGGAGGCGCTGATCTCCGGCGTCAGAACCTGGTAGGCCGGGGCGCTCCCGGGTGCGTTGGGGGCTCGCTGCGGGCCCGGCGGAGGCTGCTGATGGCGCTGGGTGTACGGAGCGACCCGAACTTGAGGAGGGAGAGTGGCGGCTTCCTGAAGGGGACGCCTGGCTGGCTGGCTGGTGTGACTGGGGGCGCGGTGCGGTGGCTAAAGAGCGCCCGCCGCCATTTTGACTGCTACGTGGATGCGGCCTGGTGGAGAGGTTGGCGTACGAGGCGGCCTGGTGTGGCTGACGGCTGAGGGAAAGCATCGCCCCTGGTGAGCCGGGCTCCAGTGAACTGGCGCTGGCTGTCTGCTGGGCCCCTACCCTGGGAGTGTCCGGGGCCCTGCCTCACTGCGCCCCGGTTGGCGCCTGCTGCGCTGTGCCCTGGAGACCTGCGATTACTGGTGCTCGGGGGAGAGCTGAGACATGAGAGCAAGCTGCTGGAGAGGGATCACGGAGCCCGCACTGCCGTGCTGTCCCTGGGGGTTGCTCTGGGACCCCCGACCGGCTCGACTTGAGGCCTAATTGAGGACGGCGGGAGTGTGCCTCTGCCTGGGGCGCGGTGGCCTGGATCTGCTTGGAGCCTGCCCGGGCTGGCGGGGGCGGGGAGAGAGGCTAACCCCCGCGTGAAGGCGCCCCCCGGGCACGGCTGATGGACTGCTCGGGGCCCCACCTGGTGGACCGGGACTGAAGCGGCGAGCCATCGGGTGCTGCGGCGCCCCCACTGCGCCTCCCCCGTTCGACTGAGTAGGTGGGACCCCTTTTGGGGGGCAGATTGCCTGTCCGACAGCCAGGCACCACGTAGGGGCTGGCGAACCTGACGCTCCCCTTTCCCGGCTGCGCAGCATCTGGAGGGCCATTTGGAACGGGGCCCCGCTGCCATTAATGGACTGCGTGGCCCAGTGACCTGCGCTTTACGCTGAGTGTGCGTTCCGGGGTTCCGGGGTCCCTGCTCCCCCCCGTTGGGACGCTGCCCTTTGACCCTCTTGCAGCATGACACGCACGAAGCCAGGGAAGGAGCCGCCCGCGGCCCCCAAAGACGCCTCGGTCAAGGACTTGTGGAGTAAGCCGAACGCACCGTCGACGAGTGCAGCATTGTCGGACCTTGGAGCCGCTGCGGCGCCGGTCACACAATCCTTCATGGCGTCGTTCATGCAGGAGCTCAAAACAGAAATTGGGTCACTTCACACGGAGGTCCAGGCCTGTGTCAAGGAGCTGCGGAGAGATGTGGGGGAACTCGGTGGCCGGGTCGATGACTTGGAGAAAACCTTGGACGCACGTACGGAGGACCAGGAACGCCTATGGCAGCGGATCGCCACCCTCGAAGAACAACATGTCCAGCTGCAAATCAAGCAAGAAGATTTGGAAAATAGGGGGCGCCGAAACAACATACGCATACGGGGGGTGCCAACTGGAGCAGAAGGAGCGGACATTATGTCATTTGTGGCGGACCTGCTCCAGGATATTCGAGGTGATGATGACACTTCGCCGCCCACCTTGGACCGTGCGCATAGGGTCTCCGGACCGTCTGGAAGGCCAGGACTCATCCCTGACATCTTAACACGGGTCCACTTCTTCGTCGAGAAAGAAGCCATTCTCAAAGCGGCTAGAAGCAAACCTGAAATCCTCTGTGGGGGCAAGCCCATCCAGCTATTTCAAGACCTGGCCCCTACTACCCTCCGGCGCCGGCGGGACTTCCGGCCCATTACGGACAAGCTGAGGGAACTCAACATTCGATATCAATGGGCCCACCCCTTTGCCCTCATGTTCCAGTGGGAATCTAAGCGACGTGTGCTGCGTTCCTATCGAGAGGCGGCCCAGCTGCTTCAGATCCCAGACTCCCCGCCGGCTAGCCCCTCGCGTCGACCTGCTGGTCTCCGCGTCCCTCTGAAGCCGCAGTGGTCCACGGTGCGCCGCCCTAGGCACCCCTCCTCGCTGGATGGCAGCCGATCCTCCCGGGACAAGCAAGACATCATAGAGCACATCAAATCCCTGGAGGGTGGTCCATCCCCATCTGGATCGCAAGCGCTCGCCTCCAAATGAATGTTTCTTGGTGGAACCTCCTCTCTGGTGGCAGCTTGGACACTGAGATGGCTGTGGGCTTGGACTACTTGTGGCGGCCCTGGTCCTACCTCTCACGACGCCCGGGAAGTCCCCCTGGGAGGCGCACAGCCGCCTGGTCTCTGGCGTGACACCTGTACGGCTGCGGCGGTGGTCCGGAGCGGACCCTCGACATCAGGGATCTACAGATAAGCGATGATTAACCCCCACTCCTATTTCTGGGAGAGTGACATCTCCGGGACAGCCTGTGCCATTGTGCCTGGCTACTCCCTAGACTGGAATAGGTCTTGCTGGCCCTGTTGGCCGATTAAGTGTTCTGGTTGTTTTTCTTGCCATGTTCCCCTTCTCTCCTCTCCCTCTCCTTCTGTATCCTTTTGGTGGGGGGGCCACACGACTGAGGGGAACGACAGCATGAAAGATGCCTTGCTAGTGGTTCTGCGTCAATGACTGACTCGCCTGCTTGGAAGATTGTATCCCTCAATGTGAAAGGGCTTAATTCACCCAATAAGAGACGCCAAATATGGCGCTATTTGCTCCTGCAGAGCCCCGACGTCATTTTCCTCCAAGAAACCCACCTTCTCAAATCGGATGTGGTGCGAATGGCGCACCCCCGCTTCCCCCACCAGTTCTGGTCCTCGGCCAACACTAAGTCAGCGGGAGTAGCCATCCTTTGTAGGGCGGGGTTCCTCCGGGGAGACACTAGGGTCAGCAGAGATGCCGAGGGTCGGTTCTTGCGGGTGGAGCTCAGGAGAGGGAATCACCCATTCACTTTGTGCAATATCTATTCCCCCAACCAGGGTCAGGATGCCTTTATACGCGGGATCATTAGGGAACACCTTGAGCCAGTAGACACCGACCTCATAGTTGGAGGTGACTTCAATTTGGTGTGGGACGCGGAGATGGATCGCTGTGGGGGGTATTCCACGGGACGGGGGCTATGTCTGCGGCGGTGAAGAGCTCCCTCACTTCCTTAAACTTGGTGGACACCTGGCGGTACTACTCTCCGGGACTGCGGGACTACACCTTCTACTCCCATGTACACCGCTCATACTCTCGCATCGACCTTCTCTTTGCGTCGCACTCCTTGCTTAAAGACTTCATATCGGTGTCACACTCCAACATTTCGATCTCGGACCACGCTCATGTGGAATTGCTTATACGGGAGTGTTCCACTCGCCCGACGCGATTGAGCCGCTGAAGATTCCCGGACCACGTCCTTCGCGACCCGGTGGATAGGGAGGAGGTCCAGGCGGCCATCCTGGCGTATTTCGCGGATAACGACGTGCCGGGGACTCCCCTCCCTCTCCTCTGGGATGCCTTTAAGGCTACAATACGGGGTACCCTTACGGCAATCGCTGCCGCCAGGGCACGAGAAGCCAGGCTCTATGAAACCAAAATCGAGCGTGAAGTAAAAACTTTAGAGAAGCTGGACCAAGAGCGCCAGATGGCGTCGCGTAAGAGACGCTTGGCCGTCCTGCGCGGGCAGCTCCGCGCGCACCGTACGAACAAGGCTGAGCGCGCCCTGCTTTCACTCAAGCAGCGGTACTACGAGGGCGGATATAAGGTGGGTGCTGTTTTGGCGCGATGCCTGCGAACACGAGCGGCCCGAGCCCATATTGCCAAGCTGCAAAAGACGGACGGGTCATGGGCCATTGCAGAACCGGCAAAGCTCCAAACGTTCCGCGACTACTACGCGGCTCTCTATATCGGAAACCGTTGACGCCTGTGGATGGGAGCCGCTGAGCAAGCGGCAATCTGAGACCCTGGAGGACTCTATCACCCGCACGGAAATGGCAGACGCCCTGATGGATCTTCCGCTCGGCAAAACGCCAGGCCCGGATGGGCTGCCGGTGTCCTTCTATCGGGCCTTTTTGCCACAATTACAGCCGTATCTCCTGCGCCTCTTCAACTCGTTTGCGGAATCGGTGGGGCCCTCGTCAGACATGGCAATGGCTGAAATAGCCCTCATTCCGAAGCCCGGGAAGGATCATACCGTTTGCTCCTCTTACCGGCCTATTGCACTATTAAACACAGACTTGAAATTGTACACCAAAATCCTGGCTAAACGGCTTAGTACCCACCTCCCGAACCTCATCGAGCCCGACCAGGTGGGGTTTATCCACCAACGCCAGGGGGCAGACAATGTGCGCCGCATAGCGCACATAGTGGGGAAGGCCAAACACTGGAAGATCCCAGCATGCTTACTATCACTCGATGCGGAAAAGGCCTTCGACCGAGTGGACTGGAATTTCCTCAGGGCGGTCCTGCGGAAGGTGGGGTTGGGCCCTAAGATGGTGGCACGTATCATGGCCCCCTATATCTCACCAATGGCCAGAGTGCGGGTCAACGGCCAACTCACGCAGCCTTTCCCCATTTGCAGAGGTACTCGGCAGGGTTGCCCCTTGTCGCCCCTGCTGTTCGCCCTTGTGGTGGAACCCCTGGCCATTAGGATACGCCAGTCGCCAGATATAGGTGGCATATCTCTTCGGGGGGTTGAGCACAAAATCGCTCTCTTTGCAGACGACCTCCTCCTTACTCTCTCTGACCCCCCGCGCTCGCTGCCAGCGGTCCACTCGTTACTCCAAACCTTTGAAAGTGCCTCTGGGCTGAAAATCAATCATACGAAGTCCTGGGCCCTTAACCTTACGATTCCGGACGGGGAACTTGCGGCGATCCAGGCCTCCGTTCCGTACCAATGGGCAAGCAAGTCGGTGCGGTACCTGGGTCTTAACCTAACTCCGGACCTGGATACTTGGACGCAGGCCAACTGGCAGGAATGTAAGCTCTCAGTCATGGCCGACCTCCGAACATGGAAGGCCCTGCCCCTCTCCTGGCTTGGCAGGCTGAATACGGTTAAAATGTCTATCTTGCCGAAGATATTATACCTTTTCCAAACCTTGCCGACTCCTATTCCGGAGCACCACATCCAGGGGCTGCAGCGTGACCTCACCACATTCATATGGGGGGGGAAGAAACACCGCTTTTCCAATAGGATCCTGAAACTCCCTCGGGGAGGGCTGGCCTGCCCCAACCTTTTAGACTACTACTGGGCATCCCACCTCCGCTATGTCTTGGAATGGGGGGCGTGGGAGAGCGAAAAAGTGTGGTTCCACATGGATCGGGCAGTCACTTGTCGTCCACTCTGGGATCATGCCTGGTTACCCTGGGAGGCTCGTCACCGTAGTGCTTACATGGCGGTTCCCACCAAAACGGTCCTTGAAATCTGGGACAAGGTGGCAGTTCGTCGGGGCCTGACCACTTTCCCGTCTCCCCACACCCCGACAGCCCGTAATCCGCAGTTCCCGCCGGCGGCTCGCCCTCCCTATTTCGCGAATTGGACGGAAACCGGCTGCAGGACGATCCGTGACCTGTTCGTTGGGGACTGTCTCAAAACCTTCGCTCAATGTAAGCTGGAGTTTGGGCTTACGGAGAGGGACAAATTCCAGTATATACAATTACGCCATTGGATACAGGGCTTTTCCTTGGCGCAGGCGGCCACGTGGCCCTACACCCCGTTCGAGCGGTTGGCGCGTACTTTCGGCACCTACAAGGGGCTGATTTCCCGCATATACAAGGTGCTCCAACACGCACAGCGACCGGATTCCCATCCCTACCAGGTGAGATGGCACAACGTCACTGGCTCAGGTGTTACCCCTTCCCAATGGTCTCAGCTCTGGAGCGACATTCCCAAGATCCTACGTAGCATTCCCCAACAGGAATCGACCTACAAGGTGATGACCCAATGGTATTACACTCCCGCTAGGCTCCAAAAATTTTTCCCTACGACATCCCCCCTCTGCTGGTGCTGCACTCAGGCGACGGGAGATTTCATCCACATTTGGTGGACATGCCCTCTCCTGATCACCTTTTGGAAGGAAGTCCTCAGCCACCCAAAAAAGGTTTTAGGGTATCCTCTCCCGGAGGATCCGCTGGTGGTACTCTTGGGCCTTCGGCCGACGACTCTACGGGCTATGACGGGCCGTCACAGACACCTTAGCTTCCACATGCTGGGTGCTGCGAAACAAACAGTGGCTCTCTATTGGAAGAAACCCGACACACTCTCAATCAATGTATGGTTTACCCGCCTGTGGCATGTGGTGGCGATGGAGTTCCTCACGGCACGTCTTCAACTCCGCGATACCAAGTATCGCCAGCGTTGGAAGCCCTTGATCGACCATTTGGGGAGACTAGAGCATACGAGACTGCAGCCTCCACGGCTCCGAGCCCTGAAGCTCTTCGATGACGTAGTGGACCCTACTGATCCAGGGAATTTATGGAGACAGGCAAGCAATTCGGGGTCTCCGACTCTTCCAGACACCCCCGGGTTAGGGGGGAACCCGCCCCTGGGTGGCCTTGACCTCCGGCCTATGCCCTGTGGTACTGGTGGGACCCACACTCCCCCCCCCCATGCTGAACCTCCTCCCCTAGACTCCACACCCCCTCCTTCTTACCCCTTCGTTCTGTCTCCCTTCCCCATTAGTTGGTTGGTCGCCTCTTTTCTATCTATTTGATGCAGGTGCGGTGGTGGATAGCTTTAGCACGAACACAGCACCGGGAAGATGGAATGGTTCCTAATATGTTGTTACTGTGCCATGACTTGCATGCTGGTTGCTGCCCTATGCAATACCCGATACGACCCTGTTGGATGCTAGCAAGCCTATGCCACACAGCGCTTGGCGGTTGCCAGCCCTCTCATGCTATACTCACTGCAGGCCATAAATGGGGAATCATGGAGGACGTGATAGAGGGTATCCCTACACGCTGTCCGTTAGACGGGCGCGATACGTAACGATGCACTGCTTGTCGTGACCAAACTGTATAATATACGAGACAAGCTGCATGTGTATACAGATGCGCTCACAGGGAAATGCATGGCAACGGTGCCAAGTGAAGTCTCTAGAATGACAGGACCATAGGGCGTGCTTGGTGTCGCTCTTAGGTTGCCTTCGCTTAGCGAATATTGTAATGTTATACACTCTCTTGTCAGATGGAGGGCTCGCGCAGGGTATGGGGCCTCTACCGGGGATCCTGGCTAGGGGCCGCCTGCTCATAGACCTACCTCCGGGGCATCATTGGGTCCCCCAGGCTTCCCTGACTCTGAAATCGTTTTCTGCTGTGTGTAGGCTGTTCGCTGCCGGCCTATAAGGTTGTAGGCGCATAAGCTGTGTATTACCTCTTGCACGACCTGTTAAAAAAATTAATAAACGTTTGATAACAAAAATTTACTTTATTTCTCTAAATGGGTTTGGGATATTTCTGGTGTTATGTTTTCAACTTATTGCTGTTTGTGTGCTGCATAAATACTTTACGCATTGCCTATAAAGGTAAGCCTGGCTGCTTTTTTGTGCCACACTACTCAGGGTTAAGCACAGGTTAATTTAGTGACTTTTCGTGGTTCACCCTGCCAGGGATTGTTGCTGTTGCTTGACCAGGGCTCAACACCCCAGTCAACCAACAGCCCATTTTCCAACAGCTATCCTTAACATAATTTCTCCTACACTTGATCGTTAATTGGTTTTCCTGTGTCTTGAACCCACTAATTTCTTTTATTTTCAAGCTAATTTATTTCTATTATGTACGCCAATGATAAGTAATTTATACAGGACAGAAGTGCAAAACAGATGTGTTTCCAAGAGAGAAGGGAAATCAGGAACACCTCAAGAAGCCTCTGAGCAGAAACCTAGTTACTTCTGACAATAGGTTTAATCTAGGTGGCTGATTAATTCGTAGCTTGCATTTAAATTTTAAAATTCAAAGATTTAACA
The DNA here is from genome assembly GCF_964204655.1 of Triturus cristatus. Taxonomy (NCBI): domain Eukaryota; kingdom Metazoa; phylum Chordata; class Amphibia; order Caudata; family Salamandridae; genus Triturus; species Triturus cristatus. Next base: position 905,645,987 of record NC_140593.1, read on the forward strand.
AGGTGTTATGCCTTCAGACCTGTCAAGTCCTAAAGATCACTGCTTTTACCCAAACATTTCAGTGTAACATTGAATCTATTTTACTTGTATCATTCTTCCAAATAGAAACATACTTGTGAACAACTATGGATTCTCAATGCCAGGAAATTCAGAATCAAATTATGTTTCATAGCTCAATGAACGATAAATATGGAACAAAATGAAAAAACTCCTAGAACTGTTAAACACTGTCAGTACAAAGCACAACTCCAAAGTGGCAGGCAGCAATGGCCTACTGGGCGAATATAAAAAGAAGCTAATTTACAAGTCTTCAAGGGCCATATTATCAAGGAACGGCGTTAAAATTATCACCGCTTTAGCGGCAGGAAACTGCCGCTAAGACGGCGATAATGGACTTGATAATATGCCGTAGAGAATCCCAATAGAAGTCCATGTTCTCGTGTTAACCTGGGTTTCTATTGGAATTCTCTGCGGTATATTATCAAGCCCATTATCGCCGTTTTAAAAGCAGTGATAATTTTAACGCCGTTCCTTGATAATATGCCCCCCATGGTTCTTTAAGGTGAAGTTCAGACTTGTCTGCTCACCCAGCTCACCAAGTGAATGACACAGTTTAACCCAAAGAAGATAAATCACATTACCATAAAATGTTCATTGCACTATCCTATTTTACTCCTGGACACAGATGGCAAAATGAATGCTAATGTTTTAACTAACTACAGAGCTCAAGCTCCTACTATTTTGGAATTTAAGGAGCAGCACTGGATAGTTTCTGGAGACTACAACAATTACCATACATGAGCCACAGAATCTTACAATTTCATTTAGCTTAATAGAAAGCTCATCAATTTGTTATGCGTTTTTTGATACCAGGATAGGCTTGACTGGTGCCTTCTGTGGGTGTTGCTGAGAAAAGCAGGATTTTAGCCAGCTTTCTTTAGCTCGATAAAATGTTTACCCCAAATGCTACTAAATGTGTTAATATGTCTTTTCCAGAACGCCCCCTACTGTGAAAGGCACACAAACGCGATAAAAATATTTACTTACACTATATGTATTTATATTTTGACTTTCATTTATATGTCCAAAATACGGGATAATTCATACAAGAGAGTCATTGTAAACATCATCTCAAAATATCTATATCCACCCACAATCTAGTACTTTACTTCCATGATCTAGGGCAGGTCCTGAAGAATATACATTTAGACTGGTAAGTCACCATTAGAGAGGGATTTGGCAGAATATCTTGGAATCAGAATTATTATTTATAATAAGGCAGTCTGCTCACTAACCTATGAGGCCCAGTTTTCTAACAAATATTGTCACAGTATTCCACTTTCCTTTGATAGAGCTGCAAACATAATAAAAATGATAGTTTTGCCAAAGTTTTAGGTTTTATTTTATTGAAAGTGACTAACTGCTGCTGATGTACATGATGCTTTCCTAAAACAGATTTGTCGTCCTGAAGCAACGTTAATCAAAGTTAATTCTATTTAAAATACTCTGGCATTGCTTCTGCATGTGCATCTTTTTCAATTTTTAATATTGTAAAATTGATTTACTGAATTCTACTAAACTGTGGTTTGCTAAGGGATCTTTCAGGGTTTATAGTCCCTTGTTTTGGGTTCTGCTTAAACATCTAGCAGGTTTCTGTCTAGTTTTGAACACCTGTCAGGGAGATTATAGCTGTTTCTTGAGAAGGGCTCACATTCTCCCCAAACAACACAATTTCTCACATTCTACATTTCTAAGCAGCCTGATCAATTGGTCTCTCTTGAATAGCCATGTCCTTCCAAAATGTATAGATGGTAAATTGACAGCTAAAAAACATATTTAGCAAACCATCTGCCTACATGAAACTTTTGTAATCTGCTAAACTGGCTCACCTTTGGCAGCTTGGGTTAGCAGCAAAGCTATTCCAAGACAAAATGCTTAAGGTGTTAAGTGTTACAAACTAACAAACCAATCATAGGGGCATATTCACAAGGGAATGGCGAAGCGTGGCGTTTAGCAAACATTGCTAATGCCACGCTCTGCCATTCTTAAAATGCAGGGTTGTGCCGTATTCACAAGAATTCCGTGCACCATTTGTTTCCCCTAGTGCTAATTCCAGCTACCTAGCGCCAACGCAGGCACCCTTGCACCATAGTGCAAGGGTGCCGGCATTGGGGGGTATGATTGTTTATGTGCAGGAAGGTTTTCCTTCCTGCACATAAATAATCCAGAATGGTGAATTGTAACTTCTGTGTGCTGCATCGTGCTGCACACATAAAAGTTGCACATCGTCATTTTTTAAATGATTGCTTATGTGCAGGAAGGGACACCTTTCTGCACATGAACAATCATTCATGGTTATTTGCTATTTGTATGTGTGCTGCACAATGCAGCACACATAGAAACAGCAAAAACTAGGAGAAATTAAGCATTTCTCCTCTTTTTACCTTGTTAAGACCAGGTTTTCCCTGGTCGTAATTGTGGCTCTGCCTCCTATTTACGCCACACTTGTAAAAAGGGGGCAGAAGGTGCCTGCCACATGGTGCAGGGATTTTCAGGGGGGCTCATAGGTACCCCCTGGGCCAACAACCGAGGCTGCAGAGACATGGGGGTCCTGCTTTGGGGCCCCCAAAGTCACTTTCCGACAGGCTTTCCATGTCTGAAAGCCCGACATGAAAATCCTGTAGGAAACCAACATCATAATCTCGACGCGGTAACGCCATCCGTAATGGAATATGTGCGGCCTCTGACTGCCTGACGGGCTCTTTGAGCCCATCAGAAGCCAGTCGGAATGGCCAGCCAGTTTAAACTCCAACCGCCTTCATTGTACTAAGGTGGTTGGAGTTTAAACCTTGGATGTTGGTCACAAAGCCTCGACCAGCTGTCAGAGGCTTTACAACCAACATCCAAATCAGTCCCTTAATGGTCAGTCCACAGTAATAAGACTGAAAATGACTAAGAAGTAACGAAAAGACAGAATAGGGGTTCACGTGTTATACAGCAAAGAAAAATAACCCAGTTGAAATTAATGAGAAAAATAAGAGATATGATGGTAGCCTAGGGAAAATCGGAAAAATTTAAAATATGAATTAAGCGCCTCACTTAAGATTTGGTGTCTGTGCTAGACTATCCGGCTGCGCTGGTAGGTATTATCCAATAGTAGTGGATCATGTTGCCATTGAGAGGCCCTTTGCAGTTGAAAAATAAACTGAGTCTTAAGCTGTGCCAATCTATGGTGTGCCCATCCGGGACACTTCCGCTCCCTGCTTTTTGGCCAAGGCATGGTTATGACCTAAGTTGACATAAAATTGGACAATTCAATATATCTGTTCTTTATTAGGAAATTCTTTAGTCACCAAAATTTAAATAATTCACATGTAGCTGTATAGTATTATAGCATTTCTACAGCATGTTCTACTGCTAACATCTGGGGGCAATCTCAAAGGGCTGCAGGGGTTGGGCTTCTAGTCCACTGGTGCAAGGACTCAGTGCAGTGCACCAACATGAACTTGAAGTCCAGTTGGGCTGCAACCTGTACACAACCTACTAAGCAGTGCTGTATAGGAAGCCTATTTGGTCATGAACAGTCCCACTAGATGAGTTCAGGGACACAGTGGAACTCCATACCCTCTTTTGTAAATGAAAAGCAATCTCAAAATAGCACAAGGAAAGAAGGAATACATCTTTAACATGTTCATTCCTAAACCACAAAACTAGTAATAAAATATATGAAAGTTAATCACACAGAAAGTAGGGAATAAATGCAGCAATGCGTGACATGACCAGTGAAACCAATTTGAATATTCCTAAAATGGTTAGAAAATTCATCAGAGAAACCAATAAGAACATTCCTAATATGATTAGATAATTTTCTCACCCTAACACCCTACTGTCACTTTTAAGCACTATGCTAAAGTTTAGCCAACGCAGGATAAAGCAAGCCTATAAAACATGTTTTTTAATATGGATCACATGGCATGTCTTTGCTCAGTAACAATAGCTGTTTATCTATTCTCATTCACAGCTCTTCTCATAAATGATAAAAAGTGCTAGCCTGAAGGCCATTTATTACCACTGCTCCTGGAGCAGCTGACTGTCGCTGCAAGCCGTTGTGACATCTGGCTTGATTGTTCTGTCGCAAAGCCACTCCTTTCAATAGTCAGACATCTGGGGTTTTATAGTATCTGTTAGCCAATTTTATCTAATATTCATAAATTAAAACAATACTTGTTGAAATTGGAGCACGAGCAAGTCTACACAAATATGGCAGTAAATTCATCAATACAATTTACATATATATATATTATTCGCCCAGAACTAAAAAAATAAAAACTTGTCAGCTTCCACTGTAAGCATCCATGATATTATAGCAGCTCCCATAACAAAAGCAACAAGAGTATGTCAGCCTAGATAGAATAAAGACATGATAATAGTACTTCTACATGTGTCTAAAACTTCACAATTTCTCAAGAGATCTCAGGGCTGCATTGATTCCACATTCCAAATGGAATCTTCACTCATGATGCTTTTTGAAAGTTCAGCAGTTCCATCTGTGGAGTCGCTGAGCAAATGTTTTTGTGGAAATATATTTTTGTTCTTTGGTGAGTACATCTTTTTGAGTCACTTCTTTCTTCGATATTTTATTTCTTTGTGACTCATTGTAACCTTCGGGATTTTTGTCCTGGTTGGCTGTTGTTTTCTCATGGTCCTTGATGTTCGTGTATATATATATATATTATACATATAAAAAAAAAAATATATATATATAATCGTTTTACTCTGTTTCACACACTCCTTCTTGGAAAAACGGGCACGGACCACAGCGTTGTGCAGACAAATTGTAGTTCATTGCTCCAGGTCCTCTACAGCCATGATGCGTTTCAGCCCACCTTGGGCCTTGATCACATGACACGCTCTGTCAGGTGAGCAGTTTTTTTTTATAAGCATTATTTTCTCTCTCTTTTTTTCTTTTTGTCTTTTTTTCTCTCATTATTTCACAGTAACTTTATTTAGTATCGTTACTCAACCAGTGTTTTAAAGTGAAACGTGCAATGCAAAAGTTAAAAACACAGAAGGAGAATACCATAGCAAAAAAGACATAGGACAATGCCTAGAGTAAATATTATAATATTATAATTACCCTCGTGCTTGTATTACGGTAAAATACCATAGCGGCAATCTTCTTGGTTGTTATAAAATGGAATAGAAATAAACTATATCTGTAGTCCATCAATTCATTATAACATTAAAATCCGTCATAATAAATATGAAAAGGAAACATGAATTTAAGAATATCTAAAATCATGTAAAATTTGAACATTTCGGTATAAATACCTAATTTTATAGTAGTCATGTATGTCCCTAATTAATTGTGCAAATTTAGCAGGTATTGTGAAAATCTCCTGTTACTGTATGTAAACATTCTGGTGCCGATCACGATCCGGCAAAAACCGGGTACGAACCGTCGGACGGAGCATATTCTCCGTCCGACGCGTACCCGGTCGTCAAAATATACAAACATGGAATTACGATTCGCACGGGTACACCATTACCGTACGATTCGTAAAAAAGACCGACCGAACAAAAAACACCTACCAATGCGATCCGGGAAAGCGCCGACCTGACGTCGGGACGCACGCAGCCAGCCATTCACGACCCAGGAATCACGATTCGCACCGACGTCACCCCGCACGGTGAATATTTTGCGGCACCCAAAAACTGCCGGGAAATCAGGACGACGCGAACAAGGACCACCAGTACGCGACGGACAGACGGCGACGCGAACAAGGAGGACCAGTACGTGACGGACACACAGGACGACGCCACCAAGGAGGACCCGTACGCGACAGGACGACGCGATCAAGGAGGACCCGTACGCGACAGGACGACGCGAGCAAGGAGTACCAGTACGCGACGGACAGACATGGACCCGAACCTACGAGTCATCCCTGCCCTCATAGCAGTACACCTCCTCTACAGGTTACGACGCAGACGCCGCAGAAGGTCAGAATAACTAAGGGAGGGGGGAAAGTGGGGTGGGGTGGGGGTGGCACGACCAGGGCAGGCCACAAAACAACCACATGAGTGACACACTACACATGGCCTGGACATACCTGACTCCCATGCCCTGGTCACCACGAGGGGGTGGGGGCGTGTCCTGAATAGCCAGCGACCGCCACAACGGAAGTCCGTCACCACGCGAACCGGCAACACAACCAGACAGGTACGTCCCGTACCCACGCCTGAAGAGCGTGGGTACGAGTCGGACCACGCCCACACACGTCACCCCAACAATGGCGGGACGGATCGCACCCACGTGGCAAAGGCCTGGGTACGGGCCGCACAAACATCACATAGCGTGGGGACGGATATGTACGGACCCTACCCCCACCCCGTATGCAAGGAGCGTACCCCCCAGCCCAACAGTGTAAGAACGACCCGTACCCCCACCCGCGGACGTACGGAGCGTACCCCCCATGCCAACAGTGTAAGTACGACTCGAACCCCCACCCACGAATGCAAGGAGCGTACCCCCCAGCCCAACAGTGTAAGTACGACCCGTACCCCCACCCACGAATGCAAGGAGCGTACCCCCCAGCCCAACAGTGTAAGTACGACCCGTACCCCCACCCGCGAATGCAAGGAGCGTACCCCCCAGCCCAACAGTGTAAGTACGACCCGTACCCACACCCGCGAATGCAAGGAGCGTACCCCCCATGCCAACAGTGTAAGAATGACCCGTACCCCCACCCGCGGACGTACGGAGCATACCCCCCATGCCAACAGTGTAAGTACGACTCGAACCCCCACCCACTAATGCAAGGAGCGTACCCCCAGCCCAACAGTGTAAGTACGACCCGTACCCCCACCCGCGAATGCAAGGAGCGTACCCCCCAGCCCAACAGTGTAAGTACGACCCGTACCCCCACCCACGAATGCAAGGAGCGTACCCCCCAGCCCAACAGTGTAAGTACGACCCGTACCCCCACCCGCGAATGCAAGGAGCGTACCCCCCAGCCCAACAGTGTAAGTACGACTCGAACCCCCACCCACGAATGCAAGGAGCGTACCCCCCTGCCCAACAGTGTAAGTACGACCCGTACCCCCACCCGCGGACGTACGGAGCGTACCCCCAGCCCAACAGTGTAAGTACGACCCGTACCCCCACCCGCGGACGCACGGAGCATACCCCCAGCCCAACAGTGTAAGTACGACCCGTACCCCCACCCGCGGACGTACGGAGCGTACCCCCAGCCCAACAGTGTAAGTACGACCCGTACCCCCACCCGCGGACGCACGGAGCGTACCCCCAGCCCAACAGTGTAAGTACGACCCGTACCCCCACCCGCGGACGTACGGAGCGTACCCCCAGCCCAACAGTGTAAGTACGACCCGTACCCCCACCCGCGGACGTACGGAGCGTACCCCCACCACACCAGTGTCAGTAGACTCGTACCCTCACCTCTAATGCAGTGTGCGTAACCCCACCGTGTATGTGCCAAGCGCACATATCCAGAAATCGGAGGTGTGTGTGCAGACTCCACCCAGCAGTGCCCTGAGACAGGAGGGGTGGGTGCCCATCACTCCCAGCAGTGCCCAGAGACAGGAGGGGTGTGTGCAGAGTCCTCCCAGCAGTGCCCTGAGACAGGAGGGGTGGGTGTGGAGTCCTCCCAGCAGTGCCCTGACACAGGAGGGGTGGGTGCAGAGTCCTCCCAGCAGTGTCCAGACCCAGGAGGGGTGGGTGCAGAGTCCTCCCAGCAGTGCCCAGAGACAGGAGGGGTGTGTGCAGAGTCCTCCCAGCAGTGCCCAGAGACAGGAGGGGTGTGTGCAGAGTCCTCCCAGCAGTGCCCTGAGACAGGAGGGGTGGGTGTGGAGTCCTCCCAGCAGTGCCCTGACACAGGAGGGGTGGGTGCAGAGTCCTCCCAGCAGTGCCCTGACACAGGAGGGGTGGGTGCAGAGTCCTCCCAGCAGTGTCCACACCCAGGAGGGGTGTAACACATGTGTGTGATGCCACAATTACCCACATCCATACTGCCTACAAGGGAACATGTCCCCATGAACTCATGTCAACTGACTCCACACACAAGTACAGTGATCAGCAAGGATGCCACGATTGTTGCAGGTGGAGACATGGCCATGCATGCATGGCCAAAGTAGAAGGGCTCCGTCACACACACAGCTCATGTAGACACAGCTCTGCGCTAAACATTGGGAACACCCTGCAGGGAAGAAACTGGGTACACAGAGGAAGGAATACACCCTGGGACAATTGAACCATGCAGTAACTGCTGACATGACCTAAGGAAGTTAGCCAACACCTTGTGATGGCACACAGATCCTAGGGTGGCCCCAAAGAGCAGAACACTACTACAAATCCCACACACCCAAAGCCTTAAACACCACCCAAAACAATGTAGCAGCCCCACCAACACCAATACCACCATAGCAGGAGTGTGATAATGAAAAAAAAAATAAAGCTTTAATCAGCATGAGCACAATGTCCGTGGATCAACGGCAGTTCAAAGTCAACAAAGGCCATAGGGCAGTCAATTATTCCCAGCTGCATGGGGGACACAGTGGGATGTGTGTCCCCTACCTTGCCTGCACAGTCAAATGCCATCGTCTTCCATACTGGTGAGGGCATCAGGGGGGGGGGAAGCAACAGGCACCGCAGGGACATCAGGGCAAAGGGGCGGCGTTGTGGGTGCAGGGATGGAGGACTCAACCACAGGGGGTGTGTCATGGCCAAAGGCGGAGGCCAGGATGGCACTACACACCTTAGCAAGGTCCTCCAGGGACTCCCCTGCACCCGAAGGGACCTCAGGCCCCAAGGAGGGGGGGGGTTCAGAGGGATGGGTTGCAGCGCCACCGGGGGAGGGTGGAGACAGGGGGGGAGACTCAACCACCCTGACCGAGGACTTCCTTGACCGCTTGCGTGGTGGCGTAACTGTGGGGCTCAAGGACAGAGCGGCCATGAAGGAGTCCTTGGGGGAGATGTGGCCAGGAGAGCTGAGGGGAGGGGATTTGGAGGGAGTGGATTGTGTGGAATGCGGACTCCCACTCTGGCTGCGTGTCACACGTTTGCCCCCCGACCCAGTGGGTGTGCCTATCTCACCCTGTGTGTGCGTGTCAGGAGGAGTGCGGTGGATCTTCCCTGCTGGTGTGGTGCCTGTGTCTGTTGTGGTGGGTGCATGCCGACGTCTGGGTGTACGTGGGACAGGCATGGAAGTGGGAAGTGTGGATGGGGCAGGGGTAGGTGGGGGGAGGTCGCGCTGCAGGAGACCCACTGCTGCAGTCAGTGTGGAGTCTAGGGACCTCAGCAAGTTGCGTTGGTCAGCCTGCAAAGAATGAATGCCCTCCAAGAATGCCTCGATGTTGCTGAGGGTTTTCCCGTGGGAATGGAGGACATTCAGGATCGCAGCCTGACCAACCTGCATTTGCCGCTGGATGTCCATAGACTCAGCATTGGCGGCAGCAGTGGAGACAGGGGCAGGGGGTGCGGTGCCTGGCAGGAAGGAGACATGCGGTGACCGGGCACGCTGGGAAGGGACACGAGCAAGTGGGAGGCGGTTGGTGGGAACTGAGGGGGCGGTGGCAGGTGTTGTTCCACTGTCAGCTGCTGGTGCAGCCTCCGCCAACTCTGAGACATCCTCCTCGGACCTGTCAGCTTCGTAGTCTGATGTGCCAGTCGACAGGTCCTCGGCCACACTATCCTCCGCCTCTGTCCCACTCGATGTGCCAGCCCCGATGTCACGGCTGCCACTGGTGCTCGGTCCCTCCGCCTGGTCCGTGTCCATGTCTCCCTCTGTGTCCCCCGACGATGCTGTGGGCAGGGTGGAGAGACAGAAATTAATCAGACACCTGTACACATCTGTCACATGAGTCCAATCTACATAGTCAACATTGCATAGCCTGAAGAGGCAGATCCCTAACATCTGCAAAACAAGGTACCGATGTAGGGCATGAAACACAGTTGGTTGAGCCACCATGCCACTGAAATACCATGGAGAGCATGAGACAATAGCTGATGACAGGAAACGGAGTCTGACATAGCACCCAGGCCCTGGGGACAATCCTGCACTGCCTCTGCACCACACAGCGTTTGTGAAAATACCTATGACCAGGGACAATATCCATGAACTTGAGACACATGCTGCATAGGTAATGCTGCAAACATGCCCAACATAACTCGGTCACTGCACCTTGCGTGTGTGTCCAGTAACATCACACACTGTCCAGACCCAGCAATTAGGAATCAGGATTTGACACATAGGCATTGCCCGCCCCAAGCAACCCCCACACGATGCTAATTGCTGAGACACAGGTGGCACCAACATCTCATAGTCTGGGTGATAAACACAGTGGCAGGCAAAAGGCAAGATTGGACGCAAATCAGCAAAGGTGCGCCTGTACAAATAATGAGGTACCAGTGCCCATCCTCAGATGAGTATAACAAGACACACAGGCACTGGCAACTGTGAGTATGAAGAGGGACAATCAGGTCAGGCTGCACAGTGGACACCTGTACATAATAGCACGTCTATATACATGGTGACAGGGGACAATGGCACAGAGCACAACCTACGCTGTAGACAGTGAGAGTGTCCACGTTGATGATGACACAAACAACACTGAGGATAAGGTGCCCCAGGGGACAGTATTGGGCACGCAACTACATGCTACTGAATGGCTGAATGGGAATGACTGCTACACACGTCACCATCCCTGCACTATGCGTAGCGCACACTCATGCACATCATGTCACAGGCCACTACATAGGACATGCGCGCTGTAAGGCATGACACATGAGAGACCAACTCCCATGTCTGGAGCCAGCATCAGTGCCAACTGACATGGAACCCACATGCAGTGAACTTGACAGTTCACAGGCAAGGTCCCACAACCTGTTACCCACCACTACCACCCATGATGCTACAGTCATTGTTCTCGTGGACAAAGCGCCAGCCTACATTACCTTGTGAAGGAGTGACTACACACAGACCAGGGAACACATTGCAAGGAGGGGAAGGGTGGCAGGGGCGCAGCGCTACACTTGGGCAAACTGGATGGGCACAGCACCTTTAAACCCTGCCAGTGAATGAATGCCACTGTGCCCTTACAAATGCCGGTGACACACAACAAACGCACATGTACCTACCCCCGTCCGCCTGCTGCATCGCCTGTAAGCGCCTCTCCAGGTCTGGAAAGACCACCGGCAGCACACGCCTGTGGAGGTGGGTCAGACGGCGGCGGCCGCGGTTCTTGTGGCTCTCAGGTGAGTCCCCCAGCAGGAGCCGTGCAATCCTCCGCGTCCAGCACCGGATATCCTGCCAGCGTTTCCTCACCTGGGACAGGCTCCGCCTCCGACCATCCACACGCCTCACGGCACTGACGGCGGTCAGCCAGATCTGCTCCTTGGCAGAGGCGCCTACCTGTGAGGAAGTACAAGTGACACCACATCAATACACCAGCCACATGTCACAGAGAGACATATGTGAACATAATAGCTGGTTACTACATGGCATGTAATGCAGCCAACGCATTGCACCTCTGTCATAGGGACATCATCCTCTGGTGAGGGAAAAGGCAGTACGTGCCATAGTGGGTACTCAGGTGGAATGATGGCAATGTCACAATCAATGATCAAGGCTCACACTGTGCATCACACCCACCCCTCCTGTCTCAGGGCACTGCTGGAAGGACTCCACACCCACCCCTCCTGTCTCAGGGCACTGCTGTGAGGTATAGGCCCCCACCCCTCCTGTCTCAGGGCACTGCTGGAAGGACTCCACACCCACCCCTCCTGTCTCAGGGCACTGCTGTGAGTTATAGGCCCCCACCACTCCTGTCTCAGGGCACTGCTGGGTGGACTCTGCACACACACCTCCTTTCTCAGGGCACTGCTGGGAGGACTCTGCACACACCCCTCCTGTCTCAGGGCACTGCTGGGAGACATCAGGCACCCCCCCCCTGGTACCCCCCCGACAGTACATGGCATGTGTGTCACACCGGGTCACAATGCCTGAAGACACAGTCACAACATAGGGACAGTCTGTGGCAGTGGCCTATGCACTCACCTGATACCCTGGTCGCCCATACAGCATGGGGTACTGTGGGAGGATCACATCCAGCAGAGCCATGTTCTCCTCCAGGGTGAATGGCTGTGTCCTCTCCACAGCCCTTGACATGTTTCCAGGGAATCAGTAGCAGCAGCTTGGTCGACAAATGCAAAGATGTGCAGGCAAGTAATCCCTCATGGGACCTGGCTGCCTTATATGTGGCCTTCTGCCCAGTCTCATGCACAGGAGTACAGAGTGATTGGTCACTCACATTTGCATCCTATGTTTCCACCAATCCCTTCAAACCTAGCAGTCTGTGGGTTCTCTATCGGTTTCATTCTCCTGCATGATGTCAGCCCCACAAACACATTGCAACAAAGTAGAAGAATTCCAACTGACTTCTGCTGTGCACCTTCCAGAACAAAATCGAAATTTGAACCTGGTCGCCATGACAACCAGCATGCATGTAGGCCTTAATACTTGTCCCCTATGTAATTAGGAGAATCACACACAGGTACGGTGCGTTTCCGGGCCCTAGGGCACCCCAAAAGCATGGCAACGGCCCGTACATGCATGCCTACGTTCAAAATCACTATGGGTCTGCACGCGTATGCGTACACGTAGTGGTACGGACCGTACACACGCATGTACGCTCACTATCACTATGGGTCTGCACGCGTATGCGTACACGTAGTGGTACGGACCGTACACTCGCATCTACGCTCACTATCACTACGGGTACACAGACCCGTAGTGATAGTGAGCGTACATGCGAGTGTACGGTCCGTACCACTACGTGTACGCATACGCGTGCAGACCCATAGTGATAGTGAGCGTACATGCGAGTGTACGGTCCGTACCACTACGTGTACGCATACGCGTGCAGACCCATAGTGATAGTGAGCGTACATGCGAGTGTACGGTCCGTACCACTACGTGTACGCATACGCGTGCAGAACCATAGTGATAGTGAGCGTACATGCGAGTGTACGGCCCTCTCACTATGGGTCTGCACGCGTATGCGTACTCGTTGTGGTACGGACCGTACAAATGCCTGTACACTCGCCATCACGATGGGTACACATACGGCAGCACTCCCACAGTGATTGGGGAACATACACAGGCCCTCTTAGCAGCAGTACGCCGGTTTGTACACATCACTGTGGTGATAGTCGACACACAGGTAGGAATAGGGCGGACATACTTGTCCATGGATGGACATACTTGTCCAGGAATGGACATCTAGGCATCGTCTGTGCATTACTACATGTGTGGGGCACAGGTGTGACAGGCTGTGATGTGGAACATACCTCCTGAGTGGAGAAGGCACCAGATGTATGATGAGATGTGTACAGGTGTACTGTGTGAGGGTGCAATGTGTGCCAGGCATGCCCTTGACTCCTTTGACATGTGTGCATGTCGTACTGCGCACTTGGGGTGAGCGTCACTGGCATGGCACGGACACCAACACACGGAAGTGTCCCATGATGGCCGGTACAGGGGTCATGAAACCTGACTTGTCACTACCCACAGTGCACAATGTGACTATGTCATTTATGTGTCCGGGATTTACATCAGGTTGATGTTGTAGCACCCTCAAAAGCTGCAGCCGTTGCAGCAACCAACATGTGTCTGTGTGTAGATTATCATTGCACACTGTTCCGCACACCATGCCACATGTGGTGTCTGATGTGAGGTGCACATGTATGCATGGGACACGGAGTAGCGTGACAAGGCCATGTCAGCATCCTCACAAGGAATGTGTGGTGAGTCATGACATGTGCACCTTCATGGCAAGGTGTGTGGGCAGGCCTAGTGTAATGTCATGTGACCTGTGGCTCAAGTGTTCCGCTGCCAGTCTCTGCAATCAGCATCACACTTCTGCTGATGTGTGGGTGTATGTCACTTCTGTCTTGCGTCGGGCTGTTCACTTGCACTGGGACACAGCTATTCCCATGGCGTGGCATGGGGAGGTTCTCAATCACCGTGTGTGGCTGGGTCTTGGAAGGAGTGTCACCTTGCATCCATACGTGTCCTGGGCATGTAGCACATGCCTGACTCCCTATGTGGCATGTGTGTATTGGCTGATTTACATGTGCTCAGTAGACATGAGTTGTTCTCGTAGTGCACTCACTCTTCCTTGTCACTTCCAAATTACTGCAGAGCGCCTCCTGTTGCCCGAAGAATTCCAGACTTGGCCACCATGCAGGAGAATGACATGATCCGGCTCTACCGCTTCACCCAACCGTTGATTCTGGAGCTGACGGCGAGACTGGCACCACACCTGCAACCGCAGCACAGGTATCCTACGGCACTGACACCCCAGCTGAAGGTAATGGCTGCCCTACATTTCCTTGCCACGGGTACCTTCCAAAATACCATAGCTCATGTTGGTGGCATGTCCCAGAGCATGTTCAGCGGTGTGCTGCATGATTTCTTGGAGGCCATGTTGATTCACCTGGATGACTTCATCAAGTTCCCAACCCCTGAACAGATGACTGAGGTCAAGCGTGGATTCTATGCCCTGGGAGGGATGCCCCATGTCATTGGGTCCATAGATGGGACACATGTAGGTTTGGTACCACCACACGCACGGGAGGTGGCGTACCGCAATCGGAAGCACTACCACTCCATCAATGCCCTTGTGGTGTGTCTGTCCAACATGGTGATTTCACATGTCTGTGCTCGTTTTCCAGGATCAGCACACGATGCCTACATCATGAGGCGTAGCGGGATGCCTGATATGATGATGCAGCTGCGCAACGAACGTGCATGTGTTGTTGGTGGGTACAGTCTGTCTGTCCTGTATTCTGTTTGGCCGAGCAGCACTACCGCTTCGCCTGTTCTAACGATATCCATGTGCTTTCCATTTAGGGGACGCTGGCTATCCCAACATGCCTTGGCTGCTGACACCTCTCCGCAACCCCATCACGCCGGCCCAGCTCCGCTACAACACCGCCCATGGCCGGACAAGGCGAGTGATAGAGAGGACGTTTGGCATGCTGAAGAGCCGATTCCGGTGCCTCCACAAGACCGGCGGCGCACTCCCATATGCCCCGGCGAAGGTCTGCAAGATCTTCATGGTCTGCTGCATGCTGCACAACATGGCAGTTGAAAGAGCTGTGCCCCTCATCCTGGATCAAGATGACGAGGACCATCCACCCGTGGAGGACGAAGGGCTTGGCAATGGGGCTAGTGATGTGGAGGATGTGGAGCCGCAAGAGGACATCCGGACTCGGCTCATACGCGACTTCTTTGCTTAGTGGTGAGTACCAGGGTCTGAGTGTGCACGCATTGGTCCCCGTGTGGCATGCGTTGTGATGTGTGTCTCCACCTGCATGTATGGCACGTGGGTCAGAGGTGTGTGTGGGTGTGTCACTGGAGTGATGGTGGCAGTGATGGTAGTATTTCCCCAGACATAATTGTGACATAGCATGTTGTCATACATACATGTGTCGAGTACATGCACATGCAAGTGGCTGTGCTTCTTGTGGCTGACTTCTTGTGTGTCTCTCTTCCCCAGGTACCTGCGCATGCCGTTTGCTGGTTGCATTGTTGTGGCACTGCTATTCCTCATGGACATGGCATCGTGGGCTGACTCAGCGTTACAGGCACGGACACGTTTGGAAGTCTCCATGGGGTAAGGGATGCATCTGGGGTGTATTGGGTGTGGCAGTTGTTCACGATGTGTGCACACTGCCCCGGTCGGGGTTTGGGTCCTCTGCAGACATGTGGCATCCCCATGGGACACGACATGCAGCTGGGTACACCTGAATAGATGGGCTGCCTGGTTGTCAGTCATCAGTGATGGGATGGTGGATTGTGATGAAGGCATCAATGTGTGTGACACTGCCCTCGGACACATCCGGTTAACATTGTCTTGACATGGCGTGGGACTTCCACATCAGCGGATGTATGGTGTATGGCAGGCTCTCCGTGAGCAGCTGTGGGTATTTAGCTATTATCCGACACTTGTGTGCCAGTTCCATGGCTATCACGCATTTGTGCTGCAGAAGGGGGGTGCCAGTGTTGGAGCCACATGTTACTCCACATGATGTGTTCATGTGTACTTCAAGTTGCCTCTGCAATCCCAAACACATGACTATTAAAGGTGTCCCTATGCCTCCAAGGTGCCTCTTCTCAGTCAATGCTGGTGTGTTGGCACGGTGCATCCTGCATGTCTGGCATGGTATTCCCTGATTGTGGCTATGTGTCAATGTGTCGAGTGGCAAGATGCAAGCTGTGTGTGTGTGCTGAGACTGTGTAATGGGCATGATGTCCATGACTGTGTGGGTATTGTGACATGTGCCATCCCCATGCATCCAACGTTATCCATGACCCCATTCTCTGCATCCACCGGACTCAAGCTTGCAGGACATGGTTCTGCCACCTGTCTACACGTACCTGGGTGCCCCCCAGGACACGGGCCAGGATCCCTGACCTCTGCGCATGACTGTTGCTGTACTCAATGTGTCTGTCAGCACGGTTGTTCGGCCACCCCCTCAGCTGGTTCTGACCATCACGGGTGTGTATGGTGCTCCATGTCTGTCTTGCCTAGAAAACTGTGACCCATGTGTCCTGTGCCAGACTCAGGCCCCAGGGTGTGGATGGTTGAAGTGAACAGATGACTCAGGCATGTTTAGACTGTACAAGACACATGTTAGGTAATAATGCTACCAGCAGGCATCTACTCTTAATAGTGTGATTTATTATTGGGGGGGGGGGGCCAAGTGAGGGCCTTTCCGGGATTAGGGAATCCAAAGTTCAGTAGGGGAGTTGGTGTCCTTGCCATTGGAAATCCTCAGAGTCCATGCCACAGTCTTTGTCAACATTGGTCAGCCAGTGACCAGCAGGGCCATGTGGCAGAGAATGTCTCTTGATGCTGTGATGCTGTTGCTCCAGTGGGCCAGGTGCCAGGCCAGGTGTCCTGGGAGATGGTGATGTAGCAGCCACCCTCACGGTCCTTTCCGTGGACGACCCGGCTTCCTGCGGGGAACCTCAGCAGCAGGCCGTGACGACGTCTGGGATGCTCCGTCGGATGTTTCCTCCTCCTCCTCATGATCCCTCCCTGTGGGTGGTGATGTTCTCCGCCTTCTGGCACAGGGAGGGTCGGCCATGGTGTCGGCCATCCGACGGAGTTCAGCGTGAATCCCCTGGGACGCCGTCACTTGCTCAGCCTGTCTGTCCTCCATCCTCCGTTGGTGTAGCTGTAGACAGGCTATTAGCTCCGCATGTTGCTGGGCCTGCTGGACCTTGATCCCCTCGAGGACGGACACAACTTGGGCCATGCCCGTGGTGTCCTGCCGGTATGAGTCCAGGATGTTACGGACATGGGAAAATACCGGATCCCCAGCCAACTGGTCAGGCTCGCGCCTCCGCCGCTCTCCACTCCCACCACCCCTGCCCACTTGCGTCTGGCCTGCACTTGTGGGCACATGGGGTCTCCGGGACCCCTGAGGGGTGGCATTGGCGTTGTCGCCTGCCTCCTCCTGGGTGCCCGGGACACCGTGTCCCTCCTGGCGAGCCTGGCTGCATTGTGGTGTTGGGGCAGGGATCCTGGGTGTCTCCTGGGATGTGGCAGGAGTGGGGGTGGTGGTTGGCACGGTTGTACCTGACGCAGGTGCTGCAGGTGGTTGGACACCAGAGGGGCCAGGTCGGTCGGGGTCGTCCGCAGAGTGCTGAGAGTGGTCGCTGCCGGTGGGATCGGTCTCCTGCAGATCCGGGTCCTGTGAGTGTTCCCCCCCAGTGTTGGGGGGTGCAGCACGACGTCGACCTGTGTGTGAGAGAGACAATGTTACTTTTGATCCATGCAACATCCATGTTGCATCCGTTACAAAGTTGGCACATTTCCTCTTGGAATTAGGATCTGTCTTGCATTCCACTCACAGTGCACTTGTGCATGTGTGTGTCCCTTGGGCACCAATTTGTCCCCTTTAACTATGTGTGGCACAGTCTTACTTGCTGCGTCAAGTGTGACTGCAGTCAGCAGTGGAGTGTGCATGTGTGCCGAGCTATGCGTTTGCGCCTTCCTTGTAGCACTGTACATGTGCACATGGAGTGGATCCACACACTTATATGATGCAGGTGGCTGTCCTTGTGCTCGTGTACAGGTTGTAACATGGCCCTGCGTTTTGCCATGATGAAGAGGGGGGGTTCTGGCACTGGCCACCCTTGTCTACATGCACGCAGTCCACCTGCTGACGAGCAGACATTCCCACACACCAAAGGACTGATTTGTTCTCCCTGTGTCTCCCTCCTTCTCTGATCCCCTCTCCCTCCCTCTCTGTCCCCCTCTCCCTCCCTCCGTGTGTCAGCCTCCTCCCTCTGTCCGTCTCCCTCCCTCTCAGTCCCCCTCTCCCTCCCTCTCTGTCCCCCTCTCCCTCCCTCTGTGTCCCCCTCTCCCTCCCTCTGTGTCCCCCTCTCCCTCCCTCTCTGTCCCCCTCTCCCTCCCTCTCTGTCCCCCTCTCCCTCCCTCTGTGTCCCCCTCTCCCTCCCTCTCTGTCCCCCTCTCCCTCCCTCTCTGTCCCCCTCTCCCTCCCTCTGTGTCCCCCTCTCCCTCCCTCTGTGTCCCCCTCTCCCTCCCTCTGTGTGTCAGCCTCCTCCCTCTGTCCATCTTCCTGTGTCTCCCTCCCTCTCAGTCCCCCTCTCCCTCCCTCTGTGTGTCAGCCTCCTCCCTCTGTCCATCTTCCTGTGTCTCCCTCCCTCTCAGTCCCCCTCTCCCTCCCTCTGTGTCCCCCTCTCCCTCCCTCCGTGTGTCACCCTCTGTCACCTTGGCCCAGCTTCCTGGGCACACACTGTTAGCAGATCTTTGAGTGGCCCTTGGCCTGTTGATGTGAGTTTGTTTCTGATCTCCAGGCACCCATTTTGTCTGCTGTGTGTCTGTGCGCTGCTGCTGTGGTGGTGTGTGCTGCCACTCTTTCACACTGTTGGCTGTTCATTAGCTGCTGGCATGTGCAAAACAGTGCCTTCACCCCCATGTGTTGATGCAAGGCATCCGCCATTTGCTGGCAAGTCATTCCTGTGTTGGGACACAGTGTTTGTCTGGCTGTGACCTAGGCCATATGGGCAGAGGGCATTGTTGTCTGCTTTGGAGTCGCACTATGTGATTCTTGGTGCCCAGCCTCCCGCCATCCGGGTTACCGTGTCATGTGTTGTTGTCTTCTGTGGCCTGTGACTTGACATTGTCCAGCTGGGTGCATGGGGCATGGTGGCAGCAGTGGCATGTGCCTGCTCATGGAGTGTGGTTGAGTAATGCGATGGCTTGTGGTGGTTGCGTGCCTGTTAGTAATTTTGTTTGTGGTTGCAGTTCCCCCCATGTGACGTGCGTTGTTTGTGTACTCACCCGGGTCTCGGAGTCCTTCTACTCCTTCAACTGCCTCCACCGGCAGTATGGCCATCACCCTCTCCTCCCAGGGATGGTACTGTACGGGTCTGCGGGAGGGCCCTCCTCCGGTGGCGTTGGCCTGGTCGTGTTCCTCCTGTCTCTTGGCTCTGACCCTCCTCCGCAGATCGTACCACCTGTTCTGGCAATCCTGCTTGGTCCTCCTGGTGTCCGCAACAGCATTCACAGCATCGACGATGGTCTGCCACATGGCTGTTTTGGCTGCCTGGCTGGTGCTTCTGACCAATGTTCCAAAGATCTGTGGCTCGACTCTGAGGATTTGATCAACAAGGACCTCCAACTCTCGGTGACTGAACTTTGGATTCTTGGTAGTGGGCATGGTGAGGGGTGTGGGTGGGGATGGTGTGGGTGTGGGGGGTGTGTGGATGTTGGGGGGGGGTGTGGATGGTTGTGTGTGTGTGTGAATGTGATGAGAGGGTGTTTGTGAGGGTGGTCGTGTGAAGGTGTGCAAGTGTAAGATGTGGTGTCGCTTGTAGTCTGGTTCTGTGGTGTCTGGCAGCAGTGGGTCTGTTGCAAAGGCTCATGGTTTGTGTGTGTGGGCCCTTTTTATTGGTCCATGGGTGGGTGTGGCAGTGTTTGAATTTTGGGTGGGTGTGTTATAAGGAGTGGTGGTGTATTGGGCCTCTGTTTGTTTTTGACAGTTGCAGGTCAGTGATTGTGTTATTTTAGTGGTTGTTGGCCATGTTTAGTGGCTGTGTGCCTTTCGAATGGTGTATTGTTGAGTTGTTTTGTTTTGTCCTTGTTGTGTACGTGCGTTTTGAGCGTGTGTACGGTGTGTACATGGGCCATTTGGTTGTACGATTTGGTCCTTGTGTGTGGCTTTGCACGACTCGTACATGCGGTTGTGATGTTGGGGCATGGGGTGCGCTCCGTACTTAGGAGGTTGTGTTGGGGGTGCGCCAGGAACGTACTGGGGTGGGGGTACGACTGGAACGTACTGGGGTGTACATGGACGGTGGTACGACACGTACAGGGGTGGGGGGGTGTACATTGACGGTGGTACGACACGTACTGGGGTGGGGGTACGACTGGAACGTACTGGGGTGTACATGGACGGTGGTACGACACGTACAGGGGTGGGGGGGTTTACATTGACGGTGGTACGACACGTACTGGGGTGGGGGTACGACTGGAACGTACTGGGGTGTACATGGACGGTGGTACGACACGTACAGGGGTGGGGGGGTTTACATTGACGGTGGTACGACACGTACTGGGGTGGGGGTACGACTGGAACGTACTGGGGTGTACATGGACGGTGGTACGACACGTACAGGGGTGGGGGGGTTTACATTGACGGTGGTACGACACGTACTGGGGTGGGGGTACGACTGGAACGTACTGGGGTGTACATGGACGGTGGTACGACACGTACAGGGGTGGGGGGGTTTACATTGACGGTGGTACGACACGTACTGGGGTGGGGGTACGACTGGAACGTACTGGGGTGTACATGGACGGTGGTACGACACGTACAGGGGTGGGGGGGTTTACATTGACGGTGGTACGACACGTACAGGGGTGGGGGGGTTTACATTGACGGTGGTACGACACGTACAGGGGTGGGGGGGTTTACATTGACGGTGGTACGACACGTACAGGGGTGGGGGGGGGTACATTGACGGTGGTACGACACGTACAGGGGTGGGGGGTGTACATTGACGGTGGTACGACACGTACTGGGGTGGGGGTACGACTGGAACGTACTGGGGTGTACATGGACGGTGGTACGACACGTACAGGGGTGGGGGGGTGTACATTGACGGTGGTACGACACGTACAGGGGTGGGGGGGTTTACATTGACGGTGGTACGACACGTACAGGGGTGGGGGGGGGTACATTGACGGTGGTACGACACGTACTGGGGTGGGGGTACGACTGGAACGTACTGGGGTGTACATGGACGGTGGTACGACACGTACAGGGGTGGGGGGGTGTACATTGACGGTGGTACGACACGTACAGGGGTGGGGGGGTGTACATTGACGGTGGTACGACACGTACTGGGGTGGGGGTACGACTGGAACGTACTGGGGTGTACATGGACGGTGGTACGACACGTACAGGGGTGGGGGGGTGTACATTGACGGTGGTACGACACGTACTGGGGTGGGGGTGTGGCTCGAACGTACTGGGGTGTAGGTACACGGGGGGTACGACACGTACTGGGGTGGGGGTGCGACTGGAACGTACTGGGGTGTACATAGACGGTGGTACGACACGTACTGGGGTGGGGGTACGACTGGAACGTACTGGGGTGTACATAGACGGGTGGGGGTATACATATACGGGGGGTACGTGTCGGACGTACGGGGGCTGGGGGGAGTGTTGGGCGCGTATGCGGGCACATGTCTCCATGGTTGCTATTGGTGTTCGGTGCGGACGGTGTTTTTTCCATACGGTTGTAGGCTCGGACGCACGGGATGGATCGTGATTCCTCGGTCGGACTTGGATTTTTACGTTTGTAAGGTAAATCGTCCGAGGACGTGTCGGACACATTTTCCGACCCGAGGACGTGTGGGGAATGATTCCCGGTGCGGGTCGTATGGACTTTTTACCATGCGAATCGTGATTGCCAGTTCGTACGGCATTTGTACGATTCGTACGGTAAAAAGACCCGATACGAGTCGCACGGGGAAATTTTTTGCCGGATCGTGATCGGCACCTCTATGTTCCAAAAGAAGTGTAAGTGTTGTGCAAAAAGGCATAGTTAAAATTTTAACCTTTAAAATAAGAAAACCCTAAAAGATATTTTATTGCTACAAAAACATTTCTATTAACTCACCCTATGTGTATAAATTTATATGGGAGGCAGCGGTTGGAATGTTTTGATTACTCATAAGAATACTGAATGATGTCTTGCAATTTATGAGTTTCGATGGTAATCAATAGACTGTTTTGAAACTCCAAAAGTAAAAGTTTATCAGTTTGCAGATACAATTTCTTAAAGGCAGGTGTGTAATTCTTCGGTGGCATTCAGACCCTTAGGGAATTTAGTATCAAGGTAAATGATGTAATGTGCCTCAAGTAGTCTGAGAGCAATTGCTCTGTCACCTCCTCTTTTATTGGGAGCGACCGTGTCAATAGGAAAATATCTTAGAATACTAGGGTCTGCTTGGTGTACTTCACTAAAATGCAGTGCAACTGGATAGGTCAAATCTTGGTTTTTTATTGCCCTTTTGTGCTGGAGAACCCTTTTGTGGGCTTGTAGAATGGAGCTACCAATGTAGAGAAGCCCAGAAGGGCACTCTAGGACATAAACGGCATGATCAGTCTTACAATTGAGTGACTTGACTATGTCATTCACATTGTTGCTGAAAGGAGTTTTATACGTAGTCTGACTGCTGCCGTACTGGCAAGCTTTACAGACCCGACATTTGAAAAAACCCTTCCTTTGTGTCAGCCAAGAACTCTTATTGGCATCTATGGGATCATTTTGAACCAGAAAATCCTTTATGGATACCGCTCTACTATAAGTGATAGCCGGTTTCCTTGGGAGTAGATGTCCAATCATGGGGTCACTAAGGATCAGAGGCCAGTTTTTGGTCAATAGTTTTTTGATTTGTCTTTCTTGTTTATTGTACTGTTGTAGTGAAGATTACTATCTATAGACATACAATACTAAGTTAGCACAACTGCGTTAGATGTTAGAAAGCCATCTTGCCGCTTTTGCTGCTTTTGCACACGACACTGTAGTCACATGTTATTAATTGAGAAATGCTTGTTCGACTTTGCTTCACATGAGAACTGTCTGTTGTTCACATCCCTAACAGTGAGCAGCAACCTTGGTCTGAACATTGTGTAAAGAAACAGTCTGGGTCGCTAGACTGTGCATGTTGTTGGGTTCAGGTTGATCGGCCCACTATTTAGCCATAACACGCACGCAGCTGCAAATACCTGAAAGTCGAGTGCTTTTAATATTGCAGGCTACATGTTTTAGAGTCATTCGGAAGAAGAGCTTTCCCAGCAGCAGAGTCTAAGCTGATCCTGTGATGTGATTCCACTAAGCTGACCTTTACGGTATGGGGTTCCCCATTCAAGCCTAGAGACCTTTTATTAGTCTAATAATAACACTATTAGTTTACTAGCGAAAGGAAGGTGGCTGTCATCCACTGTCATTTTATTATGATTACTCCTTTTATTTTCTATGGTATTGTAACTATGCTGATTGGTTTTGATCTTAATCATTTGTCTGCTTATGTTAGCCAAAGTACTGCATCTTAGGACACGAGGTTTATAAAATAAACTCTTTAAACTTTACCGTGTCTCTGTTTATTCTGTTGTGGACTGATATGAGAATAATTACGAACAGGTATTTCTGATTCCCACCATTCCTGAGAATACCCTAAGTCGCTTGTTCTGGGTTGTCTATACATTGGGACCGCCGAGATAAAACTTGGATAAGGAATGGGACACTGATGCTGGTCGGATAAGGGGTTCTGGGTTCTGAGGTGAGTTTTTGGTACACCACAATTCACTGAGGTCCTGGTTTCCTGTGCATAGTTCTGTGCATAAGCAGAATCCCTGCTAAAATCTAAAAGTGTCATCCACAGTGCATTTGGTCATTTCTGTTGTGTTAGACCGGGATATCTTGCTGTCTTTTCTCAAGAGGGTCTCTCCTGGAAGAGCTCTGCTCTTATGGATGGTCAAATCAATACATTGTTTTGTATATCCCCTTTCCATAAAACGCTGTTTTCTTGTTCTCTAATTAGATCATGTTCGCTAATGCAGATACGTCTGAGCCTGAGCATCTCACCATAAGGGATGCTTCGGATGAGATGCTTAGGGTGTGAGCTGCCAGCGTGTAATACTGTGCTGCCTGCTGTTGGCTTTCTGTGAAGTTTAGTTATAAGCTTGTCTTATGCAACACAGACCTCTACATCTAAAAAGTAAACACTGGTTGCACTAATGCAGGCAATAAAGTGTAGGTTTAGAGAATTGTTATTTAATGCCGGTACACATTTCTCTGCTTCACTGGTAGACCCATGCCATATTAAAAAGAGGTCATCTATGTACCTCCACCAGGCTTTTACATTGCACTTGATACTTGACTTGTGTTCTTTTGCCAAGACCAGCTCCTCCCACCAGCCCATATGTAGACAAGCGTAGCTGGGTGAGAAGCTGGCCCCCATCGCTACTATTCGCAGTTACTGATATAGGGTGTTTTGAAACATAAAATAATTATTACATAAACAGACCTCTACCATGTTTAAAAGCATCTGACTGTGTTGAGTATATTCTACTCCTCTCTTGGATAGATAAAATTTGAGAGCTCTCATTCCATCCCTGGTGGTTTATGGAAGTATACAAGGAGGTTACATCTAGTGTAATTAAAAGGTATTTGTCGCGCCATGGATATTCAATCAGTTTTGATAGAAAAACACTGGTACCATAAAAGTCAATGTATCTGGAGGTGTTTTCAAGTAGACCTTTACGCGCAGATATAATTGGTCTGCCTGGTGGTACTCGGGCATCCTTATGAATCTTCGGAATAAAGTATAGAATAGGAATTAGTGATTTGTCATTTTTCATATATTTGAATTCATCCGTGGATAACAATCCTAAATTCTTCCATCCGAGTAATTTTAGATAGAATTCATTATTGAATTTGCGCCAAGTGGGATAGTCACTGAGCATATAGCATTCAGTGTCTTTAGGTTGATTCATAGCCTCAGTGACGTAATTTTCTTTCTTCTACGGTACTACATTGCCGCCCTTGTCAGCATTACGGATGACAATGTTCGGATTTTTCTTGAGCTTAGAAATTAAGATGTTAAATTGAATTTCTTGTCTGTTAACTTTATTTTTAGTTGGGTTCAATATTTTGTAGTTCAGTTCTTTTAGACCTGCAATCACCCTTTCGTGAAAGTTATCAATAGAGTCCATTATCATGAGGGGATTAAATGTTGAGCGGGGCTTAAACGGAATCTTTGGTTTTATCTGTAATTCCTTTGATATTTCACTATCCACCCTTATTGTACTGGTGCTGTTCATTAGTTCATGCATATTTGACAGCAATACCATATCCGATGGAGTCAGATTAAACAAGGGATCCTCTTGTTCAATTGAATTCTCTGGCTGTGTTACAGTCGTCATTTTCATAGACTCTTGCTGTTTGTTTTGCTGTAAAAAATATTTTTTAAGTTTTAACTTGCGAATCCCTTTATAGACATCAAACCTTGTGGTGGCATAATTAAATTAACTGACTGGGCAATAGGATAGTCCAAGTGATAGAAGTTGTTGCTCAGCTTTGTTGAGGACATTATCAGTAAGATTGATGACAGTCAGGTTAGTCTCAGTTTCATTTGGTCTTAAAGTCTCCAATTTCTCTTCTGTTGTCTTTTCTGTTGCGGTTTTTTGCTTGCTGTTTCGCTTTCTGGCCCGCCTTCTTTCTCGGCATTTTGTTGTCCTGCTTTTGTCTTGTTTTGATAGGGTCTCAGGCGCAGGGTCTGCCTGCGCTCTTCTACTAAAAAGTCCACTTCATCGGCCAGTGACAGAGAGGTTGGAATTTGCTTGAGCATCTGATTGCGAGTCTCAATTTCAGTTTCGCTATCAGGTGTGGAGCTCAAGTCTGAATTGGAGATGGCTTCTGCTATGTTGGTTCTTGTAGCAGGTGCTTTTTCTTGGCGAACGTAAAAATGCGTCCGCTGTCGTAATCATTACGGTCCCTGTGAAACTTAAAGGCTTTCCTTTCCCTTATAACAGCCTCCTCTTTTTTCAATCATTTGATCATTTCTTTCCTCATTTTACTGATCTCGTCTTTTTGCCCCATTATTTCGATTTCCTCATTTAATGCATTGATCTGTTCCAATAGTTTTGCCTGGTTTTTCTCAGCATATTTTATCAGTATCAGTAAGAGCTTGCAAGATGATTCCAGGTTGGCCTCTGCCCATTTCTTCATCATGTCTCTATCCGGATCCTCATAGCTGCGTGCTAAGAGGATTCTCAAACCTCTCGGCACACTGCCAACATCTACATAGCGTTGGAGAGATTTACCCTCCCACCACTTTTTTTGTTTGGCTCGCATGGGCTTTTCTAGTTGCCTGAATTTGTCTTTAATATTTGCACTGCGGGAACCCACTGGTGGCATGTGGGTTGTGGAGTCCACCGCCGGCCGTTTTGCATCGTCAAACATATCGGCTGCTGCCACCTCCCTCTCATGGAGCGCGTCCGCTGTCATGGTCACTTGGAGCAAATTGTATTTTAAACTCAAATTCTGATGTTTATAGGGGAAGCTTGTGAAAGATTTCATCCGCTCCACCCGTATATCACCAAGAATGTGCCAACTACCCCGTACCCGACTTGTACCTAGATACGTGGCGGTTAACACTTTTTGCCCTCGCTCCCTAACAGAAAGCAGACCAACGTGCCAAACAATTGACTCGTAGTCGCTTACCTGCTTCGCGGCTTCATGGCTGCCGGGTGTTACTCTGCCAATCACTGCCGGTCGGGGGGTGGGCACCCGTGGTAATCCTTCCGGATATATATATATATCAACAACCAAAAGGGTGCATGGTATGGATGAAGCCCACAACAGGTACGTTTTTGCCAAATAATCTTTACTTGGAGGGAACAACAAGGATTAAAGCTTGCCAGCACAGGAGTAATGTCCAAGCCGCCTGACACTTTTCGTGTATGTCCACTTCTTCAGAGGCAATGGATTGATGAACTGGGAGGCACGGCAATTTCAGGCACTTATATATTAACTTCGTACTTCGCCTCCGTGGGTGTGGCCACACACCGTGGCATGATGGTACTTGCAGTGCCATATTCCTTCTGCAGTGAGCTGTTGTTGCCCCACATTTACAATGTTGATAGTAAAACCACGGTGGTAGTGCCGCAGAGCTTGCTTCATTGCTGACACTAAGTATCTCCAAACAAAAGGCACCCGTCCCTTCAACAGTGGTGTAGATTGGAGTCGTTACAGGGGTTCTTTGAGGCACCGGGGCTCCCTCCGCGGCTCAGGCGGGGCCGCTAAACATCAACAACCAAAAGGGTGCCTGAGATGGATGAAGCCCACAACAGGTATGTTTTTGCCAAATAATCTTTACTTGGAGGGAACAACAAGGATTAAAGCGCGCCAGCACAGGAGTAATGTCCAAGCCGCCTGACGCGTTTCGTGTATGTCCACTTCTTCAGAGGCGATGGATTGATGAACTGTGAGGCACAGCAATTTCAGGCACTTATATATTAACTTCGTACTTCACCTCCGTGGGCGTGGCCACACACCGTGGCATGATGGTACTTGCAGTGCCATATTCATTCTGCAGTGAGCTGTCGTTGCCCCACATTCACAATGTTTATAGTAAAACCACAGTGGGTAGTGCCACAGAACTTGCTTTCTTGCTGACACTAAGTATCTCCAAACAAAAAGCACCCGTCCCTTCAACAGCGGCATCGATTGGCATCGCTGCAGGGGTGCTTTGAGGCACTGGGGCTCCCTCCGCGGCTCATGCGGGGCCGCTAAACATCAGCAACCAAAAGGGTGCCTGGTTTACATGAAGCCCACAACAGGTACGTTTTTGCAAAATAATCTTTAATTTGAGGGAACAACGAGGATTAAAGCTCGCCAGCACAGGAGTAATGTCCAAGCCACCTGACTCGATGTGTGTATGTCTACTTCTTCAGAGGCGATGGATTGATGAACTGTGAGGCACGGCAATTTCAGGCACTTATATATTAACTTCGTACTTCGCCTCCATGGGCATGGCCACACACCGTGGCATGATGGTACTTGCAGTGCCATATTCCTTCTGCAGTGAGCTGTCGTTGCCCCACATTCACAATGTTTATAGTAAAACCACAGTGGGTAGTGCCACAGAACTTGCTTTCTTGCTGACACTAAGTATCTCCAAACAAAAAGCACCCGTCCCTTCAACAGCGGCATTGATTGGCATCGCTGCAGGGGTTCTTTGAGGCACCGGGGCTCCCTCCGCGGCTCAGGCGGGGCTGCTAAACATCAACAACCAAAAGGGTGCCTGGTATGGATGAAGCCCACAACAGGTAAGATTTTGCCAAATAATATTTACTTGGAGGGAACAACAAGGATTAAAGCTCGCCAGCACAGGAGTAATCTCCAAGCCGCCTGACGCGTTTCGTGTATGTCCACTTCTTCAGAGGCGATGGATTGATGAACTGTGAGGCACGGCAATTTCGAGAATTCTTGTGCTAGTTTCATTTCAAAGTGTAACTTTTGTTTGAGATATGCTGAACATATGTTTTAGAAGCAGAAGAAGTATTTAAGAAATGATGTAGGCATGCCATTTGCAAAAGGTTTTGTGCTTTGAAAAATTTCAAAAAGTTTTTTTCCATTTTAGAAACTTACTGATGCATGTGCATGATCAGTAACAAATTAATGTATTTTTCCAGAGGGCCCTGTATGCAATTATATATCGAGTATTATACCTAGATTTCGCTCACACAAAGCTCAGACGAAAAGAATGTATACAGTAAAAGAGGTAGTTTAATACTGACAGAAGGAGAAAACCAATGAGTCAGAGATATAGTGACAACTGTTGTATATCTAACAATAATGAAGGTACTTTCTCAGGCAGTCAAGCAGTATTCAAGCACTTAAGGAATCACCCAGACACTACTCAGGCAGTCATCAAATCAGTGATTCCCTATCCATGGAGATATTCAATTATCGAGAAACTACACATGTACTCTTGCAATCAGGCAGGCAGAAATGATGTAGTCATTGAAGTATGCAGGCACTACGTATATATTCATCAAATCACCTAGTTTTCTACCTATTGACTTATGCAATTATACAAGGCTCTAACTAAGCAATCATTTTAACATTCGTGCAGAACCTATCCAGCCATCTAAACACCCAATTTCAATCCATGAAGTAATTGAAATACTGAGGCACACGTGTGCACTGATCAAACACTCAGGCTCTACTCATGCACTCATGTAATTACATTGAGAGTACAATTGTAGTAAACCTATCACTTACCCAGTACCTATGCAGTCATTTAATTTCTGTGGGAATATGCTTGTACTAATACAATCACTCAAGCAGTATACTTACTTTCATCTAATCTCTCAAGCTTTCAACAAAGGAATCATGCAGTCACTCAGACGCTAGTCATGCACTTATCTAATTAGGTAGGCCCTGCTGGTGCTATTATTCAATTCTCCATGCACTACCGATGTAGTTATATAAGCATCCAGGCACTACCTGTTCAGTCAACTGAAAAAAAATGGGCAGTTTTCAATTGCTGAAACACTATTTATGCACTTATCCACTAGGGTAGGTGCTATGCATGGACTTAAACAATCATGTATGCACTATTCATGCACCTAAATACTATGTACGTACTCTTGCAATTATCAAGGTACCAGAGTTGCACTCATTTAATCATCCTACTAGTATCTATGCAGGTATTGAATTATTGAAGCATTAGTCACACACTTGTCGAATCATTCAGACTCTAGTCATGCACTCATCCAAACATAGATACTAATAGTAAAATCATGCAAACATGCAGGCAGTAAGTATGCAGATATGGAATGACTCATGGAGTTATAAAATAGTCAGGGAATCATCTAGGCACTACTCGTATCTTCAGGGAATCACCTAGGCACTACCTATGCACTCATTCAATTATCCATGGAGCATTGATGTATTCAACCACAAATCCATGTATTTTTCAAGTTTTATTGAGGAATTTGTAGTCTTTAGACAATATGGGTGATAGGTGTACAACAATGGTATTCTCTACGTAATTACATGAGTCCATGAGTAGAGCCTGAGTGTTTCATCAGTGCAGATGTGTGCCTTAGTATTTCAATGACTGCATGGATTGTAAGTGGGTATTTAGATAGCTGCATAGGTCCTGCGCAAATGTTACAATAATTGCATAGTTACAGCCTTGTAAATTTAGTGAGTAATTTTTAAAAAAGAGTAGAAGAAGTAGAGATACAGTGAAACTGAAAGAACGAGTTGAGAGAATAGTTGATTAGGACTTTGCTTCGAAGAGAAGGTCTTTTATTTTGATTCTAAATAGAATGAAGACTTTTGACAAATTAGTGTGGAAAGGGCTGTATGGGTGAATGTATGCCTGTGTCAGTGACTCTAAAGGTGAGTAAGTATGTGTTAGTATCTGTATGAATAAGTGAGTTGGTGTGTGTATAACTGTATAGGTGAGTAAGTGGCAGTGTAATTGACTCAATGGGTGAGTGAGTAGGTGTGTAAGTATCTCTATGAGTGTCTGACAATGTGTGAGTGGCTGTATGGGTGTATGAGTAGATATATCAGTGGCTGTATTAGTGAGTGAGTGGGTGTAGGAGTGGCTGTGTGGGTGAGTGAGTAGATGTGTGTAGACCTTTGAATCAGTGAGTGGGTATGTACATACTGGTATGGGTGTGTCAATGGTTTCAAGAATGATAGTGTGAAAGTTGGAGTGGGTGTATGAGTGGTCACATGGGGTGTGAGTGGCTGCGTCAGAGATTCTGTGGATGATGTAATTAGTGATGTCATTTGAGATGTCATCAGTGATGTCACTGACCGTCACATGAGTGATGTAATATGTGAAGTCTTAAGTAGTGCATTGCGGGAGCATGAGTTAGCTCAGCTAACTATAACTGCTGAATTTCTCTGGTTTTGTATGAGTGAAATGTCAGCCTAACTATAACATCCCTGTAGGACGTTATAGTTAGGCTCAGGTTTCTTTCGTACAAAACCAGTGAAATTAAGCAGTTATAGATAGGTGAGCTACTTATAACTCATGCCCCCAATGCACTGCTCATGGCCTCACATATTTCATCACTCATGACTTGGTCAGTGACATCACTAATGACATCTCAAATAACAGGAATGATGACACCATCCAGTGACTGTAAGTGTTTCTAAAAGGTATATAAGTGTTCAATATATATACCAAGGTGTATTGGTGAAACAGTGGATGAATGAGTGTCTGTATGGATGATTCAATGGGTACGTGACTGACTGTATAAGTGAGTTATTAGATGTCTCAGTGAATGTAATGGGTGAGTGAGTGGTTGCGCGAATGTTTCTATCCGTCTGTCAGTTGGTGTCTAAGTGGCTGTATAGGTGTGTGAGTGGTTATTTGAGTGGCTGTATGGGTGATTGATTGGTTGTCTGAGTACCTGTATAGGTGTCTGTGTGCGTGGGTGAGGGGATGTGTGACTGCCTGTATGGACAAGTGAGTGGGTGAATCAGTGGCTGTATGGGTTAGTGAATCTGAGTGTTTGTGAGTGGCTGTAAGGGTAAGTGAGTTTGTGTATTGCTGTGTGGGTGAGTGCATGTGTCAGTGTTATATGGGTGAGTAAGTGGGTATGTGAAAGGCAGCATAGGTGAGTGATGAAGTATATGAGTGACTATATGGGTGAGTGAGTGAATGTGGGATTGGCTGTATGGGTGAGTGTGTGCTTGTGCTAGTGACTACATAGGTGAATGAGTATGTGTTAGTATATGTATGAGTAGGTAAGTGAGTGTCTGTGTATGTATCTGTATGGGTAAGTGGCTATGGGATTGACTGTATGGGTGAGTGAGTAGGTATGTGAGTAGCTCTATGTCTGACTGACTCAGTGTGTGAGTGGCTGTAGGAGTATATGAGTGGATATGTCAGTGGCTGTATTAAAGACTGAGTGGCTGTTTTGAATGGCTATATGGGTGAGTGAGTGGATGTGTGTGTAGATCTATGAATTAGTGATTGGGTGTGTTAGTACTGATATGGATCTATGAATGGGTTTGTGAATGGTTGTGTGCGAGTGGGTGAATGAAAGGTCCTATGGGGGTGTGAGTGGATGTGTTAGTCATTTTATGAATCATATCATCAGTGATGTCATCAGTATAACATTTGAGATGTCAACTGTGATGCCACTGACCATGTCCTGATTGGTGTAATATGTATGTCATAAGCAGTGCATTAAGCTGGGCGTGATTTATAGTTAGCTCAACTAACTATAACTGCTGAATTTCACAGGTTTTGTACGTAAGAAACCTGAGTCTAACTTTTCAGTGAGCCTGTAATGTTTTTTTATTCCATTTCCTTACTATAAGGTCCCTGTAACCTTTAGTTTTTGCAGTGAATTTCAAAGGTTATTTAAAAGCTAATTCCTAGCTATATAATCCCTGGAACCTTTGTTTTTTACAGTGAATTTCTTTGTTTTTTTTAGTAGTGATGACATTTGCAGAACGGTGGACAAAGGGGGTGTGGCCTCTGACCAGCTCTCAGGGATCCCACTGTGTAGGACCTACAGAAAGTACCAGGAGGGCTTCTTGACCCCCAAAGTCCCGCAGCATCCAGAGGATTCCCCAACTAGTAGTGGCCAGGAGATACGTTTGCTGAGTGGTGGAAAAAAGGGTGTGGCCTCTGAAGACCTTTTATCAATCCTGCTGTGTGGGACTTACTGGAGGTAAATTTTTACTCCAAAGAGAAACTGCATGGATTTATAAAATGAACTCATTGGTGCCGCACGGACTCAATGATCGCGTTGAATTCAGTTGTTTTTTGTAAACAACTAATGGTCTTTGTGCTATGTTCCTGTTTTCTTCAATCTTTGTGAACCTTAGTAATTTTTTGTTTTCAACCAATCACTTTCCTTTACTCTATTGTCTTCAACCTTTCACTCGCATCTGCCTCTAACACAATTCTTGTTTGAGCTTAATTCATATTTACACCATTTCATTTTCCATCACCAGCCTCATAACACACCAATTCACACTTCCTCTTACCTCTCACTTTTATACTTTTTCATGTTTTCTTTTTATCTGTTTCATACTTATCTTATTGTATAGTTATTTATCAATCAACTCTCACTTCTTACTTCATTTTCCTCGTATTCTTCTATATTGAGCTGTCTGTCTATTAGTGTCATTACTTTCTGTCTATCGGTTGCCATTGAATGCAAATTTTCATCGTTCACTCATGGTTAATGTTTTCCACGTATTGGCAATGTCATAGTTCACAAATTGTTATTACCGATTGATTCAGACATCTGTCTTCTGCACTTACTATACAGGATTTTTTTACATAGTTTCAGTCGCTAACTTTCTTAAACCGGTTCTCCCTATCTAATATGGCCGCCACGCCGACCGCTCACATTTAACGGATCCTTTTTCACTCTTTACTACCATAACTGGCTACGCCTTTCATGTGCCTGTTTCACAGGAACACGCTGAACTTTCTTGCTAAACTTCACCGAGGTATGTCTTTTCTTCCGTTACAGATTATTTTTCACCGGTTCACATGGATATTGTCTATTTAATCACGGGGTGGCAAGTTTTACCGCTTCAGAGCACGTTTTTTCACGTATATACACCACGTCATTCTTTGATTCACTGGTATCACCTTCTCTTACTTTTTTTAACTGTTTCTCAACGCGGACAGTTTATTTCATTTTTGTCGTTCGTTTCTTTCATTGGAACACTGCTAACACACAACGTTTTTCACTCCACTGCTACTATAGTTCAGTTGGACACGTTCTGACTAACTATCATCCTACTGAATAGGTCGTTACAAATCTCTCCTATGTATCATGTTTTTACAGGACTCCTCCTGATGAAGGGTAATTTCGTACCCGAAATGCATTGAGGATTACATTTTCTCGGTAGCCTTTAACCACTCGAATTTTGAAAACCGATAATCTCATGAATACAATGAAGATTATAATACGGATGGATTATCATCAATAAATTGTTTATTTTCAAATCACAACATTCACTTTGATTACATCATTGCAACATTGTTGCCTCCATAGGCTGTGCTATAAGAGGGACACCACTCAATTCCGATTGGTGCAACTGACATTAATATTTACACGTCTTGGTTTAGAGGACGACTCCTCTTCAGCACGCATAAAACTATTAACTTCTTAAACTATTGGATTAACCACAGGTGTGCGTGGTATCCCACATTGGACTTACTGGAGGTAACAGGAGGGGTTGTTTGCCCCCAAGGGGACTTCATCCCCCAACTAGTAGTGCACCAGAAAGGCAGGTTTGCAGAGTGGTAGAGAAAGGGGGCAGGCCACGATGACCTCTCAGCAATCCAACAGTAGGGGCTGAGAAAAAGGGGTGAATTGCATTTCACATGTTAATTCCCTTAGAGATTTTAGACACAACTACTGCCAAACAGGATTACACCAAATGTGTCAGAAAGCTAGATCTTGTTCCAGAAAGAGTGATTTTTTGGTCTCGCGCCTAGCGGTGCACTGCGTAGCGGTGCTTGCGCAGCGCGAGGCTTTTTGTAGGTGAAAAACGGGGAATCTGAGCTGACCTAGGAATCGCACACGCCGTGCGTGTGCGTTTCCTTTTGAGCTCCCCCATTGGCCTTTGCGTGTGTCTTATTGTAAAAGACTGCACGCAATTGGCCCGAGGCGCGCGCATAGCTCCTCCCACAGCCTATTGGTGTCTATCACGCGCTTGGTGCGTGTAATAGACACCCATAGGCCATGACTCGCAGTGGCGCGCTCACCACTCGCGAGCTTGTTATCTTTGGGCCGGTCCTGAGATAGAATATCAACCCGACACCAGCACGGGGTTAAAAAGGCAGTTGTGAGATCTGCAGCTAATGACTTTCCATCACAGGGTTTAGAGGGTGGAGTTCGGTGCTCGGAGTTTGCCGAAGATCACCGTTTTTAATCACGTTTTCCTTCTTCTCCTTCTCCTTCTTCAACGTGTTGGCAGCGTTTAGAAGATGCTTTTGATTTTCATTTTCAGTTTAATGCATTTTACTATTGTCAAGAGGACAAGGGAGGTGCCTGTCATGGAGGACAGCCTCTGCCACAGGCGATTAAAGGATTCCTTCAGGTAAAGTTTTTTTTCACTCCTGCCCTCTTCCTTGATGCGGTGATCAATGCCCCCTATTGGAAAAGAGAGAGAAATTAGTTTGGGATTTCTGCGTCTCCTCAAACATTTTGCAACGTAAAATAAAGAATCAGCGTAGTTGTTATTGACACTTCTGCTATGAACAAGGTGACATCATTGCCTCCCCCGCACTCTGAGAAGCTGTCCCAGGACCGGCAGGAGTACCTGGAGTAGTCTTGGTCTTTGCATTCTGGTCCTGGTGGTTTTGTAATTCCCTTACAAAAGAAATACATCACATGTCCGAATGTAGAGAAGAGACCAGAGGACTGATCGGTCTACCCACAGATGACGTGTGCCCACGTCAGATCTCAGCCTCCGCCTTGACTGTTCTTACGAGTTCAGAAGCATTGACAACTTACTGTCTTTAAAGTTACTGTCTCCCTTTAGCTGCCAAGTGATCACGTGACATGACACTTCAAGTCACTCACAGCTTTTTAGTCAACAATACTCTGAGCGCATAGATGTCTGAGCCAACCTTACTGTGCTAGAAGCAAAAGTACAAGTACCAGAATGCAAAGGTTTTTGAAATTGCAGGAAGTGGATGAAGGTGTCGCAGATCATCATGGTGTCATTGGGTAGATATGAGACATCTCTATAATCCCCTTGGGCCGTTGGATTATAATTCCCTGCTCTAATAGTTTTTTAGGTGCTGCAAGGCGAGTCTCGCAGGTATCCACCTGGCAGCATCGCTTCCCGGTGACGGAAGCTATTTTCCTTTCTACTAAATACTTACCTCCCATCTCCATCTTGCCCACCAAACATTAAAACTGCATACCTCTTGAATCGAGAGGAGTAGATAACTGACCCAATTTAGTCCCTTAACACGGGGACCCTTAGTTACACTGCTGTCACTGAACACTTCAACTAGCCCCCAAGTCATCAGGGACACTTTATGCCAGTCATAACTTTCTACACTACAACACTATAGATTCTGTGAGTTGAAATTTCCCCTTTTTTCGTGTAGGTTTTACAAAACACTGCAGCAGTAGTGGTGCACTGGAAAATACTTATTGGGGCAGCTACATCAAAGTTTCAAGGCAGCTCTCCTGCTGATTCAGGGCTGTAATTAGCAACCCAGGAGTAGAAGTTCTTAAACAACAAGGATCCTCTACACAAAATTTTTATTAGTATGTCTACAGACAAGAGTATTGCTAAATACTAAACATGTCGAATAGTGTGCCAGGTTCAGTGCATGCGTGTCAGATAGCTGGCCTGCGAATGATAACTCATATTTTTAGTCTTCTGGGTTCCATTGCCTGTTTTATGTTCTCTGTATGCACACATCATTTTGTCATCCATTTCTTTCCAAGTTGTGCATATGAGCTGGCTGTCCAAGAACATATTAGTCAGGTGATCACCCTACTTATAGTGCACAATGGGCATTTTGAATAGCCATGTGGAGTTCCAATGTTTGGTGACATGTTTTCATTTAACCACCGAAACAATCTTCAACAGTGTTCGCTCTGCTCATGAGAAGTGAGAATCCCTAAAACATGTACTCGTTCCCTATATTTATACAAGTCTCTTGTCACATATATTAAGCTTCAGCTTTTGAAAACGTGTAAATGTAGTGAACAGAGACCTATTCTATTTTATATGATCTCTTTAACCTTTTCTTTTACCACTCTCTTTAGTATAGTGAAGGTGTAATGTTGCAAACACGCATCATAAGTAAATTACTAATAATAAAGCTAAAAAAAAACGCCCAGGTTAATTTGACAAAGTTAAAGAGACAATCGGCAACTTTATAACCCATCACATAAGGGACATAGTATCCACGGCTTGTCCAAATCCACACCATATAATTCTACCACACACAGCACATTTGAACATCTCATAATACCATACCACACAACTCAGCTATATATAATTCCACTTTACAACACTCCATGCCACATAATTACAATCCTAAAAATGTTAAACCGCATGCTTCCAATTCACTCCAAACCTCATATTTCAACAGCACATAATAGCACTCCACACAACGTAATACCACTCCAACCCACATAATTACACTTCACACAACACAATTCAACTCCAAAAACCTCATAATTACACTTCATGCCACACATTTACACTCAAATTATATTACACTCCACAAAATACAACTCCGCAACATGCAGCATAAATCCATTCCACACAGTTATAACCCACACCGAGCCACATTATTCCACACAACTCCACATAATTCCACAATTCAGCCCCACACAATTGACCACACAACATATTTACACTGCACATAACAGCACTCAACACCATATTATTCAACCCCACAAAATTACACTCTACTCAATACCACATAAATACACTCCTCATAATTCCAGTCTGCCACATAGCAACACTCCACATAAATACACTGCATCATGCCACATAATATCACTCAACATAATTTCAGTCAACATCACACACTTCCACGCCACACAATTCACCAATACACATTTCTATTCCACACCACATAATTAATACCAAACCACATAATTCAACTCAACAACACAATTACACAAGATACCACATACATCCCGTCCACGCCACAAAGTTCGACATCATGCCACGAAATTCAACGGCACACCGCATAAGTAAAAACCACTATATACCACTTCAAAACACAAAATACCATTGCAAAAAATTACACTCCATGACACACAATCCCACCCCACATAATTCCAGTACACTCAATACCACATAATTACTATCAACATACTTCTACTGCACACCCTGCCTCATTATTTCACTACACAAATCCACTCCACACCACACACAATTCTACAACTAACAACTCCAATTCCAATTTAACCCATATAATACCAGTCCACATCACATACATCCACTGCACTCCAAACAAAAAACACATAGGTAAAAGATATTGTAATCTATGACATCAATAGTCCTACTTCTCACAAATGCGAAACCTATTGCATTGCAAATGCTTGATGTCAATTGGTGTAAATCCATTCAGTAGTTTTTGAGGTAATAAAGGAAATCAAATTTGTGTATCTAGTGGTGTGAATCGTCTGCAAATTGAAAAGATCTCAGGCTGAGATCTGATTGGCTGCCAGCACTTCAACCAGGAAGTGTTGGCAGCCATTTTGGGACTCAAACTCAACAGAGTCACAAAATAAGTTTAAAAAAAAAAAGAGAGAAGGGGGCAGTGTAGCAATATCATGACCCCTTAGTCCTGGTGATGGGGTCCTGCAGGGACGCAGCCAATGGCAAAAAGCATTTTTCTTTTCTTTTTGTTACTAACAGCCACACTGCTAGACAGTCTCCCTTTCCTTTAGGTTAATGGTAGCCCTGGGGATGGGGTCCACTGGGCCATAATAGGCCCAGGGAAGGAGGCATTGTGTTCCTCTCCCAGGTTGCCTAAAAAGGGGGGGTGGCCCACAGCACCTGTCTGTAGACCAGGCCCTGTGGCCGACCCCCCACAGAGCACAATCAAAGGCCGTGAAGGCACAGGTGTGGGAACCTGGGGATTGTTGACTTCTCTTTGTGCACAGCCAAAAGGCCATGCAAGACATGGGGATGGGAGCCTGTCTGTGGCTGGCTCCAGGGCCTGATCGCAGGCCATGCCCTGCGGCCATCCCCCAATGTGCACAAC
Source organism: Triturus cristatus (assembly GCF_964204655.1). NCBI lineage: Eukaryota > Metazoa > Chordata > Amphibia > Caudata > Salamandridae > Triturus > Triturus cristatus. Next base: position 905,684,882 of record NC_140593.1, read on the forward strand.
CAAAGGCAGAGTGTGGCACAGGTTTGTGTGTGAATGGAGGTTTGTCTGCAGACCCTGTGGCCAAACCCTGACATGTATGGCCAGAGACCATGTGTGGCATGAGGATAGCTATTTAAAGGGCGTTGGCCGCAGGCAAGTCCTGTGGCCAACTCCCGCCACACATGGCCAAATGTCATGCTTGGTGCAGGGACAGGTATGTATGGGGTTGGCTGCAGCACCTTGCCACAGACAAAGCCCTGCGGTTAACCCTTTCCATGCACAGTGTGCGGTGAGGGTTGAATTAACTTTAAGGTATTTAATATCACTTAACGTTAAAAAAATCCATAGAAATTCACTGAAAAAAACTACAGGTTACAGGGATGTAATAGTTAGGTTCAGATTTTACATGCACAAAACCATAGCAATTCAACAGTTAAAGTTATACTTATCTCAAGAAACTATAACTCATGCCCTACGGTAACTATAACTCACGCCCTTGCCATTCATTGCTAATTACCCCACATATTACATCTCCTATCAAATAACTGATAATATAACTGCAACTTTTACAGTAAAATTATTGATGAGAAAAGGGTGCATGGTAGAGGAGCGAGGAATAGTCCTTAGGGTATGGGTTATAATTTCTTGAGATAATATATATACAAACTGGGCATGTGTGATTAATGCAACCCATAGGGGTAATATTTGGACTTCCGACCCCGAGATGCACTGTACCCACTAGATGCATTGTATCAACTGAGAGTAATTAGGGGATACATTGGAAGCAATGCTGCTCTTTCACAAGTGCTGCCTTTGAGAAAGGTCCTACAGTCTGAAGCTTGTTAGGAATTGTGCTACCTTCAAGTGTTACTTAGCGGAGCTGTTTTTTGCCAATAAATTTAACTTGTTGCGGGGTGCACTTTTCCTGGGAATATATACATATACACTTAGGAAATAGAATTTAAAAAAACTTAGAAATTCACTGAAAAAAACAAAGGTTATAGGGGTGTTATATTTAGGCTGACATTTCACTTGTACAAAACCAGAGAAATTAAGCAGTTATAGTTACTTGAGCTAACTATAACTTATGCCCCTGCAAGGCACTGCTTAGGACCTTACTTATTACATCACACATGACATGGTCAGTGACTTCACTCATGACATCTCAAATGCTATCACTGAAGACATCTCAAATGACATCACTGATTACATCATCCAGTGATTGGGAGTGTATTCTAAAATCTACTGACTGCTAAACATGCATACTTTGGTTAGGGCTGTGGGAGTACCTGCATGGGTGAATGCGTGGTTGTGTAAGTGATGTAAAGAAAAGTGAGTGGGCATGTGAGACTGCATATATCAGTGAGTGGGTGTGTGAGGTTTTGTATGGCCAAGTGAGTGGGTGTGTCAGTGGGTGTATGAGTAAATGAGAGGCTGTGTGAGAATCTGGGTGGCTGTAATGTTGAATGAGAGGGTGAATGAGTAGCTGTATGGGTGAGTGGGCAGGTGTGTCTGTGGCTATAATTAGTATCACTGTATTGGTGAGTGACAGGGTACATGAGTGGCTGTATGGGTGCAGGAATGGGTGTTTAAGTGGGTGTATGATTAAGTGAGTGGGTGTGTGAGTGACTATATGAGTGAGTAAACGAGTGTGATAGAGGTATTGGTGACTATATGCTTGTCTCAGTTACTGTATAGGTGAGTGAGTACATGTGTTAGTATATGTATGAGTGAGTGGGTGTATGAGTAACTGTATGGATGAGTGAGTGGCTATGTGAATGACTGTATGAGGGAGTGGGTAGATGTGTGAGCAGCTGTATGAATTACTGTGTGAGAGACTATGGGTGTATGAGTGGATATGTAAGTGTCTCTATGTCTGTATGACTTAATGTGTGAGTAGGCATATTAGTCAATAAGTAGGTGTATGAGTGCCTGTATATGTGAGTTAGTGGTTGTTAGTGGCTCTATGGATAAATTGATGTTTGAGTGGCTCCATGGATTAGTGAATAGATGAATGAGTGTTTGTATGGGTATGTCAGTGGTTGTGTGGAAGTGGGTGTATGAGATATTGTATGGGGTATAACTGGGTGAGTCAGTGGTTTTATGGATGATGTCATCAGTGATGTTATCAGTGATGTCATTTGAGATGTCATGAGTGATTTCATGAGTGATGTGATATGTGAGGTCCAAGGTTCAAAAATGCTCCCGACCTCTGGGAGAATACCTTTGCTCTGTTTCCCTGTCTGCACTGATGTGGACAGGAAAACAGATCAAAATATTGCTCCTGCCTGCAGGAAGCTGCATTAGTAGCTGCTTCATGGAGGCGGGGGCAATACTGTCTCCCGCTGTATGCAGGGAACAGGATGGACTGTGGGGGCTTTGGGGCTTCCCTGTGTTAGAATAAAGATTATGCTTTCGCATTGTTTTGTGTAAGTTAGCCTTCGTGGCGCCATTTTGTGTATGGGTGGCATTTTAAATCATGATCAAAACTAATCTTTGCTATTTCTTCTAAGTTATGTTTCTTCTCTTTTGAGTTCTGCTACACTAAGGAACGCACTGTTCTTATTAGCACATACCTTTGTCTTTTAGATATAGGCTTTCTACCAATAGTATAGCGGTGGGCACAGGCAGAGTGACCTTAGTAGATAATGTGTGCCCAGCCTCAGAATTGAAACTTACTCCTTAGTAATTCACTGTCCAGCTGCATCTCCTTGGAAAATTCCATAGTGGGCGTGATCTTTTTGGTTTCGAAGTGTACATAATGTATCGTTCTGTTTGTTAATGTCAGTCCCTCTGCAGCACCCCTAACGACGGGGCAGACAGGGCTCTGCTCTGAGAGTACTTTGAATAAACTGTTATTGGTTTGTATTCTCTACTGTCTGAACGACTCTTCATTTTGTATGGAAGGCTGAGAGGTGGTCATTAGTGACCCGAATAACCCTATTTGGGCCACTTCCTTCAGTTGGCGCCCGAACAAGGACTCCTTTGGGTGAGTGACTGTTGAACTTGGCCCTTTTTGCAGGGTCATCCCTAACCTTTTTGCCTTTCTCCTAGCCTTTTTTCTGACATGGTGTTGGTGGTTTTAGGACTCTGGGCACTTTAGCACTGCTGTTCAGTGTAAAGTGCGTGTGCTCTCTGTGGTAAATATGATAAGATTGGTCTACACCTATTTGGCCTATTTAATTTACCTGTCAGTCCCTTGTAAAGAAGTATCTCAAATACCCAGGGCTGGTAAATTAAATGCTACTGGTGGGCTTGCAGCGCTGATTGTGCCACCCACCAAAGTAGCCTTTCAAACCTATGCCAGGCCTCTGCCATTGCAGGGCCTGTGTGCGCAGTGTTACCGCCGCTGTGACATGGCACCTAAAGTGTGTGCCATGTCTGTGACCCCCTTTTACTACGTCATTCACCCCTAAGGTAGGCCCTAGCTAGCTCTATGGGCAGGGTGTGTTGTAGGTAAAAGGTAGGACATGTACCTTAAGTGTGTGACATGTCCTGGTAGTGGTCCCATTCAGTTAAGGTAGGTATAATATCACAATTAATACAATCAGAAATTGGAGTTATACATGTAGTCACTGCAGAAGATAAATGCAATTTATTAAATACGATTTAGAAGCACGTAATAAGCAAGAGGATGAGTGAGCAAACCGTGACGAGGTAAAAGGGAAATCAGCCGATTTCCTTACCACAGGCAGGTGACTTTAAAAGGTGACTTTTTGGTGCGTGAAGAAATGCAAATACAAAAAAGTCAAATCAACATCTCATACTCAACAATCGAATATAAAATACAGTATAGAGTTAGAGACGTAAGTCGACGACGTTTTGATCCCCATGAGAATAGTGGGATCTCCTCAGGACAAAACGATGACAAGAATGCCTGGGAAGTTAGCCTGGGTAGGTATAGGTGAAGAGGTCGGAAAGGTAGGGGGAAAAAAGGTGGGAGGGAAGAGGAAGAGTAGGGTAACATTAGTTGGGTTCAATACCAGTTAAAAACAAATAGGTACACACAAGAAAATATACACGAAAGTAAATACAGGTTTAGGAGAATGGTAAAGATATGCAGAAAAAGGAACAGTAACAAGAATATTACAATTGTGCTATATGGAAGAGCACTCAGATCAGAAGTTGACCGATAAATGATAGAATAATTGGGTAAAGAAATTAAGTCAGAACTATGGATGAGGAAGGAGAGAATGATGGTACAATTGAGAGGTGTTACAATAAAAATTGACCCAAGTGGTCAGTGTAATGGTCGATTGGTGAAGGCAGTATAGTGAATAAGAAATTATGAGAGTGGAACCCAATTAGTAAGAAAGTAAAGGAATTAAATTCAATCAGGGTGACAATAGGAAAGGTAATCAGTGCTCTAGAATGTGGTTATAGGGGAAGGGAGCAAGAGCGGTGAGGGGCGGTAAGAGGGAAGGAACTTACTGCGTGGAGATAGGGGGGTGACCTGCTGCTGTTAGTGGTGATGGCATGTAAATCCTTGGACCGGAATTGGTCAGAAGTCCGGAGTGCGGTTCACCCGATTCGGGGAACCGGACTCATGAAGCGGGGGAGGAGTGAGATGGATGCGTCTAGCAGAGCGCAGATGGTGCCTCGAAAATGGTTAAATGGAGGGTCCCGGACGGGACCTAGGAAGAACAACGTTCACGTTGAGAAAGTACTTGGCACCTAAAAATGGGGAAAGAGTAGGGTTAGAGATATGAGGAGGGAAGGAATTAAAAAGTGGTGACTGGAGGGTGGGAGGGAGGGTAACGGTGCTTACCTGTGGATAGGTGCATGGAAGAGACGGTAAAGCAAAACCGCAATCTCGAATGAGCATAATAGGTCGCAGGTAAAAAGTCAAAGTAGAAAGTCTATGTTTGATTCTCTTAGAATGTGGCAGAAGGCAGCTAGGCAGAGACGCCTGAAGTCTGAGAAAGAGGCCCAGAAGGGGAAGATGCAGACATTGACTCAGAAGGCTGTAGCATATGATAAAGAGAAACAGGAAAAGGTAGTTGAATGTGAAGATATGAGATTTCGATTGCAATCGTATTTGGCCCAGGAGGAAACTGAAACTTTTGTGGAAGAATTGTTGGACACTCGACCCACGCCCCCATATGCCCCACAAAGGATAAATACTACTGTCCCTGTGTCATCACAGCCACCTGTTACTGTTGTTCTCACTTTCCCTGTATCTAATTGCTATTGCTTTACCTGCTGCAGCCTCGGCTCCTCCTCCTTCTTCTGTTTCTTTGCCGTCTGTGGCAACAGTGACTGTTAGTACTCCTGCTAAACCTATTGTCCCAGCATCCTTGTCTCCATCTCTTTCTCCTGCGACACAACCACCAGCGACAATTGTACCTGTCACTTCAGTTGCTTCTCCCTCTTTGGTTCTCCATCCCCCGATGTTTGTAAGCACTGAAATGCCAGTTCTTGGGTTTGAGGATAGAGACTTGTCGAAATTTAATGAGTGTATGGGCCCTTTTGTGCAGTCTGCGGTGGGAGACGAAGAGAATAAGGTAGTAGCTAATCAAGCTGCGCAGTGGGGTCGTAATCCCCTTTATAGTGTGGAGGATGTTTGGAGTGCGATGAAAGATTATGAGTCCTTTATACAGCAGCATGCTCTTAAGCGTATGTCCTTTACATTGATTGGTATCTGGCAGGAACATTTTGAGGACGACGCGCCACAAATTATATTTGATATTAAAGATCGTGTGTATTCTATGGTATGGAACCAGGCCAAATCTTCAGTATCATTACTACAATGGTTGCCTATAGGGGCAGGTTGCATGATAAGAGTCCTACTACAGTGTCACAGTTTCCAATGAGAGAGGTTCATCCCATATATCACCACGAGATACTGGAGTTGACGGACGAATGTGGTAATGTCACTCGAGCGGCAATGGCGTCTAGGTTCCAAGAACAATGGGTTTATACTCCATGAAAAAGAAGTGAAGTTTTTTTACCTGATCCTAGGAAAAATCCTTCTGCTTATTATAAAGAATTGACTGAAGCTGCTTCCTCCACAGTAATGACTCTTGCTGATATTTAAATGTTTTTTGGTCTTCTTGTTCCGGTTGATATTTGGAGTCAGGTCCATAACCAAAACTAGTTTCTGAGTTGGGTAGTACTTGGGATCAAATTAAAGCATGGGACCAGGAGAGAAAACCAGGTGATAAGCCAGGAGCGGAAATTTTAGCGTTGCCAGGCTGCATTATTACGTATATGAATTCTCTTATTCCACAGAGAAAAGTAGATTGGGATAAATTGTCAGCTTTTTTTTTTTTGTCCTCATTTGCCTGCCCCACAATCCCAAAGAGAAACGCCGATCACCTTGGATGTCGTCTGGAACTTAATATAGTTATCTCCCAGACCCGAACACCAGTAAAACACAGACCGGCGAAAGACGTTCTGCGGGATATTATGGGGGGAGGAGAAAAATAAGAGGGCACACCAATCCCCTCACTACTCCATCTAGACTTAAAAGCCTTTCAGTAGGAACCACCAAGGAACCTTGGAGTATGATGGCATAATCATCGGACCCGGGGAAAAAAAAACAAAGAAAAACAAAAAACCCCAGAAGGTCTACCGAGCCCTTCTACCTCCACTGAACCAGCAAGTTCCAAAAGGTGAGGTTACGTTGGCCACATGATCTAGCCAGGTCCACCTTAGATGTGTCATATAGGGACGTTAGCCAACCTGCGTGTGATGGTGCCTTCTGGTCAACCCAAAATTTGCAAATCTGCCGTCTGGCCAGCAGAATTGCATAAAACAAGAAACACTTTGCCTGCCCCGTAATGTTGTCGTCCACCCCAAATATTATTAACGGCAATGTAACAGGTATGGATATCTTAAGAATAGAGTCCAAAGTATTCTTTACTTCCTGCCAAAAGGTGTTAATAAGTGGACAATCCATAAACATGTGGACATCGGAGGCTGCAGGGAGATTGCACTTATTACAGCATTTTCCAATCTGAAATTTAGATAGCCTTTGAGGGGATAGATAGGCTCGATGAACAGTAAACAGGTGGTTCCACCTCAGCCAAGCCGGCTTAACCACTTTATACAGGAGAGTGAAAGATCTTATCCATAGCTCCTCACACTGCATACCCATGACCCCTCCCCACTGCTCATCGGGTAGAGTGAAGTCCCCATCCACCTCCTCCTGAATTGCCCAGTACCAAAAGGCTACCTCTTCCCCCCTCTTGTCTCTCTACCAACTGTTCTTCCAGGATGCTATTCCTCCCCAAATGTACCCTATTTCTCATCAATTCCCGGGTCCAGCTAACGAGCTGCATATATTTAAATCTCGATAGTGTTGGGCCAACCTTCTCATATAACTCCTCCCAACCTACCAGTGCCCCTCCCACTAGCAGATGTCCCCATCTTACTATCCCTGGCTCTTTTAAGGGAGGTCCGAGACTATCCCTCAAGCAGGGAGGGAGACCCGAGGAGACCCAGATTGGAGCGAAACTTGAAAAATAGGGCAACCCTACTCTTTCTCTAATCATCTTCCAAGCTTCTGCCAGTGATTGTAGGGTCTTTAACCTCACCTTCTTGAAGAACTTCCGGTCCCCGAATTTAAATAGAAAGCCATCAGGGGGCAGATCCTCCCCAATCAACATAGCCATGAACATTTTGCCGATTGGTGCACTTGATGGAGATTTCAGCAACATCCTGGAATATGACAGCTGAAACGCCCAGGCATAATATTGTATGTCTGGAAGTGTGAGCCCCCCTTTCTCCCTCCTCCTTCTCAATTTTTTCCAGGCCAGTCTGGTTGATTTATAGTTCCACACAAATAAATTTATGTCCTACTGACACTTTTGAATTTGCTTAGACTCAAAAGCTAGAGGGATAGTATTGAAAATAAATGTATACTTAGGGAGGATGGACATTTTTACTAAGCTAACTTTCCCAAATATTGTCAATGGGAGAGAGGCCCAAGCTTTTAATAGCGCCCGACATTCTCGAAAGACCTGGTCCAGAGTAATATGAGCTATGTTACCAATCTCCTGGGTAATCCTTATTCCCAGGTAGCGTATAGATGGAGAGACTACCAACTGCGGGTTATGGATATTCCAAGTCATTACCTCTGTCTTTCCTTCGTTGATTTCATACCCCGAAATCTGCCCAAATTCTTTAGCCCTTTTGATGATAATGGGGAAGGCCTGCACAGGGTCAGTTGTATAAATGAGAATATCATCCGCATAGAGTCCTATCCGCTTGACCCATCCTCCAAACTCAAAAGAGGGGATGTTGTACTCCTCTCTCAAGATTTGAGCGAACGGTTCAATATACATATTGAACAGGAGGGGAGAAAGCGGGCAGCCCTGCCTGGTACCCCTCATAATCTTAAAATGCTCAGTAAGAGCCCCATTAACCAGGAGTCTAGCCCTTGGATCCTTATAAAGGAGCGAGATAGCTCGACAGAAGTTATCCCCTAAATTAAACCTTTTCAATACCGCGGCCAGATAGGGCCAATTAACCCTATCGAATGCTTTGGTAGCATCCAGGGTAAAAATGGCCAGAGGAAGAGAGAACGTAGCAGCAATGTCTATCGCTCCAACCAGATCGTGGGTGAGATCTGCCAACTGTCGCTCCCTTATAAAACCCTTCTGATCCTGGTGGATTATCGAACCAATCTCACTCCCCAACCTTCCCAAAAGGATGGCCGCCAAGATTTTGTAGTCGTTATTTAGGAGTGAGATTAGTCTGTAGGACCCGCAGTCAGCTGAGTCCTTACCGGGTTTGGGGATCAGCACAATTGTTGCCTCATTCCACGATTCTGGCGGGGCCATGCCTTAAAAAAATATGGCATTAAAGAGGGCAGTCAGAGATGGAACTATAGCTGGACCTAGTGCACCATACACCTCCCCCGGTAGACCATCCGGGCCTGCCGCCTTCCCTCGCTTCAGTTGTTTAATGGCGTTAATAACTTCAACCTCTAATATTTTAGTCTCCAAATAGTCGCGCTGTTCTAACGAAAGGGTGGGGAGATGAGCCTTGTCCTGCCATGCCTCCCTAGCCATTGGATCGTCCACAACGTCATCCTTATAGATGTTTTGGAAGAACTCCAGAAAGGCGATCCCTATTCTGATCTGGCCTTAGCTTCCCCTTCCAGTTTTATTTCCTTAATATATTTTTTGGCCTGATCTGCTTTTATTTTCCAAGCCAAAATTTTACCTGCCGCCTCTCCATATTCAAAATGTGACAACTTACTTGCCTCCCATCTCTTGGCCACCCTTTCCTGAAGTAAGCATTCAAGGTCTGTCTTCAACGCTACCCGCTTCTCCTGCTCCTCTACCGAAACTGAGCCACCATTCTGCTCTGCCTGCCTAAGTTCCTGCTCTATGCTGGTAATTGCAGTTCTGTAAGCCTTGTATCTATATGAGGCTCTATTTGTTATGCAGCCTCTTAGGAAGGCTTTTAGTGCTTCCCATACGATGACTATCGAGGCCGAGTTTAGATTAATTTTCAGAAATGAGCTTACCTCAGAGACAAGGAAGCAGGTTTCTTCCTCCTCAAGCAGGATCGTCCGGTCAAAAGACCAAGAGGTATGCCTGGTCTGCTGGTGATGTAATAGAGTAAAAGAGATGGCCGAGTGGTCAGACAGATGAGAGGGGATATATGTTATCTCCTTCAGATCATCTTTGAGCTTATGACTAAAAAAAGCATAGTCAATTCTTGACTTGTGTTTATACTTAGAGTTGTGGAAAGAGACCCCTAGTATATTACCTGATCTCTGCCTCCATTCATCTACCAACCCCAAATTGGACATTATTGCTATGAGTGTTTGCCTGGATTTGGAAGAAGACAATGCTCTTGAATTGCACGATTTGTCAAGCTTGGGGTTTAAGACTATGTTAAAGTCTCCCTCCCACACTACGGGGTCTTGGCATGAAATCAGATGGTTCTGAATTTTATTTAAAAATGACCGGTCGTCTTGATTCGGGCCATAGTAACCCACTAGAATATACACTTGCCCTTCTAACTGAACTTTCACAAGTAGCCATCTTCCGCTAAAATCTTCCTTCTGTTCCAGAATCTGGGCTTTGATCTGCTTTTTAAATATTATGAGGATCCCACGTATGTTAGCATTGTGGTCCGTAGAAATAAATTTGTCGACCCACTTCAGATTCTCAAGCATATCCCTCACCTCAAGCTTGAGTAAGTGTGTCTCCTGGATGACAATGACCTACGCGGGGGAGTCTTTCAAGTATTGTAGAATTCTATATCTCCTGGATAAATTGTCAGCTTGTAGACAGAAGAAAGATGAGAGTGTGTCTGATTTTTTTACTCGGTTTGAAGAGCCTATTGAGGGAGGTGTTCAGTTGTTTGTTAATAGATTTGTCTCTAATCTGCTTCTTGAAATTATGACTCGATTGCAGGCTTCTGAGAGTACTTAGTCCACTTCTTTCCCTTCTGTTATTTTGAATTTGGCTCAGTATTATGAACATCGAGATAATGAGGAAGAAGAAAGGACAGAGAAGAAGCATAAGGATTTAAAGACAAGGGTGCTGCTGCAACAGGCTTTTAGAGGGAGCGGTAGAGAACGTGGTGGTCCTGCCCGGCAGCTTCCACATACTAGTAGGCAGCTAAACACGACACCTCCGGGGCCGAATCAGTGTGCATATTGTAAGGAAGAGGGTCACTGGTGTAGTGAGTGTACAGTTCTTTTGCAGAAGGTAGCGGTCCCATCGAGGTCGAGGTTCTCGTGGACGGGGTCTTGGAGATGGTGGGGCTTATAGGGCTCAGAATGCTGCAGCCTTGCAGGGTCGTTCTGATAATAATTACTTTGATGACCCCCGCGATATGCAGTTCTACCATGATGACTATGATATGGATGAAGTGACAGGAATGTCTTACAGCTAGGATAGCCAGGGACAGAGTGAGGGACCAATTCCGATACCTGTAGACCAGCGTGGTCCTTATGTTACCGCGGAACTGCAAGGTTCGACTAAGGAATTTTTGGCAGAGCTCTGTTTCTCGAAATATGGTCCCTGGGGCGGCTCTGTCTGGCCATAATAATGTCTCGGTAGGTTTTTGAGGTGTACCGGTAGTGAGCCCCATTTCAAGACCCCTTGCATTGACTATTGGTACTTTTACTGTAGATTCCCCATTTCTGTTGACATCTAATTGTGGTGAGAATTTGATGGGTTTAGACTAGTTGAAGAACTTACAAGCTACTATTTATTGCTCCCCGGAAGGTGTTTATATGACTATGGGCCCAAATGTGAGTACTAGACAGTGCTTGTCTCTCCCTTTTCCTGCTGAATTTACTGACATATCATCCACATTGTGGGTAACTGGTGATACAGATGTGGGATTGTTGCACATCCTGCCAGTTTTGATCCAAGTTAAAGACAATGCTGGTTTACTTCGTATTCCTCAGTATAAAGTACCACTGGCGGGAGAGCAAGCTTTAGTGCAAATTATTCAGGATTTGATCAGGAAGGGAGTGGTTGGGGAGACATCTGCCAAAATTTGCAAGTGCACCATTCTTCCGATTCTTAAACGGACACCCTCAGGTTCCCATGATGATCATGAAGATGTTTATTGTTTTTTGATTGATTTGCGCAATGTTAATAAAATAGTAACTCCTCAATATCCAGCGGTCCCAGACATTACTCCACTTTTGACAATGATTCCTTCCACTGCTAAATTCTTTTCTGTCATTAATTTAAAAAATGCGTTCTTCAGTATTCCTGTTCATCCAGATAGCAGATACCTGTTTGTGTTCACTCTAGCTGGAAGAAGCTTTAGGTTCAGTCAAGCTCCTCAGGGCTATATTGAGAGTCCATGTATTTATAGTCAGACTTTAAAGAGTCAATTGGATTACCTTTCGCTTCCTACAGGCAATGTATTGGTGCAGTATGGTGACGATCTCCTTATCGCTTCTGACACAGAGATAGTACTGTTAAATTGTTGCTGCATTTGGTCCATCATGGCCATAAGGTTTATCTTTCTAAATTTCAGTATTGTCGACAGGAGGTCACCCATTTAGGTTACCTACTGTCGAAGGAGGGTAGGAGATTGACCCCTGAGCTCATCAGTACCATTGTTAAAATGCCTGTTCCACTAACTCAGATGTGCGTGCTTTTATAGGTATCACTTCCTACTGTCGGTAGAAGATACCTAATTACTCCTTACTCGATCTAACATCAAAAGAAGTGCATGAGCCCTTGCCTTGGATGCCTGACTGTCAGCAGTCTTTTGAGCAATTGAAAACTGTGCTTTGCTCGGCTCCAGTACTTTGCACCCCAGACTATAATAAACCTTTTGTGTTGTACGTCCATGAGATGGCTGGTTGCGCACTTTCTGTTTTAACACAAACATTTGGAGAGAAGCAACGGCCGTATGCTTAATTCTCTGCTGTCCTTGATCCAGTTGCAAGAACCCTCCAGAGCTGTCTAAGAGCGGTCGCAGCTGTGGCCATCTCAATAAGACAATCAGCTGGACTCGCACCTGATACTGATATCATGGTCATGGTGCCCCATGCTGTGGATACACTTTTGAATAAAACAAGGACACAGCCCCTCAACAATGCACGCCTGTCTGGCTATGAAGTAACATTGTTCGCTAAACACATCATGATCAAAAAATGTGCCACTCTTAATCCAGCCACGTTACTGCCACTCCCTTTTGAGAGTAATGAGATTGAGAAACATGACTGTATCTTCCGGACGGAAGAAGAGACAAAAGGACGGGTAGACTTGACTGATGTTCCCTTATCCGACCCACAAGGGTAACTATATGTTGGTGGCTCTTGTTTTACATTTCCAGCTGCGTAAGCTGTTACCACGCTGTGTACAGTAGTTGAAACACCATCAGTCCCTTATCAGTTGGCCCAAGCTGCTGAGCTTGTTGCCTTAATACGAGCTTGCAAATTGAGTGAGGGACTGGTTGTCAATATTTATACTGAGAGCCAGTACGCCATTGGAATCGGGCATTGCTTTGGGCGACTCTGGATGAGAGAGAATTTCTTATTTTCAATGGCACCAAAATTCATCATGGGCACCTTATGTTGAGGCTTTTGTCTGCTTTGACACTCCCTAAGAAATTGGTGATAGTGAAGTGTAGTGCCCACCGGAAAGTCACTGATGATGTAGGTAGGGGAAATGCTTTTGCGGAGCAGACAGCTAAGGAAACAGCCCAAATTTAAATGAAAAGAATGTTTGTAGCAGGTCCCGCTGGGTGGGTACCTAAAGTTACAATGTTTGAGGATACACTTGAGAGTGTGAAAGAGATAAAAAGTGAGGCCACCAAAGAGGAGCTAGCAGTATGGCAGGAAAGTACAGCACAACTGATCGATGAGGGATGTTGGATTGATAAGTCAGGGAAGCAGAGATGGATGTTGCCAGACGCATATGTTCTTCCTGTAGTCACGATGGCCCATGGCCCAGCGCATATTAGGGCTAAGGGTATTTTCAAGTTTTTAGACCCTGTATTGCAGAATGACAATATTTGAAAGACAGCTGCACATTTAGTGAAGTACTGCATGGTGTGCATGATGCACAATCCCGGAAAAGGTACACCTACACCACCTGGCAATTTTGCACCACCCACTTTCCCTTTTGAGGTCCTTCTGATGGATTATATAGAATCAGACAGGTGCAATATATTGAAGTATGTTTTGGTGTTTGTTTGTGCATTCAGTAGATGGGTTGAGGCTTATCCAACTAAAGACAATACGCCCATTACGACTGCAAAGGTACTCCTGAAGGAGTTCTTTCCTCGTTTTGGCTTGCCCCATTTGATCTGGAGTGATAACGGAAATCATTTCAATGCCAAAGTGATTTAATTGATTTGTATTGGTTTGAGTATCAAGCAGAGGTTCCATGCTGGCAATCATCCACAGTCAGCAGGGTTGGTTGAGAAGTACAATGGTACTCTCAAACTTAAATTGGCAAAACTTCAGGAGACAACAGGGTTAAAGTGGCCAGATGCTTTACCATTAGCGCTTTTGTCGACAAGAACAACAGCACATTCTAGGACAGGATTGTCACCATACGAGGTCGTGTTTGGATGCCCGGCAAATGTCTGGGGCATTCCATGCCCTCGGTGGTTTTCTGATATTGAGCACCCGTGGTTGATTGACTATCTTGGGCAGGTAACTGAAAGTTTACGTTCTATTCACCAACAGGTCTGGGAAGTCCTGCCAGCTACACCAGAGGGGCTCGGACACAACATTCAGCCTGGGGATTACATCCTCATACAAAATTTTCAGCGGAGGAGCAGGTTCTCCTATCAACACACACAGCATTCAAGGTCACGGGCTGTAAGAACTGGATCCATGCGACTCACTGTCACAGGGTCTCTCTGCCTTCACCTTTTGCCTTTGCCCTATGATCAGATGGAGTAGGAGACTCTGAGTGTGAGACGGTGCCTCAGTTTGTCCCCTTCAGTGATGCCAGGCTGACTTGGACCAAAACAGATGAGGAAAATGATGAAGTGCTGAATGCAGCAGGTCCTCCGGAAATACGAGCTGTCCAGCAGCCTCTCTTTGTGGATCCTTCTGTGCCTGGAGTCACTAGGTAGAATCTGGCCCTCGACTGGGGGACAGTGCACCAAAAGACAACAAAGAATAGTTAGGGATGGACTGAGTAAGTCAGGGTGTACTTTGCCATAGTACCAACGAAGTTAGTTTAGGTCGATGAGAGATTTGTGCACTGTTTGAACATTGGCCATGATAGATCAAAAGTATCCACTTGTGGGTATATTATCCTGGTCGGTGAGGGAACACGGGGTTAGGACAGAGCAAACTCCACCGCCGGTGCTCATGAGCGCCAATGTTTTGATGAACAATGGGAGCCTGTACCAGTGAGGCTCTGACGGACACTGGGAACTTGTATATTCCTCTTGCTGGAATTTTTCCCCCTTGTTTCATCATTTGCTATGAATCCCTTTGGCAGAATGGTTGCTGACGAAGACCAGCCAGTGATTCCTCCTGTTTACATACATATATTTTGGTCCACAAAGAAAAAGATATTATGTGCTGTTTTTGTGATTTTGCTGCTATTGATTTTGGGTGGGGTGTCCTGGGTTTTGGAACGTGATCAGGATGCACTGTCATGTATTAAGAATAAGGTTGTTTCCCAAGTCCGTATAAAAAGGACAGCCCTGAGTAATGTATTTCTAGACACTCATGAAAGGTTTTTTGGAGAAGGTACTGCTTGCTACCCTACTGAGTCCGTTACTAGTTTATGGACAGCATATCCATTGTCAATTGTTAATGACACTTATACTCAACCCCCTGGTTTCATAGAAGTGCAAGGAGTATTTGGGTTTGGTTATCCAGGCCCTTGTCTATATCACAGAAAGCCAAGAGGCATAGGATATCCAGGGTGTAACAATAACACGTTTCGTGACAATTTCTATATGGAAAAACAGAAAGTAACATTAGTGGGTTGGCATTACAGAGAGTTGACAGTTCCCAGAGAAGCTGGTTATTACCAAGCATGTTGTCCAATTGTCAATTTTACTGATCTCATTTTGTATGTCAACTGCTCAGGGATAGTTCTGCATAAAGGTACATACTCTATGGTAGATCCAAAGGACCCTAGTACCATTGGGTGGAATTCCAGGTACTCTGCTGTAGATTATGATAGGCCTATTTATGCACACGCAAGCCTTTATTTTTTTCTAATGAGACCTATTCTTATATACATAATGATACCAATGATGTGGCCCTGGGGATAGTGTTGCCTTTAGGTGTTCCTTGTAGACACGGAAACCCTAAGGTAAGATGGGTTAAAAGAACACTGACAAAGGAATTCTCGAAGGAGTGACAGGCCTCAAAGTCAATAATTATAGTAATGGTATCACCTTTGAGTATATTCTCTCCTCCATTATTACCTTTGGTGGTACTGCTGTGGCCAGGGGTGAGAAAACTAGAGAATATTTTGGATGTAAGCTGCAAATAATGTCTAACTGTACGGTTATAGTTTTGGGCTACATCACCACCCAATTGGAAAGTATGCAAATATATTCTGAGCAGACTAGATATGCAGTCGATTTCATCCTAACTGAGAGCTGTGGTGTGTGCGTAATAGTAGGAGATCAGTGTGTAGTCGGGATCACCAATATGGAAAAGAATTACCCAACATATTTTAGACATTCTAGGAAAATGTTAAAGGAATGGAAAGTGGTCACTTTTTTGGTAGTTGGGGTTGGATCCTTGAAAAGGTGATTTATTTAATTGTGATTTTGATCTCTTGCTCTGTACTGGTCCAGTGTCTCCCATTTTGTTGCTCTTATTGCACCACCCTTCTCGCTCCTAAGAAGTATCGATTCATGATACCAATGCAACAATTATGATTCAGAAAGAAGTAAAAGACCTCATGCAAATAGATGTCGGCATTTTTTAGACTTCTTCCCTCCTTACTGTTTCCCTTCCTGATGCTGAAAACATAGAGTGCTCTTAAAGCAGTTCACTGATGATTTATTGAAATGTATGTATTTTGCTATTATACAAGATGTGTAGTGCATGCTAAAAGGAGTGTCTGTTAGAATAAAGAACTTCTTTTGCATTGTTTTACGCAAGTTAGCATTCGCGGCGCCATTTTGTGTATGGGTGCCATTTTAAATCATGATTGAAACTAATCCTTTGCTATTTCCGAGAAACGGCTTCTTCTAAGTTATGTTTCTTCTCTTTTGATTTCAGCTACATTAATAAATGCAGTGTTCTTATTAGCACATACCTTTTACTTTTAGATATAGGCCTTCACCTACTAGTCTAGTGGTGGGCACAGGCAGAGTGACCTTGAATAGTAGATCATGTGTGCCCGGCCTCAGAATCAAAACTGCTCCTTAGTAATTCACTGTCCAGCTACATCTCCTTGGAAACTTCCATAGTGGGCATTTTCTTTTTGGTTTCGAAGTGTACATAATGTATTGTTATGTTTGTTGATGTCAGTCCCTCTGCAGCTTTCTTAGCGACAGGGCAGACAGGGCTCCGCTCTGAGTGTATGTTGAATAAACTGTTATTGGTTTGTATTCTCTACTGTCTGACCGACTCTTCATTTTGTATGGAAGGCTGAGAAGTGGTCATTAGTGACCAGAGTGATCCTATTTGGGCCATTTTCTTCACCTGGCAGCCCACAATGGGAGTATGGTGGGTGCCCTGGTTGAACATCAGGTCACCCACTTTTTATTGGGCAGGAGATGTTGTCACCGGGGCTGAAATCTGCCCAGGGAGGGGGCTGCGTGCCCCTCCCCCTAAGTATGATGCTAGACTATGGGGATGGGGTCACCGAGGCTGAAGTCGGCCCAAGGAGAGAGGCTGCATGCCCCCCTCCTCATGAAAATTGCACCAGGCCCTGTGGGATGGGGTCCTGGGGCCACAATCAGCAACGGGAGGTGGGCGTGTGCCCCCTAAACAATAACACTGGGCTCCAGGAGATGGGGACACCAAGAAGAAATTGGCCTGGGGTCATGAGCCCCCTTCCCTTAACAAAATACACAGCCCTTGGGGATGGGGCCCGAGGACCTAAAGAGGTTTGGGAAGGGGGCCACACAGCAAGTTCCCTTTATTTAAATAATTGGCTTGGGGGATAAGGACCCCGGAGCTGATACTTGCTTGGGGAGGGGGCCAAATGGCCCCCTCACCTGTATTTATAGCAATGGCCCTGGGCGCTGGGGCCCTTGGGGGGTTTCGCGCCTCACTCCCCTTTAATTTCGAGGTGGGCAGAACTTGCGGAGTTTAACTCTGTGGAATTCTGCAGAGTTACCTAAAAACTCTGGCACATTTCGCAGAGTTCCAGAAGCAGTGGAGTTTAGAATGTCACTCTGCTCACACTGAGTTTTAGTGCAGGGAGCTTGTTCCTCCTGTAAAATCAGCACTAACTGCACCACACTGCATACCAGAAGGCGCTGCTTCTTTCTCCCGTTCTAGTTGATTTTGTTCATGAGCAGCAGCTCTCTGAATGCGATTGGCAGCTTTTTCAATGTGATCGGTTGGGACTGTCAGGAGTGCTCACTGCTCGTATTGAGAAATCTCACTGGGAGGCAGTCTAGAGCTTGGTTTTCTTGCTCGCCAACTTAACTAATGCTGATGAGGTGCGCACAATAAAATACTACGCCACATGGCAGTTGGTGGAATTTACTGAAAAAGCAAAGGTTAAAGTAATGTTATAATTAGGTGAATATGTCAGTGATAACATTAACGTTTTGAACTAAAAAAACACAGAAATTCACCAGTTATTGTTAGCAGCGCTAACTAAAGTTTGTGCCCCTGCCATGCACTGCTTATGACTTCCCATATGACATCACTCATGACAGGCTCTATGACATCATTTATGACATCACTGATGACATCTCAAATGACATAATTGATGACATCACTCATGACATAATCCAACAATTGTGTTTGTTTGTGTTATAGTTTACAAAGTAACTACCATATTAGTTTTCTACCTAATTTTGTACAGCCTGTGTCCAAAGAACCCTACAGATCTCCTAATGAGAGATGATTAGTTGACATCACATCACCCAGGAAGTGGTGGCAGCCATATTGGTGTCATGATCTGGGACGTCGCGAATCCCCGCCGCTAAAGAACGGACTCCAACACCCAGAACCCCAGGCGCCTGCTGGCAACACGGGACCTCCGGAAGCGCATAAAGCGCGGAACCACCCAGGAGGCGGGGCCAATGATTCCCATCGTCTGGTTCGTGTACGACTCGGAAGCGATCTCCGGCTCGCTTCGTTCCCGCTTGGTTTTCTCCGGGTCCAGTCCGGCGAGACATCCCTGCAAGAAGACTCGCGGCCGCGTTGGAAAGCCCCCACCGTCTCTTCCATCCACGGCAGCGGGCAGCCTCAACCTTGCAGTCCGCACAGGCTCCCAGCCGTCCAGCGAGCCTCCCTCCTCTCGGTGAGTACACTCCCGGCGCTCCTCCGCCCAAGGATTCCGGGCGTGACGTAGAAGCGCCGGGTACTCTCATCGGTTGAACTACAGGTCCCTCCGTACCAAGAACGGAGGAGACCCCTTCAGGCTTCTGGCGCTCCTCCGCCCAGGGATTCCGGGCGTGACGTAGAAGCGCCGGGAGCATTAGCTTGATACCCCTTAGGTCTCTCCGTGCAGGAACGGAAGAGACCCCGATCACTTCCCAGCGCTCCTCCGCCCTAGGAGGTTCTGTGGGGCGTCGAGTGGTAGCGCCTCCGCAAGTCAACCTTAACTCTTCCTGAACCTCGGCCCTCCTTCCCTACTACCCGTGACGTAACGAGGTAGTCCCGGAGGAAGGCTCCCTGACTTCGTTCCGCATTTCTCCACATCCTCAGCATTTTTCCCGATCTGCACCAGGGGTCCTGGTGTCCCGCGGAGCCATACGGAGGGAGGAAGGGTCCCCAGGTACGCAGAGAGACTCAGGCCAGGGGTGGTGGCGGGACCCAGAGGTCCAGCCTTGGTGTAATCCATCTCCTTCTCTCTTTGCAGGTCTCCTTCCCCGCTGTTCCTACCCTTCCTTCCCTCGCCCACCTGTCTTCTGAGTCCGTGAGTGTTATACATACGCCGGACTGGGGACGGATGGGTGGTGGACCCATACCTAGCATCGGCGTCATCCCGAGGAGAAGATCCCTGGGAACCATGACAGAATCATTGGCCCACGAATTTTCCTCCTCCTGATCACGTCGGTGCAACACCATGGCCACCTTGGACGACGTGTTAGCCGCGTTGGCCCAAGTGCAACTAGAATTGGCGGCTTCCCGGGCAGACTCCGCCACGCTGCACTCACGCTTGGACCGCATGCAGCATAATCCCTTCGACGCGGGGCCTGTCCCCCCTGTCCCTACCCCCCCGGTGGTTGTAGAGATGCCAACACAAATCCCCTTGGCCCCCCCAGAACGGTTTCAAGGGGATATACAGAAGGTGCAGGTCTTCCTGACGCAGATACAGCTACACTTCCACTGCAAGCCAAAACTTTTCCTCACCAATCAGGCCAGAGTAGCATTCTTGATCTCCTACCTGACCGGAGAGGCAGCTCAGTGGGCAGTTCCTCTCGTGAGGAGAGACGATGCTCTCCTATACGACTGGGATTCCTTCCGGCAGGAGTTCGAAAAGGCTTTCGACCGCCGGGCCGACACCTTCTCCGCCGATCGTGACCTCCTTGACCTTCGCCAATCCAGTACGGATTACTTGGGGTACGTCAACAGCTTTCGCCGGTTGGTGGCCGAAACCAACTGGCCTGAGTCAAAGCAGGCCGCGATTTTCTACCGAGGGTTGACGGAGGAGCTAAAGGACGTCATAGCCCAGATTGACCCGCAACCAGTCACTTGTGCTGCCATGATTGAGCTGGCTTCCCGGCTAGAATACCGGCTCCGAGAGAGAAAAGGGGACCACAAAAGAAAGGACAAAAACCCTTCGCCGTTTGAGCCTCCCCGGTTGTCGGAGCAGGCATCGCCCCGAGGTGACCCCATGGAGATCGGGACGGTGAGAGCGTCCCTAACCCTTACCGAACGGGACCACCGTCGGAGACAGGGTCTCTGTCTCTACTGCGGCAAGAAAGGCCATTTCTTGCGTGAATGCCCGGTACGTCCAAAGACCAATAGGCCAAAGGCCAGCCTGACGGCGGCCTGTCTTGGGGAAACGGCGTCGGAAAACCAACGCGCTTGAAGGATCAGGGAAGGAAGCCTTCAAGCTGTCATTTCATTCCTTCCCTGGAGGCTGACGGCACTAGAGAACCCGACCACCTGTTTCTCACCATGCAGGTGACCCTCGACAGGGGCCCCATTGACGTGAGGGCCATGATCGATTCCGGAGCCACGGGCTGCTTTATGGACATCAAGGAAGCGGAACGGTTGAGGATTCCGCTTCGCACGAAAACCACTCCCGAGCTGGTGTATGCAGTTGACGGCAAAGAGCTGGAATCCGGTCCCATTCGTCATGTGACCCCATCCTTGTGGATCACCATAGGAAAAGACCACGGCGAATGGCTCGCGCTGAACATCATCCAAGCACCGAGATGTAAGCACATCCTTGGGCTTCCATGTTAAGGCGACACGAGCCTTCCATCCACTGGTCAACCAACACGATCACGTTCCGATCCCCGTTTTGTCAGGCCCAGTGCCACCTACAGGGGGCCCCGGTGGATAAAGCCAAAGCGGGCTCGCACCATTTGGCCACAGCCGCAGAGAAGGAAGTGACTCTCCCCGACTGCTATGCCCAGTATGCGGAGGTCTTCGATAAACAAAAGGCCAAAGAGCTGCCGCCCCACCGCGACTACGACTGCCGCATCGACCTGGTTCCAGGAGCCGCTATTCCGTGCAGCAGAGTGTACGCCCTAACGGGCCCCGAAACCTGCCACTTGAGAGCGTACTTGGATGAGTATTTGAAACTGGGGTTTATTCGCCCCTCGAGTTCCCCAGCGGCGTCACCCCTGTTCTTCACACCCAAGGCTAACGGCGAACTTCGCTGCTGTATCGACTACCGCTCTCTCAACGCCCTAACCATCAAAAACCAATACCCCTTGCCGCTCATCCCGGTGCTATTGGAGCAGGTCCAAGGGGCACGGATCTATACGAGGTTGGACCTCCGGGGGGCATACCATCTGGTACGGATCCGCGCGGGCGATGAGTGGAAGACCGCATTCAAGACAAGATTCGGCCTGTACGAATACTTGGTGATGCCCTTTGGGCTTTGCAACGCCCCGGCCGCGTTTCAATACTTCCTCAACGAAGTATTGAGAGAGTTCCTGGACCGATTCGTCGTTGTTTACATCGACGACATCCTGATCTTTTCATCTGATCCAGAGGAACATGTCGGTCACGTTCGGAAGGTGTTGGCGGCCCTGGAAAGAAACCGGCTGTTTTGCAAACTCACCAAGTGTGAGTTCCACGTCACCACGGTGGAATTCCTCGGTGTCCTGCTCACTCCAGAGGGTCAGATCATGACTGAGCGCAAGGTGCAGGCGGTCGCCAAGTGGCCCCAGCCGACATCCGTGAAGGACATCCAGAGCTTCCTGGGTTTCTCCAACTTCTATAGGAGATTCATCCATCAGTTCTCTCACATGGTAACCCCGCTCACCAAGCTAACGCGCAAAGTGGCTCCCTTTCTCTGGTCCCCTGAAGCCCAGACGGCGTTCGAACAACTTAAGATAGCCTTCACCAGTGCCCCCATCTTGCGACATGCCGACCCTGATCTTCCGTTTCTGGTCGAGGCGGATGCTTCTGACAAAGCGGTGGGCGCAATTCTATCCCAGCGCCAACCGGACACCGGTGTGCTCCACCCGGTCGCCTACATGTCCAAGAAACTGAGCCCGGCCGAACTCAACTATACCATCTCTGAGAAGGAGTTGCTCGCCATTCGGGAGGCGTTCCTGGAATGGCGGCATTGGTTGATGGGGGCCCGGCATCAGGTGACTGTGTACACGGACCATCGGAATCTCCAATTCCTACGGTCTGCCCGCCATCTCTCTCCCCGACAAAAGAGGTGGATGCTCTTCTTTGCGGAGTACCATTTCTTGGTCACCTATCGACCAGGAGCGCTCAACCGAAAAGCCGACACCCTGTCACGCCAGAATTCCCAGGGCCTTCCAAGGGGAACCCCAGAACAGTCCATCGTCTCACCGGAGCAAGTCATAGGCAGCATAAAAACCGA
This sequence comes from Triturus cristatus, assembly GCF_964204655.1. Lineage (NCBI taxonomy): Eukaryota > Metazoa > Chordata > Amphibia > Caudata > Salamandridae > Triturus > Triturus cristatus. The sequence continues at coordinate 905,707,438 of NC_140593.1, forward strand.
CTCGTTCTTGCAGAGGGTGAAACAAGGAGTCCGCACCTTCGCCTGGACCACGTGGTTGAAGAGCCATAAGGAATGGCGCCTCCACCAGGGTCTCCCCCTGTGCGACTCCAGGCTCCTAGTACCCACGCCCCGGCTTCGGAAGCTCGTTTTCACCTGGTGCCACGATCTGCCCTGTGCGGGGCACATGGGAGGGACCAAGACCTTGGAAAGGGTGCTGAGGCAATTCTGGTGGCCCTCCGTCAGACCGGACGTGTTGCAGTGGGTTCAGCAGTGTGCGATCTGTGCGCAAATGAAAACCGACCATCAGAGGAAGCAGGGGCTCCTGATGCCTCTTCCCACACCGATGAACCCCTGGGAAAGGATCTCGATAGACTTTGTGGTGGGGCTACCGAAGGACCAGGGATGCACCGCCATTATCGTGGTGGTGGATTACCTCACCAAAATGGGACACTTCATCGCCTGCAAACAAGTCCCCACTGCAGGGGTTTTGGCATCTCTCCTGTTGAGACACGTTGTGCGGCTTCACGGACTCCCGTTAGGGATCGTGTCTGACCGAGGCTCGCAGTTCACGGCCAGGTTTTGGAAGGTGTGGTGCGAACAGCTCGGCATCCGCTCTTCCCTCTCCACGAGCTTCCACCCTCAGACGGATGGCCAGACCGAGCGACTCAACCAGACCCTCAAACAGTACTTGCGCTGTTATATAGATCAGGCAGCGAACTCTTGGGTGGACTTGCTCTGGGTGGCGGAAGTGGCCTACAATAACGCACAACACTCCGCTACACACCACACTCCCTTCTTCCTCGCTTCCGGGTTCCACCCACGCTTTATCCCCTTCATACTCCCACGAGAGACCATGTCTCTCCCCAATCTCCAGACTCGGCTCAGCGCCATCCACTCCACATTAAGACAAGCCCGGACTCACCTTCGGGTTGCCAAGGGGAAGTACAAGGACCAAGCCGACAAACATCGTAGACCCGCTCCGGTCTACCACAAAGGGGACAGAGTGTGGTTGTCCACCAGGAATATCCGCTTCCGGACACCCAGCGTCTTTAACCCGAAGTACATTGGACCCTACCCGGTGGTGCGACACGTGAACTCCGTGGCGGTGCACCTACGGTTGCCCCCTCATCTACGAATTCACCCGGTGTTTCACGTGTCTCTGCTCAAACCTTCGCTGTGCCCGATGAAGAAGGCCCCCGCTCCCGTGTGGGTCCACCATGACCGAGAACATGTTGTTCGGCGAGTCCTGGATTCCAAGCTGGTGAGGGGGAAGCTGTGGTACCTCTTGGCGTGGAAGGGGTATGGCCCGGAAGAGAACTCCTGGGAACCGGCTTCGGCAGTGCACGCGGCACGCCTGGTGGCGGCCTTCCACCGCCGCTCTCCCTCCAGGCCTGGGGACCCCGGTGGTCGAGGGGGCGCCAGGGTAAGGGGGGGTGTGCTGTCATGATCTGGGACGTCGCGAAGCCCCGCCGCTAAAGAACGGACTCCAACACCCAGAACCCCAGGCGCCTACCGGCAACACGGGACCTCCGGAAGCGCATAAAGCGCGGAACCACCCAGGAGGCGGGGCCAATGATTCCCATCGTCTGGTTCGTGTACGACTCGGAAGCGATCTCCGGCTCGCTTCGTTCCCGCTTGGTTTTCTCTGGGTCCAGTCCGGTGAGACATCCCTGCAAGAAGACTCGCAGCCGCGTTGGAAAGCCCCCACCGTCTCTTCCATCCACGGCAGCGGGCAGCCTCAACCTTGCAGTCCGCACAGGCTCCCAGCCGTCCAGCGAGCCTCCCTCCTCTCTGTGAGTACACTCCCGGCGCTCCTCCGCCCAAGGATTCCGGGCGTGACGTAGAAGCGCTGGGTACTCTCACCGGTTGAACTACAGGTCCCTCCGTACCAAGAACGGAGGAGACCCCTTCAGGCTTCTGGCGCTCCTCCGCCCAGGGATTCCGGGCGTGACGTAGAAGCGCCGGGAGCATTAGCTTGATACCCCTTAGGTCTCTCCGTGCAGGAACGGAAGAGACCCCGATCACTTCCCAGTGCTCCTCCGCCCTAGGAGGTTCCGTGGGGCGTCGAGTGGTAGCGCCTCCGCAAGTCAACCTTAACTCTTCCTGAACCTCGGCCCTCCTTCCCTACTACCCGTGACGTAACGAGGTAGTCCCGGAGGAAGGCTCCCTGACTTCGTTCCGCATTTCTCCACATCCTCAGCATTTTTCCCGATCTGCACCAGGGGTCCTGGTGTCCCGCGGAGCCATACGGAGGGAGGAAGGGTCCCCAGGTACGCAGAGAGACTCAGGCAAGGGGTGGTGGCGGGACCCAGAGGGTCAGCCTTGGTGTAATCCATCTCCTTCTCTCTTTGCAGGTCTCCTTCCCCGCTGTTCCTACCCTTCCTTCCCTCGCCCACCTGTCTTCTGAGTCCGTGAGTGTTATACATATGCCGGACTGGGGACGGATGGGTGGTAGACCTATACCTAGCATCGGCGTCATCCCGAGGAGAAGATCCCTGGGAACCGTGACACTTGGGGCTCAGGACTCCGGCCCAGGTCCTATAAAAATGCATGCTAGGGATTTCAGAACAAAATTTTTTAAAATTATTTTTCAACAAATTTGTGAGGATCTACAAATCCACTGGAAACTAATTTCAGAAAAACAAGCGCAGGCTCCACGATTCTTTTTTTAAGACTCCCAGAGTGGGTCAGGGCCCAGGCGATACATTTTTTGGGGTGCGTAGCCACCCTTCCTGAACCTCTGAGAGTCCTCGGAGATCCCATCACCTGGGCTGAGGTCACAAACCAAGGGAAAGGGGCAAGTGCCCCCCCTCCTTGAGCCTAATTATGCCCCCCCCAGGATTCATCACCTGAGGCCAAAATGTAAAATTAAAAAGAAAGGGGGCTGATCTGCCTCCCTCCCTGAGCCTTTAAAAAGCTCTATGTGGCAGGGTCAGATTTACATATAGTAATGAAATATTACTGGACATTAAAAAATCCCTAGTAGTTCACTGAATACAATTGAAAGTCAATTTAACATTATAGTTAGGAGAAATGTTCTATAACAACATTACGTTTTAATATCTAGAACTCGCAGAAATTCACCAGTTATGGTTATCTCAAGTAACTATAATATTTGCCCTCAGGTTTCTCTTAGTTGCACCCTCACCATGCACTGTTAATTACCCCACATATTGGATCACTCATGATATCTTCTATGACATCATTGATAATGTCAATGCAACATTAGCAATTAAATAATTGAAGAGAAAACTGTGCAGGGTGGGGGCGCAAGTAATAGGACCCTTAGGGCACAAGTTAGTTACTTGAGAGAACTAAATCTGATTAATTTCTGTGTTTTGTAGAGTTCCTCCCGGCCAGCAATCGTGAGGATTGCCAACCAGCAGAAATGCAGCGGACAGACTTTGCGTCCGCCGCGGTACCCCTGCCATGGTAATATGGCAGGGGGTAAATGGCGGGCAGGAGGGAAGTTATGGCAGGCAGATTGCCACCGCCGGTCGGGTGTGGCGATCCGCCCACCATCATAATGGCCCCCTTACTACTCTCTCAGCAAGAGGGAGCTGTAAAAAAGTGCTCACTCTTGCTGGAAGAAGGGTTTTTGTCTGTTTCCATACCCACTGTCAAGCCTGCAGAGAAACAGATTCAACAATTGCTCTCAAACACCGAAATCTGCAGGTTTAACAGCTCCCTGTGTGTGAGAACAATGCCGGCTCCCTCTGGAGGTGGGGAGCTGGCAGGGTACGTGTGGGCATTCAGGCTCCCGCATGGTCCCCAATGCTTCTGATTGGGTGCCCTGGGTAAGCTCCAGGGCACCCAGCATTTCAAGGCAGGGTCCTGGGCGATGGGGTCCCCAGGGCAAAAATGTGCCCTGGGGACTGAGGCATTTGGCCCCCCTCCCCTATTGACTTGTGGTCAGGCCCCAGGGGATGGGGCCTCTGGGGCTGAAATTGGCCCAGGGAGGGTGGCTGCGTGCCCCCCTCCCCCACTGTATTATGGCTGGGGGATGTGGTCCCCGGGGCCAAAATCAGCCCAGGGAGGGCAGGCCTTCCTTCCCACCTTAATAGTATGCAAAGGTCTTCCTGGCCCTTGACAGGATGATAGACAGCTTAACAAAACGCCCCAGCGCATTTCCCACTTATTTTGGTGGCAAGTTCTACATTTCAAGGAATAGGAGAACATCTCCACTAAACAAAGAAGCACTTACTTCATATAGCTAAGAGGAAGAAACCCTTGTTTGGTGGAGATTTACCTCTTTGTAGTCTCATTGTCCTATCTATAGAGGGATTCATGTTATCACAGATTTCTGGATAAAGATGCAGAAGGGACAATCACATTGCCAAAATGCACACAAGGTCACTGGAGACATTTCTTAATGGTACATTAGACAGATATTGTGTAGAATGCAACTGGACATTTACCCAATGAGATAGCAGTTACAATTAACAGAGAAAAGTACTGCACTTGAGTAGATATTCTGTGCAGAACTGTGGACTCTTGTTGGATTAAGGGTCAGGTGTGATTCCATTGTGGTCCAGTCACTCACACTGCTACTGACACACCCACACAGATATGTAGCCACCTACTCACACACTCAGGTACTCTCACAACCACTCACAGACACACTTAGACACTCATACAACAATTCACAGACACTCTCACAGTCACTCAGAGACACATTCAGACACTCTAGCACCCACTCATAGACCAACTCAGAAAAGTACACCCACTCACAGACATACTCAGACACCCCTGCACACACTTACAGAACCACTCATACTCTCTCACACCCACTCACAGACCTACTTAGTGACTGATGCACCAAATCACAGACCCACTCAGAGACTCACACGCCCACTCACAGACCCACTCAGAGACTCATGCACCCACTGACAGACTCGTTCAGACACTCATGCACTCACTCACAGACTGACTCATTCACTTATGGAGGTACTTGCAAACCCACTCAGATACTCTTTCACCCACTTGCTGACCCATTCAGCCACCCACTCATGCACCCAATCAGACACCCATTCAGACACTTAGGCACCCGCTCAGACACTCATGCACTGACTCACAGACCAATACAGCCTCTCATACACCCACTCACAGATCCATACAACCACTTACACACACAGTCACCTACCTATACAGCCCCTCACGCATACACTCTCAAAGGTTACAGATAGGAAATAAAAAATGTAAAAACCTGCAAAATTCGCCTCCAAAAATAAAGGTTACAGGGGCATTATAGTTAGGAATTAACAATTAGAAAACCATAGAAATTGACTAAAAAAACAAAGGTCACAGAGATGTTATAATTAGGAAATGGATTTAAAAAAAATAGAAGTTCACTGAGCAAACCCAAATTTACTGGGATGTTACAGTTAGGCTCTGATTTCACTCGTTGAAAACCATAGAAATTCAGCAGTTCTAATCACCTGAGCTAACTATTACTTACACACCCAAAATGTACTGCTTATCACCTTATATATTATATTGTTCATGACATGGTCAGTGACATCACTGATGATATCTCAAATGCCATCACTGGCAACATCACTGATGACATCATCCACAGAACCACTCATACACTTACACAACCAGTCACACACCCACTCACAGACACATACAACCACTTACACACTCACACAACCAGTCATAAACCCACTCTCATACCCTCTAGCCCCACTACGCCCACTACGCCCACTACACCCACCCTTAGTCGAGATCACCACTCCTGCCTCTGGATGCTGCAGGGGAGCCTCCCCACTGTACCGATGCTTAAAGGGGCCTTGAGGGGCACCAGGACTGCAACTGCTGGTGACATCGGTGGTGGAGATCCATGGAGACATGTTTATACGGGTGCCATTTTAGACACAACCCCCAACCTTTTTAGTGAATTTCTAAGTTTTTAAAGATTTTTATTTCCTAACTATAACATGTAGCTTTTGAGAGTGGGTGTGTGAGTGGCTGTATGGGTCAGTGAGCAGGTGTGTGAGAAGCTGTATAGGTCTGTGAGTGGGTGTCTGAGTTGCTCTATGGTCATTGACTGGATGAGTGAGTGGCTGTATGGGTGTGTGAGTGTGTGTGTGAGTAGCTGTGTGGGTGTGTGACTGATTTTGTGAGTGGATGTATGGGTCTTTGATCATGTGTGTGATTGGCTGTATGGCTCTGTGAGTGACTGTATGGATCTGTAAGTGTGTGTGTGTGAGTGACTGTATGGATCTTTAGGTAGGTGTGCCAGTGGGTGAATACTTGTATGGGTGTGTGACTGGGTGTGTGGGTAGTGTTCTGGGTGTGTGAGTGGGTGTATAAGTGGCTGTATGGGTCTGTGTGTGTGTGGGAGTGGTTTTGTATGTGTGTGTGTGTGGCTGTGTGAGTGGCTGTGTGGGTGTGTGAGTGGCAGTATTGTTTGGTGAGTGTATGTGAGAATGGCTGAATGGATGTGTGGGTGAGAGTCTGAGTATCTATTTGGATGTTTGTAATGACTTGCGTAATCGCATCGAGAGGTAAGAAGAAAGTGAGGAGGTCTTTCCCCCTTACATTTCTCCTAACCTATGTTTCCAGTCTCCCTTAGATACGGCTGTGGACGATGTGGGCGATACCTTTCAGGAACTCAACTTCCTGAAGAACGACTCACCCCACCTGATCACATCATGTGAACCTATTGGAACCCAGGACAGAACCGCAAGAGACCTCATATCCGGTCCCCTTCTGGAAAGAAGGCGTTCAATGAACCAGGAAGAGAACGCGAGACACGTTGAGGAAGAGCCGACTCCCTGAAACCCTGTCAGCCAGGACATCTTCATCACAGCACTGCCTGGGAAGACTCAGGAGTACAACGATGGACCCAGCAGCCGAACAGAAGAAGCAAGACGGGAGCCGGACCCATTCCGGCAAGACGGGAATTCTAGCCACATTCCTGGAGGAGCAGGGCTCAGTGAGGTATGGAACTGTCTCCATACCTTGTTTAGAAGACAGGACTCGCATATTGAGACCCACGACCTAAGGTTAGGGAGGGGGTTGAAAGTGGGTGTTTGCAGGGAAGCACTTGGCACCGTAGCACCAACATCCTTGAGATAAACACCATTATCCTTGTGCGACACTGGTGGTGCAACCGGATGATTTTGTTGAACCATTCACACCTACTTCCTATAAAAGTCGTACCTTAATGAGGTTGTTCGCTTAAAACGATCTCTTTGTTGTTCTTTTTATTCCGAGGGACATTCCCCAAAAAGTTTCTTTGGTTGAAACTGAAGAATCCAAGAATACTTCTGGTCTGGAAGGAAAACTTCGAGAACTTAGAAATAGGGGAATGGAGATATAAGGATATCTGTTTGAGTGTATCAGCTGGAGGAATAAAACAAGAGTTGTTAGACATTCTACATCGCGTAGTTGTCCTTCTTATATCAGAGTGTGTCAGTAGCTGTGGAAGTGACAGGGCCAGAACAGAACCTCACCTGACCCCTTATCCAACAAGAGTCCATGATTTTATAGAAAAGTAAACCCAACTGGAGGACTTTCTACTGGTTAATTAGGAAGTGCTGCCTCATTGGGTAATAACCAGGGCATATTCTACACTATAGCTGCGTAATCAACCACAAGGAAATGTCTCCTGTGACCTTGTCTGCATGTACTTTTGGCCCAGTGACTGTTCCTCGAGCTTCTTGAACCACAAATCTGTGATAACATAAATCCTCATCTAGAGAAGAGGACAAGACTGCAAAGAGGAGAATCGCCACCAAACAAGGGTCCTCCTCCTAACTATATGAAGTAAATGCTTCTTTGTTTGATGAAGATATCCTCAAAATCCCTGTGCATCCAGATTGCATCACTAAAGTCAGCAAGAAACACATTTGTTAGCCTTTTGTTAAGCTGGCCATCAACATGGGAAAAGGCAGGTAGACCTTTGCATACTATTAAGGAAAATGATGCGTGGCCGAACGGGTAGCCTTGTAGAAGATTTTGGGCATTTTCATACTTGGGTTAATTAAAAGGGAAAACATGGATTCTGCTCTCAAGACAAGAAAGACATCACCCATCACGGTCACTATAGATCAGATTGCACTTCAACAGATCAATGATGCATTCACCTCAGTTAAGGATTTCAGATTCATTTTCAGCATTGAATACGAGAGGAAACACTCTTGCTTTGCCTTCACCAAGACCAAGAAAGTAGGATCATTTGTGCTTTACAGAAGTGCAGCTTCAATTGGGACACCTCTTGTGTTCATATTTGTAAGTGCTTCCCGTTGAGGTTTAATTTCTGTGAAATGAGCATCAGGGCCATAATGGAACCTTGTTTTTCCAAGAAGAGTTCACAGTTTTGCAAACAAATCTACCCAACTGGAGTACTTTCTACTGGTTAATTAGTAAGTGCTACCTTGTTGTTTAAATTTCTAGTGCTTTTTCTACACTGCAGCTGCATAAAGCACCACATGGTAATTTCTCCAGTGACCTTGTGTGCATGTAATTTTGGCAATGCGATTGTTCCCCAAGCATCTTCATCTACAAATCTGTGATAACATGAATCCTCAGCAAGTGAAGATGATGAAAATACAAGAAGTGAATATTAATCTCTTCACTTTATAAAATAGAGGGGAGGGAGGCCTTGTAGCCCACCTCACCAGGCTAATTTCGGTCCTGGGAACCCCATCCCCTGGGGCCCAGCCTCTTGATGCTAAGTACCCCGGAGCCCACCCAGGGCATCCAGTGTGCAACGTTGAGGACCACGGGGAGAGCCTCAATGCCCTTGTGATCCCAGCTGGCTCCTCGCCTACAGCGGGTGCTGGCATTGTTACTACATGCATGGAGCAGCCAAAAATGCTGCTCCATGCATGTGGGAGCAATTTTTTTTATCAGTTATGGGCCGCTTAACAGTGGGTAGAAAAACAGATGAAAAGCCTGCTCCCAGCTGTGGGGGCAGTTTCCCTGCTGCAGCCCGTAAGTGTTGAAGAAAGCATCATGGCTGAAACGTGTCTGCTTTAAATTGAAGTATTAAGTTACCCTGTGAGTGCTCAGTGAGTTTCTTTGGAGAGTGTATTATCTGTGAGCATCTACTCTCGTGTTCATGGTGGCACCCGCCTCGAGTCAGGCACTAGTTGGTGGAATTTGTTTTTTTGTTTAACTACGGAAGTGCCCAAACCCTCGCATTGAAAGAATTGTCCTCACCCAAAGCTGAAAGTTATTCAAGTCAAGGTTGTTCACTTATACAAACAGACACCTGCAGGAATGATTTTTGTAATATGCAGCAAGCGAGGAGTTTCTAGCATTACAGAATGGAATGGCAGGACTGTGTGAAGGGAGCCAGTCAATATGCAAATATGACCACCAGTCTCTTCATGCCCCGATGCCTATTCAGAAGAGATGGTATATGTCAGCATTGAACCTTAACTTAGCGCAGTGTGGGGAAATATAGAGACTTTCATTTGACAGGTGATTTGCATTAGCAATTTATCATGGTGGCCAGAGTGAACAACATTGAGTACACGGCAATTCCCTTTCATTGGCAATAGTGTGAAATCCTCCAATCAGAGTGAGATTGGGACTTTTAAAAATTGTGAACTCTGTGTGCCATTTGTTTTAACTAACAAGCACTGAGGAAAGCATCATGGCTGAAACATGTCTGCTTTAAATTAAAGTATCAAATTACCCAGTGAGTTCTTCATGAGTTTCTTTGGAGTATGTATTATCAGTGAGCATCCACTCTCATGTTCACACAGCACCCGCATATAGTTCAGCACTAGTTGGTGGAATGTGGTTTTTTGTTCAACTACGGGAGTTCCAGAAAATGCAAATTACGAGGCATAATGCAGCACATGCTGTAATAGTATTACTTCATTATTTCATCATTTTTAAACTTGGCAATATTCGCTGGACATTGATTGGACAGCATTAGTACCAATTACACATCCAAATATAACAATAGGCAACAAAAAGGTGACCAGTCCAACTGGGCAAAGGACCTTCCACATGCGTCATTGGATTTTTAGTAACTTTTGAACCATTTGAGCTATACACAATTATTTGGAGTTAAAATCTACAGATTATGCATCAGATGATGGATTATGTGGAGAATGCAGCAAATGTATAATTATGCAACAGTTGCTGTGGTCGCACAGTTACATATTTCTAAACGCCCTGGTTATAGTTAGCTAGGGTAACTATAACTGCTGAATTTCACTGATGTTGACTGAGTGAAATCTGAGTCTAACTACAATCCCTGTAACCTTTGTTTGATTTTCTGTGTGGATTTCTTTGGGTTTAAAAAAAAACTATTTCCTAACTATAACTTCCCTGTAACCTTTGTTTTTTTCCAGTGAATTTCTACTTTTCTTACCTTTTTCATCTGAACTATAACCTGTCACCTTTGAGAGTGAGTGGGTGAGTCTCTGAGTGTGTCTGTGAAGAGCCTGTGTGAGTGCGTATGTGAGTGTCTGTGTGGGTCTGTGATTAGGTTTGTAAGTACCTGTGTGAGTGAGTGTGTGAGTGCCTGTGTGTGTCTATGAATAGGTGCCTGACTGGCTGCATGGGTCAGTCAGTGGGTGCCTGAGTGGCTTTATGGAGAGTTGAGTAGGTGTGTGAGTGGCTATGTGGGTCTGTGAATTGGTGTATGAGTGGCTGTGTGTGCCTGTGAGTGCCTGTGTAGGTCTGTGAATGGGTCTGTCAGTGCCTGCATAGGTGAAAGGGCATGTGTGTAACTGTGTGGGTCTGTTAGTGCATTTGAGAGTTGCTGTGTGGCTCTGTGGTGAATGGGTGTGAGAGTGTCTGTCTGGGTCTGTGAGTGGGTGTGTGTGTGTCTCTGTGGGTCTGTGAGTGGGTGTGAGATTGCATGTGTAGGTGTGTGAGTGGCTGTGTGAGTGACTGTGTGGATCAGTGAGTGCTTAAGAATAGATTGCCTATGTGGGTCTGTGAGTGGGCGTGTGAATGTCTGCATGGATCTGTCAGTAGGTGTGTGAGTGCCTGAGTGGGTCTGTGAATGGGTGTTTGAGTACCTGCATGGGTCTGTGAGTGGGTCTATATGTGACTGCATTGGTCTGTGAGTGGGTATGTGAGTGCCTGTGTGGGTATGTGAGTGGGTGTGTGAGTACCTCCTACATGGGAGTGTGAGTGGGTATGTGAGTGCTTGTGTGGGTATGTGAGTGCTTGTGTGGGTATGTGAGTGCCTATGTGGGTATGTGTGTGGGTCTGTGAGTGCCTTTATGGGTCTGTGAGAAGGCATGTGACTGGCCGAGTAGATCTGTGAGTGGGTGGGTATAAGAATGTTATATATGAGTGGGTGTTAGGATTTGGCAAAAGGCCAGATGACAGTTCTGGCATTGCACCAATGCCTAAGGATTTTGCACAGCCTTTTCTCAGAAATGCCACCTTTGCGTACATTTAACAAGGGTCAGGGCAAAGGGGTTTTAGTGCTGTGTCATGGTCATGTTTTGGTTTAATATAGCTTTTAGCTTTAAAGTTTACTGTCCCTGCTCTTTGTGACACATAAACACCAGTGCAAACCCATAGTGAATCTGGATCTAGTAGTTCAACATGAGGTGGTGGGGTAATACAATAAAATACAATAACACCGCTCAGGTCATTACACAATGTGTCTTTACCGCAATTCAAAAGCCCCAAGTGCGTATTAAAGTATTTTTAATGTTATTGCTTCTAGCAGGAATAGCAGGCAGTTGTGACAGACCCAGGATTCTTCATTTTGTTTTCTCTAGACACTTCACAAAACATTAGTATCTTTATTTCTCGCTCTCAAGTTGCACTCTACGGCATTCACTTAAAAAGCAGCTCTTCAGACCAGTGGTCTCTCCCTCCATAAAGTCAGCTCGAGCAGCCGGAGAGAGGAGGGGGTGGAAGCAGAGTTGTGCCATCACTACATGCTGCCGCCGCTGAGGGCCTGTTTTCCTCTCTGCTCTGAGCACCTAATGAGGATGCCTCTACCAGGGAGTGGCCACACTGCCGAGCTGGAGGGCACTGTGCTGTACCAGCAGCCCCAGGCCTTTTCCTGTGAGGCCTTCACAGCCTCTCAGAGAGTGGGACTGTTAAGCTCGTGTCAGCCTGTGGGGAACCAGCAGAGAGACTGAAATTAGCCCTGCCGTAGAGAGGATAGGAGTGAACCACATGATCTGAGTGGAAATTAACTGTTAGGTCCAAGTTTCCAAAGCTAAGGGTTCTGGAAGCCATGTGGAAGGAGGGGGTCTAATTGCTCTTTGAGTGGTACGTATGTGCTGAGAGTCTAGGGGTGATAATTATTCAGACTCCCCAATAAAGGTGTGGAGGGGGCTGAGGACCAATGTGCTAAAAGCAGGGGTGGTTCAAACCTTAGCTGCACACACAGTAGAATGGGGGCCATTTGGCCCCTCTCCCCGGGCCAATTTCAGTCCTGGGGACCCTATCTCCTAGGACCTGGCCATGTCACCTGGTTGCCCTTTGGCACCCAGTGTGCAGGGTCAGAACTGTGAGGGGAGCCTCCAGGCCCCCAAGGTCCCCGCTCGCTCCTTGCCTTCTGCAGGATCCGGCATTGCTGCTGCAGGGAGGGAGCTGCTGGAAAGACACGCAAGAGCAATCATTTCATCTCTTTCCCTGCACACATGTCTGTGGGCAGGAAAGAGATGAAGCCTCCGCTTTCATCGGGTGGGAGGCCTTTCACTGATCCCACCTGCTGGAACCGGAGTGTTTGATTTTGCTTGGTGGGAGATATCAAAGCTCCCTCTAAGCAAAAGCAAACATCTAAGTCCTGGGGGTGGGCACACCGGGACATAGCAGGAGCTATGGGCAGCACGCCCCACTGCTTCTGTTTGCACAGGCTTCCCTGAGTAGGTGGTGGTCCCCGGGGCCAAGAAAGGCATGGGAGAGGGGCCAAATCTCCCCTCCTTCTTGAAAAAAAGAAAGACCTAGGGAGCTGGTGGTTCCAGGTGTGCGGGGGGGGGGATCCGCACTGCCTCTCTGCTTCATTTTTAAGTTAGTCCCGGGGAGGTGGTGGTCCCCGGAGCCTCCCTATATGAAATTTAATTTATAGCCCCGGGGATGAGGTGGTCATTGGGGCATGGGGGGTACGTGCACCCCTCCTTAGTATTAAAATTAGCCCCGGGGAGGTGGTGGCTCCCAAGGCATTTTAAGCCCTTTGAAGGGGAACCTGTGCACCCCCTCTATTTTTTTATTAAACCATGCATTCTCCTAAGACCTGGCCCACCCGGGGGCTACAATTAAAACAGATGCGTGTGCCTACACTTATTTTTTTAATTCATGGTGCTAAACGCAGATATTTCACAAGAATTGGTGTGAGTTAAAAATGATGCTTTCATTCCATTGCGGGGTCCCAGGAGGATCCTAAGACCAAAGCTTTGGTGTCAAAGTATTGCTACACTGCCCCCTTTTCTCATTTTCAATTTTTTTGTGGGACTCTGCTTCAACAAGACTTGGTTGAAGTTTTGGCAGTCAATCAGAGCTCTGATTTTTCCCTGAACAAGCTCATCATTATTTGCAAATCCTCCATAATCGCAGAAATCCTAATTTGAATTTCCTTATATGTCTCAACAACTACTGAATGGATTTACACCAAATACCTGAAAGCGTGATTATGTGAACCAACATCTACCTTTTTGACAAATTTGGTTTAACTCCGTAAAGCAGTTAACCTGGGAAACACACTTTTTTTACCCCCTATTTCTCTGCCTCCACTTGACGCAGGGATAACTTCTCTGCTTTATTTGCTGGTGATCGAGTGTAAAGTGTATAGGGTGTTAGCACTGATTGGTTGTATTGGCCACTGGTTTGGGCAGCTACTCTCCATCCACCACAGACCGAAGACAGGTCTGTTTTCCTTCATTATAGGGGTGCTCAGTGGTGGGAGGGACCTGCGGGGGGGGGGGGGGGGGGGCGGGATGGGCAGGAGAGTGGGAAGGAGGCTGGGGTGGGTTTGAAGGCCTTTTCCATTGCTATAACAGAGACACAATAAACAGGATAAACAAAGGAGAGAGAGAGAGAGACAAAAAAAAGAGAAAAGAGAGACATAGAGAAGGAGAAACTGATAAAAAGGACACAGCGAGAGAAAGACTATTATTAGAGTCATATTGCATCAGAGGAAATTGCAACATGGAAAACAATCTAATAAAACGTGAAATACTGTCAATATCCTGCGAATTCAGCTCGCCTGCACCCTGCAATGACTCCGGCACAAGTTGTATGGATGTGTAGAGATCTTAAAAGATCAGGCAACAGACGAGTTTCGTTAGAGGGGATCTGAGAACCATTCACCAGGGCGTGCAGTAGCAGCTAATATGGACCATTTGTGACCCACATGCTCTTCAGTGTGCTGTGGCAAAAAAGTCAAGTCTGAAGATGTCCTTTTAAACACGCTATCCACGGCACGGTTCTCCCACACCTACATATGAAACCGTGAAGGAAGCTTGGGCAGTGCCTTTTACACCAACGCCTTTCATAATCACAGTTTTATTTGTGTGACTTGGTGTTACTGGGCCACTGGGTTTATGTGGCAATGTTGGCTGAATTATGCAGCAAGAAAATGCAGTATTATTTCACTATTTTGTCATTTTTGCACGTTCGGAGTATATGACAAAGGATTCACGTCATTGATATCAGTTTAACAACACCTGAATACAGCAATTGGCATCTGAAAGTGACCTGCCTCTATGACAAAAACCTGCCCCTGCGTAACAGCACCTTTGGTAGCAACTTATCACCCTTTTTAGCTAGAAACAATTTTTTGGGGTTAAAAAACTTGCTCATTATACAGAAAATAATGAATTAGATGGAAAGTGTGTAAATGTCATAACTATGCATAAAACACCGCAGCAACATGGCTCATAATTCTAGCGACCCTGGTTTTGAGGCATACCGTTGCTTCATTTGTGATAGAATTAAGTGTTGGTGACGTAAGTTGCTGCTGATCGCCGCAATTACCGAAAACCAAGGCTGCCTAGTTTGGACTCCACTCTCTGTTTCTTTACCCCATCTTGCAGCCTCCTTTTCATCCCTGCTTTCTCCCAAGTCACTGTCTACCTATGTTCTTCTTCACTGTTTGCCCATGTCTTCCTCTCCCTTGCTCTCGGGCAATATCTAATTAGAAGCATTAAGTCCCGGTCCCTAAAAAGGTGTCGCGGTTCCCACCTCCTGTCACAAGCTGCACACATTAGTCACTGCTTTTGTTTGCATTTAGTGCCTTCCAATTAATATAAATGAATCGTCTAATTCATGCTAAGATGGTTTCCCAATTTAATTGTACAGGGAAAGGGCCTGTCTCCTCTTTCCTGCCCAGGCTTGTCTTGAACCAAGGGAGGTTTTTGTTCAGCAGGAAAATCTGAACCCACACTTTCCGAGAAGAGGCACACCTTATCCTAGGGAACAATCCTGATATAAAAGAAGCAGTTCCTCTCCAGAAGTTTGCTTCCATCTTGGGCACGAGTAGAGGACCAACAGAATGGAGACCTGGTGGAAAGCCTTGCTGCTCCTTGTAGTGTCAACTGCAGCCAATGCCATTCCTCTGCAGCGGCAGACTGTCCAGGATGAAGCCATTGCAGTAGCTGTTGACATCTACAACCATCAACAGAGCACAGACTCTGTCTACAGGCGCGTCACAGAGGACCCCTCGAAGGTAAGAATGAAACTGATTTCTGTTGTGAGTGGAATTGAGTGGAATTGTCTATCTGAGATTCGATTTAAAACCCAAAAGACTTCAACGATTGCTTCATTCCTCCCCTTCTCCCTCTACATGATCACATTTCATTTTGCTTGATGCATACTTGAGTCCACACTGTGGCACCTTTTTCTGTAACTGCAATTGTTCTCAAATTGATGTTCGTGGAAGAGCTTTATTTTGAATGGTGGAATCAAATTAGAGATCTGGAGCGGCGTCCACAGGGACAATGGAAAGGTACCCACACTGGGGGCCCGATTCACAGAACTAACTTAAGACAAAATCCTAAATTTACTACCATTTTTGTATTCACCGAAGGCACTTACTCATTTTGGTATTCACAGAAGACACTTACTCACTTCGGTATTCACAGAAGTTAGGAGTCCTAACTTTAGGACTCCTAAATGCCTTCTGTGAATACCGAAAGTCTTAAAATTATGATTTTTCTCAGTTTAGGAGTCCTAAAGTTAGGACTCCTAACTTTACTACTACTAAACTGAGAAAAATCCTAATTTTAAGGCTTTCGGTATTCACAGAAGGCATTTAGGAGTCCTAAAGTTAGGACTCCTAACTTTACTACTACTAAATTGAGGAAAATCCTAATTTTAAGACTTTCGGTATTCACAGAAGACATTTAGGAGTCCTAAAGTTAGGAGTCCTAACTATACTACTACTAAACTGAGAAAAATCCAAATTTTAAGACTTTCGGTATTCACAGAAGGCATTTAGGAGTCCTAAAGTTAGGACTCCTAACTTCTGTGAATACCGAAATGAGTAAGTGCCTTCTGTGAATACCAAAATGAGTAAGTACCTTCTGTGAATACCAAAATGGTAGTAAGTTTAGGATTTTGTCTTAAGTTAGTTCTGTGAATCGGGCCCTGTGTATTTATTTATATATTGTGAGTTTTTGAAAGTGCCGTTTGTTTGGTATCTATTATTCGCTCGTAGCAGGAGCATGTCGTTCAGAATAAAAACAATTCAGTTGGATACATTTGACTGTTGCCCGAGCATATGGCGCCTTCTGGTGGTACACTATCTGCTTCATCACTAATATGTCCTAAAGGTAGGCTGGGCTTGCTGGATTCTGTGATACATAAATACATCTAGCAGTGTC